>NC_136615.1:28580279-29180279 GCF_933228915.1 Telmatherina bonti
ATAACAAAGCAGGCTGAATGGTATTAAAAGAAGAAATCAAAGAACATGACCCTCAGAGTGCTGCCTGAATGGTCCAGATGAGAGTGTGCTCTCTGGAGCAGGTATATGATGGCATCTTCAACCCCAAGTCCATTACGATATGCAAACTGTAATAGGTCCTGAAAGGTGTTTACTTGCTTGTTGAGATGAGCCAGTAAAAGCCTCTCCAGGACTTTCATGATGTGAGATGTCAGGGCAACTGGTCAGTAGTCACTTGGTTCAACTGGTTGTGTTTTTTTAGGCACTGGAACAAGGCAGGAGGTTTTCCACAGCACTGGGACTCTATTTTGTCTCAGACTGGTGTTGAAAAGGTGCTGGAGAATCGGACATAGTTGTTTTGAGCAGGACACAAACAAGGTGGAGGTCTCAGGATGTCCTGATGTGGAGGAAGATGAAGCTGTGTTCTGGTCCATGACTGAGCTGCAGAGTGACAGATTGGAGGCATGACAGGAAAGCAGTGGGCTTATGGAGGGTGTGTGGTCTGTTGGGCTGGAAGTAGGGGGTGAACTGAACCTGTTGAAGAATATGTTCAGCTCATTAGCTCTGCCCAGACCTCCATCAGGCTGGTCCCCCTTTAACTTGAAGCCGGTGATCTTCTTCATTCCAGACTACACATTCCTCACGTTATTCTGCTGGAGCTGACTTTCTAAGTTTCTCCTGTAGTCCTCCTTGCACTTCTTAGTTTGTGTTTTAAGTTGTTTTTGTATTGTCCTCAATAATTCCCTGTCTCCATCCCTGAAGGCTTTCTTTGTGATGTTCAGCAGCTTTTTCAGGTCACTGGTGATCCAGGGTTTGTTATTGGGGAAGCACCTCACTGTTCTTGTTGGGACGATGCTGTCCACACAGAAGTTTATGTAATATGTCACACACTCAGTCATGGCGTTGATGTTGTCTCCACAGAGGATCTTCCAGTCTGTAGCCTCAAAGCCTCCTCTAAGACCGTCTTCATCTTCAGCAGACCAGATTTTTTTAGTCTTTGTGATGACTGGTTGCTGCTGAACGATGGGCTTGTAGGTGGAGTTGAGAAGAACCAGATTATGGTCAGATCTTCCTAAAGGAGGCAGGGCAGAACAACTGTATCCATTATTCATATTTGCATAAATAATTCCAACATCTTATTTTCTCTGGTGGAGCAGCTGACAAACTGCTGGAATGTTGGAAGAATTGCAGAGAGGGAGATGTTGAAGTCTCCGGAGATCTCCATGAATGAGTTTGGATGCTGTGTTTGCAGCCGGGCAACGATGGAGCTGATGACGTCACAGGCTGTGTCTGGTGCGGTACCAGGTATTATATAAACCCCTACGAGAATAACACAGGTAAACTCTCTGGGTAAATAATATGGATGGAAGCTCACAGCTAACAGTTCGATGTCCCTTGTGCATATCTTCTCCTTGACAGTAACATGTCCAGGATGACACCATTGCTGGTTAACCAGCACTGCAATTCCACCACCCTTTAGCTTTCCGCTGTGTTGTCTACTGCGGTCACCACGGACCGTTTTAAAGCCCAGTACAGACACATTACAGTCAGGGATGTGTTCATGCAGCCATGTCTCTGTGAAGCACATAATACTGCACTCTCTGTATTCTTTCTGAGACCTTGTTAGCATCTCGAGCTCGTCCGTCTTGTTAGCTAGTGATCTCACATTACCTATGACGACGATCGGGAGAAATGGTTTAAATCTCCATAGCTTTTTCCGCTCTGCATCCTCTTCTCAGCTCAATTGGTATTTGATGTGTTGTTTCGCTGATAATCCTGATTTGGGAGAGGTTAATCAGTTGATCCCGATTGTAAACAAGTCTTTCGTTGCCATGGAGACCCATCATAACAAGCCTTGAAAGAGCGAAAATATGCAAAAAAAAAATCCTCCTTGCAGCACACCCTCCGAACCGGCATGAAATCCTCAGAAAAAATACCTAATTTGAGTTAATATTTATGCAAGAAGACTTTGTACTTTAAAAAAAAAAATCAAGATACCAAGTCAGAGCTACTACAATCTGCTGCCAACAGACGGCGCAATCTAGAATGGATCCAGTCATCCATGTTTTTAACTCCTTGTTCCAATTCAGGGTTACGGGAAGCTTGAGCCTATCCCAGCAATCATTGGTGAGAGTCAGGGTACACCTTGGACAGGTCGCCAGTCCATCACAGGACAACAGAGCAACAAACAACCATTCAGATTCTCAGGGACAATTTAGAGTAACCAGTTACCTAACATGCATGTCTGGGTGGTGGAAGGAAACTAGAGTACTCTGACAAAACCCACTCATACACAGGGAGAACATGACTCGGCACAAAAAGGTCGCTGTTTAAACCCCCCTCAGCCATGATATTGCTGTCAGCATCATGGAGGTAAAGTAATTAATTGAAAAGACAATTCAAAGTGGTTTACATGAAACATTAAACATTACAGCAGAGTGCAGAAAGCGATAACAAGTACATTAAAAACAATTATTGGGGCGACTCATCACTCCTAAGTCAGCGGAAACATGGATGGTCTGAGCACATTTTAGTGTCACACTTGAGTTTAAGTCTAAATCGAAAAAAAACCCAGAAGATTGGCTTTAATCATTTGTTAATCATAATGATTAATAAAAAAAATAAATAAAAAAAAAAACCTTTTTTTTTTTGGTGTTGTATTGTTCATATTAGTCAACATCATTCACATAGTAGCAGATTGTGACATATTGCATTAAATGTCATGTTATGATTGTTACTGTGATCACAAAACAATACATGAAAATATTCTGTTGAAGTGACATCGAACATTTCAGAAGCTTAATCAAAGCATTGCACAATAACCTCATTCAAAATGTCTAATTGGCTGGAGGTTGGGAGGGGGTGTCTGCGATTATTGAGTGCTTCTACTTCTGTATTTTAATCATGCTTGTTTGGCATCTTTGTGTGAATATTATAAAACATTCCTTCTTTTATTAGCCATGATGGAGATGGATACCATGAATGAATCGTTTGATTTTTTTTTTTCCAGGTTCTTTGGGGTTCTGCAGCAATAACTACTATCCTGCTTGCTATTTTGTATTAAAGTTTGTGTGGAGGATAATGACAGATAATGTATAAAGTGCTTATATTTACATGAGCGTACAGTCTGAGGAGAAAAAAGCCTGATTTATGAAAATAAGATCAGAAGAACGAGGTCAAACTCCGAGCTGTGTAGATCTTAATTCTTAACACTGTAAAACTGATTTTAAAGGTTTTGTAGCAGTGATGACTGATATAAAGTGAAACTGTATCTTTACAAAAATGTAAAGGTATATTTTACCAGAATAGTCAGATATTGAACATAGAAAACTGCTGTTTGTGCGGCGCTCGCACCTTACTGGGGCCCTGCTGGTGTTCCAAACCATTTCTGGCTTTTAAAAACCGTTTATTTCCAAGTTTCTACTCTGTGTTGTTTTCCTATGTTTCTCTTTTGTGCAGCTTATTTAAAGCCGGAACCAACAATGAAGCAACTGTACTGTCAAGTGTTTACAAACAGCTTAAGGGCAGTGTACTACTTTGTTTTCTTCAGCGCTCCACTGCAGCTACAAATGTTTGAAAAGGCATTAGTGAACACTTGCTAACATCAGATACATGCTCACTGAATGTGTATTCATTTGCATCTGGCAATGGCTGCAATCAATTTAACTAGGAACAAATTGGCCAGACTGATCCAGACAGGATATTAATGCATATTTTCATTGGCTTTATTGCTAATGAGACAACATAAAACCATTATAATCTTAACTTGTCCATAAGCAGAGGTTTTCCACAGTGATGGTAAGCTGTGGACGCTGTTGCAGTGCAGAGAAGGAGAATCTTAAGGCCTCATTTCATCAGTTGTGGCCTGCAAATCATTTCTCAGCTTTGCAGAGAGCTCCCTGAACTTTATCAGCTGTTACACACCAAACCATTTATCTCTGTGACGCTGGCTGATTGGTTTCGGCTGCTGGTTTCTCAAACTACAGAGGGAGTTTCAGCTGAGTTAGCTCTGACCTGAAAAGCCTGTTTGTAGCAAAAAACTCAATCCGCTGGGAAGATAGGCAAGCCCCAGAGGCACGCCGCCTCACTCGGGATGTGTGATGTGTATGCAACATGTTATAGACACGGGGGATGTAGAAGAAAACTGTGGTAAACACAACATGACTGTAATAACTGGGATTTGCATGACTTCCAGCTGTTTGGCTGACATAAACCTATCTGTTTCGCAGGAACTTTGGCACCAGGCGAACACTCTTTCCCTTTCCAGTTTCTCCTTCCAGGTGAGTGTAACCTTTGAACTCCACTCAAGCATGTTGTGTCACGCCCTCTGTTCCTGTCATTGTTGTCTCACAAATTCCAAGAACGAGGTTGACGTCAGTGGGGGAAAAAAAAGTGCAGGTGATAACCTCTGCTAGCTTACTGTGTTTAGCTCATAGATCTTTGTCTCTAATGCGGATTAGTCACTTTCACATCTGTGATACCAGAAACGTGTGGAAAAATGGCATGTAGTTAATGTTTAAAAGCTCTAGCTGGGTGATAATGAAGCTTTTTTACCATGGTTAAACAAACTTCCAACATTGTTCAATCAAATTTCTTCTATGTCAATACATTAGAAAACCAGAAAAACGCAGATAAAACAGTGACTAGCTGGGCATAATTGGTACCTGTGAGAGCAAAAAACTGCCTAGTATTTTACACTCATGTGGGCTCAAGCACAGGGGGTTTGGGTTATTTTTAGCCCCCTACCCTCTTGTACAGCCACTGTTTAATTGGTCTTCATGCCTCCATGCTTCATCGTTCCCTCCTTTCTAGCTCCAGTTGAGATCGGCACAGGGCATGTTAAGTGTCATGTAGTGATAAGTTGCTCATTGCAGAAGCAACTGTGTCGCCTGCTGCCCCCTGCTGCCTACAGTACTCTGCAAAAGTCTTGAGACACCCCCCTCATCTCTTAGTTTACTGTTTAACCAGAAAAATAAAACATAAGTCGAAAAACAGCAAACTCAACGTCATTATATGCTTTAATCCCCTTTATTCTTCAACACTGAGTCTTCTGAGACCAGCTTTCTTGTAACGTCTTTTAGTCTTTCCGCAAGAATAGTTCTTTAGACTTGCTGAAGGATTTTCCAAAGCTACTTTTTGAATTTTGGCTGCCTTTTGTTATGTTTTCTGTCAAGAAGATCCCACACTGCTTCATCATGTTGACATCTGGGCGTCCATCAGACCTGTTCCCAATCATTTTTAGTACAGTGTTTTGTCAAAACTTGCTCCCTATGTTGAAGTGTCTTACAGAAGCTCTAGCTACATCTGTAGATTTGTGCCGCCTCATGAGGGCTAGGATGCCCTGAGAGTGTAAAATGATCAAATATATATTAATTTATTATAATATTATAGAAAAATTTTAAATATTTTAAGTGTACTATATGTACTCTCCATGAAAAAACTAAAAATGAATTAAAATGACAGTAATTCATAAATGTTATTTAACACGGTGTCTTTGACGTAAGTGTCAACCCTTGATTGAAGTGGTGTCATTGTTTTGTGCGCATGCATAGAAACCATAGATAGGACGTCTTTCTGGACTGGACTAAGTGCACCGAGAGGGAATGGAACACTGGTTCTTGTGTTATTTGACATGTCTCAGTCTTATCTCCATGTTTCCCCTCCTTATGGATGGCTTCATAACAGCCATCCCTGGTGAGACCACTTACTCTTTTGCCCTCCACTTGTACAGTTTTCACATCTATTTAAAACACTCTGTACACCATACTGAGAGGTGTAAAGTTTTTAGCTAATTGCAGTAAGAATGGCCTTGCTGGTGCAGAAATATTATCTGTAAAGGTGTATTGAACATTGGACTAGAGCATTGGACTGTTTGTTAACATCTATTTAACATCCAGCTGTATGATTAGTAAAACAAATAATAAACCTATAAATCATGAGCCACAATGGAATATTCTTTAAA
Organism: Telmatherina bonti; assembly: GCF_933228915.1. NCBI lineage: Eukaryota > Metazoa > Chordata > Actinopteri > Atheriniformes > Telmatherinidae > Telmatherina > Telmatherina bonti. The sequence goes on from NC_136615.1 coordinate 28,586,260, forward strand.
TATCTGGTGTCATGAATTATTTTCCGCTGTCTTTTTAGTTTTGATCCAATGTATAGTTTTATAAAGTTGTCAAAGTTTCTTCCTGGAAGTACTGCTCAGTCACTTTGAGTCAAAGGTGTTTTTCCAGCCTGATTGTTTCTCACTGAGGGAACAAAGAAATACAAAAGGAAGTGGACCGTGCTGGTTCAGACACCACATAACAAGGACACTTGCAGGTTGGGTGAAATAGTAGATGGCCTCATTCCAAAGAGCACATTTAATGCTGGCAGTCTTTCCTCTCGTTCTTTTTAGATTAGTCCCTGGGTTCTGTCTTTTAAGTTAGTCTAAAAATAAAGTGAAAAGTCACTGAAACATTTGATTTGCCCACCTACAATACGTGTCTTCACCAAGTATTTACATACATTTTATGTGTTTAGATTAAAGTCAATCTACATAATAAAAAGTCATTTGTTTTTGCTGACGTTTTGTTTTTAGTTGCTTGTAGACACACATGGTTGGTTTTTGCTACCTGTGGACACACCGTGAAAGCTCCTGTGGTCTCAAGTAAGGGGCTGATAGAACATTAAAAAACAGAAATTACATATTGTAATTTTTTTTAATGTTGTTGGTAGATTGTGTCGACTGTGGTCATTTAATTGTAAAATATTTTAGTTTATTCAAGTCACAACATTAATATTGATAGAAATTAGGGCTGGGATATATGGCCAAAAAATCTCCAATTTAAAAAAAAAATAAAATAAAAAAAATCAGATTTTAATCAATTTTTTCCCCCTTACTTTAAAAGAAAAAAAATTACAAATGTCAAATATTATTCTTTTTCAAAAATGCTTTTATTGCAGTAAGCCTAGAAGTTTACCTAAATTTAAAGCGCAACTAAAAAAGCTTAAACAAGATTGTAAAAAGAGATGGAAGGCGCTGCCACTGTAAACATTATAAGAAACAACATGTTTGTACTTAGTGCGTTTCCACTGTGAGATATTTTTTAAGTTTTGATCATACATTTAAGAATAGGCCTCATCTCACTTGTGTAACTTCATTCTAAAATAAAAAACTGATAAATAAATCAAGAAAAATGCCTCCTCTTGGCAGAAAAATAGTGATTCCTTTTAGAGTATTTTGACATTAAATAACTAAACAATTTCACACATTGGCAATGAGGTAATAAAAATGAACGTTTCTTTACACTTAACATGTGTTTAGAGAAAATTGACCTCTTTGATACAAAATACTTTTTTTTTTTTTTTTTAAATCCCTGAATGTTAATTAAAGCTATATTTCTAACACACATGTATTATTATATGTATTCTTGCTGTTTTTTGTTTAATTTACACATTTTTGGCAAGAAAGACAAGCCTGTCAGCTGCATCTGGCTTCAGAGCCCTGTGGCATGTGACAATCACCCCTCCCACACTGAAAACCCTGCGTTTCAACTGCACAAAAACTAAATATCACCATAAAAACCGCTGCTATAAAAATTTTTACGATCTCGAGGTGGTTTTTCAGACATTTCGATATAGAAATATATTTCAAAAGTGTAAGGGAAACACTTTTTTTGGGTTTACGTGTCCCCAGACGTGACGTGGGCGTCGTGCCCAGGTAATTCCTGGTAAAGGTGGCGTGGTGTGGAATAAACAACGGCAAATTTCAGAGTTTAGAAAAGAAAGTGAAGGAGAAAAGCTTTGAAAATCCGAAGCAAATTCTCCACAGCAAGTAGAAAACCCTAAAATAACACTACGTGGCCACTTTGCATTCACCGCAATTACAAAACGTGATGCTAATGTGCTAAACTTTGTTCATTGGAAACACCCGCAAATCACAACTGTTGTTTTTGAAAACGTACTAATATAGTTTTTATTTTGAAAAAAAAAAAAAAAAAAAATGTAATGGAAACACAAAGGGGCACTTGTACATTTTTAGCTGCCAAGTTGTTGTGTTTATGCGTTTCTGTGGGAAACCAGCGGGAGTACGCTGACGTCACTATAAGGTACGGAAGCCCAAAAGGTGCTGGTGGGGCAAAAAAAATATCCACATTTTCATAGGAATAAATCTTCATAAACAGAAAATTCGAATTAATTGATTAAATCGATTAATCACCCAGCCCTAATAGAAATCCATTCATCCATCCATCCAACCACTCACATATCCATCGAACCCCTCACACACCCACCCATCCATCCATCCAACCACTCACACACCCATCCATCCAACCACCCAACCATCCATCCATCCATCCATCCATCCATCCATCGTCCATTCATTTGTCCATCCATCCATCCATTCTTCCTTTCTTCCTTCCCTTCTTCCTTCCTTCCATTCTTTCATCCATCCATCCATCCATTCATTCTTGCTCATGGGAAGCTGGACGGTCCATCACAGGGCATTAGTAGCAACGTTGGCAGAAATGCGATAGTAGTGTTATTCAGCTGAGTCTTTGATGCCGGCGGGGTTTGTTTGTATCCTGAGCAGGTAGCTGAGATCAGATCAGAAAAGGGACACGTAAAGGATGTGTTGTATTGACAGCTATGTAAACATGCATTTATAACATGGTCACCCTGGACACATTGGCACCAAATTCCAATAGGGTCTTGGTTGCATATTTCAGTGCTTAATATCTTAAAGGTTGTCCGGACTTGTAAAATTAAGATGGTACATATAAGATATAAAAAAAACATAGCAGCACACAGTCATGTACTAGTAGCAGGCCTGTGTGCTAAATGCTAACATGCCAAGTAGGAGTGACCTCCATGTTCATCTTATATGTTGAGTGTGTTCATATTGTGCAGACAATAGGTTGTAACTGGGGGATTTTCTCAGTCACTTTCAGCTCCCCAGTGTTGTGTGTCTCCAGGGAAAGTTGTCTTGCTGCGTTTGTCCGTTCCCTCTCGGTACATTGTTGGCTCTGTTTGAGCTGCCGAGCCATCTACAGGGAAACAGCCACGATCTCTCTCTCTCCCAGTAAATTGTTATTGACAGCAGCCAGAGCAGCACCCAGAACAGCCGTCATCCTCCTGGAAATTAACATCTGAATGAGGATCAGAGACACAGGAACCCTTTATAATTCGGAGGAAGATGAAGTTGCTCAGTTGATGTTTTGACAGCACATTAATCACCTTCTTCCACACCTGTTTGTATGTTTCTTTGTAAACTACTTGTATGGTGAGAGTAACAGACGATGTTTGAAGCTTGACATGTTTTTTTCCCTCTCCTCTGGCTCTGATCTTCTCTCCCTCTGTCTGTCTGGCTGCTTCCTCCCCAAATAGTTATTTTTATCCCACTATTCTTAAATTTCCTACCCTCCAGACACCCCCCCCCCCCCCCCCCCCCCCCCCTCTTTCCTCCTCTTCACTGTTCTTTGAGTCACAAAAACATTTGTCCTCCTGCATTCAGAGGAGATGTAGAGGGATCATTTGGAAATCTCTTATATCCAGTGACAGATCTGATGGAGATCTGTTTGGATATGGGTAATTTCTGGCCCTCCCCGATCTGCATAATGTTCATACTCTTTTTTTTTAAGCATATTTGTTTGCATTTTATGCTGTAAAATGTGCATAAATTGAACAAGTTTATGAACAAAACAAATTACATCACCCAGTTGCTTACTTTATGCACTTTTATGTGTTATGATTTAAACTCCTTCATATTTTGAAAGGTTATTTTGTTTTTTTCATTTTTAAATTAATTAAAAATAAATCAATGGAAGACTTATAGCAGAAATGTCATTTGTAAGTTCAAGTCACGTGTAGTTGTAGTGAGTAATCTGTTGCTTTGTCTGTTTAAAACACGACATTGTCGTCATGTCCAAGGAATTTAAAATCAGTACTTCCCATTTAGCTCACAGCGCTGATCAATGGCTTAAACTAATTAATGTCCCTGCGATTTGGACAGTTTATTTGCTCTACTGAATTTGGGAAACCTGTAGAAGAACATGAAATTTATTTAGATTAGTAAATATGCTCTAATCTTACATAATAGATGTTTGTTTACCAAATCCATCTGAGCCTGCAACTGTAAGAAAATTTCTCAAACTTAATATAAACTAAGAGTTGCATTTTAGAGAGCAAAAAAGTGACACACCAGTACAAGAATTTTGCACACTAATGATCCAAAAAATCTGAATCGGCAAATTAAAATAAAAGTTTTAAATAGCTTTGATATTTAATAATAATTATTAAAAAACAGCAAGAAATTTGATCCAAAATGTATAGGTCCAGTACGTATCGCTAACATTACTAAACAGTAACAACAGTAAACCCAGTAAAACACTTGTTTATAATGGGTCTGATGGTTTATTTGCCTTGGTTTACAATTATCTAGGGCAGCTCACAACAAAACCAGAAGGTTATGCTCACAGTGTTGAGTACATGTCAGTCTAATTCAGTTCACATTATGTTCGTAGAAAGGTAGCACTAAGCAAATGCTTATGCCTTTGGTGTTAAGCTTGTTGTTAACAGATGCTAACATTAGCAATCAGGTTACAGTGACTAACCTCTCTGGGTGGGTTTTAAGTAGGGCTGTGACGATACTCTTTTGTCCCAATTCGATTCGATTCTGATTTTTTGGGTGCCGATTTGATTTAAATTGCGATTTTCACATTTCTTTGATATTGCTGATTTTTGTAGATTAAAAACTAAATAAATTATAAAACTTATTTTTTTGGTCGTAATATTTCTTGATTTCAATTAGAAAAAAAACAACACAGTAGCCAGATCATCATTCTGCTGCTATAACGCCCCAGAAGACAAGTAAAAAGACCAATAAAAACAATAAAAATGACAAAATTTTTATAATGGATTATTCTTATTTGTTTGGGAAAAAAAAGATTTTTTCACAAAAAATCGATTTTAAAGTTGTGAAGCAAAAAAATCCCGATTTTCGATTTTTCAATTCGATTTTCCCACCCTTAGTTTTAAGGGGGAGGATGGAGTTGGATACGGTGGATCTGGTATTTTTATGCTGGTCTTTTATTCGTTCCAATTTTTTAAACCTAAATGTTTTCATGATGGATGGGGCTATAACAGCTGGATCTGTGTTTCTTCGATACGATACAATACAATACAATGTTCAACATTGTTGCAACGTTACATCTGGAGAGGGAATGACCTACTGCAGGCAGGCAGCCTGTTTTTGTGGGGGGTTGACCTGGAAGCCAAATTATGTAACACTAAAAAAATAAATACTTAAAATTGTTTGAATTGTGAGCCCTGAACATATAATCTAGAAAAGTTTAATGTTTTTAATGTAATTATAGAAATTAATAAACTTTTCAATGATCTGATTTTTGGAAAGGGTCTGTCCAAGTGACTTTATTGCAGCTTAAGTCTCAAACTCTGGACTGATTTACTGTTAAAATTTAAACAAACTTTTCTCTAAGTCTGAGTGACATTGGTCCTATTTTGACCTTGTATCCCGACCCACCCAGCAGCTGCTGTTCCCACTTCTTTTGAGGGACCCTTTGGGAAGGTTGTTTACCGCGTGAGGGCTGCCATCGACACGCCTCGTTTTTCTAAGGACTACAAAATCCAGCGGCCCTTCTACATGCTCAACATGCTCAACCTCAACGAGGTGCCTGACATTGAAGTAGGTGTTTGGTCCTTTTTGTTGTGTTTTTGCAGAGACTGGGAAATGGTAAACAATGGGGGAGGAATGTTTAATGTTTTCTCATATTCAGCATCTTTATGAATCAGCCAGTGAATCCTTCATCCCGTGACTTTGTCCCTGCAGCAGCAGAGTTACGCTGTGACCACTAAGAAGTTCAGCTACCTTCTGGTGAAGACTGGAACCCTGATGCTGAAAACTCGTAGTGACTTGAGGGGTTATGTCCCTGGTCAGGTCATTAAATTAGCCACTGAGATCCATAACAAGTCAGGGAAGGACACTGGGTGTGTGCTGGCCAGTCTCATACAGGTACGTGTTTCTTCTTTGCAAAGGAATGTTTCTTTTGCTGGCTTCTCATCGGGAGTCTGGGATGTGGTCACATATTTCAATGTCTTCATGCTTGTCTCATCAGAAAGTGACCTATAAAACCAAGCGGCCCGTATTTGACCTGCGGACCATCGCCGAGGTGGAGGGAGCCGGGGTTAAGGCAGGAAAACACGCCGAGTGGAGGGAGCAGATAATCGTCCCTCCTCTTCCTCAGTCAGCACTTGCTGGCTGCAGCCTCATAGACATTGAATATTTCATCCAGGTCAGTGTGTGTGTGTGTGTGTGTGTGTGTGTGTGTGTGTGTGTGTGTGTGTGTGTGTGTGTTTGTGTTATCACTGAACATGTCTCTTTGCTTTGAGGGGCTATAAACTGATAGATGGTGTTATAAAACACTGAAGCTGATACTCTGTGTGTATTTGCAGCTGCCACTGGTTTATTTTTTGAGGCATCAGCCATCCACATAGTGGAAAATAACCTCCTCCTGTTTGCTATTGATTGAAACTACTGCATTATTGATGATATACGCTCATAAAGTCACTCTGGAGTACTCTGTAATTTATCATAGTATTATCGCGATTATTTGTGCCATTCTTTGAGTTTCCTGACTGACTGCTTAGAGAATGATTTGACTTTTTACTTTTGCTTTTTTTCCCCAAATTATCAGGGTTTTAATTTCACCAACTGGCAGACAGTTAAAGTTATCATTAAAATAAAGAAAAATTCATTTTGTAGTGTCTCAAGGAATAGACTGTGTATAGAGATGGACGGAGTCTCCGTGGCGTCAACCCTAGGTTTCTGAAGAGCTGAATTGAAGCTTGGTGGGCGGTTCCTGCCATCGCCATCTTGGCAGGGGCATGCGCGCCGTCTCGCCCGGAGAATACATATATGGGCAAAGAGGTGGAGCTGAGAGGGGGGCTGTGAGTGTCATGGTGGATGATTGACATTTAACAAACTCCGAACTTTCTGTAGCTAAGAGCTAACCGAGCTAACCCGGAGATAACAGGAGATAACCAGCTAACGGAGGTAAGCGGGTTAAAGCTAAATCACGCTGTTAACCAGCTAAAAACTGTGGTTGCTCTACATTCTTCTGACTTGAAGCGGGAGATTGGTACCTGTCAATCAAATAGACATGCACCTAAATATGCCGAAATTCGAGATTAAATTACTTTAAAACAGGCGAGTTAGAAAAAAATTCACTCCCCCCACAGTTGTCAGGAAGGTAAACCTGACCTTTTAAACCTAAAATGAATTTTTGAACCAGGCTGTAAACATGTTTATTTCTGCTGTGAAGTTGGTCTTTTTAACATGGGAGTCTATGGGGATTGCTCTGTATTGGATGCAGCCCCTAGTGGATGAAGGGGGAACTGCAGTTTTATGCACTTCGCATAGGCTTCACTTTTTACCGCCGAAGACTCCGTCCATCTTTCTGATACGGTCTATGGTCTTGAGCACCTAAACCTAAATGGTGTTTATTATCTGCAAATAGCAGCAAAATGTAGGATTTTCATGGTGCAGTTGCTGCCTTTCAGCTGCCACATGAAAAACCGGTGCAGTGGATTTTGAGTTTTTCACTTGTTTAAAATCCAACATGTCTAAGCGGAGTGAGAACACAACTAATAAGTCTTTATTTCTGACCTGTTCCAGGTGTCACTAAAATCTCCAGAAGCTGTCGTCACTCTGCCCATCTACATCGGTAACCTCCCTGTGAACTTGTCTCCCTCGAGGCTCATAGCCACCAGTCCGGTGGCCCCCTGCGCTGCAGGGGTGATGCCCAGCGCCCCACCAGCAGAGGAGGAGCCAGAGGATGAACTGTGTGCAGGAGGGATTGCTAGTGAGGAGATTCCCACCAAAAGTCACTCTCAGCAGGACCCCACAGGGCAGCCGATCACCATGTCCCCCAGCGCTTTCAGCCACGCACCAGGCGCAGCGCTGCCTCCCGGTCACAGACGACTCGATGCATCCGCTCCACTGTTCTGCGTTTCTACTGGAACCACCATACCTTTTTTCACCGAAGGAGATGTGACTCCAGTTCCCACCTCATGTTCGCTCATTCTCCCTCCAGAGTACAGCAGTTGTGACTACCCTCATGGTTAGTGCGCAGAGTTTTCATCGTCCAGCCTCTAAATGGGCTGTCAGAGGTTTAGTGAGCTCAGCTGGAAAACCTGATGCAGGGCTAGCTGTCAGGCTACAAAATTAGATCACTTTATTTAAGGTGATTTCTGTCTGCAGGAGTTCATGGATAGTTTTAACTATTGGAGACAAATCCTCCTCTTTCTCAGTATCCATAGTCGGAACAAGAATTGATTGCAGTCAATAGAAATGATTTTATAGGCTCTCATATTTCAGAGAAGGAGCTTCGCTGGCATTAGGGGAAATGTTTGTGAAGCAGCGTGGTGATTGGCTGTTAACTGAACGGCTATGATCCAAATGACATAATTACATAATAACTGATCGACCATTGAAACCATTGAAATAAGTTGGTCGTTTAAAGACATTAAACACATGTCAATTAAATTGAAACCAAGAATACATTAAGCCTCCATCTGATAGAGGAAAAATGTTACATTTGCTTTTTCCTTCATATGGGCTGGTTTTCACGTCTGTTTCTATCCGATGTGCGAATGCAACCAGAGATAACCCTAAAATGCCCCTTTCGTATAACTGTTTAGTCTGAAAAAGCTAAATGAAATTCTGCTTTGCAGCTTTCAACTTATTTTTAAAAATATTTTTGTCACAGATGCCGAATTTGTAACAGAAATGATAAGATTTCCTCATGCATGGTTGTTCTTCAGTGAGAAACCGCATTAAAGGCATAAATCAACCTGATATTAGTGAAAAGATCCATTTTGATGCCTGCTTGCCTTCAAAATTGATGCAGAACATGATAAAAAGAAATCAGGATTTCATCCAGCCATGACCAAGGAATAAAAAAAAAACTTTTATTCTTTCTATGAATTTATAAATCAGAACATTTTTGTGTTTTAAGTGTGGGGGAGATTTCATACATATTCCCTGGAAAATATGTTTTACTTCAAAAAGTACAAATGCCCTGGTAACTACACAACAACACCATTTTAGTTCATTAAAAGTAATATGATGTAAATAAAATAATTGGTGTTCAATCTGACATCATACAAAAAGTAAACAGAAAAGCATTTGGACATTTCCACCTGAAATTCCTTCCAGATCTTTCCCAAAATTTCTTGGAATGTAATTTTTAGACCAAGATCATTCGTCAGAAAAATCACAAAAATCTGCCAAGCAGTTTTGTGTAAACTTGCTAACAAACAGATAAATGTGGGCAAAAAACATAACCTGCTTGACAAAGGTAACGATGCACCAATCAGATGGATCAACTGGTGAAACTAATAACAACGGCAAACATTTTTTATGAATGTATTATAGTATATTTCTCAAAACAGCTTCAAGTTGGCAGGTGGTAAAAATAACCCCCGTCTGGCGATTCTATGGGGGAACTGGAACGAGAACATTTTCCACCTGTAATCCAGCATATTAACATCACAACTCTATTGCCGACCTCTCTGCCTTTGTGTGTTACAGAGCCTCCACCCACCTACGAGGAAAGCTGCAGCAGCGTGAACTCAAGTTTTAACAGCGGACAGTAGAGAACAAAGAGATGGTGAAGCATCGTGCCCACCCACATCTGTCTGCACTCACCTCTCCACATCCAGACAGCGATGATACATGATGAATGAGAACTCTACAAAGGGATTATTTCTTATTGTTATAAGAATTTAAGTTTCGCCTCATGTCCCACCAGGTAATGTCAGACCAAACGGGTGAACATCACTGTGCCTAAAAGGAGTTTTTGGGGTGATCACACAGCATTTAGGATGTTCGATTGAACATATTTGATGATTGGAATAAGAAAAACGCTCCCTGTTTCTTTTTTTAATCCAAATTGTCGCATCTGTGATGCTTTTAAATTCATTTTAGCCTCTGATTCCTTTTTGACAAGACCTTTCAGTTATGTTGGTCTAAATTTGCCCTTTAGTTGTGTTTTTGTGTCTCAGCTATCCTCAGTGGAGCCATGTGACCCTTTACATTCGTCCATCTGTGCGTCTGATGCAAAACAACCAAAGTCAACGGAGAAGGGAAGAATTTAAAAACTAAACTCCTGTGTGATTTTTGCATCTTTTTTTTAACAACAGCATCACAAGTTATTTTTCATTTTGCAGGCAGGATTTAAACACTTCAACCAACTTTTTCAAGTTACTGTTATTTTTTGACATGTTATTTGTGAAAAAATTGCATTGAATATATGGATATTTTATTCTCAGTGCCACCACCTTGTGTTGACTTCAGGCTTTCTTTAGTTAGCCGAGGGGATAGGCTGCAGCTCCGCGGTGACTCTGCATTAGAATAAGCAGGTGTGGAAATGAATGGATGGCTGGTTTTCCATCAATACTCCTGCATTCACAGAGTCATATATCTGCAGACGAGCCTTAGTTTTCCTGCAGCTGGGCAGCGCCCTCTGGTGGTGGGAGCTGATGCAAGCGTTATCTCCTGCAGGCCTGCTGCTGCGATTAGCATCAAATTTATTCCATTGCTGTTGTGATTTGTCTTTTATTTTGAGTCTCTGAATGAAATTTAAGGTTTACAGTTTTGTTTTTTTTTTTTTTTGTCATTTCTGTTGCCTTAAAATTAAATCATGTCACATTAGTGAGATCATTGCAGATGAGGAGAAACGTGCACAACGCAGCACTTTTTGACAGTGACGTCATGAAATTTGAGCGAACACAGCTAGTGCATGGGTGAGCATGTATGACATGGTGTATGGGAAATGTTTTGTACTCCAAATGAATCTCAGATGTCCTCCTGATTTGGTAAATGTGTTGAAATGTCTGCTGGATACAGTTTATTTTATTATCTTTTTCTCTTTGCCTGTGTACCACAGCAGGGTAAAACCACAGTAATCATGATCTAAGCACACTGTCTCTGCAAACTTCTGTTATTTATAAACAAAAAGATTACTAAAGTTCTTGTTATGCATATAGAATTTATCTAATGTTATTCATAAAAGGGGGGGAAATGAGTTTTGTTGTCTGATTTTTTTTTTTTTTTTTAATCTGATTTAAAAAAAAAAAAAAAAAAAGTTGCTATATTGTGTCATTGATGACCAAAATGATTCATTTATGTTGTGATGATTTCTGCTACATCACCAAGGCCTGCTGTGTTACAAAAGCATTCATTGTCCTCTCATGTGGGAAACTAATGCCAGTGAGAATTTTAAGCACAATCGCTGTACTGAATGTTCTCATTACTGTCCGTTTGTTCTTTTCTCACATTTAAAGTGATCAAAGTCCACTTTGAAAAAAAAAGTCTAATCAGATGCACAGAAATATAAATGATCATAGTTGCAGGCTTCATATGTTGCCACGTGTTTCAGGATTTCTTTTTTAAATGAGATTTTCCACAGACAGAAACCTTTGTCGCCCTGCTAACAATGCTGTGTAACTCCATTAATGTGACAACATGCCTTAAACCACCTGGATTCCTGACATCTCTTGCATGAGCCTGTTATGAACCTGCTTCTCTGGAGGATATCTGGATGTGCTCCTCCTGGACTGTGCCAAGTGCACTTCATGTATACAGATGTAGCTTCTATTGAAAACAGTGAGACACTGGACCTTAGATCTGTAAAGCTTTTGTATTCTTGTTTTAGAAAATGATGTGCAATTCCTCTTATTTCCATGAGCTCTGCAGCAGGAGCAGCTTCCTGAGGTTATTTCCTGTTGCCTTTTTTTTCAGTCCTCATTCAGTTTATTTCTTCAACAAAAGGTACTATAGCTTTATGGAGCCTCAGTGTTGTTTTTCCCTTTCATTCTGTTCCATTCACATACTGATGCGTGGTGTCTTGATTTGTATTTTTCTACTTGAAGCTGTTTACAAGTGTAGTACGCATTTACTGATAGTAGCACCTCCACCAGTACATGTAATGTTTTAAGTTACAGTGCAGAATCAAAGTTGTACTGTAAAATATAATAAAATAATAAGACATGTTTTTGTTTCTTGTGTAGCCTAAATGTGTAATGGGAGGACATACTGGGCGTTGTTGTTTTTCACCAACTTTAAAAGTATAGTTCCATTAAAAAGCCGATATACAATCAAAACCAACAAAAATGAGAAAAGATGCATCTTGGAAAAAAACGTTATGAAATTAAATGAATGAAAAATACTTTATTAATCCCCAAAGGGAAATTCAATATTGTAGTAGATAATTAATTTGAGGAGGTCTTGTTCTGGAGGCTGATGGCTGCTGGCAGGAATGATCTTCTGTATCTTTCAGTCTTACATCGGACCTGAAGAAGCCTCTCACTGAACACACTTTGTTGTTTCATCACTGTGTTGTGGAGAGGGTGTGAAGAATCCTCCATCATCTTCATCAGCTTGTGCAGCATTCTTCTTTTGGACAATCAGCTCCAGCGGCTCCAGAGTTACTCCAAGCACAGAAGCAGCTTTCTTGATCAGTTTGTTGATTCTCTTCAAGTCTCTGGTTCTGATGCTACTACCCCAGCAGATGCTGCAAAGCTGACTGCACTCTCCACAACAGACTTATAGAAGATATGCAACATTTTGGTGCAGACGTTAAACGATCTCAGCTTCCTTAAGAATTACAGTCTGCTATGACCTTTCTTGTAGATGTAGTCAGTGTTGCATTTCCAGTCCAGTTTGTTGTCCAGCGGAACTCCAAGATACTTGTATTCCTCCACCACCTCCACCTCCTCTCCCAGGATGGTTAGTGCTTTGTTTATTCTTGTTCCTTCTGAAGTCAACAATCAACTCTTTTGTTTTGCTGGTATTTAATATAAGATGATTTTCACCGCACCATTTAACAAACTATTTAACAAGATATGGAGATATGAAGATATTATTTAATTTATGGATTGTTCTAAGTAATTAAAAATATTTCATTTATCTGGTTGTCGCCTTCAGAAACCATTTTTTAAAACTTTCTATGGTGTTGTTATTTATTCTTTTATTTATTCATACAGCTGATGCATTCTAAGTTCACAGAGCCGAAAGTGGATGACCGCGCTCGGCTATCTTCGTTAACCACGTGACTTAAGCCCTAACGGTTATGGCGTATTAAAAAAATATCGTTTGGCGATTAAAAAAAAAATGTGTAGCATGTGTCCTCGGTAAATGTTGACTTTATGATTAAAAAAAAAAGAAGCACTTCTAAATTCAACCCACAGTCGACAGAAATATTTAGTTTTCCGTATGCTTTGAAAGGTTTGCGCTGCTGGAATATACGGACTACATTACCCAGCAGCCTCTGCTCGTGTTCTGTAGTCACGAGGACACGTTAGCTACCATTCAGTTGAACTTGCTGACTTGTGTATCTTGGTTAGAAGCAGGTTAGAAGCTGCAGCTGTTGGCTATACTGAGGCAATGGCTCCTTCTTGACAGTCCAGCCGAACTCCTGACCAAGTCGCGATGAGACCTGCTGGAACTGGGATGTGAAACTGGTATTAGCTACAGTCAGCAAGTTCACCATGATGTCCGTAAGTTTTATGTTTGTAGTTGGTCTTGTTTAGCTTACATCACACATGTTATGGAAACAATGAAGATATTTAATATCACTTGAACAGCATTTGACATGGTGTGATATAGACTTTAAGCAGCTTTCCATGGTGGTTCTGTTCTGACCCACATGATCTGATACGCTGTTTGGAGATAATGAAGCAACTCATTACAGCTTGTTAAAACTTTTATAAACTCTAAAGGTAGATTTAAAGGATCTGTTTGACATAAGACACTAAAACACATATTCTCTGCATTTTGTTGTTTTAAATAGGCCTAATAAAGTATCCTAAATGCTTTCCCTGCATCATAAACAAAAAATAAATGTATAAATCTTCAGGAAGTCAGTCTAATACACAAACTATAGATTATAGAATTGACACTAGAAAAATACTTCTTGTTAAATCAATGCTTCTGTTTGTATAAACCAAAACTAAACACTAGTATTGGATTATATTTTGATTTTTATTTAGTGCGTTTTGGTCCAAATCCTCATGTCTTTATTTATTAACATGAAATATATCGTCAGTCATGCGCTCATACAGGCATATGCAAAATCAAGAGTTTCTGACCGCTTTTGAAGTGAGTATTTGTTTGTTCTTCAACAAAGTCTGAACTGTCTTTTGTGCCTGTTTTGGGGGCGGTGAAGACACAACAGGAAAATACTCTTCGTCCTCAGGTCTTAATCAGCCACAGAGACGTTATTAAAGTGAAAAAGGTGGTTTGATTTTACAGAGATGTAGCAGAAGTCTAGTTTGAGTTGACTGACTTCAGGGTGAGCACAGGTCAAATGAACAAAAGAAGAAGGGGCCTGTACTAAACAAAATACAACTTACTTTCATTATGACCAAAGCAGGAGAAAAGGGAATGACAAGCCTTTTTTTTTTTTTAAGCAAACTCAAGGATGACCATGCATAAACTACTGAGGGTGGCAGGTTGGGAAAGAGAGAGAGATGAGCCCAGGGCTTTACAAGGAAGCCATCTTACAGGAGTCGATCTCTTTTTAGCTGCTAAAAGACACACCTATCATAACACACAAAAATTTACATAAGTAATAAATCATGGTCGTCATAACGCCTGGCTTTGTTCCTTCTCTGTCGACATGATCCCACACTGCCTCAGTCATGTCAAGGTCCAGGCTCTATTCATCACCACATCAGACCTGTTGCCACTGATTTCAGTCCAGTTCTTGAGTCATTTGGCCTCAACCTTTTCTCCATGTTTCCCTTCATAAAGAATGTCTTTTTTTTTTTTTTTTAAGTAGGTGGCTCAGATGAGACTACCAGGTCCAGTATCAGGTTTCTATTGGTACACTTTACTTCAGGTCTCTCCCTTAGTCCTCCATTCCCCAGTTTCACCACCACAGTTTGCTCAATATTTCAATAAGTAAACGAACAAGTCTCAGAGAGATATGCCGAGTATTCAGCCTGTAGCTTATGAGAAGCACATTGTTGGTACAAAAATACTACTTTTGTGTCTGTCAAACTTTCTGTTATCTTTGGTACTAAAAAAAAAAAAAAAAAAAGAAAAACACTAAAGAAATGGACACTAATAATATTTCTATGTAAAAGGCAGTTAAACTAAATTATTTATTTGCTATTTTGTCTGATATGTGCAGATACATGCATCCCTTTAATTAGGTGCCTTTTTTTAAGTGGCAAATACAAAATTACATCCTTAAGGTTGGTATGCAGATAAAAACGGAAAATGAATAGAAAAGCAGCCAATGTCTGAAGAGTTTGAGACATTTAAAAGATCGCTTGAAAGTGTGGCTGCTGGGAGTGAAATATAAAGACTGCTGTGCATCTGAAAACATCAAGCATGAACACTTTGAACCCATTTCTCTGCAACAAAAACCCTTGAAGTTCATGGCATGCTCAGAAAAACCTCAAAATGAACTCAAGTTTGGGCCAGAACTTAAAAAAAAAAAGGATAAAAACTTCCAACAGTGTTTGCAGCAGACACTCTGATCTCACAGCTGTTAACTTCGACCTTCACCAAGCAAACAAACATGTAATTTTCTCAAGCGTTGCCATGTTCCTTGTTGTCTTAATGTAAAAGAACAAACTCTACATTCATATGAAACTATTTTATTTTATTTTTGTGGGTCAGATTGTCAGCTACTTATTTAATTTGAATAAAGTTTGATGTTTGCATGTACGCTGGGGATAGAAATGCAAGACTCGGACTCAACGGGACCTTTTTAGGGGCTTATCAGTGTGCAGCTGGTGAGAGATACTTGTGCCTGGACAGGTGGTGAATTACTGGGGAAGGGAGGCAGAGAGCTGGTCTGCTGGCTGAATAACACACACTTAAACACACAGTGCATTCCTCTGTCAGTCGCATGTCCACACCAGCAGGGAGAACAAAGTGTCCTTCTGTGGGACAGTAAGTCCTCTAGTTGTTAGACGAGCTGTACTGAATAGATATTTGTCCGAAACGGCGTAATTCAAATTCTTTTCGTGATGCCACAGAAACAAGAATCGAACAAGAATTTCATGAGAATCATCAAGTTTGTTTTACGGTTGTTTTTTTTTTTCTTTGTGAGAGGATGTTGTTTAACTTCACACAAATGCTGCTAGAAAAGAGAAGAAAACTAAATAATAGAGCTCTGTAATTACCAATGCTCCCAGCATCATTGCACCTGCAAATAGAAGTGGTCCAGAAGCTGTCAGTCCTGGGTGACCGATCCTGTGGTTTGGGGGAATGACGTCAGTGTTGTTGCAGCTGTTTGCTCCTCAAACCTGTTTTGCATTCAGTAATTCTTCATGGCATTGATTCAGCAAGGCGTTTGCTCCATATTGACATTGTGGGATCTAGGGATGCACCGATTCACTTTTTGGGAGTTCCGATCCGATACCGATATCTGAAATTAAAATATCTGCTGATACCGATGTCTGCTGATACCAAATCTGTTTATGTGAACATTATTGTGACTATGGTTATCATTACTGTTATAGCTGTGTAAGATTTCATTAGGTTGTAAAAATGACCCATCCTTTCTGAAGTTACCGCACCAATACAAATATAATAACATTACAGATCTAACGATTTCAACAAGTTTTATTTTGATTTGGCACATTTTACCTAAATACAACTATAAATGTGTGGTTTTGACACAAAGATCTAGCATTTAGTGTAACAAAAAATGTCACATTTTAACATTCAAGGCATTTATTTCTTTTAAAACATGTCCGAAGCATGTCATCAAACACATTTGCACTGGCTTGACTACTGTGGTATCGGTACATTTTTTAATACTGTAATACCAGGTATGAATACACATGCTTGGTATTGAGCGTGCACCGATACCGATTCCAGTTTTGTAAGTAAATAAAATATCCTCTACCTCCTCCATTACATCTCATATACACGAGGCAGGATGGATCCATGTGTTCTTGTTGTCTCCTGCTGTGAATATGGAGTTGAAATCAGAGAGTCATCAGACCAGGCAATATTTTTTCCATCTTCTATTGTCCAGTTTTGGTGAGTGTGTGTGAATTGTAGCCTCAGTTTCCTGTTCTTAGCTGACAGGAGAAGCACCCAGTGTGGTCTTCTACTGCTGGAGACCATCTCCATGTCTTGGTTGGAACCAGTGGTTATTTGACTTCCTATTGCCTTTCCATCATCTTCAACCACTACATTCTTCTCTGCCATCAATAAGGCCTTTTGGTCCAGATAAATGCTGCTTTCCAAACATTTTGACTGTTTTTCAGACCGTTCTCTGGCCTAGAGGATGGTGTGGGTGAAAATCCCAGTAGATCAGCAGCTAAAATGGCATTTTAGCTCAACATTAAACAACTTTCAGAGGCTTGGAGAATGTAAAACTTCTCCTGTTTTTCTTTTAGATGACCTTTGGAGTGTCGAGCGATGTGACGCTCCTGTTTAAGTCCTGGGATGTGCACGGCCCTGCAGGTAAGCCACAGAGGGTTTAAAAGTACCCGCATACCAGGAAGTCATGTCTGAGCAGTCACATTCAGCAGAGCCACTTCATCATGTTGAAACGCTGTCCAGTGGGCGTGTTCGTGCTCTGCTTGCGCGGGAGATTGCCGCTGGGTAATTTTCAGTATTACACAGGTATGGACAGGTATGGAAAGGGTCCCGTTGAAAATCAGCTAATTCATACTGGCATGAAACTTGTCTGACAACTTCTAAACCATCAGCCACATTTTCACTGCTGCTCACTGCAGACAGAGCTTCATTCGACCCTGACCTCTGAGTTTTGAGGTCATTTAGAACCAAACCAAAACAAATAGAGTTGCTTTAATTATTATTTAGGTTTAAAACAAAAATAATGTGTTAAAACTAGTTAGGTCACTGACGATGTTTACTACGTGACTTTTAGCTTTTCCTCATGTCAGATAGATGAAGTACAACCTGTACAAACACTTTGTCTTGTTTTTGCTAATTTTCTCCACATTAGTTTGGAACCATGTAGACTTTGTCTTACTTATGCAGTTTTTCAGACTTTGCACAATGCACAATGGCCAAGGGGGATAAAGTACACAAAGACATTTGCAGTACTCTGTATGGCCTTTCTGTTTTAGATTATTTGCAGAAAGATTTAGTTGAGCCCAGCTATGCTAATTTAGATAGTAATAAACAGATGCTGCTGGTTGAAGAACTCAGCTGGGAGCACTCATGTAACGACACAGTGTGAACGGAAGCTGCTTCAATAAAACAGTGAAGTTCCACCATGAACTTATGTAAATCTTGCTGGTTTCAAAGCAGCACAGATCAGAGTTAGATGTAGGAGCATCTCCATTTGTACATGGCTGTTGTGAGACCCTGCCATAGAGGTACAGACTAGGAGTAGTCAGTGTTAATATGAATGCAATGTATCGGACACTGGAAACTGGTGCAAACAGCAAGAGAATCCGCAAGGCATGCTGGGAAGCTCCACCCACTAATGCCTAACAGGCTACCACTGAGCTGACTGATGTAACATGGTTACCCCCCGCTCCCCCCTTTCTCTTTTAAATAAGTTGCAAAAGTCTTTACTGATACTAACTATGCTAATGTTTACAACAGTAACAAACAGACTGCTGCAGCTCCCAGCTGGGAGCAATTAGCGCAATTCAATCTTCAATTCAATTCATTCTTTATTTGTATAGCACATTTAACACAACCACTGTTGAACAAAGTGCATCACACAGTTAAAATTAAATTAAGATAAAGTTAACTATCTTTGATTTAAAAAAATACTAAAAAACTCTTGGTAAAACATAGTAAAGTAGCCTAGAAATCCTGTTTAGCTAAGTTTTAAAGTTGCAATCATGCAACTTGACACAGTGTGAATGGAAGCAGCTTCAATAAAACATGAAATACCACCATGAATTTATGTGAAACTTGCTGGCTTCAAACCAGCACAGACAAAGATATGTCGGAACTTCTCCATGTGTATATGGCTGTTATGAGACACTTCCACAAAGGCACAGACAGAGGGTTGTCAGTATAAATAGGGCTGCAATGTACCGGACACTGCACACTGGTACAGACCTCTAAACCCCATTGAAGCAATTTTCAGCTCATTATGCAAAAACTGACCAATGGCTGAGCTGAAACTTTTTCAGTGTCCAATCCGCATTTGCTTTAAAGGCTTGTCATCCAATCACAAGTTGTTTTTTTTTTACAAAATGCTAAATATCTTAAAAACTGTACAAGCTTGCCATGACAAAAGTCATAGCTTCATTCTACTGAATGTACCAAAAAGATCCATTTTATTGGCTGAAGTGGCACAAATGGTTAAAGAGGAGTTAAGTGCTGAATGAGAAAAACAGGAAAACAATAGTGTGAATGCGATTCACGCTATTGTTTTCCTGTTTTTGCAGGGCTGCACAATATTAGAAAAACAACTTGCATGGCGTTTTTTTCTTTTGTTTGTTTGTTGCTCTGCGATTATATATTGTGATTTAATAAAAATAAAAAAAATACAGGAATTTACAACAGATGACTTGAATAGCACAAGTCATGCTGCACTCCTGCCGTCTGGTTGACAATTAAACTGCACTGATCTCACCTCTTTCTGCATGTTACATCTGTGGTTTTTGTCTGCATTTAAAGGATCTTTTATTGTTGGCTTTTATTTTTTTTTGCTAGTTACGAAGTAAATGTTTCATTCTATCATGTTTCATTTACCAGTGCCCACTTTGGAGCCGGTGTCGCCGCAGGTCGCCTACTACCTGCAGGTTGTAGATGGACAGATGGACAAATAAACGTGTTGAGTTCATTTGCCTCCCACATTGCAGGACCTGCAATGTGACTATTGCACACACGTCCATAACAATGCTCAAACGATATATTGTGCAGCTTTAAGTGTTTCTATAGTTTGTTCTGTTGTAGGTTTTTGTTTGTGTTAAGAATTATTGTTTCATTGATTGACCCAGTTCCAGCCAAGCTTTAGCTATCATAAGGCCACACATCTGAGTATTTTGGCATCTAGAGGAGCTCATAATCGACTCAATGTCTGCAAGGTGTCCTGGTCCTGTGGCTGCCATGCAAGCCCAGATCATCAATAGTCCGCCACCGTGCTTGAAAGTTAGAAAGAATTGTGTGAGATCTGTTTTCTCCAAAGATATTCATTAAGTCTCGCACATTATGCCGGACATTTTTGACATTCTTGCCAGCCATGTTACTTTTCAAGACAGACTTTTTTAGATTTTCCCCTTGTTTTTCCAATACTGCTTTAATTTTAAATATTTTTTTTAAATAATTGTGTTGATCTAAAGTAGAACTTCTCATTTTAATTGAGATGTTTATTGATTTTCACGGTTTTACCCTTTGCAGCTTCATGAAGAAACAAACAGAATGAAACTTGAAAACTGTTCGCCTGATGTTTGTTTTACTCATCCTCTGTGTGGGACTTGCCTAAAAAGGAAATAAATAGACCGATGATCCTCAAATCCAGCAGGTTCAAACAAATCCATTAATTAATCATCGTACAAGGGCTGCTTTCTTTTCCTTTTCTTTGCTTTGCATTGCGATTTCACAGTCTTAACCAAAAAACTGACTAATTCCTAAATTAGTCATTGTTTTATTTCCTTTTCTTTGCTTTTGGACTTGCATAATATATTATAGAATCCAGAAGTTTCTTGTCTGAGCCTGTCTATAAGAAACTGTTTTCTTAAATCGGTATTGATGCCTTCAGATAGACTAATCAGGGGTGTCGAACTCCAGCAGGTTTTTGTTGTTTCCCTCTACCAACACAGATTGTTCAAATCAAATGGATCCAGCAGCTTCTTGTCAACCTGTTTATGAATTTCGATCAGGTGTTTTGGAGCAGGGAGACCACAACAACCTGCAGGATACCGGCCCTCGAGGACTGGGGTTTGACACTGTTTCTATATCTATAATTGTTTGAAAAGTCTTTGTATCCAGATGAGTAGAAAATGTTGCTCTCCAACACAGTGATGCCAGGTTTATGCTGGTAAACCATTACTGTGTTAAAGGATGTTTACTGTCTCTTCAGGAAACTTAAAAACTATACAGAGCGTATAAACCTGATATTACTGTTGTTTTGGTCAGTTTTAATGATTAGTTCAAGAGTTACAATTCTGTTTTTTACATCCTATATAAATAGGAAGCAGCTTCGTCTGGGTAAGAGAACATGTTAAAGTTGAGGGAGGGGAAGACTAATATGAAGATAAAACGGGTTGATTTTCCTGTGAGGTTTGAGTCTGTTGATGGTTTCTGTGGTGTTTTCTCGTCTCTAGGAATGGTGCTGTCGGTGTTTGTCGTCTTGCTGATGACAGTCTTTTATGAGGTGCTGAAAGTCTGGAGGGTGTGGCTGGGGAGCAGCTCCAAGCTGGGCCAGCCTCCGTCCCCGTACAGCGTCCCCCCGTCCAGCCGCAGCGAGAGCAGTTCGGTGCTGGACGGCAGCCCCTCCGAGTCCTCCCTCACCCCCGTGGAGACACCCCCTCCAACCCCAAGCACCAGGAACAGGTCAGGGTCTCATCAGTTCTCATGAAAATACAAATAATTTCATTAGAAGAGACGGAAATGTGGATGATTTCCGATTTATTAGTCTAAGTCAGGGATGTTTAGCCCAATCAGGTGTTTGATATATTATTAAATCCCCTCCCTCAGCTGGTTGCTGCATGTCATCCAGACGGTCCTCCACATGCTGCAGGTGTCGCTGGGCTACATGCTGATGCTGTGCGTCATGTCTTACAACACCTGGATCTTTCTGGGGGTTGTCGTGGGCTCTGTCCTCGGTTATTTCATCTCCTTCCCTCTGCTGGACCAGATGTGACTGTATGGACCGAACCCGGATCACAGGAAACGGAAAACCATCTGACGGATTTGTGTTATGTTATGTTGGACTGGAACAGATGAGCTGCATTAATGATGGTGTGATCAGATCATGAATCACTGAGATGATGTGGTTCTTCTTCATTAAAGGGATCTAGTTTTTCTGTTGATTGTGCTTTTGTTGGATCTAACTTCTGCTTTTGTTCAGTCAAACAGTGTACAGCATTCACAGAGAGAGAAGTGTACTTTGAGTCACCGCAGCAGAGGTGCAACTCATCGCAGATGGGATTCGCAGCTCATGATGCCTTCTGGTTTGTTTCAAAGTTTTTTGGGGTTTTTTTTTTTTTTGCTGCTTCTAAATAATCTCAACATTACATGTCATTGAAAACAGTTTTTTGTGTGTTTTATTGATGTGTTTTGGACAAAATTGGTGGCTTAAAGAACTGACTGACGTAATTTTTGCCTCAAACTTTTCAGGATTTACAAACTGATGACTCATTTTTCACGTGTTTATCAGAGGAAGGTCCTGTTGACAAACCATAAACCGAGAAGCAAAATGCCACCTTCAGACGTTTTCCATTTCTTTGTGTTCTTTACAAACAGAATATTTACACCACTATCTGTCTGATGACTTGATTTGCTGACCATAAAGAAGAATAAAGCAGATGAACTTTTCATTCATTCATTCATTCATTTAAACATGAGATTTATGAAGAAATGACATCTTTACTCAGCATTTATGATGTCCAAATATGAATAAAACTCACCTGACAGACTGATTACTGCTGAAAGAGTAACAAAAGCATGAAAATGATTTATTTTGAAAATAAATGTAACTGAGCCTGTATTTAAAAACTGCTTATTAACTCATTTTAACTTCTTACTTCACTATTTTTTATTATTAAACACTGGACTCTCAACAGTCGCACTTACGTCCCCTGCTGTTTGGTTTCTTCCTTGTGTTGTTTTCACTCAGATATAAGCCGCTTTGGAGAAAATCATCTGCTAGATGACTATATGATAGAAGAACACACAGTATAAACTTAAATGACTTTACTATGTTGTATTTGGTACCAAATTTAACTTCAAACTACAAAAAAAAAGATAAAAGCATTGAACAGCTGATGCTTTCTTTGGCAAACGTTTCAGACTGATGTAATTCATGAATTAAAGCTTCATATTATTTATTTTCAACATTTACAGAGAGATTGTCTCCAACATGATCACAGATGCAAATCTGTAACTCAGAAATATAAAGAAAATAGTATAAATAGACATTTGATTAAATATAATTACAGTAAAGATGAAAAAGAGGATGTAAGCTTAAAAACTAAAAGAAAATCTACCAGGGAATGATGAAAACAAAATCTGCTCACTTCAGGAATCCTTTAAAGGTTTTTTTTCTCCTTCCTGCCAATGGATATAAAAAAGTGAAGAACTAGAACTTTTGCAGACATGAATGAATCATTTGCAGACTGGAAACATGAGAAAAGCTTTCAAAGCGAGCACATTGCATTTTTATCATGCAAGCAGCGCCCCCTGGTGTCCAAAGGGAGGAACTGAAATTATGTTTCACACAGTTTTTACTGGAAATGTGACATAATAAAGTCTGACTTCCTGATATGTTCCAACGCTGACTTAGATGAGCTGTAAATACCTGAATATACAAATACAAAGATCTAAATGGAGTCTAAACCTGTGGTGGGTTTAGTATTGATCCAAAACAGAACCAATCAGATAAAAGACTCGTTCAATCCCTTAAATAAAACCTTTCAATCATATTAAATATGACGTGAGAGTGTTCTGCGTTCCTACGCCAAAACAACCTCAACTTCAACAGGGTCAATGACTTTGTCCTCTCCATTCAGGCCGTTTGTGATTGGCTGAGGCTCCGGCTCAATCAGCCCGTCATTGGTTGGTGACTGGAAGCCGCTGTCATAATAAGAGCCAGAGTCCACAGCCAGCGACGGTAACTCGCAATCTGACTCTGCCGCCGAGGGCTCTGTCATGCGCTCGCTCTCCTCTTCCTGCACGGCCATCTCCATTTCCTCCATAGCTTCCCGGATGTCTGAATCCTCCTGTTGCTCCTCATCGGCTTCCTGGTTCTTGTTTCCCACCAGCTCCTTCAGGATCGACTCCGGGTACGTCTTGTCTCGCGGTGATTTCCTGGGGACGTCTTCCACCACGGTGGTGACGTGCGTCACCTCCTTCTCCAGCCCGTCCTCCATGGTGACGGTGCCAGTGACTGATTCTGTCCCGTTCGTCACCTCGCTCAGTTCCTCCTTTGGCACCGGCACCACCATCTCAACCACCGGGTTGATCAAGTCCCGGATCTCATCGACGCTATCCGGAGACTTCGGCTCCTGAAGCCGACCTAGTTCCTCCTCTTCCTCCCCTCCGTCTTCCTCTTTGCATTCGCAAACCTCGCCGTCTTCCTCAGGAATAAGCTCCACCCCTGGGACCTCCAGGCAAGACTCATAAGCGAGAGGCAACCCGTCCAGCTGTATCATGGACACCACCTGCTTGCGTCTCCTCCCCGATCCCCTCGCCTCAGCGTCTCCTCTGACAGCACCCTCCGGTTCATCGCCCCCAAATTTGGAGGTCCAGTCGACCGCAGGTGTCTCCCCGAGGAGGTGCAAGTTGGGATCGCTGTTGTTCAGAACGATGCTGTCTCTGTAGAGATTGTGTCTCCTCTGCACAGCTGCTTCCTTCACAGCTGGACAAAACAACAAACCACACACAGTGTTGTTAAGCTGAACCAGACAACACACTTAATGGCACTTCATCACCATGGAAACAACCCCTAGCTCATACCCATCATTATGTCTTTGGTGACAGACTGCAGGACGACCTCTTCGTACATATTTTCCACCAGGAGAAAACTGGAGAAGTCCTCGAAGATGAGCTCCTCGAAGCGAGGCAGCTCCTGGGAAAAAGGCGGAACAGTTTACACAAAGCTGGAAACTCTCAGATATGCAACCAAAACAGTCACAGATCAAGAGTTTTCAAACCAGTTGTGATTGTCAGGAGTCGAAATTCCAATAAAGTCACAATGTTGTGTGAAATGCAAATAAAAATAGAACACAATGGTTTACAAATACCAATAATCCAGGTTTTTTTTTTTTTTTTTTAAAAAGCAGAAACAAGTTAGCACAGCAGGACGCCCATTTCATCGATGGCTGTAGTATTGAAACTTCCCATCACAAGAACTGAAGAAACATACAAAGAAATGATACCAATAATGTTTTGGTACATGCAAAAGACTATGGTCTCATTATTACCCACCATTGGTTATTATTACTATTACTGGCAAAGCAGAGACACATCCATCATTGTTGTTTTTTTCTTTTCTTATAACTTGAAGTCTCGTGTTGATTTATCATTTTCTGAGTACATTTACAAATTTATCCAGTGTAAAAATTCCTAAGTTTTATTTAGCCTTTCCGCGCCGCCCCCTGTCGTCCCATTCTGGTCTGATGCAGGATTCTAGCTGCTCTATAGTCCTGGAACTTCCTTGGTGGATGTTTGGTTTCATGATGCTCCAGATCTTTTGTGAAATGTCTGCAGTGTCCATTGTGAAGTGAAATGACTGCAGACAGACCAGTTCTCCTGTGAAGCCATGCTGTTGTGATGGATGCATTGTCTTGCTGTAATCTACAAGGTCTGCCTTGTCTTGATGGGAGCAGATGTTGGGCTAACCCAGTGGTGAAGAACCCTTAAGAGCAGCAGTCTTTTCTGCTTCAACACATTAAATTCAAAGCAAATAGATCCTACAGTTGAGCAACTTCTGCACAGCGACTCATTAATTTGAATCAGATGCATTAAAGCAGGGAAACATTGAAACCATTGATATTTGGACAAAGGCCAACGTTCTCCACCACTGCCCTAAAACCTTGATGTACTTTACAGCATTGATGGAGCCTTGTTGCATGTGGAAGCACTAACGTAACCCGCTACCTTCATGGGTCCAGGTTTTTCCACAAACTGGATGGTCCTTCTCATTTTTACCCTACAGGACACAGCTGCCACAGTATCCACATTTTGATCCCTCTGACCACGAAATAGTTTTTCACTATTCCACCTCAGACTATTTTAAACGAGCTCGGATGAAGACGTCACTGTTTTTAGGTCACGTTCAGAGGCGGCAATTCCTGGTCCAGAAAGTAAAAGTCCTGCCATGTTTTAGATCTACCTGTACATTTAGAACAGGTGTTTTCACTAACGGGCTCATTTACCTGGCAAATAAACTCTGCTCATTAAATTCAGCTGGTTTGGGGACTGGTTGGAACAGCTGCCGGACCGGACTTTTACTTTCTGGACCAGGAATTACCACCTCTGCTCACATTCACACATGGCTTCTCTTTTTGCACTGAAACCTGCATTTTTTGTGGATTTCAGGTTTCATCCAGTTATTTCCAGTAGAAAATCATTCTTATTCTTAGTTCAGCACTGCCTGAAGGTCCAAAAAATAGGTCCAGCTTTGTCCCCAGCGCACAGAGATTCCTCCCGATTCTCTAAATCGTTTGATGATATGCATGCAGGCTGATGTGGGTTTCAAAGTCTTCACAGTTTTACATTAAAAGAAGATTTTTCTGAAATTGTTCCAAAGGTTTTAGAAACTGTTTGTTGCAAACTGGTCTCCACCTAAAAGGCTCTTTTTATACCCAGTCACGTTACTGATCTAATCCCAATTAGTCCAGTAAATTACCAAATGCTCCTCCAACTGTTTTTATCTGTACCAATTATTTTTTCAGCCTTTTGTGCCAATTTTTAAAAAAAAATGTTTCTTCCATCAAATTTAAAATAAGATCATTTTCCTTTTTAAAAAAAAAAAAAAAAAAAAAAGGCAAAAGTTTCAGTTCAACATGTTTAATTTTTATGATCTATTGGGATTAAAATGTGGGTCGATAGATCTTCCAATAATTCTACATTTTACACATCGTCTCAACTGTTTTTGCAATGAGAGCTGTAATCCTTCTATTCCCTTTAGCTTTCATACACATTTGGGCAATAAGTGAGGAGAGAAATCCTGACAGTAAAACGTGCTTTGCTTGGAGTTAATCATACAAAAACAGTGTTACTTACAGGTGTGCAGGATGGGTGGAGCTGCTGCAGCATGTAGGGGATGATAATCTGCAGCAAAGCCTCTCTGAAGAACTTCTTGCGGACTGTGCTGCTGTCATAATCATATTTCTTAGAGAAAAAGAACAGAAACATAAACATTATATACATATACTCAGCCCAGCAAGTTGCTGTGTAATAAATCAGCTCATTATAACAAAGGAATCGTACTTTGCTGGTTGTGTTTTACCTTGAGAACCCTGTCCTGGCATCTCTGGATGGTCTTGCACATGTTATCTTCCCCCTGAGCATCTAAAGACTGATGGAGCAGCTGTTCAAATGTGTACACCGCGTTGTCCATTTGCTGTCAAAATGAAGACAAAAAAAAACCACAGCTTTGTCTCAAGAGTCAATAATCTTTAAAGCTGTTATGCTCTTTTTGTCCAGCAGGGGGAGGAAGCGGCTTTGCCACATGCATGGCAGCTTGCTGTGTCCTCTTTGTGTCGAGTTACTTGGAAGTAGGGAGTGTTTGTCAGCACAGTTGTGACACTTCTGGTGATTTTTGTTTGTTTTATCTAAGAGCCAGGTTGCGCCTCACCTCCCTCATGAGGATCTGAGCCCTGCTGATGAACACCGAGGGGCTGGAAACGTCGAACCTCTGCTGCAGCCCCTCCAGGTTCAGCTCCTCCATCTTCTCGTAGCAGCTCTGCATCTTCACCGGATGGAAGGCCAGCATGGACAGCCGCTCCAGTTGCTACAGGGACAGACGGACGGATGACATTTAAGGATCATTTGAGCAAAATTTATACCAAAACAGAAATAAAGGCCGATTGTAGAAGTGTAGTGAGTGAAGCGCACTTCAAGAACACTCCCTGACTTCTAAATTACGACTTGCACTAATGTGACCAACGCATTCCTTTTCATGATCTCTATTATTGTCATTAAACCCATAAACAATACTTTAACAAGGTGACTCACATCTCCCAGTTTGTCTTTGTCCCCGCCGTTAAGCGAATTCTTGCTGAGCTCCACCAGCTCCTTGAAGAACACGTCCCTGACTTCAGCGAAGCCTCGGCTGGTGGGCTCCATCAGGGCCTCCAGGATGGAGCTGATGTAGGGCTGGATGCTGGTCCGAAGGAGCTGCTCTGCTTTGGGCAACACTAGAGCTGCACGTTGCAGCAACACAAGAAGACAGGAAAATAAAAACATGAGCCTGATTTTAAATTATATTGCAAAAAAAAAAGGGACGTTTAGCAGTGCATGCAGACATTTTTGAAATTATATGACTTTTTTTGGTCATCTCACAGAATGAGCAAAGAATACATTAGAGTTTCTTTCTCATCATTTAATCTGCTAATATGTAACAATTTACGCTTCAAAAAGACTGTCTTACCTTCTCATAACACTTAAAAAATGTTCTAGTGTTGAGAACTCTGGGTGATAAACAGTTTCATGTATTTTTTGTCTTAAAGCTACACAACTTTCTGGCTTAAAACTTTAAGTTTCTGACTGGTTTTTGACAAAACACTGACATGTAAAATACACATTCCTGCAGCCATTGTTGGCTTGCAACATCCCAGGGCTGAGAACCTGCACTTCTACCCAGAAGCATCACATGACAGCTGCATGCATGCGACAGGCGTGCACCGTGTCAAACACCTACAACTGGATATCAACACTCCGTGCACCATGACTGTTTCAGGACATTAAAACGCTTGGAGGACATTAATGGAGGAAAAAAGAAAACAAAACATGACAGAGCAAAAACTATGACATGAGTCAACGCGGGACAGACTTTTACTGGCTGGAGAGCACTCAGAGTAGAAGTAGGCTGCAAGACGGATGCTGAATTAGCCTTTGCTGGGGGTGTTACAGAGTGAAAATCTGCCAGAGAGCTGGAGTTATACTCTGCGTTGGTGCAGCTGATGCCAGTGAAATGTGCTTCTGCAGTCAAGCGTAGGATTACGAGCATGCTGTCACAGTTTTCTCCCAGCACACGAACTTAGCAAGAAGCTCCAGAAATCCAGAGACATGTCATCTTTTAAAAGTGTACGATGCTATGACATACGTTTGAGCTTCATCTTTAGCAGATACTTCTTCCAAAACCCTTTTTTGAACTTAAGAAGCTTATTTTATTTGTTGTTTGTTGTAACCAATATTTGTTCTTTTAGAAGTCCTTTATTTAGTTAGAAATAAATAAATAAATAAGTATAACCTGATGCCATCGCAGAGCCTGTTTTTTCATTTAAGACCCGAAAAACTGATTGGTTTGATGCCCCTGAATGTTTGGAAATGAATATAACTCTGTTCCAAGCTACAGACATGCCTGCCTGCTGTAATCGCTGTTATTTCAACTCTGGAAAGGATGACGGTTATGTGGCAGGTCAGGAAATTACAGGTGTCCAGCTTGGGCTAACACCCTTGTCTTTACAGGCCGATGATGTCATACAGCAGGGGTGGCCAACTGCGCTCCTCAAGCGCTGCATCCCTGCAAGAGTTAGGAGTCTCCCTGCTGCAACACACCTGACACACATCAGACTTAACTAGCAGAGCTTGACATCAAACTCTGCACCAGTCTGTTAATCGCGTACTGATTAGAGTCAGATAGCAAATCATCTGAGCCTTTTCACATGCCTCAACACCAAAGCACTGCTGGTCTTCAGACAGTGCAAAACTCAGCAGCGAGGCTTCTGACTAGAACCAGCAGGAGAGTCCACATCACACCCGTGTTAAAGTCTCCTCACTGGCTTCCTGTTGAATATCGTGTCCGTTTTAAAATCCCGCTACTTACTTTCCGAGCCCTGCATGGACAGAGCCCTGGTTACACTGAGGACTTGGTTAGGCTCTACAGTCCGGCTTGAAGTCCAGGAAACACCTGTTGATGGTCCCACGAACCCGTTTTAAAACCCGGGGAGACCGTTCTTTTAAAGCTGTCACTCCCCGTCTGTGGAATGAGCTTCCCCATATGCTTTTGTATATAACTATATGCTTTTAAAAACCTCTTAAAAACATATTTATTCACTCAACAATATTAAAGACTCAACGACACTGCTGTGTATTTATACTGTTGTGATTTTTGTTTTGGTTTTTTTTCCAAACATTGCAGGTTTTCTATGTTTTTATTGTTGTCAAGCACTTTGTGACCTTGTCTCGATGAAAAGCACTATATAAATAAAGTTTATCTTATCTTATCTTATCTTATCTTATCTACTTGTTTGAAATATTATATGCTGCATCCTGAGTTGGCAATAACAGATTTAGATTCACAAATTAACTTCAAGGGACAAAATGTGGAATATTTTGGGTTCACTCTGTGTAAACTTGATATAAGTTAATGTAAGAATCAGTGTTTCATGCAGTTTTCTGACTCGTGTATTTAGTTTCTCTGGGTTTACAGGGGTCA
Source organism: Telmatherina bonti (assembly GCF_933228915.1). NCBI lineage: Eukaryota > Metazoa > Chordata > Actinopteri > Atheriniformes > Telmatherinidae > Telmatherina > Telmatherina bonti. The sequence goes on from NC_136615.1 coordinate 28,616,444, forward strand.
TATGTGCTGATAATTTAGTTAAAAACACAAACTTTCATGGTTGCACACTGGCTTTTACAATTATTACCTGTCAAACTCCTTAAATTGCTTTATATAATGTATTTACACGGTTCTAACAAGTAACCTGTGGTTTTGACGCTTATTTGTGCTATGAGGTCAGGAAAAGTCCATACAGTGCTGGAATGCAGTTCTACCACTTCAGCTTAAAGAGAGCCATGGAAAGAATGGGTAGCCTGTTCTGACTTAACTTCTGGACAAAAAGAAGAAAGCAAGCTCTCTGCTTTTTCACTGCAAAGCAGGAGTTGTGAGGACAAAACATGGAAGGAGCCATAGAGGGATGTTTGGTCACAGAAGAACGACTTTTTAAAGCCAAATATCAAAGTGATAAAAACCTCGAGGGCTGTTGTCCTACTCAGGCTGAGAGGTTTGCTGTGCCAAATGTTCCTGCACCAGAGGGGCTTCAGCCACGTCTCACAGAGGCAAACAGGAGAACAATGCAGAAGAGGTCGAGCAGATGACGTTACGTGATGCTGAGATGAGATCATTCTGCATGCTGATGTGTTAAAGGTAAAAACTGGGTGTATAAATTTCTTTAATTTATTGAGATTTTCAGTTTCTTTTTCCCTCTTCTCCCAGACAGCAGGACTGTGACGATATGCTTTTGTCCTGTTTCGATTCGATATAAATTGCGATTCTCACAATTCTTTCATATTTCTCATTTTTGTAGATTAAAAAAAAAATAAATGTATAAAACTTTTTCATTGTTCGTCATTTTTCTTGATTTCAATTTGGAAAAAAAAAGATACAATAAGCCAGACCATCATTCTGCAGCTATAACGCCCAAGCAGACAAATCAAAAGATCAATAAAAATTATAACAATTTTACAATGGATTATTTTTATTTATTTGAAAAAAAATTGATTTCTTTAACAAAAAAATTTATTTTAAAATTATGAAGCCAAAAAAAATTCAGATTTTCGATATTTTTTTGGATTTTCCCACCCTTAGTTCCTAGAGTTTCTAAAAGTACGATGGGAGGCAGAGATCCGGTTATCAGGCCCCTCAGTTTCTACTGCAAGTCTGTAAAAAATGGGCCAAAATGTACTGTAAAAATTTGAAGGAATATTCTATTAGAACGTTTTACGGTAGTTTTATCTGTATTTATCTAATTTGCATATTGCATCTTCGGAACAAGAAGTTCTCAAACCTGAACACAATAAAGTCCTGTGTCCTGGAGACATGTGACGCTAACTCAACCACTAAGAAGCACTTTAACGCTACGTGTCACACATTCAACAGCACTTCTACGTTTTACATACCGTGCCTTTACTCTATCACACACATTTACACCCCAACAGACACATCAGTGTCTTTCCAAAGAACACTTCAGTGTGTTGTCAGAGGAAGCCTGGAATCAAACCAGCTACTTTCAGGTTTGCAGAAGACGGTTCTGACCAAAGTTTACCGTAACTTTAGCATCTTAATGACAAACTTTTCTCCAGATTTACAGATCCGTGATGACAAGTGTGCAAAGGCTCATGGGAGATCCATATTCTGCAGGAATTTAACCGTTTCTGGTTGATATTTTGTATATTTTTCTTGCCTATGTTTTGTTGATATTCAGGCGATGTTTGTGGGTCGGTCGGGTCTGTTTGAATGTCAATGTTGGCATCATGACTGCAGCAGACGTTAAGGAAGGGAGACTCAACACTACCGCATGTATTTCACCTTCGGATAGACGGCAGCTAATTGTCCATGTTGTGTCCCAGACTGTCGAAGCTGAAGAAGAATCTATGCGTCTCACTGGGAGGTAAAATTATGCTGGATATGAACCTCATAACTGATCTTGAATAAATTAAATTCAACCACTTGTTACCAATTGAGACACATATTTTAATTTGGTTCACTTATTCTCACTTTTGTTCTGCGTGGTGTCAGGACTATGAAAGTCAGGAAGTTTCAGATTTACAGACATGTCAGTGAATGCAGCAGGGTTTATACTCTGGAGGTCCAGAAGTATCAGTAAAAATGATCCGTAAAATGTTCTGGGAATTTTTTAAAAGTACACTCTTGGCTTTTTTTTACAGAAGTGTTTCTTAGAGTTTGGCTTAAGGAAGCAGACGTCTCTACCTTTAAGCTTAGGTTTAAAACTGTCCTTTTTGACAATGCTTGCTTACCTAAGCTGCCACAGGCTTAATCCTCATGAATGCTGCTTTAGAAACATCAACGAAACTACCAACAGCTTCCATTACCTTGGTATGGTTGTTAGGCTTCACGTCCACTAGAGGGCAGTATAGAGTTCAGAAAGTTTTAGAAAACAACAAACACGACGATGGTTTTAGTGGGAGGGGCTTGGGCAAAAAGAAAGAGCGCAGTAGACAACGTGCCATTAAATTTAAAAAAAAAAAGAAAAGATTGTGCCTTTTTATTCTTCTTCGTTCCCTTTGCTGGTCACACATCAGCTATTTGTTGCAACGCTGCCCCCATCGTTTCTATGGGAACTGCTCTGTTTGCTTTGTCCGGGTTCACACCTGCAAGCTCTCATAAAAAGGACTGAAATACACAACCAGTCGAAAGTTTGGGCAGTCTTTCCCAGTGGATTTAATGGGAAATGATCTGTTAATGTTACATAAAGAACTCAGAAGACAGACAGAATACTTAATATGTATTTAGCATTGAGTGTAAATGAGGCTTATAATGGCTTTAGGTGTCCTATGATGAACCGAGAACCTTCCTACATTTTTGTCTCATCACCGTTTATACTCCAGGTGGGATGTATAGATGAGGTGACATTGTTATGAACTGCTACAGAAAAAAAGCTTCATTAAAATGAATGAATTCTTTACTATGAACACTTTAGATGAAAACAATTCAATTATTTCCTTTTCTCTTACAATATAGGCATCTTATCTCATTTTTTGTACTTCTAACAGATCTGTAAAGTAACAAACCAGATGAGAATATTCTCTCTGCTGTCAACCATTAAAAGCCAAACCTAAGAACAACTGGGGCACAAATTCCAGTTACGTCTTTATTTGACCATTCAACAAAATATGAATTAAAATAAATAAATAAATAAATAAATTGTCTTTTTTTTATACCACTTAGTACAATGCAATAGATATAAATGATTGTAGTGTAGTCCTATGCTTTTTAGTATCCACCAGGGTCCACCAGGGTTCTGAGTGAAGTTTTCTACCATAAAGTGATGCATAATATACTGTAAATATTAAATATGACATTTGGCTTTATAAGGTTAAGCTGCATTATAAGTCTAATCTGTTACAAGGTTCTTACTGTAAGTGTCATGAAAAGGATGCACATTTGCATTATGTCTGGCTTGTGGCTTGTTTGGAGCACCCTAAGAGCAGAAATGAAAGGAAAACAAGGAAAGCTGTCTAACACTATTATTTGGGGCAAACCAGCTGACCAGTCAGAGTATGTGTACCTTCAAGGAGACAGAAAATAAAATTGAATTTACCAGGAAGTGCTGTAATAACGTAGAAAATGGCAGGAAAGTTTGTTTTTCTACGATGTACTGGCGACCTGTCCAGGGTGTCCCTGCCTCTGGAACCTGTCCCGCCACCCTGAACTGGACTATGTAGTATAAAAAAAGGAATGAATGAAATCAAGTGTTTCTCGAACATCCAACTATGTAAATCTCTTTTACTCGACACTTAAAATTATGGCCAAGTAAATCAGAAGAATATGGACTCTTTCAAAAGCCATCTGTGGTATGTTGCCCTGACTTTTTCCTCTTGTGGGTCATTGCTTTCCAACTCACTGCCACATATTTCCAGTTGCTTCCATTAGTCCAGAGATACAATGCAGACATATTGAACCATTTCATCCATTTTTAAGTTGTGTGAATTATTGCATCACTAGTTAGATAGTACCGGTAGATTAAAAGTCAAAGCCATGTTCTTCCCCACCTTTTATCTTGCTGCTGACATGTTCCTTCGATGTAACGATCTGGTCCATGTCAGTCCGCAGTCTGGCGTCTAATGAACCTCTGTGGGCCTCACAGGCTTCCACAAGTGCTTCATACTGACCGGTGGTCTGAGACAACACTTGCTTGTACACCGCATCCGAGATCTAGAGGAGCGATATGTAAGAAGTTATGTGGTGTAAACATGACTTCACACAGCATGTCTGATAGAAACTCACCAGCATCCAGTTCCTCTGTTTCTGTTGCATCTTTCCATTCAGACGGGGGGCGATCACATTTCTTAACTCAGGGTGGAGGGTCTCCATCACAAGATTAGCTAAAATCTGCACACAACATAAGATATTAAGCTATATCAAAGCTTGACACACTCTACTTAATGTCTACCGTTGAACATGAAAAACAAAATTAAACCTTCAGAAATCCAGCTTTTCTTTACTCAGCAGTCATATGGATACAGTTAGGTGTCAAAGCAGCTGCATGCCTTGTTTTAGTGGTTCTGCCCTTTCAACACATAAAACTAACTATTTTAACCAGTTTTTATGAAACTCTAAATCCTAATTAATAACATCACCATTAAAGGAAATGTCCTTCTAACCTGAAATAGCTTGTTGGGTCTCACAGGGATGCCTCAATGAGAAGCAAAATGTCTTCTTTTTACATAATCCCTGCAAAGCACAGGTTAAACTAATCTCATGGTATGACTCACTCACTGCAAATGCCCCAATATGAACTCGCACACAAACTTAAACAACTGACAAACCTTCATTAAATGTAATGAACCCACAAGACAGTTTTTTCTACAGCTACATACAGTACATTGCAAAATGTTGAAAAGCCAAGGTCTTTCAAACAGCTTCATATCACGATAGCCCAGGATTGTAATGTACAGCATCCTTTCATTATGCTAGTCTGCTAACAGTCTGTTTTGTTATCCAGGGTGGTGTTAAGGAGGTTTAATGCACTGGTTGTGTCTCCTTTTGGGTTTAAACAGCTCTTTGAAGTAGTGGCTGGATGGTTTTCTTTTATATATGTTTGTTTTGGAGACTGTAATCATTGTTAGCCTATTGTGTTGTGGCGTTATCTAGTGTTAGCCTGCTATATTCCTGAGCTCAGTTTGTGTAAGTCTTGTAAACTGTGAAGCTTCTGCTACTTGTTTCTGCTAAATTAATCAGATGTCTTTGGCAGGAAAGTCACACTGGCCACGACAAACATTTAAATTCAAGTTAGATCAAATAACATTATCCTGGTGAGCTAGCATTGTGTACTAATCAACTCACATCCTGATTTAAAACCAGAGCAGAGTTTAAATTTTTATTAGCTGTGGTTAAAGTAGTTTATTTGCTTGTATTTAAAGTCTTTGTTAAATTTTACTTTTACTCGTACAACTGTATTGAAGTCATTTTGTCTTCTAGGCTTTTGAGCACAGACTGTTTAAAACACTTTTGAGGGTTTTCCTATAGCACCAACAAATCAATACAGGTCTCCCCCCTTATGGGGCTAGTGACCATTTTTCATTACTTCGTTTTCTTTCGTATTCAGTATTTGTTTTATTTTTTTTTTATTTTGTTAATTTAACAAAAGAAAGAAGGTCTTGGTGAATCCCACAAAGACAATTTTTGGTTAAAATGTCTAATTTTAAGGTATTTCATTGAGTGCTCTATAAATGGTTAAGGAAAAATGCCAGCCATGAAAAAGTCTGCAGTAATAATGCAAAACTGCTTTCGGTGATTTTGGAGAGCAATGGGAAGTCCAGCTTAGCCCTTCATGTATTACCACTCAGAGCTTTTATTTTAGCCCATTATAGCAATGAATGGCTTGTATGATGGAAAGCTTTTTTTTTTCAGTGTTTTCATTAAAACATTTTTATTCATTTTTCTTAAAGAGTATACACTAACTATGAAATATGTTAATCAAACCTTTAAATGAATTGTCTTCGACACAAAATCGGCTCTTAGAGCCGGCTCGTTTGTGAATGACACATCCTATTTTAACCCCTCGATGCCTGGTGTCACAAATTTCCATCAAACCACTTTTGACTATTTTGTTGTTTCTTTACAAAAACATGGGCTGTGTCTGAATGTACACACTCCTCCCAAATCCCTCATTTACTATATGGTGCTACACTATATAGTGCACCCATTCTGTTGGCGATTCGGGCACAAAGTTGGCTATTTTCTCCACAGATCATGTGACTACTGGCTGCCACCATGCATCCTTCCAAATCCATTCCAACATGTGTGGATAAAATTATTTTCCTATATTGTATTTTATTCTTTCTTTGTTGCATATTTATTTACAAAATAAGGATATAAAATGAATAATCTATAGTTAGTTTTCTTAACCTGCTTTGATGTTCGTTTCACTTGCGCCACTTTGAGCTCCTGCCTATAATGCATTGTGGTTTGTATTGACCCGTATGATAACCATCAACACTCACTACTTTTTAAGATGCATTGTGGGTAATTTTGCGTGCACTACGTTTTTTTTCTTTGGACTAGAAAATAGCGTAACCCCTATATAGGGTACTATGTAAGGAATAGGGTGGACATTCAGACACAGCCATAGATCATATAAGTGATCATTGATGACAAACAGGTGTGTACAGTGGGAACAGAACAGTTTTAACCAACTAAATCCAAAACAGGTGTGGAGAACACACAGGAAGGCAAAAGTAACAGGAATAAGCAAAGACAAAAACTGTTCCCAAAACAAAACAAAAATAAAAACCAGAGTTCTGAGATAAAACAAAACCCAAACCAACACAAAGGGTCTCTTTCAGAGCTAATTCAATCTTTGCCCAAGCTGAAACCATACGCTTTAAATAGTTCAGCAACACCACATTGGATTGTGATTCCATGTAAATTGTGGGCAGGCTACTCTGTGTATTGTTTATGGCAGAAGAAAGAACATAACTTCAGGAAACTAAAAATAAACTTGGATACAGCCTGGAGTGATAGAGCTTTATGAAGAAAAGGTGACTGAAACACACAGAGGAGCAAGTTTTAAGAGAAAAGGAGCTTATTCTGAGCGGTGATCCCAAGCAAAGCCACGTATGTGTGTTTGTGATTAAGTTGGGGTCTTATAGTGGATGAGGTCCTGACCTGTGGTGGGACTCCACACATCATATCCCAGGTCCCGTAGTGTCCTTTTCCTTGTCTGTAAAGTCTTACAGAGTCAGTGAAGGCAGGTGTCTGAACAGTGAAGTCCTCTGGCAGACCTGTTGGACCAAAAACAGATTCAAGCAGGCCCTTTAGAAACAGTTTCCATAACAACTCTGTCACCCCCTATGGTCTGAATGATTAATTTAGCTTTATACAATCACAATTCCCAGGGAGGAGGAGGCAGTTATCACATGCACACTGGTGCATGCATCACACACAAATGTGTCATCCATCGAAACAGGAAGATGTTGGAGTATAGATTTCATTTGGTTACTATAGTTACGGCTCCTCCCAGCTGACAGAACAATAAAAGCAGCTCAGAAAGCACTCAGCAGTGTGTGTGTGTGTGTGTGTGTGTGTACAGTTTTAGGAAGTTTGCAGCTGAAGACAGCTGGTTTTACTCCCGGAGCTCTAAATGAGGAATGTACTTTTATAATTTATGAGGAAGTAAATATAGCAAAACCTGAAATTTCCTAACAAAACATTACAGTAAGGTTTATGACGTGGGATGACATCATTGCTGAGTTTTCTCAGATCTGGATGGAGGTGCAAACAAATCATAGAAATGTGGAAGTTTCCTGTTCTGGAAACGGATGAATGGTAAGTTGAATGCCTAAGTGCTGATTTGGTTGCTGCATGTAAAGTCAGTCATGCATAAGTACCGCTGAGGTTGTTAATGCCTGTTGAAGTTGCTCTGTCCGCGGCTGTAAGTGTGTGACTCAGAGGAGGCTGACAAAGACAGGAAGCTTCGAAGAACTGTGGAGGGGGGAGAACCAGAGCCAGACAGGAAGCCGTCTCTGCTCCCAGCTCACTAACTCTGCTGAAAAGCAGACATTTATGAACTTTTGGTCTTGGCACATGTTGTTGGGCTAATAGTGAAGTTATAAGCACAAAGGGAAAGTAGTTGTACAGGCGGCTGTCATGTTGACAGGTAGTGTGCTATCATGTAGAGGTCAGATCAAGTTAAAACAATCTATGGACTATGGTATTCAGCAGTTCACCAGTACCCACCAGCCCAACTGCCATCTCCAGACCTTAAGCTCAAATAAAAATATGTCCGCTGCTACTCGGGCCCAACCTCACGCAGACACGGTGCGAGTTTAAACCTGCCTCACAGGTAACCCATAAGGAGCACCAAGGTTCCCCAGCAGATTGCATTATCTACCAATAGGACCACTACGTTGTAGACCTGATGAAAATAGTCTTGGTGAAGAGGTGAAAGCATATTTTGAATTCAGCATAAGGCACTGCTGACAACCTGAGCTAATTCAATCTAATTAAAGATTGCTGCAGACCAGCAGAACCAAATCCTCCGGAAGGAGCAAGAACTATTTTGTGTAAAGGAAAGGACAAAAGAAAAAATAAAATCCCAGGGGAAAAATGTACCAAACCCAAAGACATACCCTGAGAGACTTGCAGCTGGAATAGTTACAAAAGCCTTGTGGTCATACCACCCTCAGCATGCCCAATCTTGTTGGATCTTTGAAGCTACGCTGGCTTGAAACTGGTTAGTAATGACTGTAGTTGTTGCAGAAGTAATCTCTATTGTGAAGATGGCCACTTATGCATGCCCAAGTTTTCTGTTTTTATCGTCTTATTTCTTGTTTTGTTTCATGATTGACAATACTTTCAACCTTCAACAAAGTAGAAAAGTTGTGTTGTTAAAAGAGGAAAAAATTCATTTTGATTCCAGGTTATTGAAAAAAATGCCAGGGGAAGTGAATACTTTGCAAATTGCTGAGTTCGTGCTCCAAAAATTTAGATTAAAATGATTTTAAAAGGACGTAATAGCAGCAGTGAGATTCTTTCTGACCTTCTGCAAGGCCTGCAAATATCTAAGCATTCCCCTTGTGTCTGAACCAAGTTAGATCAAGGAGCAGATTATAGCCCCTTTGCGCTGACTGTGTGTGTGTGTGTGTGTGTGTGTGTGTGTGTGTGTGTGTGTGTGTGCGCTGTGTATTAATAGAACATGTGGCAGCACTTACCACAGTCTTTTTATTTAAGGCATTTCCCTCCCTGCCTTTCTCACTGCGCTCTGGTTTTGTGGGGCTGCAGCATCTGTCAGGGATGACTTCCCAAGCCTTCACACCCACAAACATTTCACTCTTTGGAGTTTACTGTTTAGACATTTGTGGATGTTAAACATATAACTGGTCTGACCTCAGCTTTAGGCCACCTGCCTTTAGAATAAAGTAAGTTTCATTCACTTCTTCCCTCTTTCACTGACATTGCTGCTTTCATTGACATGCATGAGCTGGATTTCACCATATGGTGCAGCCCTGTGGAACCAGTCCCAAACTTCAAAACCCACAGTTCACTCACTGAAACAGTAAAAAAAACATCAGCTGCAGACATCACAACCACAACTAAGCAAGTCCTTACGTGGAATTTTAGATCCCCATGTCCAAGAATGAATAAATGCAGGAGACCCTGTCTTTGGTTTATGTGGTGTACTGGAACTGGATTCATTATGCTACATGGCTTGATGTCAGAATTTTAAATCGACTAACAAATGCTGTGAAACACACATCTCACTTAACCTTTATATGTAAGATTTATCATCCTCTGGATTTGTACACCAAAGGTTTTCTCATGTTGAACAGAGCAGGGAGGTGGTGGCTGGTTTTACAGGATGTGGGGGTGGAAATCAGCCATGATTGATAGTTCTGTAGTTGGTCAACAGCAGCTAAAGGCGGTGATGGACTGCAGCTAGGATGACCTGCAGAAAGCAAAAGACTGCCTGGTGAAGGCTTGTCTTCTGTGGAAACATAAGTATTATTCACTCTCTTGGTTTGTTTAAACTTATTTTAGTTCAACTGCTTAAAATATCTAATCTAATCAGCCAATCACATGGCAGCAACTCAATGAATGTAGTCATGTAGATATGGTCAAGCTGACCTTCTGAGGTTCTTACTGAGCATCAGGATAAGGAATAATGCAGATTTAAGTGACTTTTAATGTGACATGATTGTTGGTCTGAGTATTTCAGAAACAGCTGATCTACTGGGATTTTCACACACAACTGTCTCTGGAGTTTACAGATAATTTCAATTCAACTTTATTTATATAGCGTCAAATCACGGCAATGCCATCTCAAGACGCTTTACAGACAGAGGGGAAAACATAATGAAGGCCAATTCATAACAGCCTATATAAGGAAACCAAAAGATTGAGTTGAGTCCAACTCAATCTCCCATCCTGAGCAAGCACACTGGCAACAGTGGGAAGGAAAAAACTCCCTTTTAACAGGAAGGAAACCTCCGGCAGAACCCGGCTCAGGACAGGCAGCCATCTGCCTCTGCTGTGTGGGGGGAAGAGGACAGAAAGACAACAGACAACAGGAACTGCTACTCCCGGCCAGGGAGACCTGCTGAGACAGGAGACATACATGTTAATGATGCAACACTGTTATGGGGGGGTAAAAGAAAGAGATAAAGAGAAAAAGAAAGAAGCTCAGTGTATCAGGAAATGTCCCTCAGCAGTCTAAACCTATAGCAGCATAACTAAGGGATGCTAACCATCCCCAGCTATAGGACTTATCAAAAAGATAAGTCTTCAGCCTAGTCTTAAAGGTGGGGAGGGTGTCTGCTTCCCTAACACTAACTGGGAGCTTATTCCATAAGAGAGGGGCCTGATAACCAAAGGCTCTGCCTCCTGCTCGGCTCTTTGAGACTCTAGGAACCACAAGTAAGCCTGCAGTCTGCGAACGAAGTACTCTACTTGGTATATAAGGAACAATGAGGTCTTTGATATATAGTGGTGCCTGGTTGTGGAGGGCTTTATATGTAAGGAGAAGGATTTTAAATTCTATTCTAGATTCAACAGGCAGCCAATGAAGAGAGGCTAAAACTGGAGAAATATGATCTCTCATGCTGGTTCTGGTCAGGACTCTGGCTGCAGAATTCTGGATCAGCTGAAGGCTTTTCAGGGCATATTTAGGACAGCCCAGTAATAGAGAGTTACAGTAATCTAGTCTCGAAGTAACAAAAGCGTGAACCAGTTTTTCTGCATCACTCCGAGACAGAATGTCCCTAATTTTGGCTATATTACGTAAATGAAAGAAGGCTGTTTTAGTAACCTGCTTAATATGTGGGCCAAAGGACAGGTCAGGGTCAAATATTACTCCAAGGTTTCTCACTGTAGCACTGGAAGCTAAAGTAATGCCATCCAGGTTCATTACAAAACCGGAAAATTTAGCTCTGAGTTTTTCAGATCCAACGAGAATTACTTCAGTCTTATCTGAGTTTAAGAGGAGAAAATTTCTAGACATCCAAGTCTTTATGTCTATGAGACAATTCTGTAGCCTATTGGGCTGATTTGTTTCATCTGGTTTAAAGGATAAGTATAGTTGAGTATCATCTGCATAACAATGAAAGTTTATTCCATGCTGTCTAATAATTTTGCCTAAAGGGAGCATATATAGCGTGAAGAGTATTGGTCCAAGTACAGAACCTTGAGGAACTCCATGACTTACTGTAGTTTGGGAGGAGGACTTGTCATTTACATGAACAAACTGAAGTCTATCAGATAAATATGATTTAAACCAGCTTAACGCTGTACCTGTAATTCCAATCACCTGTTCTAGTCTTTGTAACAGAATGTTATGATCGACTGTATCAAATGCAGCACTAAGATCAAGCAAGATAAGTACGGACACAAGTCCTTTGTCTGAGGCCATAAGAAGGTCATTAGTAACTTTCACCAATGCTGTCTCAGTACTATGATGAGCTCTAAATCCTGACTGAAACTCCTCGCATAAATTATTTCTGCTCAGGTGGGCATGTAGCTGAGCTGAAACTATTTTCTCCAGAATTTTGGACATAAACGGGAGGTTAGATATAGGTCTATAATTTGCTATCACCTCTGGATCCAGAGATTGCTTTTTAAGTAAAGGCTTGATTACAGCAGTTTTAAATGATTGTGGTACATATCCTGTCACTAAAGACATATTGATAAGATTTATAATGGTCTGAAGAAGAGATTATATCCAGTGAGCAGCGGCTGGCTGGATAAATAGGTCCTATGACTGTCAGAGGTTGACAGAAAGGCAAGATGACCTCAAATAAACATTGGTTTCAACCAAGGAATGCAGAATATCTTCTCTGAACACAACCATGAAGCAAGGCGGTGTACTTTACCAGAAGATCACACCACGTGCCACTAGGTCCTGTCAGGTATGAACGGAAAACTGAGGCTACAATTCATACAAAATCACCAAAACTAAACAATAAAAGATGAAAAAACTGCACATGGTAGGAACAGGATTTTTGGTGGAAACAACATGAAAATTTGGAACCATTTTGACTTGTATCAATACTCCAGGCTGCTGGTGGTGTAATGGTGTGAAGGGCGTTTTCTTGGCACACTTTCACCCATTAAAACCCACCAAGAATGGTTAAAACCTCACAGCCTATCTAAGTATTGTTGCTGACCATGTCTACCAATTTATGATCACAACATAGCATCTTCTGATGGAAACGTTCTGCAGGATGATGCACCATGTCACAAAGCTAAAATAATCTACAACTTCTTCCATCAACATGACGATGGGTTCATGGTACTCCAACGGCCTCCACAGTCACCAGATCTCAGTCCAACAGAGCAGCTGTGGGTTGTGCTGGAGCAGGAGATTCTCACCATGGATGGTGCTTCATGTCAGTATGGAGTAAAACCTCTGAGGAAAGTTTCCAACATCTTGTTGAATCTATGACTCTAAGAATTAGATCAGTTCTGAAGACAAAAGATGGTCCCACCAGGTAGAAGCAAGGTGGCTAATAAAGTAGCCAGCAAGTTTACTTAGAAAAAGAAATTGCTTTAAACTTTGAAAACATGGTAAAAAAAAAAAAAATAGAGAGGGACAAAACCTGCCTGATTACACACATATGTTACACATAGCTCTAAGATGACAGGCACCTTTTGTTTTTGTGCACACTGTTGTAACAGAGGGGTTTTGTGCTGTGCTGGTGGCACTTTGCAAATCATCTTGTTAAGGCGATGCAAAGCAGCAGCCACTTGTTTTATTGGCCATTTATTAAGGCTAAACAAGGGTCACTTTAGTGGATTCAAATAAGCCTTTAACATGTTAGTGTGAACATTTAACATGTGGTTTTGTCTTATCAGAGCCAGCTGAATAGTGTCTGTGTTCAGCTAAAGAACAGCTTTGCATGTAGCCTGTGGGCTGCTACCAATTACCTAATAAGCATGAACTGCAATGTGAGGTATGTGTGTAAAGTGACTGGAAACAACTGGAGAGAAAGTCCAGGTCAGGTCATAAAGCCATTTATCGCTGTCAAGGGAAAAGGAAAAGCCTTCCGCTGGTTCTGGCTTTCCTAGTGTGGCTGAGGTGAGACAGGACATGTCACCACAGGCCAAAAACATGAATGCCAATGAGAGCAGTGAAGTTTACCTCCACAAGTCATGGTGACAGTAAAACAGCAACCAAGGCTCTGTTGTTTGCAAAATACTCCTGAGGCCCAGCCTCATAGCTGGAATGTACAATGAAGAGTCAGCAGTGTACTGAACATGTGTAAACAGATAGTGATTGGGCGTAAAAGGTGAGCCAGACCTGATTATGAGTCATTTAATTACATAGTAATTTAAATCTAATCAGATTCACCTTTGTTTTTTTTTGTTTTTTTACTACATATCAGTTAAAATAAGCATGCAATGGATTTTGTTTTTCTTCAAAAAGCTTACTTGCTCTCTTGTTTGCAATTAAGCGTTAATTCTTGCAGCCTGTTTGGTTGGGACAATAGCTGATAAAAGTAAAACCAAGGCTGAATCAGGTTGAACAACTTTGTCAGCTTAACTTAGAGGCCAAGTAGTGTTTTTTTCCACTATAAATAAAACTTCAAAAACAATATTTGTTCAAACTTCAGTGCACAACTGACTGGCATCATTTGATCTGGTACAGAGGACTGACTGATACTTTGTGCATCACACACCACCCCAACACACATTTAAAGCATATTTACATCTTATTCAGCCTTAAATTACATTGCAGGAAGGTTGTCCAAGTCTTGAAGAACACAGAAAGATCATTACATGCATGTGCACACCCACAAGTGAATGTGGTACAACAGTATAACAGCTTAAGCAAGTTAAGGGACATTGTTGTCTTTGTCAAATCTTCCAAATGCCAAACAATATGTGAAATTTTTTCCAAGAATGTCTAATTCTGTAAAAAGTTAGCAGACACTTAGTCAAAGCAGTGGAGTGTCCTCTCTGGGTCAGGAATGGGATCCTGCCCCAAGTGTAAGAATTCAAATATCTCTGGGTTTTGTTCATGAGTGTGGGAAAAATGAAGCAGAAGATCGACTGGCAGACCTGGAATGATGTGATCACCTAATCAGATTGAACGAAGAGGCAACCCTCTCAATTTACTGATTAATTTACCCCGCCGTATGGTCACAAGCTGTGGGTAGTGATGAGAAGAGCCAGATCACAGAAACAAAACCACATTCCTTTGCAGGGTGTCTGGAATCTACTCTAAATAAAATGAGAAACTGGGTCATCCCTGAAGAGCCAGATCAGGTGGCTATAGTATCTAGTAAGGATGTCTCCTGCAAGCCTCTCAGTCTGGTGGGCATGTCCCATCAGAAGGGGATTCTGAGGAAAACCCAGTCCTAGGGACTTAGGGATGTCTCAGCTGGCCTGATAATGCAATGGAATTCCCAGGGAAGAGCTGCAAGAAGGGGACAAGGAAAGAGAAGAAGTGGATGGATGGATGGATGGATGGATGGATGGATGATCCAAAGCAAATTAGGTCATCAAGCCACAAAAAGAAACTTTTGACTTTTAGAATAATTTATTTAAACTATTCTCAGCTTTTCAACACAATTCTACACAGTCAGTAACACAAGATTTCCCATCATTCAGCGAGAACGAGAAGCACAATTTGCAACCCTACACATCGCAGCCATTATGCTTGTATGACTTTGTCTAGATTGCTATGGAGAAAGAAATGCTACATGGAAGGAAAAAAAAAGAAAAAGAAAAAAAATCCTTGTTTGGTCTCAATCAATGACTGCAGAGTGTGGAAACCTAAAAACTGTGATCATCTGTTTACACGTGGAATTTAGGACTTGGACAGAAATGTCATGTGCAATGACTTTGCATGCGTTTTATTGCGCCCAAACCTTCAGTAAATCCAGACAAAAGTGGTCACAAAGGAGTGCATAGTCATCAATAAAAATATATGCATTTCTCCAAGCATTGGGCTATGGCACTGATGAAAACAGATGGGGAATTTGTGAAACTGATGCATTTATATTATTTTAGAGTGACTGAATATATGTTTTAGAGAAGTTTAGATGCTGAGTTCATCTGTAGGAAATGTAAGGTAGAGTTGAGTATCATCTGCATATCTACGATACATGAAGCCTCAAGTGCAGATAACCCAATCTGAAAAGGGTTGGATCTCACCCAAAAAGCCCTTAGGCATCCTTGACTTCCCTTTTTAATTAATAAAAACAAACTATTCAGACATTTATGTGTAGATCAATATGTCATTTAGAAAGGTGAGACATTTTATAAAGTTGCTAATTATATACAATTGATCTACAATCCAGTAATCAACCAAATGATCCAGCTCATCTGAACCCCTATCATTATACAATCACAAACAAACCGAAGGGATATTTCTACAAAACTGTAAACTCTAAATAAAGCTATAAATCAACATTTTAATTTAAACAAACTTATAAATTAAAACTTGGTGAGTTAGTTGCAGTTATAATTAAACGAGTCATTTATAACACAAGTGTCTCAACACAACGCCCAAAGACGTCACACACTGTTGTCTTGCCAAAACTGAGGTAAATTAAGACACAACAAAAATGGATCACACTATGTTTGCACATCAACCAGGAAATCTCTGCCTTCTGTGTCTCACAACAATGAGACATGAGTCACAGCACCACAAGAAGAGACATCAAAAAAAAAAATCTTCACCACAATTAGACAAACATCTTTTAATGTGGGACCAAGCCTTCAAACTACCGTTAATTCTTAAAATGCTCAGACAAAGGCTCTGGAATAAATTCAATGAAAATAGGAAGCAGGAACTGACGCAAATGACCTGCGCTGTTATGTTTCAATGGATGAAATTATTCACCACTCGAACTGAGCTCTGTCATGCTGAGTGAAATGTGTGAAACTAGGCAAAAGGCCTAAGTTATAAGATGTGTTCTAACTACCTGCTAGCTAGTCTCTCCATTCTGAAAATATATTTCAGAATATAATTCACCTAATAATTAAACTGCCTCCTCTTGGAAAAAAGCATTTCCGTATTGGAGTATTTAGACTAAATATTTTTTAAACTATTTAACACTGTGTACAAAAATAGTCACATTTCCATGCTCATTCCCCACAAAAGTTTTATTAACATTCTATTTTTACATGTAAATGTGTCTCAAGTCTACAAAAAACTATTTTGAATCCCTTACTATTTCAACAAAACAATTGAGTTGTCTACAAACTGATTTACAGTAATGTAGCATTACTTCAGTCCAAAACAAATTTTCCTATGGAAATTCATCCTGCGTATCGTGCCACATCGTATCGTATCGTATCGTATCGTATCGTATCGTATTATGTTGTATGATCAAGTCAAATCTTTCTAACTGTATCAAAAGTTGGTCCTCAACAGGCCCCAGAAAATAATGATTCACAATTGCAAACCATGAAGCCATTTATGGGTAAAACCTCAATTCACCTGAACACCACACTGCTGTGCTACTTATGTTTTAGTAAAGAAAAGAAAAATAATGAAAAAGACTGAAAAATAGCTGGAGCCAGACAAATACCGCCTGTCAGTGTTTTCAAAAAGTGTTGTATTGCAATCTGTGTGTGAATAAAGTTGAATAAGAAATGCATTTTATAATAGCATCATGCTAGAACTCCCCCCAACCCACCCAAAAAAACAAAAAACAAAAAACAAACAACCTAGGCAGAATAAAAGACTTGGACAAAAGTGGTGTCCACAGGACCATCTTTCCACAGCAGCAGCCACCACCAAAGAAGAAGTTGACCAAGTACCATCAAAGACTGCTGCACTGTTACGTTGCCAGGCAACGCTGTTGCATCTTAATAATTTGCTAAGTTGTCTGAATATATGAGCCTGATGCCTTAACATCAACCTTTAGGAGCAAATCTCTAAGATGCTTAAGTTTACCAGTCATCACCACCCACTTGACTCTCTGGTTAAGCTGCTGTAAACGTGGACTAGTTCAGTAGAAAACAGCAAGGTTATTAGACCTAAGAACAGAGCCAGACCCAGAACTAGAACTGTGTCTGTGTGAAAGCACTAACCGGACCGGAGACCCTCTCCTCTGTAGCACAGGGTAGAAATACTGATAGAAATCATGTACATAAAGGTTAAGAATTTAGAAGCTGAAAGATTTTGATGTTTTTATTTCTGTAGCAAAGTAATTTTTCATCTATACACTTAAATAAACTGATTAATAGTCAACGACAGAACCAGCAGAGATAATCCCATTGAAGTTTTCATCCTTAAATGGGATTTCCTTACATGAAACTGTGCTCTGCAAACAACAGTGTGAGAGTGTGAAACAGGAAGTATCCGCTGCTGATGTGGTATGATGATCTAACATGTGAAAACTTCAACGTGTTGCTTTAACCCAAAGACAACAAGACTGTAACTAAAACCCTAAAAGCAGAATACACCTCAATCCTGCTGCATCTCATATTTACAGCTTACTAACAAGGCATTTCACAGCTTTACACTGTGACACACACTCACACACACCCTCACCTGAATCACAACAAAGGTGCAGAAGAAGACAGCGGTACTGACTGATCTGGGTGGAGCTGTTTAAAATGCGTATGGATGGGCTGTGAGCTCCACGCCGCTCTGTTAATCATCATCTATTCATTGCTTCCGGATGAAACATTAAGTAATTTCTTATTGTACTTCCTGTTTGTTTGTAAGTATGTGTGTGCATAGTTACCGTTGTTGCTGTGTCTGACACAGTCCTGCAGGACAGCGTGCCACTTCTTCTGCTCCTTCTCGGTCATCACACAGAAGTAGTGGTGGCGGGCGTAGGGGTGCCACAGGATGAGGGGAAACTGGGTCGCACATTTGATGAAGGGACTGTTGCTCGCTTTGGCCTTGATGCCTGCAGCATGTCAAAGAACAGAACAAAAAGTGAAAAATGGATGATTTTAAACACTGGAGGAGAAAACATAAAGCCTATTCTAAATAAAACCCTTCATTAAGCTGTATTACATTACTTACCTACAATAAATGAATGATATATTTTACTATAAGGGCTACTGTATGTGGAGGGAGGATACATGTTGCCTAGCAGCTCACAAATGTATATATAGATATATATATATATATATATATATATATATATATATATATATATATATATATATATATATATATATATATGTATATACTTAAATAAGTAAGAGATGATATAGTAATAGTTCAGCATTATAAGAGGTGAGGAACGTGTTGCACCATCTAATGACCATAGGGATGAAAAAAACCTTTAAGTCCTTCAGCTGCTTCTCTGTCCTGTCAGGATGTTATGGATCGGTGTTTATCATTGTCCAAAATTATAACAGAAGTGTTAGATTTAAGATTTGTGTTACTTAGTTTGAGTAAATTCAAATAAAACACAACAACTTTTACATTTGTCTCATTAAAAAAAAAAAAAACCTTAATAAGAGTGATATCTAATTTTGAATCCGTGGATAGCAGCTCTGTTCATTGAGGAACTTTTAATGAGAAATGTGTAAAAAGTTGATGCTAAAAAGTGAACCTGAGCCATTTTACAGATGTTTTTACAGAAGTTAAAGGCAGAACAACATAATGTGTTATTTAGGCACATTTTTTCACCATATGTGCCATTTGACCCTTCCTAGGTGCCAGACTGGAAAACTAATTATATTTCACTGATGTTTCACAATATCCCCACGCAGCCCCCTGCACGAGGGCCTCTCGTGATGAAAAGATACACATACAGTGCTCCATAAAATTAAATGAACACATTTAGTTTCAGTTTGTTAAAACAGCTGAACTTTGGCAGATTTTAGGGAAAAGACTAACTCTTGCATCCTGCCTTTTCTCTCCAGCCAGTAAATGTCAGTCCGATGTTGGCTCATCATCTCTCTTCTTCTGGACCTTTTCTCTCTTTCTGCTCATCATTTCCGCTGATTATATTCTCTTGGGTTTCTACTTTGAGTCAGGCATGGTGCATGTTTAAAGCAGTCAGTGTGTTCTGGAGTCTTTCTTGCAGGACAATGTGCATAACCAATCTAAGTGTGTCTTCAGAGAGGGTCACTGAGTATTAAGGTCAGAAACCAGTGAAGTATTGGGATATGAGTCAAATGTCATGTTGGTCATTTAAGCTGCTTCACATTTTTACGTAGAAACACATCTAGGTCCCACAAGAGAATCTTATCTTAAATATTACAGATGGTTTTAATGATCTTTTTGACTAAATTTTCCAGACTAAGATGCCATATTTTTGAATAAAGACCTCAAGTCTGATCAGAATACGTTATATTGAATTATTGGATAATCTGCCATCCCAACAATCAATATGAGACAATTTAACACACTAATTGAGCATAGATCACTTCTATTTGTATCAAAATCACCAAAAGCAACTAATAAAATCCCAATATTATGTATTCCTCTTGAGCTCAGGCAGACATTTAAATGCAAAAATTCTGAATTTGTTTAACAAAGCCGAGACAGACGGGAACGTTCTGCATGTAAAGGAAAACTAACACAATAAACTTCTATTTGTAGACATTTATTTAGGATTTAGTGTGATGATTACTCCTATCTAAAGCTTCAAACTATATATTTTTAAAGCTTAGCAATAACAACCAAGGTAATACTTTTTCATAGTTACGCACGAGGCGCTGTAAAGCGTGGTTAAAGCTGCTAAAGAAATGACTAACACCAGCCTTCCTTTTTTAGAGGACATTTATGTCAGCAGATGCATCATGTTGGACCGCACCCATTCAGTCCATGAACTCTTCACCCTCATCCCTTACGTGCTCCTGTATGTCAAGCCTTGATTTATTTCAATAAGCGGAAATCATTTTATGATGTAAAACACTGCATGAAAAGTGTTTTATAAATAAAGTTTGATTTGATTTTGTTTGATTTGATCCCCTCAGTCAGAAGGCTGTGCAGCCTTAAATCCCGACCCACAAGGCTGCAGCGCAGTGTCTTCCCTAAGGCTGCAAAAAAATGTGCTATAACCTCATTTTTTATGCATTTATTCCACTTATTGTTACCAGATTTAGGTTATTTTTAGTGGCTTTTATGAGAAGCTGTCTGCTTTATACTGTATTTATAATTATATATTTTATTGCTGGGCCTCAGAAAACATGTTTTGTTCTTTTGCGTTTTCACGAGTTGAATTATGTCAAAATGAACTTTTACTCTACACCTTTGATTAATAGTCCTTTCCTCAACAAATTAAGAAAATCTAATTGTCAGAACAAAGCAAACATTTCTATGTTTTTGATAATAGTCTTACCAATGATGATAATAATCTTACACATGTTTATTGTCTTGCTGTTATATCAGTGTTTTCAGTTTGGGTGGAAGCTATCGGATCACCGACCACTGACTTGATGTGTCGCTGTAGATGTGAAATTACTCTTTCGCTTCTATGAATTTAAACAATCAGATAAACCAGAGAAATATCCAAGCTCTATGAAGACAAAAAGCTGAAAACCAATACATTTCCAAGCTTGATCAGTGGTGTGCACAACTGCCTACAAACATTTATTCCCTTATATTCACAATTACCTTCTTTTCTCATTTAATTTTCCCTCCTGATAAAATCGCCTCGTTCTTTTTGTCATCTTCTTTCATGCTATTTTTCCAAAGCCAAACAGTCACTTCCCCGTTCTTTAAAATTTCTTTTCTGCCCTAGCGTTCTCTCTTCAGCCTGACTTTCACACAACCCCCTTCCTCCCATTCCACCACCTTCATCTAATGCCCAGGGGCCTCATAGGAAGTCCCCACCTCCTCTTATCTCAGTTCATCCACCACCAGCGTCTAGACTCTGCTGTTGGACTCCATCATTGATTTGCGGTGGGAATCACTTCTACAAACCACTGCCAGTCAGCACAGTTTGAAGATGCATCCATAACTGCACCATGTAAAGGAAGATGCTCACATAAACTCCAGACACGCCATCTTTTTCACGACCAAGCGACTGTTACTATGTTACTGGCTTGAAATAAAGGGTTTAAATGATTTGCAAGTCATTGCAGTTTTTTGTTTTTTACTCTGCTTTGATTTTTTCCCCATCATGCCTTCATTGTATCTGTCTGTTAATATCTAACCTGGCAGGCTGCCATTGATCAGCTCCATGTACTCCTCCATGGAGGTCAGGGCCTTGTACCCGGCACAGTCTATGGTAACCTTCGGGTGCAGCCCTCTTTCATGTGCCTGGAGAGAGAAACGACTTTAACACAAATGCCAGATTCATCGTAACGGACAGAAGTTCAGTCTGATCCTACATCCACTCACTGTTTTGCTCTCAAAGAGGCTGATGGTGTAGCTGTTTGGCACGGACACGAAGCGATTCCTCCACTTCCGGTTCTCCTCCAGATACTGGAACAGACTCCCTGAGAAGATGGAGCGGCCCGCCAGGGGGTCCTGAAACATCACACCCACACTCAACACTTAAATATGACCCCACAGTAAGTCACTTATCCACCATTTGACACAAATTACAACAGCAATAAATGTGTTTGTGTTGTACTTTTTGGGATTTACATCTGTCATAGAAGAGTTTTCCCAAATTGTGCAAGAGTCTTAGAGTCTAGATGGAGTTTCCAAACATTCAAGGGAGGAGAGTTTACCTACAAGTGTTTACACAAGGATATACACCACCCACTTTGTTTTCGGATTTCCTGCCTCGGATCAAATAATCCCTGCTCAGAGAGGGAAAACCGAGCGAGACAACTTTAAGTAAAACATAGTGTCTGAAACAATATGTTAAATAATGTGCTTTTACTTGAACTTTAAACTAAAACTGCCTTAAAAGTGTTTAATCAGCTCATATTTAGAGTGCTTCCAGTTCAAATATAAACTAAAAAATGGAAAATCAATGCTTCTGAATGCAAAAGTAAACTCAAAACATAATTCAGCTTAGTGAAAATACAAATATATCAGATTTCTGCGCTTTTTCACATTTCATCCAGTCTTTAAACAGATATATTCACAGAATAGGAGGTGATAGAAGCAACTTTCCTCCACACTGTTGCCTGTATAAATGAACCCTCATCACAGCATCTCTCTTCATGTGTGAAATCTGCTCCACTTTCCCTCCAGTAATTAAAAATGCAGAAAAAGCACAATTTCTCAATGCACTCAGTGAACAAAAAGATGCGACGAATACAAAGTACACTGAGAGGAAAAGTATTAGGTAATACCCCAGTGATTCATTCATGCATTCTGTGTAACATGATGTTTAAACCAGCGAGGAAAGAGGCAGCAGTCATGTGTGAATGATTCAGTGAAATCCTGTCGGATTTTCATAACGAAACAGCAGAACGGATGTCTTGAAGGAATGCACTTAGTACAGCGCATAGTTTTTTAAATAATTATGCTTCCTGAATATACAAAATTGTATAAAATCCAACTGATTTCCTATATTTTACATCAAAGGAACATCTTATAATTAGGGCTGGACGATATATCAAATATACTCAAATATCTGTGCGATATAAAAAATGCCTATATTCGTCATATCCGAGTATCCTGTTGTCATGCAGGTGTTTTTAGCTGTGGGCGGGGTTTTCTCACTCCTCCTCGACTCTGCACCGCCTTGCACAGAGAGTTAAAACAAACGCACCCCGTTACGTACATAACGTGAGCTACGTGCTACGTCATGAGAGGCAGCGTGTAGCCACTGTTGCCAACTTGGCGACTTTCTCGCTAAATCTGGCGCCTTTTTTTGTGAAAAGCGACTAGCGACAAATCTAGCGACTTTTACTGGAGTTATTGGAGACTTTCCTGGTGTTTTGGCGACTGACTTTAAAGCACATATTGTAAAGTTATTGTCACAAACGAGAGTCTCTCCCCGTCCTAAAGCACTCAGTCGCTCCGGCTGCAGCTGCAGCCAGTCAGAGGAGCAGAGAGGACACCTGCACGACTCCACCTACAGTCACAATGAACAGCCAAATCCGCCACTGATCCCGCTCTGGATTACAGAGTGGGATGTAAATTGCAAAGTTTTTCACGTCACGCAAAAATAATTAATTCTATTTGATTACATTCACAACCTTTGTCACTTACTCACCTCATCCACTGTGTGTGTGACACAAGCATGTTTATCTAGCTCGTCATGTCTCTAGAAAGTACAGAAAGCAGTGGGAATCAAATCCTGAATTAAAAACTGGCTGAAGCCTTTTATTGGAGACGATACGAGGACATTCTGCCTGGATTATAAGACTGATTTCTACGCTAAACTCTGCGATGAAAAAAAAATACACGACAACTCAAAAACGTATCCATAAAGCAAAGCCTTATAATTATTCATCATTTGAAAAGTCCCCCCCAGAGCACCTATTTTCATACGTTGCATTTATTACATCATGCAAAGGCACTTTATTTTGTTTTAAAATGACATGTTTCTGCCACTGCTTTAACTGTTCAATAAATACAGTTTTGATCAGTTTGCTTCATTACAATTTCATCCTTTTGGCATAAATGTTTAAAATCAGCATCTCTTAATGCAGTATGAACAATTATGTTTTAATGGAGACACAAAATCATCTTACTGATGTGATTGTATGCACCAAAGCATTCATTCAAGGCTAAGGTAAATATCGAGATATATATCGTATATCGTGACATGGCATAAAAATATCGGGATATTACTAAAAGGTCATATCGCCCAGCCCTACTTATAATCTTGTAAAGGAATTGTCAACAGGGGCAAAGGTAGATTGGACACTCAGGTGCCATCTCAGTTAAGTGTAGGGTTACTGAAGGATGACAAAAAGCATCCCTGTATAGATCACTAGTACCACTACACCAGCTTTAAACAAATTCATAAGTAGGTTCCTTCGTTTTCTTCTTTTAAAAATATTTTCATTTGGCTGCACATTTCCAACACAGCTTTAGTTCCTGTGTCACTACAACCACCAATGTTATGTAAGGCCATTAACCTGATGTTAGCATGAAGCTACGTAGCAATGCTCATGTAGTTACATGGTAGCAATTGACTAGCTAATATGAGGAAATAAGCCATATCTAGTATTTAGAGAGTGTATTTAGAGACTACAAATCAACTAAATTAATCAAGATTTTCAGGTCAAAGCTTAGCTCAGTAACCGAGTTACTTACTTTGCTAAAGCTACATGATCTTTGCTTGCTTGTTGATTTAAAAGTAGCTTTTGCTAGAACATGAAAATATGAACAAATATGGCCTGTAACCAGTCTCATTCTGTAGTAAAAGAAGATATAAGACTGAAATGAAAAGGTGGAGAGGGACACAATAGATTTCTTTTGATGGTTCATTAGTGTAAAGTTTTTTTTCCCACATTGGTTCTTATCTGATCATTTTTCTGAGGAATTTCTTTCTTAAGCAACCAACCAGTTTCAAATTGTACCTTTAGGCACTTCGTCACCAGAAGCCTGCTTCAAAGACAAATAATCTTTTGTCATGTCATGTCTAAAAAATGCCAGACGTATTAGTTGGCAGACCTTTTTGACAGAAAAAAATGCTGAAAACTACAGGCCAGAAAACTAACGGCCAGAACTTTAAGCATCATCACATTACTTTCCAATGTTTGAACTCTGGTTATGATTTATTCTTACATTCTTGAAGAAACTTTAAGACATAGAAGCAAATGAAGCAAAGGCCTGACTCAGAAACTGATATATGCATACGACCCTGGAGTTGGCCAATGCCTTTTCAGATATGGTCTCCATGCAAGGTTCGCTGTTAGGAAGCTAATCTCAAGGAAGGAAATCAGGGAGAAACGGCTGAGGCATGCTAAATGACACAAGAACTGGACTAAAAAGTAGTGACAACATGGAGTGATGAATCCTCTCCAAAGCCGGGATTTCAACACTGCTGGAGCCGTGTGGGAACAAAGAACAGAACAAAAGACAGCCAGCATCCAAAGCAAAGCTTTGAAGAGTCACATTTTTCTTTTATATTTCCATGTTTCAATGAAATGCAACACCTATTTCCAGTTTTCCAGGCAATAGCTAAAGTAAAGGAAGGGTGGCTTTTGCACAGTTCAGTAAAAAGGCCAAACTAAAGGTGTAAAGAAGACTGAGCAGCCATGCATGTAGAAACATAGTCAAAGTTGTTTGTGAAGAGCAGAAACAATGCAGCACTTGCCTTTCTGTGAAGCAGCTGTGACTGCGTGCCTCCTCCTCCCTCTATCTCGAAGCGGACGCTGTTGAAGAGTGCGACGGCGTACTGCTGCTCATACACATCACTGAACTCTTTCATCACATCTCTGGTCCGAGCTGCAGGAGCAGAAACACACACAAACATATGATCAGGACAATGCAGTACAATTAACACAAAATGTCTATAATGCGAGCAGAGAAGAGAAAAATACTCTGATATTCATAACTTTTAAAGTCAGAAAGTTTAGGTTTAAAATGACTTTCCAACAAGAGTAACCTCCTCATGCAACGTCTCCAACATTCATCCATCCATCCATCTTCTACCACTTATCCGGGGTCAGTTCACGGGGCAGCAGCCTAAGTAGGGAAGCCCAGACTGCCCTCTCCCCAGCCACATTTGCCAACTCTGCGGGGGGATCCCAAGGTGTTCCCAGGCCAGCCGAGAAATATAGTCCCTCCAGCGTGTCCTGGGTCTTCCCCGGGGTCTCCCGCCAGAGGGACGTGCCTGGAACACCTCACCAGGGAGGCGTCCAGGAGGCATCCTGACCAGATGCCCGAGCCACCTCAACTGGTTCCTCTCAATGCGGAGAAGCAGCGGCTCTACTCTGAGCCCCTCCTGGATTACCAAACTCCTCACCCTATCTCTAAGGGAGAGCCCGGCCACCCTGTGGAGGAAACTCATTTCAGCCGCCTGTATACGAGATCTCGTACTTTCGGTCATGACCCACAGCTCATGATCATTGGTGAGGGTAGGAACATAGATCGACTGGTAAATTGAGAGCTTCGCCTTCTGGCTCAGCTCTGTCGATCTCACACTCCATCCTTCCCTCACTCTCGAACAATACTCCAACATATTTAAACTCCTCCACTTGAGGCAGGACTTCACTTCCACCTCCCGAGAGGTCAATCTACCCTATTCCGGCTGAGGACCATGGACCTCTCTAGCATTGCTATTTAAATTTCTTCATTCAAACTGGATCCAGGCATTTGGCTCTGATCCTCTTGTGAAGACATATAATCTCTTTACGTGTTAACTCTAAAGTCCTTTAGGTCCGCTATCAGGTCTGTATGAAAACTGCCATGTCATAAAACTTAAAAAGGACGTTTCAGCCAACAAAGAGATACCTCATACCTTATCAGGGTCAACTGCTCTGTGTGTCACGACTCTGGTAAAACTTGAAAATGCAAAGTCAAAACATGTTTGAATGCATCCTAGCTCATCTTGATGCTTCTGGATATCTCAAACTTTACTTGTCAAGTTTTTAGTCAGCGGCCATTCTTCATGGCATCTATATCAGAAAATTCTACATCGAAAATGGCAATATTTATAGTTATATACAGATTTACTATCAAACTAGGACTCTTTCTTATTTGAAAAATTTTAGCATGATTTCCGAGTAAAACTAGATAATTATTTCTACAGATTAACAATATTATTATTACAAAATCATAATACAGGTAATTTGTTAAGTACACCCATTCAATTCCTTGTTAAAACTAGCAGTCAAATAGCTAAACACATGGCAGCAACATCCCTTCCTGTCAGCCTTCGATTGGCTGAGTCAGGGAACTCTTTTAAAAAACAGTTTAAGACACGTCTTTTTAATCTAGCTTTTACTTAGTTTTATTTGTTTCTGTTTTTTTCTTAATGTTTTATGTTGTTTTGAAGTTTTTGTGTTTTGTTGTGAAGTGCTTTGTGATTTTTATCTTGAAAGACGCTATATATAAAGATTTATTTGACTTACTTTACTTACTATAACACATGTAGTCATTTAGGCAAGGTCAAATGGACTTGCCGAGGTTCAAGTTGAATCAGATTGAGGAAGAAAGAAGATTTAAGTGACCTTTAACATGGTATGGTGTTTGGGCTGAGTATATTTAAGCAACGGCTGATCTACTGAGATTTTCACACACAACTATTTCAACGGTTTACAGACTGAATCATCTTGTTGATGCCACAGGAGAGAATAAAAAGACAACAGGAACCCAAATAACCACTGGTCCAACTAAAATAAGCAGAATACAGTCCAACCTTGAAGCAGATGGTCTACAGCAGCAGAAAACACTCCTGTCAGCTAAGAACAGAAAACTGAGGCTATAATTCACACAGACAAAATATGATTGCACGGATTCAGGCTGCTGGTGGTGTAATGGTGTTGGGGATATTTTTGGCGCACTGAGGGCACCTTAGTACCAACACATCATGTTTATCCACCACAGCCTACCTGAGTGTTGCTGCTGACCAGGTCCATCCCTTTCTGAGCACAGTGTAGCATCTTCTGATGGAAACTTCCAGCAGGATGATGCACCATGTCACAAACCTCACATCATCTCCACCATGATTATGAGTTCACTGTACTCCAACGGCCTCCACAGTCACCAGATCTCAGTCCAACAGGGCAGCTTTGGGACATGGTGGAACAGGAGATTCTCATCATGGATGTGATGCTTCATGGGTAAAATCTGAGGAATGTTTCCAACACCTTGTTGGATCTATGATACCCAGAATTAAGATGAGTCTTAAGGTAAAAGGGTGTGTGCTTTCCACCTACATGAAGTTGTGCTTTTGTGTGTTCAACATAAGCCTGGGCAATAAACTGAAAATTTACCGATACCAAAATTTACAATGATAATTGACATAACTTTGCTTATGTTGGTAATTTTGGTGTGCAGAAAAAAAAGCATTTTCTTTTTTTTTGGTCCCATGTATGTAGGCTCTGATCCTGTCCCTTTAAGATGGTGTACTATGTGTACAGCATGTGTAGTCACATGCCCCTCCAGTCAATAACTAGGAGGGAAGCAGCTGTTGAAGCTAGTTGAAGCTAGTTAGAGCCGCTGCTGCGATGGCGAATGTAGATGTGGCCAAGGAGAAAGAGCCGCAAGAACCAATCAAAAAGTGCTCCCACATCAAGGCAGCAGTCACTAACCTAAGCATTTGCTAGTTCTCAACAATATGAAGGAACATCAAGATGAACGTCAAGATTGATTGAATTTACCAATGCAATAGGCTATCATATAGCAAAAGACATGGCTCCCATTGCTAATGTGGATCACAAAGGGTTTATACACCTCATGAAAACTGTCGACAAGAGATAAGTCCTGCCATCACAGAAATATTTCCTGAAAACTGTGATTCCCAGCATGTACAGAACAGAGAGAGAAAAGGTTGCTGCAGAGTTAAGATATGTTAAGCACGTTGCGGTCACATCCAATCTCTAGACCAGTCCCACAATGGATCCCTACATCAGTCTGAAGTCTAGTATCAGTCTAGTGGTTATCGTCCATTTATCGTAATTGAGGTGAACTGGTCAAGATATTGTGATATTTGAGGCTATGTCGCCTAGTCCTTGTTCAACACCTGATTAATGAGCCCTTTTTTTAACAAATGTGTTGACGCATTTTCAGGTCATATCGTTTCTTTGTATTGATTCTCTGGATAAGTTTTCAGCATTCCAGTAAACAATCCAAGAACCTGTCGAAAGAAGATTTTTCCCATGGTTAAAAAAAAGGTCCTGGAGCCGATCAGTGTAATTCGGCACGGTCAGTGTCAGTCGGTGTCGACCATGATCTGTTTATAGAAGGAACAGCACAGGAAGGAGGGAGCCGGGCTGCAGTGGGAGAGCAGGAAGGAAAGAGCTGACAGGACAGGACAGACAGGGAGAGAATGTGGAGGAGAAAGAGGACAGGGACACGCTTATTAAAAACACCATGCGACAGCAAGATGACATGGAAGATGGAAGATTGTGAGAGAAGCAACAGCAACTTCACAGAAGCGCTCATCCATCAGCAGCCTGATTGGTTTAGACTAATCATTAGAAGAAATTTGCTTTTGAACAGAAACTCTTTGTGTCATGAATCAATTTCCAGATAAGTGGTGGTTAATGTTGCCTGTAGACCAAATATGCAGGGAGTTGGTACTTTCCAGCAGTCGCTGTGCTGGGCCAAAGTCAGCAGACTGGGAAACTTAACTGGCAAAGACTTGTGGGCTCTTGGAAACAAAGGCCAGCGAGTACAACATACACAATACACACTCACTCCTCCATTTTTACTTTATTTGAGCCACACGGTTATTTTATATATTCCTCCATCTGCTCTGTCGCACATTGAACCCTTTTTATTTTATTATGTTGTGCAAGAGCTGCAGCCATGCTATCAGGGAGCCGGTGTCCCTTACACTGACCCACAAATTCCTGAGATTTCTGCTCCCATAACACTCCCATTAACTCCATCTTCCCATCTATTCTTCCAGTATACTGGAGTAATTAATGCCAGATTTTAAGCAGATAACTAAAACACAGACATACAGTAAAAAGCAGATATTAGCAGCAGATAGAAGAGGATATTTTTGTTTCCCAGGAAACAAAACGAGACTCATACTCTCGCATGATTCAGCTAACTGCTGATTCAGCCATTGAGCAATGATTTTTTTCTTTTTTTTTTAAGAAAATGTTCAAAAGGACAAAAATGAGGCTTATATGTATCTTCTGAAAAGTAATAGGACATGCAGTGTATGGCTGATGTTTCTGTGCACTGTAATATTACAAATTAAATGGTATGATATAATATAGATTCAGTAGATGATCAATGAATATGTGCCAACTGAAATTCTGCAATTTCAATTCATCACCATTCAAGAGCCTGCGAGTTTGAGACAATGCATGATGATTAAACTTCCACTTCCATTCATATCAAGTCACAAATAACTAAAAAACAACTAAAATATCAAAATATAAGCAATTAATTAAACATATAAACCTTTAACTGCCTACTGTATTGTTTGGTAGGCCAGATTCTTCTGAGACAACAGTTTTATACTTTGCTGTCGATTATTCTTATTATCAAAAGGAAAAGAATATAAAGGTTAATTCATTCCATTCAATCGAGGAAGTGTTTGTACGGGTGTAAGCAAATATTGATATATTGAAATATCACAATATTTTGTGACAATATTGTATTGATATTCAAAAGCACTGTATTTTAACAAATAACCGATCTTTACTGATAAGGCGGATTTTCGTTTCTTTATTTATCTTATACATAAAGATCAGTGTTTTGATTTATTCTGCAGTAAAATGTAGATCCTCTGTTCATTACAGGCTCCAGTATGTTTTAGCCCACTCTCTTTATTTGCATCATATGAATGTTACCTTGATTCCCAGTCAGTCACAATACGTCCTTTAGGAAGTTAAAAGAATGACTCGTGAACCAGTTGAATATTAAATTTAAGCTTAACAGATTACTACTAATTTATTTTGAAACATTCAAACTTAGCTATAGTGTCTATTCCAAGCTTTACAGAATTTGCCTCAAAAAGGAAACAAAATAAATAAAATATTTCAACATCTTAATTTTCGCAGAATTGCATTGAAATGATTATTTACATCTTGAAAAAGCCTGTTTTGTAACGTAAACAAGGGCCAGGAAAATTTTAAAAATTCATAAATCGAAACGGTAATCCAGATCACCACCAAAATTAAATCACTTCTTCTTTTTCATATTTCCAACAACTCCTGAAAATTTCATTAAAATCTATCCATAACCTTTTGAGTTATCTTAAACACAAACAAACAGATAAACGCCGGTCAAAACATAGCCTCTTTGGCAGCGGTGACAACAACACATCTCTACTTGCTAATGCTAACTTTGCCATCAGGAACACTGGAAACCACGACTCCGGGGTGCTTTCGTTTCAGATGCTCATGCATGACTGTCGTGCTGCCATGGTACGCCAACTCTGCATGGCAGACGACACATTTCACCTGTTTGACACTTTGTTTAGCGTGAAATATCCCCAAACTTTGGAAATAGGTTGCGCCGCCATCGGTTTGTTCTTCGTCGTTTAAACAAAGATGCTGCACAACATGACAACACTGCTTTGCTTGGTGTTCAGAGTTCTTAGACTGTCTGAAAAGCCGTGGTTGGTAAATGGCGTTAAGTTGCCTGTTGCAGCGTTTTATTAGCAAAGCTGTTACAAGCATTTATAATGTGACGACAATGAAATTTCGTGCTGATGAATTTTCATTGTCGACTTTGTCAACAAATCGTTGCAGCCTTATAGTCAAGCCTTAAAAGTTTACCATTTGTGTTATGTACCATCTTCCTTTGTTCCTCACATCCCACATGCTTTACCAAGTTGCACAAGTTTGCTTTTTACTACTCCTCAAGTACTCAAATACACCTTGTGGTTTAAAGGGTTAAAGTACTTGCTCATTTGTGTGTAATGCAGTGTAACTGTATTACCACACTCTATCATATCAGCATGTCCAACACAGAAAAATCCACATGAACATTTCAGTCTATAAACATATTTGATGTCACAATTGGCAAAATGTTTATTACTGTATCAATGTTTGTTTGATATTTCACTAAAAATCAATGTTGTATTGACTTTTAATAAATAAACCAATATGCCTGAAAATGTAAATAAACCCACTATGCTTCTATAGGAATGTACAAAGAGGTTCTGATGGGTACAATCCCTTTCAAACTGGGAGCTTTTCCAGGAGACGGTGACCTTTTCTCCACTGCAAGGTCAGTTTGTTGTGAAGGGGACGAGGAAGCAGGTGGTCTGTCTTATGTAATCCTGTTATGTTTCACATTGGAGTGTCCACTAGAAAAGATCTTGGCCAGCACCTGCTCTCTGTTTTCGGTGCAGATGTGCATGTAAGGTATTGGATTTTGGATGTCAGCTAATATCTTTATGTCTCATATTATTGGCTTCTGTTGCAGCGTGTTGCAAGCTGCATGTGTGTTGCGTTTGGCCCATGTGGGAGGACGTGATCTTAGAAAAATGTGATTAAGCAGCAGAGATGGAGAAACCACCTTGCAGGGAGTTAGATACTGTCAGTTACTCCTCAAACACAGAAGGTGAACACCCTCTACGAAGTCACTTGTGGTTTAAAGCTGTACACTTTGAAGGGCATGCTGCTTGTTTCGCTATTGGCTCAAACATGCAAACCAAGGAAGTTTACAGAGTCACTGGTAAAGACAACACTGAAGGAGGGTGTGTGAGAGGCAGACAGAAGCTTCAGCTGTTATAACCTTGTGACATGTTCCTACCTGCTGCACCTCCTTGTCCTGACTTCTCCCTTCATGAAATTCTTTTCCTTGGAGCTCAGAATCAGAAAATAAACTGAACTATTTAAGGAATTTTCACAAGTAAATGACCTGATATCCAAAACACAACAAAGTTAAGAGATAGACTCTACATGGATTTGAACATATGAGGACATGTGAGTATTATGAACACCTTTACTTTGCAGATCAGGATCTTCTTGTAAGAAACTATCCTCTTGTTATATTAATATGTTTTTTTTTACAGATCATGTTTGATTTGATAAATGGTATTTGACTTCTTGCCTACAACCAGAGAAACCAAAAATCCTTGCCAGGACAGCCAGCTGCAGCATGAGCCCATAGCATGATACAACCACTGCCGTGCATCACAGTGTGGCAGCTCGAAGCAGATTTTTTTCTACGTTTCCACAGCATTTATTTTTGTTTCTAAAATCCAAAAAGTCTGTTTGGGTGTTAATTTGAACACTTGTGAAGCTATGTTGTTCAATGTTCAATGTAGAAGATTTTTCTGGAAAGCTTTTATTTGTGCATGTGATATTTTTACACTTAAATGTGCAAAGTTTGCTTGTTTTCCAATCCTAAAAGCATATTTTACAGTTTTTCCTGATCTCCCATCACAGAGTGTGAAATAAGCTGTTGTTGCCCTTAGGGATGGGCACTGATTTCTGAATATTCGAATAGTCATTCAGTCATTAATAAAAATTAATAGTGAATCATATGTGGGTAAATAAAAAGTTGCGTTATTGGCGGCTTCCGCACAGGCGCAGCATAGCAATTGATGATACATGTGGTGGGCCTGATGCCAAGCCGTAGAAGAGGGAGAGGGAAGACATGATGGAGACATTACTGCAGCAATCCTCAAAAAGTTCCATGTGGAGCTATGGAACTTGGAACCTGCTATGGAGCTATAATAGGTGAAATAGAGGTACAATTAGGGATGTACCGATACCAATATCAGTATCGGTATCAACTCAATACCACGTGTGTGTACTCGTACTTGGTATTAATAAAAGTGTACCGATACCACAACCGATACCCAATATCACACTAGTCAAGGCACCACATTTGTGTTTGATAACATGCTTCGGACATGTTTTAAAAGAAATAAATACCTTGAATGTGACATTTTTTGTTACACTAAAAGGAAGATCTTTGTGTCAAAACCACACATTTATAGTTGTATTCAGGTAAAATGTGCCAAATCAAAATAAAACTTGTTGAAATTTTTAGATCTGTAATGTTATTATATTTGTATTTGTGAGGTAACTTCAGAAAGGATTGGTAATTTATTATAACCTAGTGACATATTACACAGTTCTAACAGCAATAATAACCATAGTCACAATAATGTTCATATAAACAGATTTGAGATCTGCAAATATCGGTATCGGCAGATACTCACATTTCAGATATTGGTATTGGATTGGAACACCGAAAAAGTGGATCAGTGCATCCCTAGGTACAATGTAAAGTCTGTGGTGCAAAGCTTTCACAGGTCCATGACAACCATGATCAGCTGAATTGATGAGTGAACGAAGCACCCGTCAAAATAAAAAGACAGAGCCGTGAAAAATCACAGATCTCTTTCTGTGTTTCCACGTTTTGTGTGTGTGTGTGTGTGTGTGTGTGTGTGTGTGTGTGTGTGTGTGTGTGTGTGTGTGTGTGTGTGTGTGTGTGTGAAGGGCGGGTATTAGAAAATTAATGATTAGTACCCCAGAATTATCAAATAGTATTTTTGCCTAAAATGCACGTCCCTAGTCGCCCTGCAGCTTCCCAAGACTGAGGAACCAAGTTTACGACTTTCTGTTGCAGCCGAAAACATGACTTTACTGCACCGTGTCACACGCCAGCAACTGGATATCAACACACTATGTCAGATTCAGCAAAGAAACCCAAGATGATATTAATGGAAGAACCCCTTAAAAGAAAAGAGAGAAAGGGATGGAGATAGAGATGAGACTAGAGTCAATGTCAGACAGACTTTTACTGGCTAGAAAGAGCTCAGAGAAGAGACAGGATACAAGACGGATGCCTGATTAGTCATTGCAAAGGGGCACTTCAGTGACAAAATCTGCCAGAAACAGATGTCATGCTTTAATATCAACAGTGCAAGATGTTCCTGCCTGAGTATACCACATAGATAGAGTATCACAAAGATAGTGCAAGTATAAAAATGCAAAGATCTCATGAACTAACACGATATTTGCATGTCTCATTGCCATTTTTGTCTAAAGCTAATGTTTTGGTTTCCACAACCAAAGCCACAAGGTAGCTTTTGCTGTGTGTCAGAGTGGAAAAATCCCACAAATGACGTCACAAGATGATCCAAGTAGGAAGATCATGATATGTGACTAAAGGCCCCTCATATATGAATGGAGACTGTTGCATTTATTCACATGCAACGTCTTAACATGAAGAGAATTCTTTACTTCAAGAAGCAGCTTCAAAGGGGGAAGGTCTTTCCTTTTCTGTTCTTTTTTTTTCTGGTAAAATCTTAAAATATTTTCCTCCCTGTTTCATCTGAACCTCAAATCCTTCCCACATGCAAGCACTGGCACACAAACAGGCAACGAGCCAGAAAAGAACATTCCAGCAGAGGCAAAAATGTCACTTTTTGGAGCACAGTTTATTTGCACCATCAATCCACTTGTAGCCTTGACAGGACTCATTTGCAGATTGATGGAGGTGATTTCAGCCTCCAGGCTTTGTTGGAATAATTGCTCAGACTTGTGCTGTTTGTAATGTGTGACTCTGGAACAGACCTAAATAACCTACAAACATGCTCCCATCTGGGAAACCTGCTTATTATCTGAGAAATAAACCCACAGCAGAGCAGGGATTCAGAGGAGCTCCTCATATAGAGCAAAACAACAATATATTTTGTTTGGATTTTCCATCAAATACAGAAATTGATGCATATAATCTAAAAATGGAGGTGGAAATATGTGTTAACTGTTTTAAAAGATTATTTCAACATTACCTGTAATCATCCCCCGCCTGTTCTCATCCAGGTGAGAGGAAACCACGTCCCCCATGGTTTCAGGTCAGCCTCAGAGATCCTGCAGGTCTCCTGATGATTGTATCGGGTAAAAGTGTCTTGGTAATAGTTCCCAGAGTCTCAGCCGCGAGGAATAAACTTGTCGGTCCTCCTGAGGGGCGCGCGGCTCTGGCTGTGCTGCTTCTCTTCCCTCCAGCTTTCTCCACAAACCCCAAAAGAGGAGGAGGAGGAGTGGAAGTAAAGGCAAGCTGGTTGCAACTCCCGCCTAAGAGGAGGAGGTGAACACTGCTCTCTTTCACAGCAGCAACAGGACACACCCTCTGGGAGTCGTCACCGGTCCAACGTGTTCAGTCGGCCCTGCTTCGGGTGTGGCCCAAAGACCAGGAACCCGGTGTTTTTTAACCTCATGAGTTTGTACTGTCAAAATCATGCTCAATTTAAATGTAGTTTTCCTTAATAATTTTAATAAATGAGCCACATTAACTTTATTTGCAAAGAGCAGTTTAGTAATCCGCTCTTCTTCTTACACACCGAACAATGCTGCCCCCTTGTGGATGGTTTGTGTGTAAACTGCAGCTTTACATTGACTCTTCGCTCGTTACAGAAAATTTAATTAAAATAAATGTGATATTTTCCTCATTAATGACTGCAGTGATGCAACTGGATGTAAAATCTGAAGGTAAGGTTTCCTATCAATCATCTTATAATACAGGTAAGTCTGCCACCTGAAGTGCACATGCTCAATGTCTGGCCCAGGACGAGCGTTAATATCTTTGTGAGCGTGAAGGTTTTGTTACCATAGTGACCGTGACGGTAGTTTTATTAGATATTTTTGTGGATGTGAATTTGTATAATAAATGGATGTCTTTTTTTAGATCAGTTTTTCTTCTTTTGCAGTGAAAAACCTGACAATTACAGGGGAAAGCTTGTGTGTGTTGTATGTCTTTGTTTGTAAGTCATATGGTACCTTAATTTTAAAGACCCATTCCGGTTCAATAAAATGTATTATGGTACATTTAATCCAAATAAAACAAATCCACAATGGACAAAATTGTTGCTATGTTCATAGAAGACAATTCATCAAGAAAGAAAGAAAGGACCAACTTGTGCAAAACTTATTTGGCTCTTAAAAATAAGTCTAAATAATAATAATAATAATAATAATAATAATAATAAAGTTAACGTTTTGTTCCTTTTTATGCGTTATGACAACTCTTATCATCAGAGTTCATACATCTAAACAACAACACTATTGATGTTTGTTGTCTTTTTAACAATCCTGTCCTTAATTCGTGGAACTATTTAGGCCTATCTTTGTTTTTGAAGTCCAAGAATAGATGCTCCAATACTTAATAACTGAGAAGTAGTACTAAAAGAAACATCATGAACTATGAAGATTTAGCCGGCACAGAAGTAAAAGTATTCAGTCACTTAATCAGTCAAACATAAGTCTGTGTCGACACATAATAACCACAGCTGCAATGAAAAAATATTTCTAAAACAGCTGTTTTTAACACTGTTGGTGTTTCCCTGCAAAAGGCACGACATAAAAAGTTTGACTTGGAAGTAAACAAAAGCTTGTTTTTAATCTGTCTTTAAGTCTTAAATTAAATAAAATTAGCTCACATACTCGCTGAATTGATGACCACCAACATGGCAGATTTTAACCAGAAACTCAAAATAGATTAAACAAAAAGATTCAAGTAAACAAAGTTTTGATGACATTAGTAAATATAGAAAACACTTTATTAAAAAAAAAAAAAAAAAAAATTTACCAAGTGTGTACCAAGGGGCTAAAAATCCTTCCAAAGATCTGATGACTTTGCAAAGTTAAGGTAAATAATGCTGAGAAAACACAGATCAAATGTGTGATTTGGCTCAATTTTTTTTTCTTGTTATTATCAAAGTATAAGTGTTTGTGCAACAGCAGTTAAGCATGTAAGACTAGATCCCTGTAAATTTATCTAAAAACAAATAGAAAATCTTGCTTTACTTTGTATAATAAGTGACCCCTAGCTATAATTACATATATCATATATATTCAACTTGTTTGTTTATTTTTTGTTTTTCAAAACTCCCACTTGCACTAGCCTTTGTACCCCTTTCTAGTCCCATCAAAATTTTCCACCTACCCCTGATGAGAAGATTTTATGCTCAGTCACATATATTGATACCGAGATGCATGTAAAGTTTATCCGTCCCTAACTAACCAGTATAGGTTTCATATATTGGTTAGTTATGGACACAACATTGATTTTCCTGAAATAAGCAGTGTGAGCTAAAGAGGCGCAGACCAGCAGCATCCGTGGTGTAGACGCGGAAGGATACGTAGTGACGTTTCCAAGTGGAGGCTCCTCCGCTGCGGTGTGAGATGAACAGAGAGGAGGGAGGAGGCAGAGGGTGATCACTCGGTCCAACATTCAGCAGCATCATGGCACCTATCGGATTAAAGGCGGTGGTCGGCGAAAGTAAGACTTTGTTCTTTATTCTTTTTATCAGAAGCTGACAGAGAGATCTCACGTGTTTTGTTTTATTTTAGCGGGATGCGGATGATTGCTAGTGCATCTGAGAGATGTTGCTGCCTCTGATGGTGATGATGATGAAGATGAAGGCGGTGCTATTAGCCTTCCATTGTAGCCCAGTGTAAAACGCAGAGGAGTAGTGAAGGGTCCATATGTCCTGCGGAGGCTGGCCTGCCTCTCTGTGCGCCTGCGGTGAAGATGCGCAACCCTATTTCAGACCAAATGGTTCTAACCAGCGATCATGTCTCCAAGTTACACATCATATAAAACATCCTTCTCAAGCAGGGCGAGAAAATCCTGCAGGGAAACAATCCCCCACGCACGCCCATTTAGCCACAATCATCCTTTAATTCAGTCATAACGTGGTTGAAGCCTTGTTATGCACGCTTTCTTCTCTCACACGCTGTCGTTTAGTGTAATTTATAGATAATCTGATCAATTAAGACCTAATCAGCGGGATTCCCTTATTTGGATCGGTGCCTCACCCTCTGATGGAGCAGAAACGTGCTGCGTAAAAACCACCTTTATCCATCCAAACTGCGCCTTGCTTTGTTTTCCCATAAATGGCGCAACATGATGAACTTATCAGCTGCTCGCGCTTTCAGCCTCATCCTGCTCTTTGGTGGTGATGATCAAGCCAATCATGTGCCATCTTCCATCACTCTTGACCCGCAGTACAGTATTTTCTTTTCCTGCGTTAGTTTGTGTGTGTGTGTGTGTGTGTGTGTGTGTGTGTGTGTGTGTGTGTGTGTCTGTGTGTGTGTTTGCGGAACTGATACAGGCCTGGATGTGGCATCGCAGTTCGATTCTCAGCAGGGTCAACAAGACACAAGTATCTGTGGTGCTGATGATGTCAAACAGGCCTTGTAAACCAAAGAGGCCATTTCGTTTGCAGGCAGGTGCCGTCGCGTCTTGCAGCGCGGTTTTATTTATGTGTTTATTTATTTATTGGGCGACGTGCGCTGCGCGTGGTGCAAGATTTGCTTCGTTTTGCTCGACTGATTGATTCGGTTTCTCGTTTCACAAACACACATCGTCACGCAGATGTCTTTCTGCTGCTCAGACTGCTGATTCTTTACGTCCCTAAACTGAATTACAGTTTGTGTGTATCGTGTTCGGCATCCAGAAACCTGCTGCAAGATTTTGGCCCACACCCCATCCCATCACACCAAACTCGGCCTCGTTTCTACCTGCTGTTTTCCAGAGGAGCCAGGTCTCTCTCATGGAGCGAGTTTAGCCGCCTGTTCTTATTTCTAAAGACACATTTAAAGTATTTATGTTATAGTGTTGGTATTGCTGTCGTTCTTCCTTATCTACTGGGGTATATGGCTAAAAAGGAACAAATCACATTCAGTTTTGTAATAATAATCATATTACCATAATTCAGAGTGAAGACTTAATAATAACATAACCATTTAATTGGCAACTCGATGCTTTGGTTGAGCAAACCCTTCAGCAACTATAATACATATTTTTGAGAATTTGAGTGAAATAAAACCTGCTTTTCTCATTCCTACCACTTGGTTTGTGTATCTAATGCTAAAAGTAAATATTTGTTAATCCATTACTGATTGAAATGTTGACAGTTTCATTATTGTTACTATAATATGTTTTATATATATATATATATATATATATATATATATATATATATATATATATATATATATATATATATATATATATATATATATTTGCTTAGTGCAACCATTAAGTTGAGTATTAGCTCTACTACTTGTGCAGAGGTGATGAGGAAGCATATTTGATTGCATGCTTTTGCAGCCCAGATGAGAAAAAGTGTGCATGCAACCAGTTCCTGTATCACCTCTGAGAATCACATTGATTTTAGTCTGAATCTAGATGGAAACATTTCTGCCAATATTACACAACACAACATCACATATTATCTTTGCACGTGGGGCGGTTTTTAATTATTTAGGCTTTGTAACTTTCACTTACAGTGAGACCCAGTTTGTAAAGCTGAAGGCGGGTCTTTATTCGGGTCCTCAGAGCTTCAGAGAATTATATTTTCCAGAACAGTGTAAACACTGGCGAGCATGTTTCCCTGAAGGTAACAGCAGGGACGCAGGAGGCAACACCTGCACTGTGTTTGGTTGAGGTGGAGCTGGGATGGGATTGGTGGAGGTAGTGGTGGTGGGGGTTGAGATGAGAACGAGGGGAGGGTGACACCATCATGGGTTCTCTCTCTGCAGCAGCCGGGTTGGAGGGAGAGGGGGGGATGGGCAGTAGGCTGCGTTTCACCCTCCCCTTTTCATGCCTGAATGTGAGCATCATATGTAGGAAGCAGTGGAGAGAAAAATAAAACGAAACCATGAGGATGTCATGAGTCAAAGGCAACCTGATTGTTATTTAAACGCTCCTGCTGCTGCTGGGATTGTCACGGAAATGGAAGAACACTTTGCTGTTTAGTGCAAACGGTGCAGCTGGGGTCAATCCCAAGCTTTCACTCCATCTTTGTTTAACACGAGGGAATTTTAGGTTTTAATTTCTCCATTCAGACAAGAATTCATTCATTTGTTCATTTTGATAAAGGTATAATACTTTTTTTAATTCATAGTTTATGGTGTTCTGTGCCTGGTGTGTTGCCAAAACCAGCAAATTCACTCATTTGGGTTATTTTACTTCCACGCATCTGTTCTTGGTAGTAGACTTAATAAACATATTTAGGTTTTCATTACTTAAATATAAATACAAATAACCATATTGTAAATGAGCTAATCATAAGACATCATAGAAATACAATTTATTACAATCTGCTCATTAGAAATGATCTCATGTGCAGGAGTGGTTGTCTTCATGCAACCTATTAGTGTTGGAAGATTGTGATAAATATGGGTTAAAGTTGCATTTTTCTTTTTTTTTTTAAACTTTTTATTTTCCTCTTTTACTTTACATAACAATGTCAAAAACAGCCAAAAAAAAAAAAAAAAACAACAAAGAAAAAAAAACAATAACAACAAAAACAAAAAAATATTTTAAAAAAACATCAACAGCATTTTTCAATTCAGTCCATTTTTACTTGTACAGCGTGATTCATGAAGTCATCTCAAGGCATTTTCACAGACATTCACAGTCCAAATTATAATTCAGTGAAAAGAAAGAACATTAGTTCAGTTTATAATAATAATAATAAGAAGAAAGAACTTCTCAAACCCACCGGAGAGCATGTAGGCTAGCTAACATTTGCCCTCTTGTCCAAAACAGTAGTGTCACAAATGGCAGAGCTTCCCCAGGCTGTTGCTTTGTGTCAGCGACTGTGCCAAATGAATATAGTAATATGTAGGTCATAGCTTGTAGATTTTTGTAACTGTGTGTTTCACAACATGTAGATTTAACCAGTTAAACTACATTGAACCACTAACAGGCATTACCAAGGCAGAAAATGAAGAAACATGGTTAGAACAAAGCATCGACCAGGGAAAAGGTTTTAAACCAGCTCTGGTCCTTTACGGCCACAATCCTGCAGGTTTTCCATGCATCCCTGCTCCAACACACCTGACTGAATTAATCAGTCATTGTGCAGAACTTCATAGGTTGCTGAATCCATTCAGTGGCAGATCGATGTGTTGGAACAGGGACACATGGAAAACCTACAGGACAGCAGGACCAGACCAGGACCAACTTTGGACACCATTGGTGTGTTGCATGAAGGTGTTTACAAATGTCTTTGGATTAGCACCTTCTGCTGCCATCCCCTCTCAACTCGTAGTTGGTACACAACCTTTGAGCTTTTGGTTTAACAACGGCTGTCTTAGCATGTTTAGTAATAGCTTTGCTGTCGCTTATGTTTTGTCATGAGATCAAGTGTTTCATTGGTGTCTGCAATATCTATATTGTGCACAGCAGCAGGAGGTTTTGAAGTATTGAAATGACATTTTTTACCGTTTACTGGATGAATGT
The DNA here is from genome assembly GCF_933228915.1 of Telmatherina bonti. Lineage (NCBI taxonomy): Eukaryota > Metazoa > Chordata > Actinopteri > Atheriniformes > Telmatherinidae > Telmatherina > Telmatherina bonti. Next base: position 28,658,454 of record NC_136615.1, read on the forward strand.
TTGGTATGCTGACAGCATACCAGAACAGGAAAGGAGAAGAAGAAATGCTAATTTTCAGGGGGTTGTGATAGGGCTGGTACGATACGTTTTTGTCCCGACTCGATTCGATTCAGATTTTTTGGGTGCCCATTCGATTTAAATTGCTATTTTCACAATTCTTTGATATTGGTGATTTTTGTAGATTAAAAACAAACAAAGAAATGATAAAACTTTTTTTTGCCCATCATTTTTCTTGATTTCAATTAGAAAAAACAGCACAGTTGCCAGACCATCATTTTGCTGCAATAACGCCCAAGAAGACAAGTACAAAGACCAATAAAAACAATAAAATGACCAAAAATTTATAATTGATTATCTTGTCTATTTAAAAAAATAATAATTTTAACTAAAAAAAAAAAAAAAAAAAAAAAAAATTCAAAACTGTGAAGCAAAAAATCACAACATTCCCTTTTTTTAAAAATACTTTTAAATTTTTTTCAATTTTTAGATTTTTTGATTTTTCGCTTTTTCAATTTTTCGATTCAGTCCCCCCCCCCCACCCAGTGTTTAGTATGAAATCTAACCTTGACTTGAGCCAAAAACTAACCAGAAATCCATTGCTAGTTCTGGATCAGGACTGTGTTCCTGTTCTTTTATGAAGATCAACCAAGATGGCTGCAAAAATACCAAAAAAAAAAGTATGTCATAAAACTACAAATATGAACACATAATATGAATAATAAATGAACACACAAATATGAATAATTACCAAACAGTTTGATTATGTACTTTAAACAGAGCCTTGCTGTTTACAGCTAGCTGTATTCTTTATGCTAAGCTAGGCTGATAGCCTTTCTGTAGCTGAGGGTCCCAAGGCTCGGTCACGTGTTTCTGAGCAGAGTCAACTCAACCTTCCTTGGAAGTTTCTGGATGCAGGCAGGAGTGGAATTGCACCATCCGCATCGGGGAGTAGGAAGGTGATCCAGAAAGGGGCATGCATATGCTTTGGTGCATACACACACACACACACACACACACACACACACAAAAGACCCACACTGACCTTGGAAGCATCACTGAACCAGAGCGTCACACACTCGTCTGGGCTCCAGTGTCTGACGCAGTCCTTGCAGCCCTTCATAAAACACACATACATGCAGAACACATATACAAATAAAACCATGCTGTAGTGTCACATCGATGTGCCTGCATAGCATGCAGGGCTCTCTATGAAATACAGCCCTAATGCAGGGTTACAGTAGCTTATAATCTTATTGAATTTGCCTTCTCCTTCACTATGGAAGAGTGCTGTGTCAGAGCTGGCAGAGATCCTCCTCCTCCCACTCCTCCAGCGGCACATGACTGCTCTCTCGTCCTCTTTTTGCATGCATACTCTGACACATACAGTGGAGCCATATTTAAGGGTTACAGAAGTATCTACTTATAGAAGATCGCTGCATTCTCAGAGCCAAGCAGTGCTGGCCAAGAAAACAGCGGAAGGATAGCATGAGGATGCTTTCAGTTGTTATTTTAACAGTTAGCATGACCGACTCAAAGCTAGCACAATATTTCCTCACAATTCCCCATTTGAGCATCACAGCAATGCGGAGAAAGAAGAAATCCATTTGGAGCAACCATTTTGATAAATGATGAACTTGTAGAATGTCCGACTGTCTTCAGCTTCTCAATGTGACAGATTTCCAATTAAAATGGTGAAATTGGGGTAATAGTCTCAGGAGAGATGCTTTAATTTGGAGCTGTATTGCACAGCTAGTCTCCATTAGATTGACAGGAGGAGGAGAAGGGACAGTTCAATAATATGCCTCTGGGAATAGAAACAGGTTGTAGCTTTTAGCATCCAAACCAAGCGGCAACCTCCGGTGGTTAAAAGTGAAGCCTATGCGGAAGTGTATAAAACTGCAGTTCCCCCCTCATCCACTAGGGGCTGCAAAACAGAGCAAATCCCCATAGACACCCATGTCAGAAAGGCCAACTTCACGGCAGAAATAAACATGTTTACAGCCTGGTTCAAAAATCCATTTTCGGTTTAATAGGTCAGGTTTACCTTCATGACAGCTGTAGGAGGAGTGATCTTTTTTAGTATTTGCCCATTTAGAAGTAATTTAATCTTGAAGTTCGGCATATTTAGGGGTGTGTCCTTTTGATTGACAGGTACCCAATCTCCTGCTTCAAGTAAGAAGAACGTAGAGCAACCACGGTTTTTAGCCGGTTAACAACGTGACTTAGCTTTAGCCCGTTTACCTCCCTTAGCTGGTTAGCTCCTGTTATCTCCGGGTTAGCTCGGTTAGCTCTTAGCTACATGCAGCTCGGAGTTCATTCGATGTCAATCATCCACCATGACGCTCACAGCCCCGCTTTCAGCTCCTCCTTTTTGCCCATATTTGTATTTTCTGGGCAAGACGTCACGCATGCCCCTGCCAAGATGGCGATTGTAGGAAGCGCCCAACGAGCTTCAATTCAGCTCTTCAGAAACCTATGGGTGACGTCACAGAGGCTCCGTCCATCTCTTTATATACAGTCTATGATCCAAACGGACACTGGTAACCCTTTACCAGATACAATACCTCATGCAGTAAAACACAAGTATAGATGTCAGTGTGATCATTACATTTACTAGATCTTATCTTAATTTAAGTGCAATATAGATATATAATAATATCTTTGGCAGGCAGATGCAGCCTCAGACCACTGAACTACATCATTCTGTATAAAACCTGAAATAAAAGATACACATATAAAATGATATGAAATGGAAGTATCCACTAAAATGTAAATTAAAATGTACATTCAAGTATCAGCTTAACTCATTCTTGCGACACATCATGTTGTGAACATAGACCGGACCAACTGCAGCAAGCCCAGACCATAGACTGCTCCCACAGGCTTGTACAAGCCTGCATGGCTGCATCCCTTCACCTGCCGCTCTTCTTACTGTGATGCTCTGGAAAAGGATAAATCTGAACTCATCAGACGTCATGATCTTCTAATGTTGGTCCAGAGTCCAGTCATTATGCAACTGAAGCATTTTCCCCCAGTTAGCCTTACTGATAGTGGTTTTTTATGGCTACACAGTTGTTAAGTCCCAATCACTTGACTTATCTTCAAATAGTAAATATGGAGGTACTTTCACTGTTAAACACCGACTTGAGTTCTACTGTTGTTTTTCTTCCATTTCATTTCACCAAACATTGAAGTGACAACCATCATGCAGAATTTTTTCCCGACCACATTTTCTTCCTGGAAGTTGTTTCCCCGCTCTGTGTTGTACAACTCTTGACTCTGTGTATTAGTTTCTGCATCTTCTTTGATGATCTGCTTGCGAAAACCAGTTTTTAAACAGATTAACATCTTTTCCACAACCATGGCATTTGTCTTTCTACATGGCTGTTTAAGGAATGAGAAGCTGAACATTGGATCAGTTGGGGTGAAATAACTTGTTGCCAACTGAAAGATAATCATCCCTGCAGTAATTATCCAATAGGAGGCCTGTACTCTGTTTTTTTTTTTTTTTTTTTTTTTTTTTTGGCCAGGCAGTGTAATATAGCCTTATTATTATCTTCCTTCCATTGTGCTTTGTGACATTTTGAAGGAATATTATGACGGGGCACTTTTGAGAAGCCATTACATAACCTGTAGTGCATAACTAAATGTGTTTCCATTACATCTATAATTGCACAAAAACTGAATATAAATAAATAAAAGAAATACAAAGACACAAATGGAAACACCTACATTTTTAAAAAAGTCTCAAAAGTTTTTACGTTGTCATGAGGTTGTTTTTTTTTTATAGACTTTTTGATCTTGAACTATATCAGTGTAAAGGAAACACTTCTTTTGCATTTACGTGTCCGCCTGATGTGATGTGGTGGATCCTGACCAGTTCATTCTGGGAAAGATGGCGTGGTATGGAACAAACAACAGCGAATTTCGGAGTTTTAGAAATGAAAATGAAGGAGAAATGCTTCGAAAAGCCGTAGCAAATTCAATGCAGCAAGTAGAAAATCCAAAAATAATAGCGACGTGGTTATCATGCATAAGCTGCAACCGCAGGACTAGCGCTTATATGCTAAACACTGTTCAATAGAAACACCTGCAAATTGCAATTGTTTTTTGTAACTTACAAATATCGCTTTTATTTTGTGAAAAACTGTAATGGAAATGTAGCTACTGTCAGAGAGCTCTCAGTTTGGAGAATCAGAAGCAGATCTTAAAGAATCCTGAAGCATGGGCCAAGCTTAGAGCTACTCATATCAGATGGGGACCTGGAAGCAGATTAATTTTTTCATGACAAAATAAATATTTTGAGTCGCGTTTACCTCGCTCACTTTGATTTATCCAAATGGAAAGCCAACTGACTTCTGACTGCTGAATGGTTCCTGTACTGCAAAGTAGACAGACGGCTATCAGGCGTGTGTGTGTGTCAACATTGCAGGTTTCCATCTACATTGTTTTTAGTCCATTCAGCTTTATGAGTCGGCATTGAGTCTATTGGCTAAGATTATGAATGAGTGCATAGGAATATCTGCAGCAGCAACAGAGAATATAATTATAATACATCATAATTTCTCCAAAAGAAGCAACACTTTCACATCATGATGACTGACCGATAGTCGTGACTTAAGAGGCCTCAACTACAAAGCAGGATTAGTGGTTAGGCTAATTTACTTCTGATTCAACTCTGGATTTTCAATATCAAGAAGCAGATTTATTGATTAGCAGACTGTATTACCATGGAAACCTGCTCCAAAAAAGGTTACTTTTTTGTTTGTGCCACAAGGAAGCCAAGCAGAGACACCTTTATTAGCCCCCACTAGTTTTTCTCTCTGGTTTTGTGTATTAGAACACTGAGGGCCAGATCTACTAAAGGTTTGCATGCCCTAAAACGTGTGCAGACTTACTGCATACCCACATACAAAGAGAAAACTTATTTACTAACAGTGCCCTGAGGGTTGCACCTTTAAAAGTGCAAAATAGCACATCTGCATCCTGTTAGTATGTCTGCCACAATGAATATGCAATATGGGGTGTTCACACGCTGTGTGTGTTGGGAGCAGATAATGTTAATATATTAATTTAGCACCCGCAAACCTGAGAGCAATTTTATTCGTAGAAACTATGCCTACATTTAACATGTTTCAAAAGTATGTGCAAACAGTCATGTGCATAATTGTGTACATTGCCATAAGAAGTAGACATCGAAACAAAGCAAGGAGACGCAAAGAAGAATTTCACCTTTGCGTGAATATTTTTGGGACGTATGAGGAAAGAATAAATAAAACATACCACTAATCCAGCATTGCTGTTGTGAAGCTGTTGTAGGAACTCAGAATGGATTTGGAGCCACAAGGATGAGTTACGCAATACCTCCAATGACAAAAGTGTGATTTAATTCTATTCTGTTCTACAGTCATTTAGCAGACGCTTTTATCCAAAGCGACTTACATACCCCGATAAGCACATCGGGGGGACACTTAGGGTTCAATATCTTACCCAAGGACACTTCAGCACATAGTCAAGGGAAGCGTGGAATTAATCTCCTAACTTTCCAAGTGAAAGACTAGACGACTGCTCTTCTTCCTGAGTTACAGCCGCCCTAGGCCATCCCAGCATACCGTACACTGGAATGACCCAGTGGGGATCTTCCACAATCCTGTTTTTCAGATGTGCTGTCAAAGTCCTAAATGCCATGCGTTGCTGGATGATCATGATTATTAGGTCTCCACGTTTTGCACAGGCATTGAATGAGGCGGAACCTTTTTTTTTTTTGCAGTTTTTTATGGTGTCCCACCTGCATTTAAAAGAAAAAAATATTGATTGAACTTTGAACTTTTTTACGTGAGCTAATCCCTGTTGACAAACAAGGCTACGCATCCCAGAGAAACATTAAAAAAGATTGACCGTGTTTCTAACTAAATATGGTTTCCAGAAACGTCATCGTAACACTTTACTCTGATGGCCGGATAGAGTTCTGTGAAATGGCTACGAGCCAGTTTTCCCCCCAAAAGAAATCCTATACTGTCATGTGTGTCAGACAGCTTTATGTCTGAGGCAACAGAGTTCAGTCCACCGCTACAGTCTTTTCACACCGCAGTGTCTCTGCAATCACGTTTCTTTATTTGCCTCCCACAAACTCCCCAATGACCTTCTCATACTGGCCTCTGACCTTTGATTGGATTTCTACTGTAGACCATAAAGCTACAAGCACATCATCCTTTTCTGCTCTTTGTTCAACCAGTTTGTGCTGGTTGGGGCCAGTTATAGTATTACGCAACTCAAGGCAGAATAGCAGACTTTTTTTTTTTTTTTTTTTTTTAAATTATTATTATTATTATTATTTATGCTTTTGAATCAGTTTAACACCAATTTATTAGTTTATGTAGCAGTAGAAAATATTTTGGTTTTATGTTATTTAAGTAACACTAATGACTTTAACCTCCATTTCAGAACTTAAAATGTCATCTAATGTGTATTTCAAGATAATTTTATGTGAATTCAAGGTGTTTTTTATCACATTTATGAAGCAGAACAAAGGAGCAGTGTGGACTGTTCTCATTGCTAAAACATGCCTGTCTCTTTAAGATCAAGAGTGTTAAATGTGCTTGGTAGTGATGCTGCAGAGGAGCTCAGATCCAGAGAAAAAATGGGTCATGGACTCATAGCTGAAAGTCCCTGAAGGGGGAGAACCATGAGGCATTGGGACAAAGTCTCAGCCCTTCACAGCGGCATAGTGTGTGAAGAGTTGTGAATGAGTGGAGAGGATGATCTCTACCTCAGCTGGGCTAATATCACGTAGAGGAACATCACAGAGCTTCATGATAAAAGATAAAAATTTAAATGCTGTCATGTTGGTAAAAGGCAAACAGATGATGGTCAGGTCAGATCAAAAAATCTAATCGAAAAATCAAAAAATGGGATGTTTTTTTGCTTCACAATTTTAAAATAGATTTTTTTTTTAAATAAATAAAAATAATCCATTTAAAAAATTTTGTCATTTTTATTGATGTTTTTACTCGTCTTCTTCGGCATTTTCGCAGCAGAATGATGGTCTGGCTACTGTGTTGTTTTTTCTCATTGAAATAAAAAAAAAAAAAGATGATCAAAAATAGGTTTTATACATTTTTTTTAAAATCTACAAAAATCAGCAATATCAAAGAACTGTGAGAATTGCAAAAAAATCAGAATCAAATCGAATCGGAACAAAAGCATATCGTTACAGCCCTACTAAATACTGAGAATCTCTGGGATGTATTATTAAAGCGTACCATGTAGTTCTGTCTAAAGTGTAGAATATAAAATTAAAATGATCATTTTCAGTGTACTTCAAACGTTTTTGCAGCGTAAGCTGTATTCAAGACTCTACTTTTCCTCTTGCGTACATGAGGATGTTGTATCCTGTTAAACTGGGTGGAAAGGAGCTTGTAAGGCTGCTGAGGAGTGTGTGTGCATGTGTGTGTGTGTGTGTGCTGTGCCTGTTTGGTTGACACAGCTGTTGCGCTGTGTTTGTTCAGGTCCCTTCCTTTCTTTCTGATTGGTGCGTTTCTGTGTTGGTGTTCTTCTATCAGGAGCTCAGAGAGGAAAAGTCCACAGAGCTGTTTCCTCCTGTAGTTCAAGTTTTCATTTTCAATCGTCAGCTATGAGAGTGCACAGAGGCGATTTCACTAACTCGTTTATTCTGTGGTTTAGAGGAGATCAACATGCACAAAATGAACGAGAAGAGTGGGGTAAAAAAAAAAAAAAAACAGTGGAGCAAAAGTAGTCAAATACTTTATATGATTTCAAGCAGTTCAACGGGGAACAGTTGTCATGGCAACTCCACACTACAAACCTTTAAACATATATATCAAACAGTGTCTTTGCTTGTTGCAATGCTCCAAGTAGTCAGATTACTCCTGCAACTCATGTGGATGCACGAGACGTTTATGGAGCCAGCACCGATTTGGATGGAGATTGAAGAAATTTTTTTACAAATTATCTAAATATTTTGAGGCAGCAAAATGATGTGTCTCCATCTTTTAACCTTCATCTTAAAGTGATTTATTTAAGATAAACAAGCTCTGTTGCTTCTTGAGTTGATGTACGTTTGCAGCCCTGTTTCTTGTCTGTCAGCGTAAACGCTGACATTAAATGTCTGACATGTGAAAGATTTGGACATTTTATGCAACACAGTTCTTGAAATCAGTTTTATCCAAAGTTTGAGTTGCTAAAGTCATTGCTGTATTGTTTTTATTTCACGCAGCTGATATTGGTCTGTCAAGAGACCGAATAATTTAAACCTGGATGTAATCTTCCATACTCTTGTCATTGACTGAGATTCATACCAATAATTAATATGTACCATCCATTTATCAATAAATAAAGTAAATAAGATAACAGCTAGCCAATCTATTTGTAAATCAGAGCAGATGATGAACTTATATGAACTGTCTGCACTAAAATCTCTTCAGAGTTGTTTGATCAGATTTGTTCACATGCTGTACAGTGAATTAATAGAGGTAATACCATGATCAGTGAGAATTTTAATGCCAACTAGCGCCCATTATTTTCATATATATATGCACACTTAATTTGGCAAGTTTAATCACTGTAATATCACTTTGTCATGGACGTCACCATAGCAACGCGCTGGTTCAGATAAGCTGCTTTTGACAGGGGAATGAGAGAAACACGCTGTAGCTTGACAACAGCTGTTCAGCATAAAAAGTACATAGAGATCAACATAAAATAGTTCCTATACTTTACAGGGCTAGGACGTTACGCTTTTCCTACGATTCCTCAGTATGGCTGACTTTTACTTTGGTTTTTAAACACCAGACTATGTGAAAAGTTGCAAGATGACAAAGTTTACAGACTATATCACGAGCCAGATTTCCCAAATAAAACAATCAACTGTGTGTCATTTTTAAGATTTATTCAGCCGCAGTATATCCTGACCAGCTGTTTGAACTTATATTCTTGTTTTAAAAGCTTGAACTGCTTGTAAAGGTGCTGGTTTAGCTACGTTTAGCTATTAGCGCTGCATTTAGCTCAGGATGGCGTCTTGCTAGGTGGGCAGTAACGTTAGTTGTGTTACTGCAGTACACAACATGTGCATTACAGAGTTTACAAATTGTTTTCGACATGTCCAGCTCTGCTTTTCCCTTCAAAGCAAAACATTCCAAATGTGTCCACACTTTAGACTTACAATGTAATGTTGGAGGATTTATCTCTCTGCATTTTTGCAGGCTGTCCGCTGTTCTCCGTCTTCTGTTTAAGTGTTTTCCAAAAGTGATTTAACGTCATGATACTAGAAAGTCAAAGAAAAACATTTCACCCTCTGCTGGAGAAAAGCAGTAACTTGTTCTTTGTCTGGCATCAAAACAATTAAACATTTAAAATTGAATGAAAAAAAAAAATCAATTTTTGACCAAAAAACTTATTTTAAAGTTATAAAACAAAAAAAAAAAAACAAAACCCAGATTTTAATGTGAAATGTTTTTTTCTCCTTTAGCATATTATCAAGTTTTGTGAAAAAGAAATAAACATTTGTTATTAAATGTTAACTATGTGGGACCATGGTAGCAGATTGAACAACTTGGATCTGTGCATTACACGGTTTTAATGGACTTTGTGTCGTGGTCTTCTAGACTCTGCATCGTGCATTAATAGTATGTAATGCACTGCTCCAAATTGTTTAATCCTTACTTAAAATCTACAGCTGCATCATTTCAAATGAAAATTCATATCCTGAAAGTATTTATTTGTTTTTTTTATGCCGGAGATGTTTTTCATTCGTGCTATGTGCAATCTTCATTTATTCTTCAAATACAGATATTTACACATTTTAACAAATCTCCCTTTTCAGTACCTCCAAAAGTATTTAGCTAGGCCTTGTAGTTGCAGAGATGTACTCTACTATGGATATGTAAGGGTTTGTTATGATGCAAGAGTGCAAACGTGAAATGTTGAAAAGAAACAATGTGTCCCAAATGAATAATAAAATAAATAAAACCTTTTGTTTTTCCATTTCAGCTGTTTTTGCAGATGTTTACTTGAAGTTTGAGATGATACGACTGACTGGCAGCAGAAAAAAAAAGAAGCTAGTGATTCATAACAGCACGAGAAAGAGGCAAGATGATGTTTGTTACACAACAAAACAAGGTCGAAACTTTGATTAAGCACTCATATAAGGCGGAAAACCAGAACCATAAAAGGAATAGATTATAAGTTAAACAACATTATACATAATGACCTAAAAATAAATAAAAAGAGGAATGCTTTGTGTAAAAAATGATGAGAAGATCTCGTCTGGCCTGATTTCAATGGACAAGTCGTGTCCAGGGCCTCAGATGAAAACACTTTACTGCCTTTAGATGTTAGTCTGGTGTCCAGGAGCCCTAAAAAGCTGCTGCTCAGAGAACGTAAAGAGATATGGAGACGGTGTATCTGCACCAACGCAAAAATGTATTGACGGTGAATGTAAGGATGCTAAAAGAGGCGCAATGTGATGACATTTTATTAGCCTGGTGTGGAATTCTGCACACCAGAATCCGGTCCGTAACCGCGAATTTCAGCTCACACAGGTTAAAGTCAGGCAAGGTGGGTTTATTTGCACAATATAACAACAGGATGATTTAAAGAACTTTACAGAGACATTAAAACACTAGAAAATGAGGAATGTAACAATCCAAAACAAAGAAGAAAAGAAAAAAGAAAACATTAGACACAAACAGGATTAAAAACATGAAGCTTAAAAAATTCAAGTCTGCATATTCAGACATTTTAATGAAATCTATTGAAATGCAGCTGATAATAGGTGGATCTTATGTAAACTGAGCTGATCTGAGGCTTTCTGGGAGTTTCTTCCAGACATGTGTCACGTAGAAGCTGAATGCAACTTCTCCATGTCTGGTACTGACTCCTGGAACCGATGAAAGACCGGACCCAGATGACCTGAGGGGTCCTGTAGGTCCATACTGCTGCTGGAATCCAGCAGAGATGAAAAAAGGAGCACTTTATAAACTTCATCCTCACCGTGTTGTGTTATGCTGGTTGTATAAACCAGTATAAAAACACCTTCTCACATCCTTCTTTCTATTTAGTTTAATGGATCTCAGTGCTGACAAAAACTTTCTGTTCTAATGTTGCTGCAAGTAGAAAGTGTGTCGGCTTTATCTTCTCTTGTTTCATAAAGGATGGCTCGGTGCTTCCTTTGCCTTAAACAATGAGAGAAGCAGTGGGCTGAACATGGCGGTGTGTGATTATGATTCACTGAGAGTGGGTTTGTGTCTGATCTAAATTCAACACTCACTGTCCCTTTAGTCAGCTGCTGGAAACAAAATCAGATGACCTAAAGCTCAGCGTCGGAGCAGAGCAGGTCACGTAAAGCTGCCAGTCTGCACACTCCTGCATTACTCTGCTGGTACAGGCTACTTCCAGTTTTTTTTTTAAAGGTAGAGTCTGTCCATTAAACACCAAATATGGGTCCATTTTAGAGTCAAATTAGCTTAAATACATGTTGACTGCAGCTGCTTTTAGAAGAGGAAATGTCTGAGCTGCTGCAGAGGAAAATGGAGAACGAGTCACGGAAATCCTCGGCCCTGCTTCGTTTCCAGGAACGTATCCTCCTGTGTGCAGGATGAAACCGATTTTTAGAAATGAAAGTGGACACAATTGAATTTCCTTTGAGCATTTTGTCAGCAGCTCTGTGATGACAGTTTGGCTCTCTGATAAAAAAAACCAAAAAACAAAGCCTGTGTTTGAGTTTTTCTGGCCTTGCTTTGCAGAGACTCTTCTGCGCCGCTGACGTAGCAGCAGCTGCACCAGGAAAAAGAGGAAGCTGGAAATAGACTGAAGCTTTGTCAGGGAATCTCTTTGTCACAACGTTCTTGCTGTTCCAAGATCTTCTGTCCCACAGGAGGTCAGATGCAGTTCGTCTGATTCACAGGAGGTGCAGGCTGAGGTCTGTCTGTGTTTCAGGATTCACTCGGTCTAATTCCAGTCAGTAACAGGTTTACCCTCACATCAAACGCCATGCAGAAAATACTGGAATAAAAGGACCGCTTTGCTGTTTTGAAAGCAGAAACCGTCGACTCAGCATCCCTGGTGTTTATTCCATGTACGCTTTGTAATCTTTTTTGCATGAGCTCTTTTTAATCTGTGGTAATCCAGCGGTATCTGTGTGGTCACAGGTTTTAGCCAGGGCCGAGGAGCTTAGCAGTTTAAATATTCACAGCGATCCAGCGCGATGTTCAGCAGTGATTCACCCTAAATGGATTTATTCTAATGCGGCTGGCAGATGGCAGACGATCTGATCAGGCCAATATCAGCGCTGTGGCATAAACACGACCATCTCTGTTGGTCAGTAACCTGCTGCGCAACACGCCTGTATGTTTTCTAACCAGCACGACTTCCTTGTTGTGGCGTTGTCAGCGATCACAGTACTGGTTTTACTCTCCGTTGTGACTTTTGAATTGCAGTGTTGAAGAAGCTTTTTCTCCGTTTCACTTGCAGCATCTGGATTTATTACAGCTAATAATAGTAATGGATTACTCTTAAATATCTGCCGCCTCACAATCCGTGCGTTTACATGGGAGTTTTAATTCCTGTTTAATTCTGAATAAAAGTTATTCCGCTTTAAACTGATGAAAAACGACCATGTAAACAGTTAATTCTTAATGCAAATTTCTATTCTGAATTAAACTTAATTCCGATGTAAGTGTCTTTATTTGCATTTTTAATTCCAATCTATTTAATTCTGCTGTCATGTAAACCTTAATTCCGCTTTAAGTTAATTCTGGTCGTTCTGCACATGCTCGTTACCTTGTCCTGTCCCGATGACGCGCGTAGTTTTGCCTCCTGTTTACGGTGGTCTATCTTTCTTCTTCTCATTTGCTGCAAAAAGTGAAGTAGTATGCTCGTGTTGGGCTGGTGCTTCAAAACTTTAATAAAAATAGCAGCGAAACTGTTACTTATGTAGTTTTTACAAGTTACGACTGAAAAGACGAGAAGCAGGGAGCCAACTTTGTTTATTTCTGGTGTTTGTCATTCATCGCGTGCACCCTCTGTCCAATCAGAACCCTTCCCAATCCGCCGCTCTCAAGAGGAATTAAGTGAGGACGTGTTTTATGTAAACGTTTATTCGGAATTATTATCTCCATGTAAACTCGTAGGAGATACGTTAATTACATATTATTCAATTCTCAATTAAAAAACACCATGTAACTGTACCCATTGACAGTGATTATAACCGGAGACTATTTTTAATGTAAACGTTCCATATCTCCTGATTCATGCCTCTACATATATGGAGCTATACATGTCCAAATGTTGTGCTTATTCTCAAAACTTTCATCTTACTTAACTAAACAGTTTCTTTAATGATAAATTTATTTATTTAATTGTGTATTTGTTTATGGAATTTCTCTTTCTTTATATTTTTAACAGCTTAACAGAGTTTTTTATGGACTTTGTATCGTTTTATAAACATTTTCTTGGCATAATTTATAATGTTTCTGATGTGAGCGTATTTTGTGCTGGAAACCTGGTTAAAAACAACAAGGGGAGCCCAGGAGGATAAATCCTTTGTCCATGCCTCACATCTCCACAAACTGCATGAAGTAAACATCACATATGCCCACCTTGGCCGTCACCTTGGTGATGCAGCTATCTGCTGTGATTTGCCATTACATCATCCTTAGTTTGCAAGAATTAGCATGAAGTGATTCCTGACATAAACAGTATAATTCCCTCCATTTATTGTTATTTATGTTTCTTTCTTTCTTTTTAAGTACATGTAAAACAAGGAAGTTAAAGCCTTTAGGTCTCAAGGTTTACTGCCAGTGTTTGTGTGTGGTGTGTGTGTGGCTTTATGGTTATTTTCTGTCTATAAAGCATCTGCTCATTCAGTTGTCATAGATCGCTCAGATGTCTCATTTATCACTTCTTCCTTTGCAGAGATTATGAATGATGTTATCAAGAAGGTCAAGAAGAAGGGAGAATGGAAGGTGAGAGGTTCTTTGTTTAACAAAACCTCAACAAGCCAGCGTGCTGCCATTGATGTATCACGTTAACTTGATACAAACTGCAGTGAACGGACGTGTTACAGAGTTTAGTCGACATGATTTGATGCACACATTTCAGACACGCTGAGAGCTTTGAGGAACATTTCATTTGAGTGATAAAGTTTTTTTTGTATATTTGCGGCCTCTGCAGGCACTAATAGTGGACCAGCTGAGCATGAGGATGTTGTCGTCCTGCTGCAAGATGACGGACATCATGACAGAGGGGATCACCAGTAAGAGACCATTGCATTCCCTATTTCTCTGTGCTGTAAGGAATCTTTTGGTTTATTGGTGTGTGTGTGTGTGTGTGTGTGTCTGACTCATCTAGTTGTGGAGGACATCAACAAACGACGAGAGCCTCTCCCCAGCCTGGAGGCCATTTACCTGATTACACCCACAGAGAAGGTAAACTCTGTTTCTGCGGATGCAGGTGTTTTCTTACACGACTGGATGTCCTGTTGACTCGGTCTCAGTCACACGTGCACAGTCCTACTGATGTACACCTTAGTATAAACAAACACAGCTAAATGCAGCTATTTGACTCCTCTTCTTTAGTCTGTCCACACCCTCATTGGAGACTTCAAAGACCCCCATTCAGCAAAATACAAGGCGGCCCATGTTTTCTTCACCGACTGTAAGTAACACAACGATTTATCTTTCTAATTCAGCTTTTTATCCTTGTATCCTGATATTTTTCTACAAAGAGGTGATACTTTATTAAGCTACAAGGAGTTATATTAACCATTCTTATGTGTACTTTAGTGATATTGTAAAAAAAAGTTCACACACATCTGTGTATTTCGAGTTTTTGTAGAGAGTAAATGAATGAACAAACTAGAAAAGCACTCGGAGAACGCAAACTTCTGCCAATGGCCACAGTTCTTCCAATATTGTAATCATTTGATCTCTTCCTATGATGAAAATTTCTTCCTATTCTGGATCATAGTATCCAGAATGATTCCTGTACATACTTGTCCTGTATGTTTTTTCTAAGCGCTCCAACCATTTTCGTTGGAGTTATGGGCCGAAATATAAAATGGCCCTATCCAACAATGTTAAGGAATCCTTTAAAAAATTCCTGGATCCAAAAGGTGATCCGGATCACCACCAAAGTTAAATCAGTTCTTTTTTTTCTCATTTCCAACAAGTCCTGAAAATTTCATGAAAATCCATCCATAACTTTTTGAGTGCCCTGCGATGGACTGGTGAGCTGTCCAGGGTGTACCCTGCCTTTCGCCCAAAGCCAGCTGGGATAGGCTCCAGCTTCCCCGTGACCCTGAATTGCATTAAGCGGTTTAGAAAATGAATGAATGAATGAATGAATTTTTTGAGTTATCTTGAACACAAACAGACAAACCGATAAAACCGGTAAAAACATGACCTCCTTGGCGCAGGTAATACCCGGGTTTGTGTCCACCAACAGCAGGAATCTACAGATATGGCCTTATAAATAATAGCCACAGTTACTGACAGATATAGTTTAGACGTTGAGATTTTATAGTAGTGTTGAGTGCAATAATGTAATTTTTATGTCTGTTGTTGCCAGCCTGTCCTGATCCTCTCTTCAACGAGCTGGTTAAGAGCCGAGCTTCCAAAGCCACCAAGACTCTAACGGAGATCAACATCGCCTTTTTGCCCTACGAGTCTCAGGTAAACATCCAGCAATAGTAACTGTGATCGGTATTCATCACGGTATCCAGTGTAGGTTGAGTAAAGTCATCTGATATGAGTTTAGTTTAGAGATGTCTCATATTATCAGCATAGCAATATTATCGTCCGATATCGACAATAAAATGTAACATCAGACATTATCGATATAGGTTTTTACCTTTTTAAAGGCATTCATTTTGACACAACATGCACATATTATATATCAAACTCTTCAGCTAAGTCTCATCTAACTCAAAATGATAAAGTATAAGAGATGCCATGTGTAGTTTTCTAGATATTTTTGTTTGTTTGGCACAACTCAGTATCATCATTATCAGTTGATACTTGTATCGGAAATTAAAAGCTGGACAATATCAGTATATCGGATATCAGTAAAAACACAAGTGTTGAATTTCCCTAGTTTAGTTTCCTTAAGACATTTTGTTTCTTCAGTTTTAAAGGGGATAGTAGGAGATTTTGTGTATATAGTCCATGAAACCGTTCATGTTTTGGAGTTTAGGACCATTGTTGAGGGTTGTGATCAATCTGAAGTCTTATTAAATTGCATTTTCTCCATAAATTCACTTGAGGCTACATGTGTGAATAAATTTCATTAATCTCCCTGGGACAACTGAAATCATCTGACTGTAGGTGGAGGAGATGTGGTGTGACAGTCTTCCTCTGATAAGTGAAAGTTTACATAGATGGGCTCTTTCATGCTCAAAGTATTTAAGACAAAGCAAGGCAAGTTTATTCCTACAGCACAAATCAACAACACAGTGATATAATTAATATAACATTAGATATAGACTATTAAAATCATGATCATTTCAAGCTTCAAAGAAACATGCAGAGACCCAAAAACAAACTTTAGATAAAAACTACTGAAATGCAGCCGATCTGAGGCTTTCTGGGAGTTTGTTCCAGACATGTGGAGCCTAGAAGCTGAACGCAGCTTCTCCTTGTCTGCTTCTGACTCTGAGAGCTGATAAAAGACTGAATCCAGATGACCTGAAGGGTCTGATAGGTTCATACTGGGTCAAGGTCTCTGATTTACTTTGGTTCTAAACCATTCCGAGCCTTATAGACCTGCACCAGAACTTCAAAGTCTATCCTCTGATGGACAGGCAGCCAGTGTAAAGAGCTCAGAACTGGACTGATGTGGTCCACCTTCTTGGTTTTAGCGAGGAGCAGAGTTGCATGTATCTAACTAATGTTTTAGGTAGACCCCGTAAAGACGCTATTATAGTAATCAAGCCGACTAAAGATGAAAACAATGTGGCATACATTTCCATTCAATTCAACTTATAATAATGTGTGTATACACACACGCACACACACACACACACAAACATATATATATGTGTGTATATATATATATATATATATATATATATATATATATATATATATATATATATATATATGTATATATATATATATATATATATATATATATATATATATATATATATATATATATATATATATACATATATATATATATATATATATATATATATATATATACATACATATAAATATATATATATACATACATATAAATATATATACATACATATAAATATATATATATACATACATATAAATATATATATATAAAGGATGTATAAAAGCATTTAGATGGTAAGTCACTGCATGGTGTGAAATAGGACTCAAACAGTCAATCTTAGCTGAAAGGACATCACTGTCATGGTTTGGAGTTTTTGTGTGGTCTTTAGTTCAGGTATCCTGTTTTATTTTGTAGTTTCTCCCTTGTGTATTTTGTTTAGCTTTCCTTTCCAGTTCATTAGTTCAGTTGGTTCAATCAGTCCATCTTTGTCTTGTTGTGTTTTCTGTGTACATATAGTACTCGTTTTCAGTTCTCATGTGCCAGTTCGTTGTTAGGTCTCCCCAGTTGTCCTTCAGTTCGATTAAAACAAGTTTCACAGCACTTCTTCTGCCTCTACATCTTTCAACTAGGTCCTCACATCTCTGTCACTCCCTGCCAGTCAGTCTGGATCAGGAATCCTCGGTCCACGTCCTCGAGAACCGGTGTCCTGCAGGTTTTCCAACATACCTGATTCAAATCAATGTGTGTTTAGCGAACGTTTACAGAGCTTGCCTGACTCTGAGTCTGGTGTGTTCCAGCAGGGACACAAGGAAAACCTGCAGGACACTGGGCCCTGAGGACCAGGATTGAGGATTCGAGTCTGGATGGTACAGATCTAGTGAGGCTTTTGGTTGGCCATCAGCTGGAATCTTCTGCAACACTAGCATCATATAGATTATAATTCACTAATGAGCGGAGTTTACAAAAAAGAAACGATTGCAGCCGATTCATGTAGGTCTCTAAAGCAGACCTTAAATGAATGAAATGCGACTCCTTTTGTTGTTTGTGACTGAAAACGAGAGGCAGAGAAAGCTCCAGTGACAGAAAGCTGGAGCAACTACAGATCAGTTTTAGCAGGCGGGAGGCAAGCGAAGCTGCAAATGTTGCAGGTGAGGATATTGTTTGTTGATTCAGGGTTGGACTGAGAGTGACAGCAGAGAGAAACACAAACACACACTCAGGTGGTGACTTGGCACGTTGCCGCTGACTCACCAGTCGCTCTGTTTGTTGCCAGACTGTTCCAGAAAGACTCACATTTGTCACATTGACTTCTCTCCCTCCCTCGTTCTCCGCCCTCACTGCTCTTCCCAATCCCTGCCTCCATTGTGACCTTTTTTGTTCTCTACATCCCGCCATGTCTCCATCACCTGCTCTCGCTCTGTTTTTAGTTAATTTTTCTTCTTATTTGTATTTATTCATCCCTCTCCTCTTCATCTTCCTTATCTCTCCTTCCGTCCATCCTTTCATCTCCCACTATCTGAAGATGCTGTGTGGCTCACAATGCTTTGCTCCCTTCCTGTCAGCTGTGATTAATTCAGACTGAGTGGTTCTCTGCTTCAGGCAAAATGCTGCCTCACTGTCCCGCCCCTTCAAGTGGGTCGCTCTCGTCCCATTGGATAGAACAGTATCCACACAGCAGGCTGTAGCCAATGGTTGCCGGGCCAACTCAGGGACCCTTCTGCGGTACAAGTGTGTGGTCATGTGACTGTGGACAGACGGGTTGGGAGGAGGGAGTGGTACAGTAATGCAGGAGAGGAGGGATAAAGCAGGCAAGGACATAGGATGAAAGGAGAGGTGAAAAGAAAAAGGAGAAAACAAGAGGAGCAGCGTCACGAAAGAGGAGATAAGAGAGGAAAAGAGAAAAGCTGGGTGGGGATAAGGTCGGGAAAAAAGGACAAGATGAGGATACAAGAAAAACCTCTTTCAGGCTGCATATTCTAGATAAAGGAAGTGAATAAAATAATAACAAAGAGAAGGAAAACCCTTTTCTCCCTGTTCCCTTTATTCATGCTGTAAGGGTTGCCATGACCTGGATGATTGTAAGTCTGCTGCAACATAAAACCCTTTTATGTGGAGCTTATCTCCCATTTCTGTGTTTGCGTGTGCAGGTGTACTCTCTGGACAACCCAGACGCCTTTCACAGTTTCTACAGCCCTCATAAGACCCAGCTGAAGAACCCAGTTATGGAGAGGCTGGCTGAGCAGTTGGCCACGCTGTGTGCCACCCTGAAGGAGTACCCTGCTGTCAGATACCGAGGGTGAGCGATAGGGTTCTGCAGAGAAACAGTTATGGTTTTATGCTTCTCAAACAAAGATGAAAACTGTTTTTTGTGTGTTTTTTAATATTTATATGATAAATATAAATATAACAAAGACTTCGTATCTTAACTGTCTGTTCTTGGTTATGAGAAGCTGCTTGTTTAGCCCAAAGGAAACAAAGTTTTAAGTTGAAAAAAAAACAAAACAAAACAGCAACAGTTCTTGTTGTTTTCCTCATGTGACAACAAAAGGAATAGTTCATAGAGCAGGAGTATCTACCATCAACAATCGTCAACAGCCTTCCTTATGAAAGTCATGGAGTTCCTCAGGGTTCAGTGCTTGAACTGATACTTTTTACTTTATTCATGTTTCTATTTGGTAATATTATTAGACAATATGGAAGTATAAATTGAATTCATAGTAGTGTATACGCTGTGTCGGGTACTGGCAGCCTAAACATCAGGGGTACTCATTTCAGCCCTACAACAAGCAGGTTTTTCATGTATCCCTGCTCCGACACAACTGACTCAAACTAATGAGTCTTTGTGCAGAAGCTGATTGGTTGTTAGATGCATCTAGTTTGATTCATGTGTGTTGAAGCAGAAATATATGGAAGACCTGCTGGATTGCAGCTCTCATTGGACAGAATAGAATACCCCTGCAAGAGCAAAACTATTGGTCCAAGCACAGATTCCTGTGGAACTCCAAGCTAGCTAACAAGATGCTTATTTATGCGGTGAGATAAAACTGATTAGGTCAGGGGTGGGCAACTCTGCCCCTCCAGTTCTGCAACACAAATGACACACATCAGGCATAATTAGCAGACTGGTGCAGGACATCAAACTGCACCAGTCTGCTCGTTAGCCATTGATTTGAGTCAGGTGTGTTGCAGCAGGGAAACTCCTCACACTTGCAGGACTGCAGCCCTTGAGAACCTTAGTTGCTCACCCCTGTTTTAGGTTGTAACACTTAAGTAGGTCTTACAATATCAAGACCGGAATTAAGTTGGTCCTGCTGTGACGAGGATGTGTCATTTAGCACCACTAATCTCAGAGTGGTGTCCTGAGCCACACTTTAGCAATCTGCAAAAAAAATAAAGTTTTGGCTTATAAACCTTATTAAAACAAACATATTGACCAATATTAGACCAATTAAAAAGTGATATGATGGAGAGAACTCATGTAAATCTGTCATTTATCAACTACTGTGTAGGTGAGTAAGAGATTAGCATGTTGCTAATGACAATTAATATATCTATAAATTTGTCCACTTTAAACCGGCGATGGGACATTGGAAGTCAAATTTAAGCGGTGCAATGAAAAATTTTGTCTCTCCATTGCCGTGTTCTACCACTGCTGAAGCCATGCATACATGACTACCTTTTGCTACACTTACCTCTTTTAGCCTTCAGGTTTATAGTGCACATATGGTTCATTAGGCTTTAATACCAACATTGCTCAATTTGCCATAATTACTAAAAGGGGCAATAATTCCATGAACACGTTTAGTAAGTGTTACAATATTTTCTCTTTTGTCAGTCCCGAATAATTAAAACTCATATTAACTTGTGGTGTTTTTACAAAGCTGCCATTCAACATCTACAATAAGTGTTTTCTTTGTTTGTTTAAATGACTTTTCCTTATCTTATCCCTTGTCTTCCTCACATTTCTCTTCCTTCCCTCTTTGTCCAGAGAGTATAAGGACAATGCCACCCTGGCCCAGCTGGTCCAGGACAAACTGGACGCCTACAAGGCTGATGATCCCACCATGGGGGAGGTACGTCTAAACTGTGAATTGTGTCTGACTGTCTTATCTCACAATGTTCATTTCCTCATTTAATTCCTTTAGTAATTCATCTCAAGTTTTGGAAGATTGTGCTTATTTTATAGTTGAAGTCATGCATGTGGTCTGCTGCAGGGTCCAGATAAGGCTCGCTCACAGCTCATCATCCTGGACAGGGCCTTTGACCCTGTGTCGCCTGTCCTGCATGAGCTCACCTTCCAGGCCATGGGCTATGACCTGCTCCCCATCGAAAATGATGTCTACACGTATGGACAACACAAACTGAAAACAAGCCATGTTTCAGTATAATCACATCAGTTTCAGGAAATAAACTGAGCCTAAGTGGATATATATTTAGCTAAAACAGCTTATTGTTTTACAGATATGAGACCAGCGGCATGGGAGACTCTCGCGTGAAAGAGGTCCTTCTCCATGAAGACGATGACCTGTGGGTGAGCCTGCGACACAAACACATAGCCGAGGTGTCCCAGTGAGTACTGTTTTCTTTCTTTTACACATATATTTACTCAGTCTCTTTCACATAAGTGTTGCTGTTGCTCATTTCTTTTTTGTTTTCTGATCAGGGAAGTGACACGTCAGCTGAAAGACTTCTCTGCCAGCAAGAGGATGAACACCGGAGAAAAGGTGATGAAAAATACCTAATGATCCGAGGAAATCACACAAATTTAGATTTTACACGTTATCGCTCCCAGTTAGTTACTGAAGAGTGAGAAGAGAGTTTGTAAACACTCACAGTTCCAAAGTTGTTGCAGAGCTGGGTTAAACATTTTTACTTCCATCCATATTCTACCGCTTATCCGGGGTCGGGTTGCGGGGGCAGCAGCCTAAGCAGGGAAACCCAGACTTTCCTTGTCCTGGGGTCTCCTCCCAGAGGGACATGCCTGGAACAACATCACCAGGGAGGCGTCTAGGAGGCATCATGACCAGATGCCCGAGCCACCTCAACTGGTTCCTCTCGATGCGGAGGAGCAGCGGCTCTACTCTGAGCCCCTCCCGGATGTCCGAGCTCCTCACCCTATCTCTAAGGGAGAGCCCGGCCACCTTGCAGAGGAAACTCATTTCAGCCGCCTGTATACGAGATCTCGTTCTTTCAGTCACGACCCACAGTCACGACCATAGGTGAGGGATCGACTGGTAAATCGAGAGCTTTGCTTCTGGCTCAGCTCCTTCTTCACCACGACAGACCGGCGCAGAGTCCGCATTACTGCAGACACAGCACCGATCCGTCTGTCGATCTCACGCTCCACCCTTCCCTCACTCGTGTGCAAGACCCAGACATATTTAAACTCCTCCACTTGAGGCAGGACCTCACTCCCGACCCGGAGAGGGCAATCCACCAGCTGAGGACCATGGTGTAAAACAGTTTAAGTGAATCAGTAAAACATTTGGTGCCACGATAATAAGAGAAGCTTTAAGTGGCAGTCTTTTAGATGGGTAGATGCTCATCAAAAACTGTCTACAAATTGTGAAATTTGTGAAATAATCAACCAAGTTAATGTTGGATCTGGATCAGTGATCTGTGGGCCCTGAGGTGGCCCCGCATTAACACACAGCTAAACTATTAAGCAAGCGGCACAGTGGTTAGCATTGTGGCCTCACAGCAAGCAGTTCACTGGTTCGAAGCTCAGACCACCAACATCTACTCTGCTGTCTCTTTCTGATAATTTGCATTATCGGGCTCTCCATGGCCGCCATGTTTGCTATTGTCTGAAATTAACGTCTGCGGTGAAGTCTGAACAAAAAGGAACAGAAAAGAGGCTGTAGTAAGCACTCATGCACCTCTGCACCATTAAAGATGCCGGTTTTTGAAGCAGTGAGAACCGGCTTGAAGGTCCCCCTCCCTTTCAGTACAGAAGCAACAGCATCAATGATTCCCAAAAGAAATTCATATTCTGAACTGTCTGACCACGGAACACTTTTCCACCTCAACTCCATCCGTTTTATGGGCTTTGATCCAGACGGCAGCTCACGCTGGACCGTGTGGTCATACGGCCTCTCTGTGCATGTCCTCTGTACAACAATCTGCTTGCAGATAATGATTTCTGAAAGTTTTTTTTTCACTTTAAAACATTATTTATTGCTACCATTAATGTTCACCTAACTAAATCTATAATTCTACACTAACGTTGCTGTTGGACCTTTCAGGGAGAAACATCCTGCAATCTAACATCTATTGCTTCTATTTCAACAGACCACAATGAGGGACCTGTCCCAGATGCTGAAGAAGATGCCTCAGTACCAGAAGGAGCTCAGCAAGGTGCGTGCATGTTTACTTATGTGTATATGTGACTTGAAGTGTGCGTGAGTCTGTGTGCTTATTGTGTGTTTTACCTTTCTTTTAGTACTCCACTCACCTGCAGCTGGCTGAGGACTGTATGAAGCATTACCAAGGAACAGTGGACAAGCTGTGCCGCGTGGAACAGGTGAGAGGGACGGGAAAAGGTTACAAACTGACTGAAAAAATATGAGAAGACAAGCAACTGAAGAGGAAATAAAGCTAAAGGATGACATTTGGAGACATGTTCAGTCAAGACTAAATGCTTTGGGCACATGAAATGTGCTTTTGTTACCATTAAATGAGACTCTTGCAGTAATTTTATCATAATTCTTTGTGTGAGACTTGAGTTTTCTGTTGCAGGATTTGGCTATGGGCACAGACGCTGAGGGAGAGAAGATTAAGGACCCCATGAGAGCCATTGTGCCCATCCTATTGGATGCCAATGTCAGCACATATGACAAGATCCGCATCATCTTGCTGTACATCTTCCTCAAGAACGGTAAGAAGGAGGCTTGCGGGTGACAGACTGAAACCAAGCTTGGTTTTTGGTAAACAGATGTTTGATCCAGTTTTTACATCCTAAGACTGATGCGTGTTTGTATGATATGCTTTTGTCCCGATTCGTTTCAATTACGATTTTTTTGTGTGCCGATTCGACTTAAAATGTGATTTTCTCGATTCTTTGATATTGCTGATTTTTGTAGAAACTAAAAACACAAAAACAGTACAAAACTTTTTTTCGCTACACATTATTCTTCATATCAGTGAGGAAAGAACAACACAGTGGCCAGACCATCATCCGGCTGCCATGATGCCGAAGTAAAAAGATTTAAAAAAAAAAAAAAAAAAAAAAAAGACAAAAAATTTATAATGGAAAATTTTTTATTCATTTGAAAAAAAAACCCACAATTTAAAAGAAATATGTAGCAAAAAATCCTAATAGTCAGTTTTTTTTATTCAATTTCCCACTCTTACTTGTTTGTAAAATGGAGCTGTGGGAATGCAGAGAAAAACCAACAAATGTCAGGGGAAATAATCTGCAAGCACAGAGATGTCCAGCTCCGGTGCTCAAGCACCAAAACCCTGCAGGTTTTCCGTGCATCTCTGCTCCAACACACCTGATTTAAAAGAACTTCACAGGCTGTTGGATCCATTTAATGGAAGCCAGGTGTGTTAGGACAGGGATACATTGAGAACCTACAGGACATCGGCCCTGGTTTACAGAAAAGAACTTGCCAGTTGCCACGTTGCACTGCTTGTTGGTGAAATCTGTCTCAGAGGCTCAACTTACAAAAAAACACGATCTTATATGTTATTAAATCCAGAGTGAAATAACACAGAATAATAAAACTTTCTGCCCTTAAATAACAAAATAATCCTTCATCCCAGAGCAGCTGAATATATTAAATGTAAATAAACAGCAGATGTGAGTAGCATACCTGTGTTTGTGGGGTTTCAGGCATCACGGAGGAGAACCTGAACAAGTTGATCCAGCACGCTCAGATCCCTCCAGAGGACAGTGAGATTATCACCAACATGGCTCACCTGGGCGTCCCCATCGTCACAGATGTAAGATTGTCTCAATCTTTCACGTCCAGCTCGTTC
This sequence comes from Telmatherina bonti, assembly GCF_933228915.1. Classification (NCBI taxonomy): domain Eukaryota; kingdom Metazoa; phylum Chordata; class Actinopteri; order Atheriniformes; family Telmatherinidae; genus Telmatherina; species Telmatherina bonti. The sequence goes on from NC_136615.1 coordinate 28,683,480, forward strand.
TCATCTGATGTGCTTTTCCAGCGTGTTTACCTCTAGATTTGCGTTAACTCGTCTTCTTTAAAAACTCGTCTGAAATGATGGGTTAGGTAGTTTTCTTACCTTGGAGGAATGGTAAGCAGCTGGTGGAAGATATGTATTCTGTCACAGTTACATAACAAACTGCATCTGTTTTGTTTTAGCATCCTAACCTTCATCTGTCTCAGCTTCACATAACACATAAATGCACCACGCTGGCGGTCCTGTTGTCGTGACTCGACCCAGGTTATCCCTTTCCTCACTTTGATCTTTTTCACTTCCTCTACCCTTCATCAGTCCACCCTCCGCAGGGGGAAGAAGTTGGACAGGAAGGAGCGTGTGAGCGAGCAGACTTATCAGCTGTCCCGCTGGACACCACTGGTCAAGGACATCATGGAGGTTTGTTTGCTCGGCTTTCTCTGGACTTACAAAGGAGGTTCAGTTTTTTATTTTTTGTTCCTGAAGCAAAGCTAACTGAGTTCCAAAACTACCATTACTTGACATGGTCCCACAACAGCTAGTTATCAGCAGCTAAATTTAGCCCCTCATTGGTGCAGAGCATCATGTATGGTTGCTAGGAGATAGGACACAACTCCGAAGCCCCTTCTCCAGTCTGTGTGGTCTGTTGTCTAATTTCTTCTTCCTGCAGGATGCTATTGATGATAAGCTGGACACCAAGCACTACCCTTACATCTCCACCCGCTCCTCCGCCTCCTTCAGCACCACTGCAGTCAGGTGAGCAGACACACACATCTGCACACAGCGGCACAGAGTGGCTTCTTTTAATTGGAAAGGCTGAAATGGTTCTAGTCAATCAATAGTAATTTGGAGGGAGATGAATTTGTTGAATCGGTATCTGAGTAAGTAGGGGGTTACTGATGACTGGCAGATCAATGAGCTATAAATATACAATGTAACACATAACACACATATTCACCAAGTCTTACATACAGACTTATTCATGTATGTGCTTTAGAATGAGAGAATGAAATATCTTGGAAAGTTATATAAAGACTATTTACAAAGCAAATATTTGCCTTAAACAGTCTCTATAATTTTTACAACCAAAACATGAGCAAGCTGACCAGAAACAGTCATTTTGCACTGGAGGTGGAGTGTGACAACACTGGAGATTTGTATTTATTCTACCATCTGTTTCGTTTGCTGTCCCTCCTCCACACAGATGCATCCTCAGCCTGCACAGTGAACCTTGTTTGGTTGCTGATAGGTATCTGGTGCACTGGTTCTTATTTTCTAAGCTGTATTCAAACTTTGTGCAGGTGAAATTTAATTACTTGTTTTGTTTTTGTGGGCGGCCTTTCACTTCATCTGAGCCTACAGGACTAATAAAAAACAAAACTAGTGTTAATAATAATGGCCAGTTGAGGACAGATTTTATGATAGTTTTAGTGGAAAAACTGGGTGGTTTTGGTCTTTGAATGAACTTTTCTGACCACAAACCTGTGTTTCTGCAAGATTCCTAAAGTTTCAAGCCAGTCAGAGCTGACACTAGCCAAACTTTTGCAGGAAACAAGCCCGATTATAATTACAACTCTATGCATTTAATCATACATGTTCGTTTAAACTGCATTTATTAATGCTTTTCTCATAAAAAAAAAAGCCAACCAACACTCTTTTCCAGCAAGAACAAAGTTACTTTTCTTCTAAATCCACTTAAAATTATATTTAACTTCAGCTTAGTAGACTTTTTACTCTAAATATTAAATTGTCTCACCTTCTCTTTCCTCATACAACCTGGAATAGTGTTGATGGGAAATGTAGTGACAGACAAATAACTAAGGTGCTTCATCCTATAAAACTGACCAATAAGTTTTAATCTACTCCTGCTAAAGTGAATTTTAATCCACATTTGGTGAGTTAGTGAGAGTTTAGAGCCTTTAGAGGTCTTATTTTAATGGCAGTCATTCAAAAAACGCAGACTTAAGACCAGTTTCCTTTCTGGTAGCTCCGATAGGTTATACTACAATGTCTTCAAGTGAGCTAAATTCCCTTTTGTACTACATCATATTTGCTTAGGAAAAGAAACCCTCCAACTTCTGCTTTGTGCTTTGCACCTAGCTTGCGCTAATGTCTCCTGTAGCTTGCCCTGACTTTTGATTTCATTGGCTCCTTCTAACACATGACCATGCAAAGCCACCAAAGTTGTCAGTATTGGTTTTTCAGTTACTTTATGACTCATCCTCTTTGAGGACAAGTGACGTTCTTCAGATTCATGCAGAAATCTCCAGTTGTGAAGCTGACAACTGATTTTGCTAATGTCTCTTGCAAAGCAAACAATAAATATGAATTCTTTGGTTTGTTTTCTTAACCTCTTTGTCCAGTTAAGGGACTAAGCCTGGACGCTCTGGACAGGTCGCCAATCCATCACAGGGCATATCAGCAACGTTATCAACTTTAAGAGCATTGAAAAGCCACAAGACAGATAGACACAGTTAGCATCTTGTGACAAAGACAATAGTGTTAATATCATCCCTTCATCTGTCATCTTTCTTTACAAAACTGTTGCTACAAGCAATAAGTCTTGCTTTCTTTTCTGGCAGTGCTCGGTATGGTCACTGGCACAAGAACAAGACACCTGGAGAGTACCGCACCGGTCCACGGGTCATGGTCTTTATCATCGGCGGCGTGTCCTTCAGCGAGATGCGCTGCGCCTACGAAGTCACACAGGCTAATGGGAAGTGGGAAGCCATCATTGGTAAGTGGTGCAACATAAGGTGCTACAGAGCACAGGTGAGCAGCCTGTGGACGTGGTTATTCAAAGACTAAGTCACCACAACCTTAACGACAGACTGTGTCTCTGAGTGAAGATCAAAGGAAGTGATCGAATCTTTGTCCTAATCCAGGAGCCAATTCTTTTGAAGTATTTAAAAGGGAATGTGAGGAAAGTGTAGGTCTGACATTTGGATCCATATGAACAAGGACACAGTTAAAGAACAAAGAGGGAAACAACTTTAACGAGTGAGCTGATTTGACAATTAACAGTCCAACCTTAGTGCACAAAAAAAGACAAAACTTGCAGGATAGATTGAATCTTATAAACTGATAAAGTCAGCTTTTTAGTACTGTAAATATTTAAATGAAATCCATTAATGCTTTGTATTGCTAGTTTCTAAGTGTGGATTTCATAATTACATGAAGAAAGAGGTTTCTGTTGTTTATTGTCTGACATTGCTGTTTAGTGTGATGACAGAACAACTTTGGTCAAGTTGTCAAAATATGACTCAAGTAAGGCACATATATAAGGCCTAACAAATCACATGCAACACAGTATCATGGAGGCCAAGCAGTTTAGATGTTTCTGGAATTTCTGCCTTTTGTCCAATGTATCCTAGGTTTGAGGGGTGGGGGTTGGAGGGCAGAATAAAGTGCATTTACTAAACCAAGGACCCCCAAAATGTAGAGCAGACTGAAGCAGAGACTAGACTGGACTTTGCAAATAGGCCAGGAGACATCAAATCACAATAATATGATAAGCAGAAAAATGTCCCAAAATCTATATAACCTGAACAGCAGATTGTGAAACAAAATGGGAATGAACTGTGGAATAATAACTAATGACTAATTACAACCAGGTGTAGAGGTAGGAACAGTGGAGGCATAAACTCAGAACAAGCTAGCATGTGGAACAAGCTAGCATAAAGCAACTCAGGCTGCAATCATTTTTATTTCTTCAAACTACTGAAACTTTTTACTCCTCTTACAAAGCACTAAAAATTCTGCATGTTTCATGGCAAAAGTCGTGAGGCCTGAAGCCTGACTGTAACAGATGCCTCCGGCTAATGTTAGCTAGCTTTCTAGCATTATGCTCAACTCTCACCACGATTCTCTTACCTATTTCGTACCACTCCTCAAACGTTTTAGCTGTGAATAAGCTCACCTTTTGTCTGTCTCTGTGGCAGTTTTTGAGAGAATAGTTGATTTTATGTATGAAGAACCACATTAAGAACTTAAGCGGTTCAGTCCAAATAGTGGATATGAAAAAGATGCATGGCAATGTCAGTAGTCTTAAGCTACAAAAATAGTCGTGATGTGGTCCTAAAAACAGAGATATTTAATTGTATTTAATGGGAAATTACTAGATGTTGGTTGATTATACAGAGACAGCTCTTGCCAATGATAAGTTTAAAATTAATTAATCACAAGTACACAAAAATATTGTCATAAAGTTTTTATAAATTTAAACTGTCTGTCATTCCAGATTTGTCATGCACCTATCCTGCTGGTATTTGTGATTGTTTATGTGTTCGAAAGCTTCATATAAGTATTTTTCAAAGCTTTACTTTCTGTCTTTTTCCCATGTAATAAGTGAATTAGTGTACAAATAAAGACAACCTAAAGAAAATCCCCAAAATCAGACAGAAAATTAAGCTAGTAAAACCCAGAACCACGAATCCAAAAGACTGGAAATACAGCAAGAAAGAACAAAAAACAAAAAACCCATAAATACATAACAAAACCCATTAACCATAACACAATCTACCTATTGAGTGCAATGTGTTATATTATAACCCCTTATGTTATGGCCCTTTGTGCTCTTTCTTTGACGTCTTAAAGCTTCGCCAATTGGTGTTCCTGTGTAATAAATGGAAAGCGTCAGTGTTTTGTTGTGTACTGCTTTAGCTGTTGTCTTTCAAACAATTGTTGTCTTTAAATTGCAGCCACACCATGTCTTCTTCTGTCTTTTCGTGTGCCAAGTTTCTTTTTTGTTTTTCTGTATTCTTTGTGCAACATGGCGATTGTGTGTGTTTGTGTGAACTGTCAGTGGACGGGTGTGTCTTTGTGTGTTTGCTCTGTGCGACAGGTTTGCTTGTTTTTTGACCCTTTTGTCTTTGGAGAGAGTGGGGGAGGAGAGTGGCATGTGCTGTGAGACGAGTGGTGAAGCCACCTCTGTTCCTCCACAGGTTCCACCCACTTGCTCACCCCATCCAAATTCTTAGCGGACCTGCAGCACCCCGACTTCCGAGAGTCCACTAGGGTGTCCTTTGAGGACGCAGACGCCTCAGCCGAGTGAGGCAGAGACAGATTGGGAGGGAGGGAGAGAAATCTCACAGAAAAAAGTAAAGGCAGCCGCACAAAGAAGCCCTTTCTGAACCTTCACAGCACAAGGGCTTCCTCCTGGTTCCTCCCTCTTCTTTGAACACTCAATACTGTGCTATGTTAACACCACCCTCCTCTTCCTCCCTGTGTCCCTCAGGGATGGGCATTCCCGACCCTTCCTCATTGCACGGACTGCTCCATCAGGCTCTACTTCCAGACCAATTATTTCAAATCAATTGATACTTCACATATTTGAATGGTCTCCAAAATGAGAATATTTTCAGAGCAATAAAAAAAGGCATTATTTAAGATTTTGTCAAATAATTTGCAGGATTATAAGCAATTTAGTGCAAAGCTGAAAGATGCGGCATCCTTGCAGTCTGTGCTGATTGGCGGCCATGCCTGGGGAAGTGGTGACGCCATCCTTGCTGCCTCCTCCCATCATCTCAGCTGGGTGGATTAAATCACACCTCGATGGCCCTTTGAGACTGTCTCACACCTCCTTCAGATTTAATCTACCCCAGCATCTTTATCCGTTTTTTATTGTTGGATTATTTTCCTTGATTTATTTGCGGTTTCTTTCAGGACAGGTCCTTGAGTTGGTGTTGGATTTTAAAGCTCTGTTCTTCTTTGTGTGTGTGTGTGTGTGTTTTATTTTTTCCTTTCTTTCTTTTGACCCCTCAGTCTTTTGACTGTGCCCACTCAGCCCACCATCACATGCTGACATGGCTTTTGGCTCACCTGCAGAGGTGGATATTAAGATTTTGATTATATATTCAAAGCACTGACACACGCGGCAAATTTCAGGAGAAGTTTGACAGAAAATAAGCAGCTGAACCAGCAAGGATCCATTTCAGTCATGCTAAAGTTTGTCTTGTGTGTCATTGCCTACATGAGTCATCTCTGCAGACGAGTCGGACAATGTAGCATCGTTCTACCTGATATGCTTTAGCATCCCAATAAAAATGAAGACGTCATACATGCTAAATGACAACTTTATTGGAGATTCCTTACTTTAAAAAAAAAATAAAAATTTAATCTCATACAGGAACACAACTTATTTAAATGAATACTTACATATACTTACCTTTCAGAGCCTTTTCAAAACTAGGACTGGGCATACTGACACAGGATTGTTCATTTATCATAATGATTTGAAGAAAATTTGCAAGGATTTTGGAAAAAAAAATTTTTTGTGGTTATAATGTGCAGCTTTATAAACAGAAGTTAAAAAATCTTGAAAAATTACTTAAAAAAACATGATTTTTACATTAAGAAGCTTAAAGGTGCAGCATGTAACAAAGTTGAAGGTCAGTGACAGAAAAGTTTAATATACATTAAGAAGGATATTTATGTTGGTATGTAATGGCTTTACTTAAACTTTTTATTCTCCTAGCAATTTCTTATCAACTTACTGCGGATCCACATACATTGCAGCTGCCATATTTGTGCCACCCTTTTTACTACGGTGTCTCTGAATGGACAAACAATTGCATGTGAAGCGAACCCTTTTATACTGCTTTATACTGCAGTGCTTCTTTTGTTTGATAGGTGCTAGAGAATCGTTTTGGATTGGTAACGCTCAGCATTTGAAATCATTGCTATGCCCATCTTTACCAGTAAATGTCTGTAATGTGAACGGACTAAAATTCCTGCTAGATCACTAAATTAATTAAAAAAATTAATAAAATTAAACTTCTTTTGCAAATTGTACAATGAAAATATAGACATTGTATGAATATTTATTGTCAACTTTACCATACAGTACATTGTGCTTTAAAGCTGCACCTGCTAAACATAAGACAGGACAATCGACGTGTGGGACATCCATCTCATTCATGACTAACCTGCTAAAGCAATATCGTTTTATAAACTAGTAAGCAACCCCTGCATACTGCCGCATTCAACACTCCCCAAGCAAAATGACCATCACTTACTATAACAAGTCTTTTTTTTTTAACTTAATGTAGTTAGTTTTGATGATTTCCTGGAGTTGGAAATCAAGATCACAGTGTTGTTTCTGTGGCAAAAAAAAAAGGCCCACGAAGCTGTGTGTTTAGGGAAGAGAAGAGGAGGAGGCGAGGCCAGTCCGTTGAGGCACACTAAACTCTCACTCACAATCCCTGACACTTCTGACTCCCACATCGCCATAACGACCCAACTCGAGACGGGCTTGCCTCTTTCTCTTCTGGTTTTTCCCTTCAGTCATTCTTGCTTTCTGCCACAGCCTCTTGTAGGATCAGGTTTAGCTTCAAATGTGGTAAAATGATCCGGCCAAATTATGTGGAAACATGCAGCTTTGCAACAGAAACAAACCAGTCTGATACTGTTAGGAATGTTGAACAGGTGTGAGGAGTAAATCAAAGCCTCCTAAGATGACTGTTATCCATCAGTAAATCTGGTTAAGTTGGCAAAGAGTTTGCTTTACTCCAGTCAGCACCGTTCAAGGTTGTATAATGTCTGAAATGTGTCTTCAGCTGTTCATTCCTCTTTCATTAGATATGTAGTCTCAAATTTTCATTCACTCACGTAGATTATAGCCTTAACTTTGCATTCAGATTTCCATAAACATGTAAAAGAAATGTGCTGCAGTATTTTTTTTTTGTCTTTTTACCGTATGCATGCAGTCTATTTAAAAAACAAAACAAACAAACAAAAAAACCCATTAAAATAACAATATGTGATTTATTTATGTTTAGCTGTATGTATGTATGATTTAATCCAACTTAAATTCTACATTAATTTGGTGAACATGATGTTCTGGGAAACTAAGATGAAAATCTAAAGTTTTAAACAAGATAAATTGATTTATTTTTCACCTTAACATGCAAAATTCTAATCAATAACGTACCATGTGGCTGTAGTTAATGAATGAGTTTAATATAATCCAACTCATCCTTTTTTTTTGTCTTTTCTTTTAATGTGCATACTGATAGCTGTAACTCTGGAATAACCAAAGCAGCTTTTATCTGTCTCTGCACAAATGCAACCCCATTTCCAAACATTCTGGACAAAAAATAAAATAAAATAAAAGAAGCAAAAATAAGGAAATTTATTCAAAACTATATCTTTTTTAAACTATAACAAAGATTATCAATGAAATGTTTAAGAAAAGGCTTTTTAAAAATTTTTTAAATCTGACTTTTGAATAAAATTTTGCGTTGGATTTACAATTTTTTATTTATGTATTTATTTTATTTACAATTATTTAAAAAAAAGAAGAATAGTCATGAAGGCATGTTTACCAGCCTGACAAACACACAATAAGTGAAAGCCACATTACAGAATAGAGTATTTACATACATAACAAGAACCCAGACATGCTGTTGTCATTGTGTCTGTGTACACAGTTTATATGAGAGAGCCATCACAATAACACCACAATAACACCATTTTATTACATTTTCGCTATGTGCAAACAGCTTTGGAAAGGGAGGTTGTATGCAAACAAATAAAATCAACCTAAAATTTTCATATACAATATTTTACACCTGCATATAAAAACACATCTGCTATGTCAAGATAGAAAAATTGCTGAAATGTTCGTACCAGAGAGCATTCTTACTTTTCATTGGGATTTATCCTCTGATGTGGGGGCTAGCTCGCCCACAGCTTAATGCTAATGCACGTAGTACTGTCAAGTTGAACAAAAAATAACTTCCAGTCTTTCTTCCTCTGATTTTTGGGTAAAAAAATCAGGAGAACCTTACAACCAGAGCCATCTCGTTTTTCTTTAGAAAATAAACTGAGGCGTTGCTCTTCTACTGCAACATATTGTGGTTTTCGAAGGTCATATATTACATATTTAATTGGAAGTACCTCCAAACCGTTTGCAGTATCTTTTCAATACATGTAGTATCTTTAATACATGATCCATTTTCAATCTGCTGACTAACTTATTATGATTTTGTCATTTTATGTTGTTTCCTGGCTGCCATCATCTACAGTAGGCATTCATAATATGAGCTGAAAACACATTTTTAACACACTTGTTTCTTTCTCAATGTGCAGCTCTAACTATGTGTCTGTGTGTCCTGTGTGTGCGCGTGTCTCCAGGATCGACCCACATCTTCACTCCCACCAGCCTGCTGGAGCAGCTCAAGGCCATGAACAAACCAGATGAGGAAGTGGCAAGCTAAAAAAACTCCAATCACATTTCTCTCGTCATATCCTCATCGCCCCCCCCCCCCCCCCCCCCCCTCCCCCCACCCTCACATATTACCTCCATATCCTACCCAGCCAAATCCTATCCATTAGTTGTGTATGCATCTTGCTTGAGAAAAAAAAACCAAAACTTAATGATAAAAAAAAATATATGTTATGTGAAAGAATAAAAATGTTCCAAGTATTCACATTTTACAATGGATGCAACTAAATAAATTTATTTAAAAAAGATTAAATATCAGACCAGAAGGCCATTTAAAACGGAAAGTAACAAAATGTCATGTTGTATGCTTTGAATCCTGCTAGAGTATGGAAAAGATAGACATTTCTCGTTTTTTTTTTTCCCTAAGGGTAACCTCCTATGATGTAAATTTTACAGGAGGCAGGTGGAGGGGGGGGTGTGCACTTTGAGAGGTCCATATTGTAAAATATATCAGCAATCATGCAAAATATGTGCACAGACCTCTTAAAAACTGAGCTCCACCATGCCATTTGAGATGTTAATAATTAGTAGCATGCTTGGACTTGTGTGAATTGTTCTGTGTTTGTATCAAGTGTGGGTGTACTGAGAGCAGCAGAGTTAGCATTTAGCTATTTCCTGAAACATTGAGGTTGAATACTCCACCAGAAACATTTGTTTTGAGTATCAAAAAGTAGAAAAAACATGCTTTGAAACTTTTCTAATCATTTAGTTGCTGCCTTATGCATACTTTAGGATTAAATAAATGCGTCATAGCTTTACTGAATGCTAAGTTAGCGTAATTTGCTAATTAGCTTGAGAGATGGGCATTACTTTGCCTTGCAGTTAGCTTGTTAAGCTAACTTCCCAAAGATGGTCTTTCAGGCATATTGTGATGCAAATGTTACTGTTTTTTAAATGTTAAGCACATAATTGGACAAATTAGTATAGCTTTGCAACATAAATGGATTTTAGAAGTATATATATGGGTGATTTACTAGATTTTATTAAAGTTGAACCATCGTGTTGCTGCTACCATCTGCTTCTGTTTTTTCCAGTTTGATAAAGTTTGATACTCAAAACAAGTTTTTGGTTTAAGTAACGACTGAATGAGCAGACGAGGAAAATAAAACTATTCTGTAAAAGCTAAAATCCTCCCTCCTCTGGCTGTCCTGACTGTATATTCTGCAACATCCTTTTTCCATTCTTGGAAATCCTTCACGTTTTAATGTTGAAAAGGCCGTTGCTTGCTGATATTAAATAATAATAATAATAAAAAGGGCCAGTTGTATTTCAGTATTGTATCTTGTCAGACTAAGTCTTATCATTGGTTAGTAATAATGTTTAATTGGGCAATGCACTGAGTAGTGTTGTGTATACGCCATATGTTGCTGTTTTAGCGTCTTACTGTTGAATGGTGATTTTTCTGACTGTGCTGTAGTGATACTTTTCCTTTAAACTGCCAATGTGAAGCCACCGTGTTTGTGATGTTTTAGTTGTAACTATTAGTGGTCAACTGGGAAAAATATCAATATTTTCTTGCGATGTAAAACCCTCCACTGGCGAATGGCTTTGCAAATGAAAAAGGCAACCTAGAACCACATGACTTTTATTTCCCCCCCACCTCAGCCTCTCTTGGCCAAACAAAGTTGTATATTGCACTATAATGCTTTCTCTGTGATGCAAATGCTTGAGGTTTTTTTTTTCTTTTCTATTATTATAATTTGCTGTTGTATAGGGTTTGTCAAATCAATTGATTTATATCAAGATTATTTATCAAAGAAAAATAATATTGAAATATTAATGTGTCCTACAACTGTCTCACTTATTGGGATTGTATGTTTGCGAGTGTTGAAGCACAAACCGTACTTCCATGTGTACCTAATATGAACTAAGGCTTCTAATAAATTGGCTTCCATTATGTTCAAGTGTTTCCTTATTGTTTTTTCTTTCAGTGTCAATAAATAAACACAAGCTTTCCATCTACACAGCAACTGGTAGTCAGGGTATCCCAAGGCCACAAATAAATCCATGCACATCCTAAATTATCATTTAACTTTCCTTTATTTGGCTCAATAGAGACAAACTAAAAGATTCCCTGCAAAATGCTGAAGTTAAAGAAAAGTTTTTTTTTTAAAAAAAAGAAACAAAAATAAGATTCACTTAAAAGATGCAATCTATTTCCTGGCATTAACCAAACATAATGCATCATTTAAATCTGTAAAAGTCTGATAAAGTTGAGGCCATTCTGTAAACCCACATGGCTCCACATCAGCATGACAAAACACAATTCACAGTTTCTCTCTTCACCATTTAAAGGTTCAATGTGCTGGTCTTTATATAAGACAAACATTAAACAGTGGACCTTCATGTGTTTCATCGCTGCTAACAGAAAGGCTTAACATGACTCAGCAAACGACATTTGCAAAATACAAGATAAACCAGGTGTTAGGAAAGATTATTCAAAACTGAACTCGGCACAAGTGCATCTAATTTACAGCAATAGATTTGATTTAATTTAAAAAAGACAACTAGTTTATCAAATAGAAAAGTCACATAATTAATAAATATCTCAAAACAGCTCTGAGTTAAGACACCTATCAAATCAAGGCTGTTAGTTTTCATGTCATATAAAACAATTGCCTGTCATACATCTTTATAGTACCTCACAAACACGTAAATCAATATAATCTAGTTATTCATCACTGAGAGGCGCCACTTTGCCAGCACGTCTTTCATATAAACATGTTAATACAGAAATTCATGTTTGGCCATGTGTGCATTAAAAGGTTAAAAATTAGCAGTAAAAACATAAAAACCAATCAGCAGCAGTTTTTTTCAAAGTGTGAGAACAAAAGAACATTTACAAAGAGGATGATTTAGGGTCTTTATTCCCTTTGGTTCTGCTCTCAGAGTTCATTTTAAAGCCTGGCAGTGATGTGTTGACCAGCTCACCGGCCAGCTGAGCTGATGGAGCTGCTGACACCGCCAGGCTTCAGATCAGGACTGAGTGAGCAGCTCCTGATACTGCAGTCCTTCAGCCAGGGAGTGAGCCATGTGTCCGGAGGTGTGTTTCATACGTCGAGCGGCTCTGATGGCTCTGTCCAGAGAGCGGTGCTTGTCAGCCGACAGCGAGCGTCTTGTCCTCCTCTTCCTCTCCACAGAGCCTCTGGCCACTGAGGACATCTCTGTGATGTTTTCAGGAGACACGATGACAGGTGATGGGTACAAACTGAGGAAAGAAAGAATATAAATGTTAAAAATTTTTGTGGGAGTTTTTGCCATCGGTTTCCAACATATAAATACATGTATCCATTTCTGCAAAGAGAAAAGTGAACATGTGCACTGATAGCTCAAAAAAGACATTATTTGCATCTACAATCCATAAAAATATCCCACTACCTGTTTAACAATCTTCAATCTACAACTTTGGCTTCATTACATAAGTACCCAGTCTTCTAGACCAGGGTATCGATCCATATGTATTCAGGATGACAGATCAGGCAGCCTGATAATAAAAACGTCCAACAATTTCTCAGGAAATGAATTAATTTTACAAGCGACATTAATATGATTGGCACAAAGACTCTCAGAGGGGCTAAAGCAGCCAGCTGTTGGCCTAATAAACCCACCACACATGACTTTTAGTAGCCCCAAGCCATCTGATCTTTTAAGAAAACACCAAACAGAATCAGTTTGATCAAATAATAAAATTATGTTGCAGTGAAATCAGTGTTTTTTATTGACTACTCTGTTGGCTAAAGTGAGCAGCAAGGTTGTCTGACTTCGGCAGCGATATTAAATCTAATCAAAATGTATTTTATATAGCACCTTTCATTCATAAAGTAGCGCAAAGTGCTTTATATATATTAAAACAAGTAAAACAGACACATGATCATTCACACACACACATACTGAACACAATAATAAAAATAACAACAATAATGTTAATAATAATAATAATAATAATAATAATAAAATAAAAGAATACAGCTCCAGCTTGGCAAACTGTGAGGAAACGATATCCTGAGATCCTTTCACACAGATATGCAGAAGCTAAAGCTGAAGCTGAAGTAAATAATGACCCATGTTAAGAGAAAGCCCCCAGAATGAAGTCCTATCTACTTACAGGAGTTGAGGTGGACACACCGTCATGCACTGCAGACGTGGAGGCGCCTCTTCAGCTGCAGCGTATCTGCTGCCGGCTCTATCAGGGGACCAGGCTGCTTGGTAGTTTAGCTGTTTGGGAGGTCCTTGTTTGCAAAGGTCTGTGAACATCAAAGCAAAGCAGGAGATAAAACTGAGCGTATGTGTTGAAGTTCCTGCTCCTCACACTCAGTCATCTCTCCTGGAGGAAGCTCAGAAATCTCTGGAGTGTTTTAACTTGGTTACCTGGTTCAGTGTGTCTGTGAGGTCCACAGCATCCACAATGAGAGCAGTAACGGGAGCAAGCGGAGAGCTGGGCTGGACAGATGTTGCTTAAAACTGGTTCTAATAGTTCAGACAGAACAAAAACAAACTGGATTAAAGTTAAAAAAAACAACTCAAGCTGAGGTAGACAAAAAAAGTGGATTTTACACTCTTAGAATTTGGCCTCTGCTCTGAAACGGGACGGTAATCAGACTTTATGCTGCTTTTCCATTACATGATACTGATATGATGCTTAGTTTCCATGTGTCTCAGGACCAGCTGGGTTGAAGACGCCTTATGATACGGTAGTATGTAATGGAAAATGACGACAGAAAGACCTGGATCTTAGCTGTCAGGTTCGTCTCTGCAACACAAACACACTCAGGGAAGGTAGAACCTACATCTGAGGAACGAAACATTCACGCTGTCATAGTTTCACTGAGCATGAATTTCTTTCTTTTTTTTTATTTTTTATAGAAAGGTGAATAACTCAACAGAATGTGAGGTGTTACGGAGTGACTGAAGTTCTTACGGATCTGTGTTCTCCTGCTGCGGATGCTGGTTGTGTGCGAACAGCAGCTGTCTGGTGCTGCAGGTGTTTGTGTCGATCCGACCACCTGAGACTGAGGCTGAGGAGTTGAGGTCTCCATCTTGGATCCCGGCACTAAAGATACGACCAGAAAGTTGCTTTATCCATGATCAGATCAGATACATGCTTCATACGGTCAGTAACACCATGCTAAACTTGGTCTTTATAGACCAAACACAAAATGTTAAATATAACAGAAAAGTGTCAAAATAACATTCTAACGCAAATAAGAACATTTAAAGAGAAAATGGGTCTAAACTTTTGACTAGTTGTGTACCACCTAATCCATGCTTCCATCTTTACATGAAGCCCAAATTGTCCTTTCTGTCTAAACCCCAGTCAGCCAGATGCACATCACCTGCTAGAGCTCTCTGGGATATGTTTATCACCGCTCTGCCTCCACGATGTGAAGCGTAGCAGGAAAATCTGTTGGGTAATTTCCTTTTTACATGCAGGTTGTGAAGCCTGCTGCAACCAAGTCCACAACTCGGTGGAAAGATGAAATATTTATTAGAAAAAAGATGACAGCTTATGGTGAATCAAACCCAGAGTTCTGTGCGTTGATGGCTCATGTGCACCTTAAGTCCCAATAGGTCCCAACTCTTCCTGACTTTGGGTTGTACATTAGGAACCTCTTTTTTTTTTTTTTTTTTTTTTTTTATAAAACCGAAGGGTCAATGCTGGTAGGAAATACAGATTACACAGGCGTGGTTCAGGTACAAAGTGAGCTGAACTCACAGGAATCCTGCCGTGCTCTTTGTCTTGCTGCAGACGTAGGAGTTTCTCTGTTTCCCAGAGTGCCGTCACTCCTTCGCTGTCCAGACCTGAAGAGAGGAAATGACAAACTTTAACAAGAGACCTCAAATGAAGAGAAAACTATCAACTAACTAGCATCAACACACTTTAACTCTTTATAGGGCACTCACTGAAATACCATGAAATGAGAAATTTTAACCTAAAATTGTCCTTCTGGTATGAACCAAGACCTCCATTCTGTTGTTCCCATTTTTATTTTTAAATTATGTTTTATGCTGAAAATGGAAGAAAAAAATGTGATCAAAATTCGTCGCTTGCCTGATAAAGGGTTAAGACATTTTCATTGTTTTCTGGCTGAAGCTTTATAAGCTCAAAGGCTTTCTGTATGTTTTTGGTTAATTTATTTATTTGTTTATTTGGCAGGGACAGTACAAAAATCCATTGCCACCTAGGTGGCCGATGCCATGTACATAAGGCTTATAGCCGCAGGCTAATTTACGGCCCCCATCCCTGGTTGGGCTTTTCAAGGTGTTAGTGCAGTAAAAACCACAAGGTTAATGAAAAAAATACATCATAAAATAGTATATAAATAAGAAGAAGAAGAAAAAAAACCACCAGAAATTCAGTTAAAGATAAACAGAGGTGGAAATTCCTGGTCCAGAAAGTAAAAGTCCTGCCATGTTTTTGGATCTACCTGTACATTTAGAACAGGTGTTTCCACTAACAGGCTCATAGACTCTGCTCATTAAATTCAGCTGGTTTGGTGACTGGTTGGAACAGCTGCCGGACCGGACTTTTACATTTCTGGACCAGGAATTACCACCTCTGAAGATAAAACCCAACCTGATGCGAGGTGTGGAGGTGCTGTAACGAGAGAAGCTGCTCTGAGCTGAAGAAGTGGATCTTCTTGTTCTCAGACAGCTTTCCAGTTTCTCCTTCAGTGAGGTTATCTCAGCCTGCAGCGTACGGATCGCTTCACTGTGAAGAAAACAAACACAACAAAACAAAATGAGACGCGTAAAACTCACAGAAAGCAACGAGGTTTGCACTTTTCACCGTCCTTCACTCAAAGTTCCAGATCAATGCAATCACAGTGTGAGAAATGTCAACCGCAAACTGGTTTCACTGGGAAAACAGGCAGCTGAATCAAGGTGTCAATCCCAATACACACACACACACACACAATGATGCAGCAGCACACCATGCAGGGAATCAACAGGGTACCTCCTAATGTGCAACTTTATTCAACAGCAGCTGATTCTGTAAATAAAGTCAGAATGAAAACATGAATTTTTAGTAACTTTTCCTTCATCTGAAAATGCGTGTTTCTTGTTAAGTTACAGCTCTGCTGTTGTGTTTTTCTGTTAGGTAACACAACATGTGTATTTCACCTTCCCATCAGCCTCTGCAGGAAGGCTCTGCCTTGTAGCTGGAGCTACACACTCACTTGTAATTTATAACTTGCGCAGGGCTCAGAGCTCGCATGGTATCGCCATGGTGACCGCGTGCGGCTGGCAGGGAGCTGGAGCAAGAGCTGAGGGGAGAATTGATGGAGTTGGCGTATTCTGCTTCAGACCCACCGACAGCTGTTAGAGGAAAATAAAATAAAAATGAAAAACACGTAAAATGACTCAAAACAACACAAACAAATGTACTTTTTAATCTGAAAACAAGCAGAGAAACTGACCGTCGACACTTTCCAGCCTGAACTCTCTGGCTCCACCATCACATCTGTTCTGCTCTGCCTCAGCGATCCATCCCTGTAGAGAGCAGGACAGTCTGGCCATCCTCGGCCCCTGTCTGGCTCTCCTCGCCTGCTTGGAGCTGAGCTGGGACTCCTGAACCATGTGACTTGGTGATGATGAGGAGGAAGGACATCTTGCAGCCGCTGTGCCTGCCTGAGGTCTCCCAGAGTTTCCGTCTTGAACCCCTGAAATGCTGTTGCACCGCAGCAGAACACAAGGTCAAATTCCTGCAGCAGTATATAGTATAGTGGCAGAGTGGGTCTTCCCACCTCTCTGATGCCCTCTGGTGGAGAACGCCGGCAGCTGCAGGAGGAATCTGATGGCTGCCCTCCGAACCAACAAAGCCGCTGTCTGTTTCTGGAGAGACGACGCCGTCCTGGTCATCGCAAAGCAGATGTGTTTACTTTTCATCTGAATAAATTCTGCATTACTTTAAACCATGCAGCTTTTTATGGAACCAATATATCACATATTTAATTGAAAATGAGTTTTCTTTAAATCTCTATTTGGGTATTTTTCCATTTGGTGGGAGTGTTGGCTTAAAGCAATAAGTTATGAGCAATCTAAATAATTTATTTTTTAATGAAATCATATTGTTTTGAGTGATTAAATCATAGTAAATGATCATTTTAGTGACTTGGCTGAAATTCGACTGAGAGGACTGGTGTCGATTTCTTTGCATAAGTAACTGTATATCATGTTAAGAGGGCTTCTGGGGGCTCTTCAGTTTTAGTACGACAAAAAATTTACATTTTATTGTTTCCAGTTGTGAAATTACACAAACACACTTGTTGATCTACAGTTTCCAGTTTATAAGAGGAGAAACGAACCATCTGCTGTTAAATGTATCGTATTCCCTTCACAGCTGTAAAAGTTATAAAGGAAATATCTTACAGCCTGCATTACAATAAGTAAATAAGATAAATTTATGCAATAAAAAAATCTCAATAAAACTGATCAACTCTAATCTGGTTCAGAACTCTGGCAGGGTTAGAGAACTCAAGCTGATCTTAATGACAGTTTTCTGAATCTTCATTGAATAATTTATCTCATTTCAGTATTTTCTGTGCGTCAGACTTTGTCAGATCACATTTTCAAACTGGAATTAATACAAGATCAACATTTGCGTTTCCATCCAGCATTTGCAAAGGAACATGTTGAGTCTGCCCAAGCTTCAGCTGGGTAGGAACAGAAAGTTAAACATGCTGATGTTGACCTTAACTTCTCTCTGTGGATTTTTGAGTTAAATAATTCCCAGTTTATCTGAGACTTGATCATTTCCAAATAACGACATCGTCTCACAACGTTTCTCCACTTCTGACTGCAGAGTAAGTAGAAGTTAATTCTCAGTTCAATAACTTGTAATAACTGCTTGTGTCCACAGATCTTTTTACTTTTTTAATTTATCTATTTTAATGAGAACCAGATTGTTCCAATCCCCCCCCCCCCCCCCCCCCCCTTTGGAAAAAAGACCAACACAAACACAGAAAACCGTCATTTTTCAGAGCACTATGTTTATGCAGATGCTTTGATGCCGTATTAAGTGTTGTGAGATGTATTTAGACTAAGGGTGTAGTCACATCAGGACAGTCCGCTAATCTTGGTCTGGTTCTGGGCTCGGTTCACATGGTGGTGGGTAATCCAGACACATATTGGAGTTTACGCTACACTTTTCACCTGAAAGTTGAATAACTTTTTGTGGAAATGTTGGAGATAACTGACAATAAATGCCATATTAACACACACTCTGACAGCACTGCATGGAAACACACACTTTTTACATTTAAAATTGCTTCTTTTTTTCCAATAAATGATGAAAGTGGACTTTGTAGCTGAATAGAAACCCTGCTTGGGGCTCAGTGTGGGAGTTAACATGACAACCGACCTGAGAGGGAACCCTCCTGCTCGCCGTTTGAGCCTTGGAGCGCCTCGTCTCTGGTGTAGCAAGATCTGCGATGCTGCTCAGACTGCTGCTGTTGGACTTTCCAATCCCAGAGCTCGTCCTGCTGCTGCGACGAAGAACAGGGAGCATGGTGGACTGGCTGCATAGAGGAGGACTGGACTTGGTGTTCCACCGTTTGCTGGTGCCTGCTGGAGGGTCCTGATGTCCGGATTTGGCTTTTCTGTCATTAAAGACAGACCAAGAGTTTATGTAAAATGATCATTTCTAATCACATCAAAATGACTTAAACACATTATTTTAATAATGTGCAAACAAACAATGTCTTTCATGTGGAAACACACTGTGCTGATACAGCCACTGTGTTGTACTGCAGGTTTAATTAGCAACAGTTAGTGTTGTTTTGTTTACTTTTTGTTGGTGTTGTTCTTTTTTCTCTTTTTGTCTGTCTTTATATCTATAGGTGCTCCTCATGGTTATCTGCTTTGTCTCATTTTAAAGGCTGTAGGAGGTTTTTCTGTTACGTTTCTTTACAGTTGCAGCAGCTGGTTGTCTGGTTTCATTTATTTTAATTGTAAAGTTGCTGCTGCCTGCTTTTTTTTTCTTTTTTTTTAAAATATATATTTCTATCTTTGCCTCCGGTTTTCTTTCCCTTTTACTCTCCCTGTCCCCTTGTTTTCCCTGTGTGGGGGAGCTTTACATCCGCAATGTAGAAATATGTAGAAATGTGCTATATAAATAAACTTGGACCTAAACTATTAATCTTTCCTTTAGGACAACATGGCAGTGATGGCATTCTGCTTGTTATGATGCAAGATTAAATGAATAAATGAATGATGTACTTATGAATGTTCGAAGTTACATTCAAGGTTGATCATGGCTCCACAAAAAGGGCTCAGGTTCAGGTTCTAGCTGGACAGATATCATGTCATACAATGTGTTTTTTTTTTTTTTTTGGCATGGTTTTCATCATATTTTGCATCAAGTGTCTTACTGGATGTCTGATATCAGCAGAGATGCACACATGGAGCTTTCAAACATCAGACATCTGCATTTTTTTACTTCCTTCTCATATCCCATCTGTTTCTCTAAATACCAACATCAGCACAGTTCAGCAAATTTGAAACATTTTTATGTCTGAATATGCTGTAATATTTAAAAGCCAGAAACAGTAAACAAGTCACTGCAGAGCTCTTTATTGGCTACAGCCCTGTATGATTGTAGCCTTGTTTGTTTGCATCCAGATAAAAGGACAAAGTGAAATAGCGGTATAAACAGGCACATCTTCTAGTCAGATCTACCAAAACAGTATTTTATCTTTTGTGGTTAAAGTGCTGCTTCAGGATTGGTGCTAAAGCTGGCTTCATTTCCACAGCCAGAGGCAGCGTACTTCTGTCACTTCCTACGTTTTAAACAGGATATTCTGAATTTCTGTGACTGACCACGGCGTTGGAAGAGTGCTGAGTTGCAAACTGAAGTCACATATCCCTCGCTAAGCTACTTCAGAAGAAGCCAGTGTTCAACTATCAACATTTCCAAACGCAGAACCATATTTATGTTTATCAGCAGGATAAAAACTGGAGCTGCCCAGACTGTGAGAGGTTTGTTTTCTTGGATTCTCTGAGGACTGACCTCTTTGGGAGAGTTTTTGGGACTTCGTCTTTTCCTGTTCTTTGACTTTGCCGCTCTTCTTCCTTGCCACCATGCTGCATATCCGTTTCTGAAGCAGCACGGGGGGGCAGTCTGTGATCCTCTTTCATGCTTTGATGGTTAAACAGAGAGAAGAAGACGTCACCAAACTCTACTAGCGACGGACAACAACAATTAGGGACGCACAGATCCACTTTTTGGGAGTTCCAATCCGATACCAATATCTGAAATGTGAATATCTGCCGATACCAATATTTGCTGATACCAAATCTGTTTGTGTGAACATTATTGTGACTATAGTTATTATTGCTGTAATAGCTGTGTAAGATTTCATTAGGTTGTGATAGATGAGCCATCCTTTCTGAAGTTAGCTCACCAATACAAATATAATAACATTACAGATCCAACAATTTCAACAAGTTTTATTTTGATTTGGCACATTTTACCTAAATACAACTGTAAATGTGTGGTTTTGAAACAAAGATCTCGCTTTCAGTGTAAAAAAAAAAGTCCCATTTTAACATTTAAAGGCATTTATTTCCTTTAAAACATGTCTTTAGCATGTCATCAAACACATCTGCGCTAGCTTGACTACTGTGGTATCGGTTGTGGTATCAGTACACTTTTATTATTACCAAGTGTGAGTACACACGCTTGGTACTGAGCCGATACCGATACTGGTATCAGGATTGGTGCATCCCTTACAACCATGTTGAAATGTGGGGATATTTTGTTCCATAATGAACTGAAACAACCAGCATCAGCACTCACTGATCCACCGAGATGCATCTGTGTTTGGTCATCTGCAGTCTGGAGAGGAGAGAACTAAGAGCCTCTTCATCCCCTGCTTCCTCTTCATCGCCTCCTTTACTTGTTGAGTTCATCTCCATCTGTCCTGCATCACCTGGACTGACCAGTGAATGCAGAGGTGGGCTCTGAAACAAAATGAGGATTATGAACTGAGATTAGTCAGTCAGTCAGTTAGTTAGTTCATTTCGAACAAATGAAAGAAAATAGGAAAAGAAAAATAACACGTACATACCTATAAATACATACATACATACATATATATACAGACACATACATACTAATGAAGAAAACAATAATAAACATATTATTAATATTAATACTAATAACAATAATTATAATAACTGATCAGTTTGATAATTGAGTAAATTGGTGGGATAAATGGAGTTCGAACAAGGAGTGGAAAGAAGATTAGAGAATGAAATGACAAAAAATAATCACATGATGTGTTCTCAGGGATTTTCTGCTGAGTTCAGGGACACGCAGGAAGAAGTAGGATGCAAAGATGGAGGTGGTACCTGTGTATAAGTAGGTGTTTCTTCTTCATCAGACAGGCTGGATGGAGAGGGGGGTTTAGGTGCTTCACAGCCTGGATGCTCCTGATGTATATGTTCTATCTGCTCTTTCAGCTCATCCACACGAAGCCCACACTGAAAGATCAGCCCCTCCAACTCCCTGGTGCACACACAATGGATGCCACAACAGCTCCATCAATCAGACATAACAAACAGATTTTCAAACCTTTTGGCCGAGCTCATCAGCGTTACCGATCAGGATCGAAGTGACGGGTTTCTGCTCCTCTCTGCTGGAGGAGTCTGTGCTCATCTTGCGCTAACAGGTAGCCTCTCTCCAACGAGTTCAGGCCTTCAGCCAGCTGAGAGAGACCCTGCTGAGGAGCATCGCTTCATTTATTTTCAACACAAGGCAGGAATCAGAAAAATATCCGATTAAACTCCGTTTCTTACCTTTACTTTCTCAAGAGGTTTGAGTTTTTCACTTTTGAGAAGATCCTCAAAAGTCTGCAGCTAAATGGAAAATCAAAATATTTCTGTCATCGTGAGAATCCAGAATGTGAGAATTTTTATTCTGCGATCTGTTTTAGTTAGTTGGTTACCTGCAGGAGGAACTTGTCAGTCTGACTGAAGAGGATGTTGGTTAGCTGCTGTCCCAGCTGAAGGCCAGGACTTCTACTGGAAGGACTGGCATCTACACTCTCTGTTAACAGCAGGTTAAAGGAGAAATATTTATGCAGCGTGAGTTGTAAACAATCATGTGACAAAGGCAGTGGCTGAAAATAAAAACAAAAGCTATACCCTGATGAGAATTGTGTCCATCTGGACAAGAAGTAGAGTTGATCTCAACTCTACGAGGCTGAGAAAAATCCAGCTTCAGGTACTTTGAAAGATTATGGTTCAGTCCTGAATGTGCAGAGAGGCCGGCCACCGGAGGGTCAGAGTACAGGCTTACCTGATGGAAACAGGACGAAACACACATAAGTCAAGGCCTGAAACCAGTTGTCTGTTGGCTTATGGTTGAACCTCTAATTTAACTTTTAACACCTGAGGTCAGACACTAAGGCCAAACTGTAGGGCTGCTTTTGTCCCGTTTCGATTCCATTCAATTCCGATTTTTTTTTGGGTGCCGATTCGATTTAAATTGCGATTCTCACAATTCTTCGATATCGCTGATTTTTGTAGATTAAAAACAACAAAAAAAATGTGTAAACTCTTTTTTTGCTCGCCATTTATCTTGATTTCAATTTGGAAAAACAGCCCTGTAGCCAGACCATCATTCTGCTGCTGTAATGCCCGAGAAGACAAGTTAAAAGATCAATAAAAACAATAAAAATGACAAAAATTTTGTAATAGAGTATATTTATTTGTTTGAAAAAAAAAATCAATTTTATAACAAAAAAATAGATTTTAAAATTGTGAAGCAAAAAAAATCCCGATTTTCGATTTTTTCGACTCAATTTCTCCACCCCTACCAAACTGTAACATGGCTATAATGGAGACCTGATCTGGTGGTACGGCAGCTCTACTGTCAGACTGCAGAGTGGTGAGGACTAGGACTCCCTTTCCCTCTCTGCAGAGCCGCTACCAGCTCAGAGTCCACAGCTGTCTCCGCCAACAAAGATTTACAGTATATTATATATAGATATTTCTTATTGTTCATGATTACGAAACATACAGACTACTATCAGGACGAGGAACCCAGAGTAAAAACAAATGACTCTGAGCAAGATTACCTACTGTAGCTTGAATGGCGTTCAATGTGGTCAGCAAAGTAAGAATGTTATTATACAACAACCTGTTTCCTTACTGTTTATGTAACAATAAACGCTTTAAATCAGTGAATCTCCCTCTGGTGAACATGTTGCTGTCCTGTTTGTGTGATGAATGTTTCAATAAGCCCTCATTTGTTTTCAATGTGCAGACTTTGAACAATGACACTTGAAATGTTGGGGCAATATTTCCTACTTTTATTTGACCTTCTCTTTGTTCAACATAAAACATCCAGAAGCAGCATTTATCCCCCGGGGATTTATTAGATGTTTTACAGTCAGAACCAAATGGATGAGAAAATCAAAAACCTGCTCTCAAACCATGAATCTCATCACGTCTCCTGTTAACAGGACGGGAACTTACCTTAACTTTCTGATGAGGGAACAGAAAGGATTCAGAGTGATCACCTACTGACAGTAAACTTCTCCTCCTACCTTGCCTGTACAACTTTAAGCGTGCAGGAGGAGACAGATGGTGGTGCGGTGTTGTGGTGAAGTGGATGGAGGGGAGGCGGGCTGCTCGGTAAGCTGATTTTAATCGGTGTTGCTGATTGTGCTTTGTGTGATTGAGCTTTGCTGCTTAAACAAAAATAGGCCAACAATTCATTAAAGGGTCGCTTCTTTCAGGACCCTGCTTGCCTCTTTGCTGCCCTTTCCTTTCTGTTCACACTTCAATCAGCGTCTAATCACCTATTCCGGCATCGTGATCTGTCTGCAATCTGGACTTCTGGTTCTCTGTTATGGAAGCAGCTATAACAGAACAGAAAGTCTTCTCTTATTCAATAGTTTTGTTTTGGAGGAAAATAAAATGTCCATTTTGTTTCAGTGTCTTAACAGTGAGATCACCCATAAATCTGCATGACACATTTTTGTACTCTTTGTTTTTCGGTCCTGCACCAACACCAGGCATTAAAAAGTGATAAATTACGGCTGGATCTCCAGATTAACTACCTTGGCTTCCAGACGCAGACGATCAATGGTGTTCTCTGCCTCCGCGTACTTAGTCAGCAGTCTGTTGTAGTCTTCCTGCAGAGAGAGGAAATAAGAAAACAAGATGACGTGCTTGTGGACATCCAGTGAATATACACAACGCCCCTCGTACTTTTGCTCTCAGCTACTTTTGTTTCTGTTTGGGCTCCTGAACAGGTGGCTGGATTTGCCGTAGCACTGCAGATGGATGCAGGAATGTATCCATCACCTTGCTGAATAAAATCTGCTTAAAGAGGGAATTGACTCAAGTCGGATTATTGTAATGATGCCTTTAAAGAAGTCTGCTGCATTTCACATATCCCTCTTCATGGCACCATATTTTCTTCTCGGTGCAGGGAACACCCTGCACAGTAACTGTCTGATCTGAGCATTGCTTTGGGAACATTCAATTCAATTCAATTCAACTTTATTTATATAGCGTCAAATCATGGCAATGCCATCTCAAGACGCTTTACAGACAGAGGGGAAAACATAATGAAGGCCAATTCATAACAGCCTATATAAGGAAACCAACAGATTGAGTTGAGTCCAACTCAATCTCCCATCCTGAGCAAGCACACTGGCGACAGTGGGAAGGAAAAAACTCCCTTTTAACAGGAAGGAAACCTCCGGCAGAACCCGGCTCAAGGACAGGCAGCCATCTGCCTCTGCTGTGTGGGGGGAAGAGGACAGAAAGACAACAGACAACAGGAACTGCTACTCCCGGCCAGGGAGACCTGCTGAGACAGGAGACATACATGTTAATGATGCAACACTGTTATGGGGGGGGTAAAAGAAAGAGATAAAGAGAAAAAGAAAGAAGCTCAGTGTATCAGGAAATGTCCCTCAGCAGTCTAAACCTACAGCAGCATAACTAAGGGATGCTAACCATCCCTAGCTATAGGACTTATCAAAAAGAAAAGTCTTCAGCCTAGTCTTAAAGGTGGGGAGGGTGTCTGCTTCCCTAACACTAACTGGGAGCTTATTCCATAAGAGAGGGGCCTGATAACCAAAGGCTCTGCCTCCTGCTCGGCTCTTTGAGACTCTAGGAACCACAAGTAAGCCTGCAGTCTGCGAACGAAGTACTCTGCTTGGTATATAAGAAACTATGAGGTCTTTGATATATAGTGGTGCCTGGTTGTGGAGGGCTTTATATGTAAGGAGAAGGATTTTAAATTCTATTCATGGAGGATGTATGTAATGTAATGGCGGTGGAGTGGCTGCACGCTACAAGCAGCACTGGTTTAGGCATGAGGGATAAATGTGAAAGTTTGACAGTGAAAAGTTGGATTAAATGTCAATTCAGTCGATTCCTCCTAGCATGTTTTAGGGATCATGTCTGATTTAACAAGTAAAATGAAATGTAAGACCTACAGAAGGGGTAAGAGGAAAAGATAATAAATATTCGATGGGTTCTTCATTTCATCCTACGACTCTACCGAGTCTGATGAAACTCGACTTGGTACTTTCTGTGTAATGTTGTGTAATGTTCGTATAACTGACCACATAGACAGTAGGGCTGTGACGATATGCTTTTCTTGATTTGATTCGATTCCGATTTTTTTGGGTGCCGAGTCGATTTAAATTGCGATTCTCAAAATTGTTCAATATTGCTGAATTTTGTAGATTAAAAACAACAAAAAAAAAATTATAAAACTTTTTTTTTTGCTCGTCATTTTTCTTGATTTCAATAAGAAAACAACACAGTATCCAGACCATCATTCTGCTGCTGTAATGCCAAAGAAGACATGTAAAAAGATCACTAAAACCAAAAAAATGACAAAAATTTTATAGTGCATTAATTTGATGTAATTGATAAAAAAAAAATCGATTTTAAAATTGTGAAACAAAAAATTCCGATTTTCAATTTTTTGATTTGATTTTCCCACCCCTAATAAACAGTAGAGACGGCAAAAACAGGAAATAGAAAAAAAAAAAGGAATAAAAACCTGCATTAAGAGAATTAAACTTCAGTCTTTGGGTCTGCTGCAGAGTATTTAGAGGACAAACAGCACAAGGTGATGTATTAAAGTCAACATTAATAGAATTAACGTGGTCTTTTTCTTTCCTTGCCTGTTCTTGCAAAGTTCTAACCGACACAAACCAAAACGATGTGCTAAACCAGTTTAGTCCAAGATTAGATCCATGCACAACAAGTAAAAACCCAGTCTGCATGTTCCACATTAGTGTTCTTATTCCCCCTTCTGTAAAGATTCCTCCTTCAGACGGATACCTGCAGCTGTTCCAGCAGAGCGGTGGCCTGCTCCCGGCACCTGAACTCCTGAGGCACAGTGGAGTTCACGGCATCTGCATGCGTGTTGTACTCCGTCGGCAGGGAAGGCTCGTCCGTGTTGCTCAGAAGCACTTCCTTCACGATCTCGGCTGGAGATTTAAACACTAATGGGGGCTCAGGTGACAGGGACTTCCTGGGTGGTGTAGGCCTGCTTTTGGGAGGCGTGTAACCATCTTTGGGGAAATGAACTTTGGGCTCCACCTGGGAGAAGTCTGGTGTGTGATAACTCGGAGATCCTCTCCTGGAAATGAGAAACATTGATGTTTTTGAAAGAGGAAGTGACGCAAGGCTCAGAAACAAGAAGAATAAATGCTGAATCCAACCTGTAGTCCTCCTCTTCAGCAGCATCAGTCCTGGCTCGAGGGGTCCTCAGCTCTCTGCCACAACGCTTGTTCTGCTGATTGGACTTGGAGGTGTCTGTCCTCGCTGCGCTGCAGGGAGTCTTTGTGTATGCAGATTCAGGAGAGTGCGGCTTTGTCTTCCTTGGTAAGGGAACAGGCAGTTTCTGATGCTTATTTACTTTTCCCGACCCTTCTCTGGGACTGATACTGAACCTGCTCCTCGGATTTGATGCAACATGTTCAGAAAGTGACGCCGCTGGCTGCGGAGACGCCCTGAGATTCGTCTCCAGGCAGCAAGAACTGGAGACGTGGCCTGTGGAGCTACAGTACGACTCAGGCAGGCTTTCTGTGATGTCCATTTCTGGAAAAGTTTCTGCGTCAATTCCTGGAGAAGAGGCCAGTTCCTGAGAAGTGAACTGCACAAGGTGAGGCCAAACAGAAGCTGAGGCAGGCCGCGGTGCTGGGGGATGATGGTTGACTGATCTGGTGGAGCTGATTAGCTGGTTTTGTCCTTTTTTCCACCCAGACTCTTCCGATGTGAAACATTTCTCTTCCTCTGCCATGTCCAGGTATTTGACCCCGTCGGGAAGCTCCTCCCGCCTCTGCTCATCCTCCATTAACGCTTTTAAACCACTTACTGTGTCATAACCTGCAGATAACAGAAAGCTTTTAAGAAAAATGAGAAACACACTGAAGTCCCAGCAGGGCTGTCAGTTAATATTTGTTCATTTTTCAACACAGTCTGAATTCTGTAAGACAAACTTTCTGTCATTACTTTCAGTAGTTTTAAGGAATAGTTCTCCTAACTTTGTAAAGGGGGGGATTCCTCCCTCCATCTGATGTGTCGCTGCAGATTGCTTTAGCATAACATTTCTGATGACGCTTCAGTGAATGGCACAAGAATCAAGTGAATTTCCAGTCCTGTCAGGTCTTTGCTGGATTGTCCACTATTGCTTAAAGATATATCTTTTAGTTAAAGCTAAAATACTGAATAGAATAAATGCATAAATGAAAGAAGGCCTGAAGAACTATTAATAAAGATCATTTTAACAGATCAGAGCAAAGTGTGTCTGCTTGGGATCAAATTATAAAGAAATGAAATGAAGCTTAAAGCTTTATGTGACATTTTTAACTAAGGTTATTTCTTATCAGGCCAGCACAAAGACAAAACGATCGCAGTAAGTATCAGTTTAGCTTTACAATGCTTACGTTGCTTGTTGCATCAGAGCAGTGGTTTTAGACCTTTTCTGAGCCAAGGCACACTTTTTTTCCATTAAATAAAAAATCACAAGGCACATCCCAAACCAAATGTTTTTTTTTTTTTTTAAAAAGTCCATATTATTATTATAAAGTCCATCTTGTCAAAGCCTCTTGAATAGAAATCTGACAAACACAAGAAGAAGGAATTTTATTATCTTTCACTGGGACCTGTTAGGATGAACACAGAGCTGCTTTTCAGACCATTTAGGTGAGATTGGGTCATTTCTCACCTGATGATCTCTCGATGCACACTAGTGCCACGGCACAGTGGTAGACACTGCATTAGACGTCTTTGTTTGAGAGTAACTCGACAGAACGAAGTCCGAAAAAGAGACAGAGAGACTTAAAGCTGCAAATTGTTATTAAATTTTTTTCTTTTTGTCTTATTAAAAGAGGACAAAAGGAAAGTTTAACTGAGATGGAAGGTATTTTCTTCCAGAGAGTTCTGGTCCTGGTCTATGAAACATTTAGAGTTTGCAGAATCCTAACCTTCTTTTCAACAACTTTTTCAGAATCATCTTCAAAACACAAAATATTGTACGATGGGACACCAGACTGATAAACTGGTTAAAGAACTGCCTCATCACAGCATGTCACCCCCCCCTCTCTCCATCCTCTTCCTGTCCATTTACGATCAAAGGTAACGAGTTTAAAAAAAAAAGAGATTATTTATCACAAAGTGAAAATTGGTTCTTACGGTCCATAATAACCCACTCTGACCAGTTTTATGAATATGTTTTGCTTTAGGAGAGGAAGGTCGGGACAAAGACCTAAAACAAAGCAGGACTTACCGGGTGGGGGAGCTTGTGAGACTTCTCCACTGTGGTCTAGACGCTCCCTCAGGCTGGAGCTCAGCTCCTCAGGTGGTCTGTCCCTCACACGTCCGATGCAGTCTGCTTCCTCTGGGGCAAGGCGTCCAGCCTGCTCTGGAGGTTTACAGTCAGTGAGAACGTCATCATCACTTGTCTCCCCTAGTTCTGCTTCCTGCAGCGCCTCCGACAGTCCGATGATACCGTTCTCATCCATCTGGCAAATGAAGCCTCCATCGGCCTCCTCGTCGTCATCCTCCTCCTCCCAAGCATCCTCAGACACCACAGTGCTGGTAGGTGAGGTGTGGTCTGGAGCAGGGGTCCAAAACAGAACCCCTGCAGTGGTGTACCTCCTTCTTTCCATCCACCTTTCAACCAAGTGCCTCCTCTCTCTTAGTCTCAGCTCAGTTTCCTCCTCAACCCGGTACAGGGACTTTCTGCATCTTGTCTAGTTTCTCTGGCTCTGAAGCACGGAGCACTTCAGAAGCCATGGCAGAGGCAGATTACGAAGCGGCATTCACCTGGCGACAGTCACAGATCACTCCTCAGTGGCGAGGAACCGTCTCTGGGTGTGATAGACAAGAGAAAAACCAGCATATAATTCCATCTGTTGGATCAACATCTCTGGTCAAATCACAAAGCTGTCAGACAACAACTGGAACTCATGCAAACGAGAAGCTGACTGAGCACACCGGACATGATCCGAAAATACGTTTGTAATGAGAAATAAATGTAAAGTTTCAGACAGAACAAGAGGTCAGTTTCTGACAGGAGAATCTGACTTTTTTTTTTTAAATCTAAAAACCTGAAAATGTCAGAGATTAACTTAAATGTTTGATGAAAAAACTGCTAAAAAAAAAAAAGACATTTATTCCATATTCCAGTTCATAATTCTGATCAGTCTATCACACATTTCTATAAGACTTCTTTGGAAATGATGAATGGCAGATCTAAGAGAGACTTAAGGACCAATCAAGTGATCACGTTGTTGGTTCTTCATACATAATTAGAGAATCCGGCGAGTTTCAGCGTTCTTGGCTCCACACTAGCTTTGACAAAACATTTTTATAGAAAACAAACTTGATGAATCTTAGTGTGAAGCCACTGAGGCTTCATCTGTGAGGCAGACGATGATGAGCGATGACGTTCTATTTTACGTTTCAATCTCTGAAAAATAGCAGAGAGGAAAACGTTTCTGATTTAATGTTACTTCTCCTTTGCTAGCTGTAATACAGCAATCAACCCCGATGAAGGTCTACTTGACTTTTTTTATTTTGTTTCTCCCACTTTCAGGAAAAAGTCTTTTCCGGAACCGTTTCTACTGACAACCGTTACATTTATGAATAAATACCATAGACTGTATATAAAAAGATGGCTGGAGCCTCCGTGATGTCACCCGTAAGTTTCTGAGGAGCTGAATTGAAGCTTGGTGGGCGGTTCATACCATCGCCATCTTGGCAGGGGCATGAGTGTCGTCTCACCTGGAAAATACTAATATGGGCAAAGAGGTGGAGCTGAGAGGGGGGCTGTGAGCGTCATGGTGGATGATTGACATCGAGAGAACTCCGAGCTGCATGTAGCTAAGAGCTAACCGAGCTAACCCGGCGATAACAGGAGCTAACCAGCTAACGGGGGTAAGTAGGCTAAAGCTAAGTTACGTTGTTAACCGTTGTTAAAAAATGTGGTTGTTCTACGTTATTCTGACTTGAAGCGGGAGATCGGGTACCTGTCAATCAAAAGGACACGCCCCTAAATATGCCGAACTTTGAGATTAAATCACTTTTAAACAGGCAAGTTAGAAAAAAATTCACTCCCCCCACAGTTGTCATGAAGGTAAACCTGACCTTTTAAACCGAAAATGGATTTTTGAACCAGGCTGTAAATATGTTTATTTCTGCTGTGAAGTTGGTCTTTTTAACATGGGAGTCTATGGGGATTTACTCTGTTTTGCAGCCCCTAGTGGATGAAGGGGGAACTGCAGTTTTATGCACTTCCGCATAGGCTTCACTTTTAACTGCCAGAGGCTCCGTCCATCTTTCACATACAGTCTATGATAAATATCCAACAATATTAAATATTCATCCAACAATATTCAACAAAGAAATAGTTCCTTAAGGGCTTAAAATATTAGTTGCTGGGAGAACTGGTCTGGATGGAAAAGCTTCAGTACTTTACTTCAAAACCTAAAAATAAATAACAAGCAATATTTTCTGTTATTCATTCAGAGTTGTTTCCAAACCAAAACTAAACTGAGAATCCAGGCCATTCTGTTTTAACCCCCTTTTTTTGAGGCGCTGATAAAAACCCAGCAGCGTCTGACATTTTGTGACGCTCAGTTCATTTTTCATGAACAACACACTGGTGAATTATCTCCCCATACTGTAAGTGCAGAGATGCTATCACAATACCAGTGTTTGGCAGCCTCATGAATAAAAGTTACAGATAGATAATAAGCTGAAGAAGAAAGACTGGACGTCAAGAAGACACACCAGATTCAAGTTCAAAACGATCAGTTTAACATCTTTCCTTCATCTTTTATATTGAATTGTTTTCCTGTCCAGTTACAATCGTCCTCAAATGTATTCACACCCTCGCAATAAAGAAGGAAAAAAGCAGCTGCCTGTTAAATAAGCTGAAAAAGTAAGATAAAAGTACGGTAATAATGACTAAAAATGTTATAAAAATCATTACATTATTTTCTAATTTTCGTTTGATAGAAATATTTTATTTAAAAAAAGCCAAAAGATATGATAAAATAATATGTTGCATCTCTCATACATTAATATTTAGTTGAACAATCCTTTAATGTTTCCACTCCAGTCAGGTGTTTTCTGTTCCTCAGTCAGACATCTGCGCCTGTTGACAGGTATTTTGTCCTGTCCTGTTTAACAGAAAAGTGCTCTAATTTGTCCACAGCCGATTTGTTTGTTTGTTTTTTATTCTTAAACTCAAGTAAAAAAAAAAAAAAAAGTGTCTTACATGACAAATTATAATTTAGCAAATTTTTATTTATTGTTAATTTTTTCAGTCTCCAGTTATTTTTGTGGCTGTTGTAAAGTCAGACTTTTCTTTAATGAAAGGGTATGAATACATGTGAGGACCAAAAAAAAGCACAAATCTTTGCCTGTAGGAATATCTGGCAACACTCAACTGGACTCGCAGCAGTCTGACTAGCATCTATCTATGATGTTCTCCACTGTTTGATTTCATGCTTGTGTTGTTCTCACTCTCACATGTAAGTCTCTTTGGATAAAAGCGTCTACTAAAAGGCTGTGGAATAAACTAGAATGGAGTAGAACAGATGACAACATTGTGGAAAAACACACATAAACCTTTTAAAGACTTTTATAGTTTTGTGAGGAAATTTTTAGCCAAAAAGAGTTT
Source organism: Telmatherina bonti (assembly GCF_933228915.1). NCBI lineage: Eukaryota > Metazoa > Chordata > Actinopteri > Atheriniformes > Telmatherinidae > Telmatherina > Telmatherina bonti. The sequence continues at coordinate 28,715,873 of NC_136615.1, forward strand.
TTTCAGGATGTGAAAGAGACGTGGTTGTGTTAATAATGAATTATAACACGTCTAACATCTTGCATGAAAATTTATTTTCAGCCAAAGTGACGTAAACTCTTCTGTAAGTCTTTATTATTCATAAGTATTTATTGTTTTGCTCCTGTCATGAATCCCATGCCGTCCGATCTTGTAAACAAGCACAGTGTGCAGCGACAGAGCTTGCATGAGCACACGTATCCCCAAAGCATCGCGTGTTGTTACATCGCTCACTATGGCAACCTAACATGATCATTTAGTCTTCTAAGATTTAAGCTCTGGTGAAAAAATTTATACAATAACATGTTAAACTGAACTGTTCTGATGATGGTTGACAATCCAGCTCATCTGCAACCAGGTGACAGAGTTTTGCAGGCATCAAAAGGAAACTTTAAGCTCTTCTTGATGTATCAGCTAAATAAGAGGAAATCAGCGTGAGACACGACAAAAACATGAAGCAGTCCTCTGCTTCTCATCAGGACAAGATGTCTTGGCATCCTTCATCAACACCGCAGATTAATAATGAGAGTTAATCATTAAACTTTTGCTTTTTATTTCCTTGAATTAAAACAAAAATTCATAAAACTCTGGGGAAACTATGGGCAGAAGTTCTCTTAAGGACAGTTTGCTGTGATGTGATAAAAAAGCCTCAGTCAGTCTTGGCGTCGTCGGCGTCGGCATTTAAACTAAACCACGAGGAACGAGAGCAGGCAGTGTGTTTTTCCTTTTTTAAACAGTGCCTAAAAGCGGTGTTTAGCGCAGATGCTATCATCATGACATCAACTGTGAAACTTTCTTCCTGTCACAGAGGAGTTCACTCAGACTAAATGATCAGGATTAAATCCCTCATGAAGGTTTTGAGCTGATATTGGAGTGAAATTTTCAACCAGCAGTAAATCATTGATGGAAGTGTTCAAATATGTAAATACTTCAGTCAAACATGGCGACATTATGTCAGGACATGTTGAAGGAATTACTGGATCCAAAGCCTGAAAATGCTGTTTAACTGGTACAAATATAAAACCAGAAAGATCCTTAGTGTTAACAAGACCTGACAGGAGAACGGTTTATGAGAAGTTTTGGGTTTTAGGTCAATGACTACAAATCAGAACTGCTAATACATGGATAATGTGACATTAAGCCCATAAACATGATACTCTGGATGGAAATGACAGGTTTGATTGTAATACAATGTTAGTAGATCTAATGGCTAAATAGTCAATGTCTTAGATTTATAAAGATTTTTTTTATTTAATTTTACTTGCCCATATCACAGAGTTTTCTATGATATTCCAGTTCCAATGCATTCAGGAGCCAGAGATCAATATAATCATATACTGATTTGAAGGTGGAATTTTCAAAATAATTAAGTAATAAAATAACTACAATCATAATTAGATAGTTTTTTGAACATGTAGGTTCCAGTCTGTCCATATTTGATGTGTTATTAAATTACAAGTTTAATTAATGACAAATGACAAAAAGCACTTTTTTTTTTACTGGCAGGTAAACATTTAGGAAGGGTCTTTGTCATTAATTAAACTTGTAATTTAATAACACATCAAATATGGAAAGGCTGGAACCTGCATGTTTTAAAAAACTATCTAATCAAGATTAGTTATTTTTTTAGTTAATTTATTTTGAAAATATTGAAAATCTTACATACTCCACCTTTAACTCAATGGTTTTCATTCATATCAATTCACCAAAAAAACAACTACAATATAATTAAATTCCAGAACTCAATGCACCATTTAAATGACAGAAAACAGAAAACTGTAGCATTTGCATTTATATTTCTACTCATTAAATCAGGATTTAGTATAAATTAAACTGCTATTTAGAGCCTCAAGCTAAATATTTTTACCGCTTGTTTATAATAACTAAGGTGGAGCGGACTGATTTTTATCGTAGTTACACACCACTTTTGAATGTCTGTAGTTTCTGCATCAAGTTATGAACATCTGGTTTAAAGAATAAGAATTTGAACAACTTAATAAGTTTCTTTTTTCTTAGTTGTTTCTCATAAATGATTAGTGTAATAATATAGATTGACTTTTCAATTATGATCAATGATGTTCCACCAAGAGCAATACTGCAGCTATTACAAGTATACTACTATAAATAATTAACAACTGTAAGTACAACACTAATCAAAGCTGAAAACTGACTTAAGAAATAAGCATTTCACTCTGAAGTCATTTAATTTTTAAGTGCTCCAATTTGCACATCAGGAAAATGTGCAAATCTGAGCACAAACATCATTGTTACACCCCTGCTCAATACTCCCCACCTGAAGAAATAAAGTATATTGCCAAAAGACCTTCTAAAAATTACCAAGCCCTGCTGAAATATTTTTGTTTTCAGGTATGCAGCTTACTCAGCCAACTCAGATTCACATGTCAGAGAAAACCTGAAACATCAGCATTTTTCTGGTAAAATCAAAGCTCCTCCTATTTTCTGAAATGAATAGTTTAGTCTCACTAGAAGCAAAGTCTCACCTGGAGATCTGCTCATAGTCTCTGCTCATTCCCTGGAGAACTAAGGATTTACCTCAGCTGCCAGATGGGGGGGGGGGGGGGGGGATTACACTGCTCTAAATCGCTTATAAGGGGGCTTCAGCCATGGTAAACAGTGACTGTCGGTATACATTGTCAGCATCAGAGCAGCCCAGCTCTTTACAACACACAGCCAGGAGGACTCTAATCACCTGAATGTTCACCATGGACAGGTGGGGGGGGGAGGAGGAGGAGGAGGAACAAGACGTAAAGATTAAAATAATAAATAGGTGAGACAGTACAGAACTGACTCCAATAGTTGAGCTAAAGTTATCACAAAGATCAGCGAGCTTGGATGGATTGTGGAGCCACCACAGACAGCTCAAACTATCTATTTAGGATGGCCTAGTGACTAACATATGACACTTAATCTTCTTAGAGACACAAGGAGAGCTGAGGACACAGGATGCATTCAGGAAAGCGTGAGATAAAACTACAGCTTGGTGTTCTTGTTGATTCATGTTGTTGCTGAAACTGAAAGCTGATAGACTCATTAGTCAATGAAAACCAAATCAATCAATCAATCACAACTGATAAAGTTTTATCATAGAAACAGGCCAAAGATGCCTCCTTTAACGATTCAGTGGCAATATTTGCACATAAAACCAACCTTTTGATTTGCTCCAACTCATGCACAGTTTTAAACTAAATGATCTAAATACTTAAAATACATATTTTCCCATGCAAGCTCTATTTAAGCTCCAGGGATCGGAAGGATGATTCATTTTTACAGCAACGTGCAAAAGCAGCAAAACCTTTTAGTTTATGATGCTACCAGTCTGAGGGGGAGGGAATCTGTCTTTCTAAATGCGCCCACACACACATCAAAACACAACTAAAGTGGGGGTTAACACAGTCCAAGAAGGTATGCAAGAACAACATTAAAACTTACCTCTGATTAGATGTGCACGTACACAGCTATGACCGACATAACACACTGGATGAGGCTGTAGAGATGCTCCCTGCAGCGTTTACAGGGGTCGGTTGCCTTGAACACCGCTAAACTCAAGAAGAGAAAAGACCCACCCCTGTGTCACCATGGTGCTCACACCACAACAAACTGTTTACAGAAGCCTGTCTGTGAACTCACTCTGGAGTTTTTTTTAAAACATGCATTTAAGCGGATATCATATTATTTAACTTTTATCAGAAACTGAAAGCTCGCTCTTTGCTGACGACACCAGTTCAAAAGTTAACTTCTAACCACCGCTAACTCCACACTTACTTATCAAACAAGCACTAAAAAATGTCACTTTAAAAGGATATTTCAACATCGACATGACAGTACCTTGTTTGGGAGCTGTTATGAGGGTCAACTTATCAGTAAAGTCTGGATTTCTGATTATCTACGAGGCTAATTATCGATCTTGAAGATCGTGCCACTGATTGAGATGGTCGACTACTAACATAGTAAATGAGAAAAATTGGTCCTGAGATTAGTATTTTAGGCGTGTTGTGCTTATTTCCTAACAATTTATATTATATCATTCGCCGTTTGATGATTGATACTAACTCCAAAATCAACATTTTTATACCTTATTCAATGTAAGTGGTGCATATATGTATTTAGTAGAGGGTACCCATACCTGACAGACATTACAAAGGGCTAAACATACAATAACGTTCAAGACGCTTGAAGCCAAAATCTGAGTGGTGATTGGTTAATATGTGGCTCAGGGGGCGGGACCACCAACTGTGGATTACCGTTGACAATCCATACGACACTGAAAATGTAGTACCCATAATCAACCACAGGAGGGCGCCCCATCACAAATGGGCATCAGTCAGCAAAGGCAGCTTTTATGTCAAAACTGTTTTCATGTCACAAAAAAGTGAACTATACCCGTTTTACAGATGTTCTCCAATAAAAATCTTTTTAATGCTGGCAGATTTAATGATGACATTATGATTTTAAGTCACAATATGGACAGCTCAGCAGTCAAACACAAGCTAATGCCTATTAAATAAATGGATATTAGAGCTGCATGTGACTTTTATTCTCATCCTTTACTGCAAAATTAAAAGCACATTACAGCAAAATATTAAAAACCCATTTTGAAGTTTGTAAAGCATTCAAAGGACTATGATAATATCTCTAATATCATAAACAAACTAGTTAGTCTCAAAGGGCTTAAACCATGAAGGACAACTTCACTATTATAATCCAAATGATCATGTAGAAAGGCACAAAATAAGAAATAAAGTTTTATTATATACATATATATATATATATATATATATATATATATATATATATATATATATATATATATATATATATATATATATATATATATATATATATATACATACATTCAAACTGAGGATTAAAGTCAGTTACAAAAGCCTTCTCACATCTTTACATTCACAAATCTTAGTAAGTAAAGCTAGTAAGCAAATCTTTATTTATATAGCGTCTTTCAAGATAAAAAAAAAAAAAAATCACAAAACGCTTCACAACAAAATGCAAAAAATATTAAAACAACATAAAACATTAAAAAAAAAAAAAACCATAAAAACAAAATAAAACTGAGTTAAGGCAAGATTACTAAGATGTATCTTCAGCTGCTTTTTGAATGAGATCACCAACTCCGCTGATCTCAGGCTGAGAGGAAGGGAGTTCCACAAAGAGAGGGCCACTGCTGCAAAGGCTCTGTCACCTGCAGTTTTAAGCTGCGTATGTAAAACAGCCAGCAGATCCTGGTCATCAGATCTCAGGGACCTGCTGGGAACGCAAGGCTTTAAAAGATCCCTAATATAGCCTGGAGCTTGGTTGTGTAGGGCTCTATAAGTTAGAACCAGGATTTTGCAATGTATTCTGCAAGTAATGGGCAGCCAGTGCAGCTGGATTAGTAGCGGAGTGAAAGCTGAATGATCTTAGCTGAATGTTGTTTGCTTTTTGGTCAGTGCATGCAAGCACAGGCTGCTTTAACACACGTTCAATGCTTTAAAAACCAAATATACAGCTGCTTCTAATATGAAAGCTCTGCTTTTCAGTTGATAAAATATACAAAAGAATAGCTGTAAAAGGGGGATTGTGAGCTGAAATGAGCCAACAAGAGTTGAAAAAGCAAGACTATAGAAAAAAAAGTAAATTTACAAAAAAGCCCGTGGTTCTTAAACTGGGGTCAAGGAAAAGGTGATGAAATGAGTTGATAGAAATAACACCACGCAGAGCAACTAATAATGACAGCTACGAATAAATCCAGTTTTTCTTCTGCCAATGATTTTGACAAAAAGCCTTTCAGAGATTAAAAATACTCACGCAAACATGCAGAAATGCAAACCTGAACTATCACTTCTGGGAAACTTCCTGTAATGGTTTTCTCTTGGTTAATTACGCCAGCATAGCTCATGTTAACCCTCATTAACCCTCATGCTCGCGCTACTTACAGCAAAGGAATTGAGGTGTTGTGTTTAGTTACCTTTACTGCACAATTAAATACACTTTATGTATGAACAACATCTTGATGCTCATAATTAAAACGTACAAGATACAGACACGCAATCCCCCACCATCCTAACCCACGCAGACCATCAGCAGCCAATAGATAATCAGAAATGCACTGAGTGAAAAACAAACACCATTGGTAAAGTGGAAAGCTGGTTGCTGCTGCTTTATGAGTTTGACATTTCCAGGAAACCTGTTGCTCATGGTGGAGGTTGAGAAAGATGATGTTTGTGTTGCTATGGAGATCAGAGGGCTGCAGTTCAAGTCAACGGTCACGTTTAAATATTTCACACAAGGGTGTTGTCAAAACCAGCAGGGGGCGCTGTAAGGGTTTAATTAAGAAAAGTAATCAAACTAATCAGATTTCCAGCAGAAATTGAACTGCAACCAAGTAATTAAATTATAGAATAAAAATTTATCATGTAAATAAAATAAAATAAACAAGTTGTTTTGTCATTAAACAAATGATCAGTCTTTTTTTTATTTATTTATTTAGCTTTATTTTTATTTATCTATTACCCGAGTGACCTGCTGCAGCACCAGCAACAAGTCTGTGTGTGAGCTGTGGCATCTCATGTCGCAGCCAAGGCCAGCACCTCTCTGTCTTGGCGTCTGATTAATGAGACTGTCGGCTGCTGCCATTGTTTCTCTCCATCATGGCCCTTTAATATCAGGCCAAAGAGAGGGCCGGGCTGCTATCGACATGTTTCTAGCAGATGCGGTCATTATAAAGTTAAGCCATGAAAGGCCTCTGTGATGAGGAGGAATGATGCTGCAGGTCTGGTTTGGATGTATCGGAACAAATATATTAGAGGTCCCAGCGGAGCTTCATTTGTTTATTTCTGTATTTGACATGTTTGAAAATGTCGCCTGAACCGGCATCACTGTGGGGCCCTATGAGTAACTACACCCAGCCAGTGGTCCAGTCAGGACAAGCAAGACTTTATCAGGTGGAGATATACTAAGAAACACACACTCACATCCACTGTTGTGATAACTGAGGTCACACCAGAGAGACAAAAAAATAACACATGTTTACATGAATAATCTGGATCACTAAATGGAAATATTTGCAATAGAAAGGTAAGTGGTGGGGGTGCAGTATGTGGAGCTTGATATGGAAGATCTGGGGTGTCTAAGTACATTCCTGCACCTCTAGGACTGGATTTGGGCACCCGTGGAGCAGATAAATGGCTTCACCCTCTAGCAGTTCTGGTTTATTGCCTCATGGTGACAGACTGGCTCTTTGACCATAAAGACTTGGTGACTAGCTTCATGTTGGGAGCTGCCAGGCGGCTAATGCTGAAGCGGGATCTGTCTGGACCTAAACTCTGTTCTTCTTCCTTAGAAAAATCTGAAATATCTTCCTTTTTTTTTTTATAAAGTCTTATTCTTCCTATGTAAAATACAGACTAAATGTCTCCACATTTTCATTCATTTTAAAATCAAATAGCAGCCCTGCGAACATCCGTTTTAAAATGAAACTGGATCATGTAGCTTTAGCTTAAGTTGGATTTATAGTTGCATGGCGCCTGTGTAAGGTCGGTAGCGGCATCCCCTCCACAGAGGCCTGGTGCACCCCTGCTTGCAGCATGGTTATGCAGAAGTACTCCCTCATGATCAATTAGTTTGTGATTACATGTTTCCAGAAATCAGAGACTTCTTGCCAAATTTGTGCAGTAATTGTGGAACAGAAACTGCAACATGATGCCGGATGAGCACATTTAACCTCGTCATCTGCAACAACCCTGTACATATACACCGCACAAGTATAAATCCAGGTTCATTCAGCCCAAAGTAATAGACATACTGATGTACTTTTTGAGCATCCTAGTTTGTTTTCAGCTTCAGTGTGTCATAATAATGATACATTTTTCCAATGCAGGGTTGATGTGTGGGTGATTATTATAGCCACTGCAAACTAAATATGACATGATTCCACCACATTATCTTCAAACGAATTTAGTACATAGAATTAGATTAGAAATGTTACAAACCTTCAAGGTACAGTCAGGTTAATAAGTTCACATAGCTGTACTTGCACAGAGACTAAATCTGCTCTAGTTATGTGCATAATTAAGAAACTATAAAATTTACTTCAAAATGGTGCAATGACACTGGTGTTCCATGCAGGTCTGGAAATACGTTTCTATACTCATCTTTAAAAAAGTCGTCCATTTAATGAAGATAAACTGGCATAATTGGCTCTACTCTGCAGCTACTGTTACATTGTTTCTTTTTTATCACTTCAGAATGAATTGATGTAAATAATTAATCTTAAATAATTACAAATTGAAGTGTTCTCCCTCATATTTATATTGGAAGTATTTATTCCAAATTGAAGTTTGCATGGAAAATCAATTTATTCACATTTACTTAATTCCACTGTAGCTCTGTGGGTTGGGAAGAGTTCAGATTGTCAAGGGTTTGGGTTACACTGACTGGACATGTGTCTACTGGACAGCTACAGTATGGAAAACCACATAATAAAAACCATTTTTCCTTTGATGCTGATTATGATTTTGACGCAGCAGCTGGACAACAGCATACTACGCCACTTTTTTCAGCAGCTGAGGAGAAGAAGGAAGATGAAGTAGACAGGAAGCAGGAAACCTTGCTGAATATGTGCATCATCACAATGGGACAAGGGAACATGCATGTGCAGAGTGACTGGAATGAACTTAAAGCAAAGTTACCATTTAAAGGATAAAGCAATTGATCAATTCAGATTTAAAATGGGAATAAACCAGCAACTTACTTCAGAACTAAGTTTACTTTGGAATTGTCATTTTCACTTGGAACTAGGTGTTTACATGGTCTCTTTCAGGTGAATTTAACTTTTATTCCAAATAAAAGAAGAATTAAAACACTGTAAACGTGGCCATTGAGCAGCAATGCTGCCTCACACAACCCCCCACTCATCCCAAAGAAGCCACAGGTCTCCCCAGCGGCTGTCAGAACAGGAGACGTTCACCTCTGCTCGGCAAACACACTGAAAATGAATTACACAAAGCTGCCCTCCGACTGATCCTTCCCTGGCTTACAGTCAGATATTAATGTCTAATAATAGACTGCAGACCAGGGCCGGCTCAAGCTTTTACAAGGTTCTGAGCAAAAACTGTGACGAGGGACCCCCTTGACTACTAAAGCACCACTTGTAAGCAACTATTACTGGTGCTTGATCATTTCATCCACTCTAAATGTTAACACACCCATTCATTTGGATTGTTGATGTTCATTATTTCTTACCAGGAGGGTTTTTAAGCTTACTGGGGTAACGTATTCAGAAAAATTATAAACAAGTTAACAGTCTTACTTAGGGCAAACATGCAGTCTTCCACTACCAAATAGCTTGAAACAAAAGCGCTCTGGGATGCAAAAAACTGTGTATGCACTTCATGACAAGCGTAGAAGTCTTAACCAGGCATCGGTTACAGGGTGGGCTCTAATTATTACAATAATATTTATTCCTGATAGAGCTACTGATAAAACCTCTGTAGGAATGGTCTCCAGGATTTGAGCAATAACAAGGAATTTATTGAAATGCACATCCTGACACAGCTCAGATTACTGCTGAGCTGTACGGTAAAGCCCCCCTCATGCACATTTGCCACATCACGGCGCAGCTGGAATACACCCATGTTTGGACCAAACATTATTTCCTTTATGTCAGTAGTTCTTTGTTTATTAATCCCAAAGGGATAAATTGTAAATATAGAAATCCTTTCTTGCCTACTTTTGTCAATTAAATTTGGGATTTTTATTCCGGCTGTCAACATTTACCTGCAAATGAGATTAGACTGTAAAACTAATCTGTTAATTTTTTAAAATTAAAATGTGGTCTTGCCCTGCGATGGACTGGCGACCTGTCCAGGGTGTACCCCGCGTCTCGCCCGAAGGCTGCTGGTATAGGCTCCAACTCCCCCGCGACCCTTACTTGGATTAAGTGGGTTCAGAAAATGAGTGAATGAATGAAAATGTGGTCTTATCTAAACAAGATACAATTTTGGATATGTTACAGTGATGAACTGAATCCACCAAAACTACTTTATCTTCCTTTTTCATTAAATTTCTGGTACTTTTCAAGCCTAACATTTAAAATGTTAAATTTGGGAGTCCAAGCGACCAAGTTATTATTGGAGCTATCTGTATTTGGCCCAGTGTCAGATGCCAGAAGCTGATTTTCAACATACAGGTACTTTGTCACAGCTGTTGACACAATCCATGGCCCATGAGATATATTACATAATTAACCAGTTAAGCCTGTTACATGCTCTGCAAGAAGCAAGACATTTTTTGTCGCTTTTGCAGACAAAAGAACAAAATGACGTCATTTGATTCTGGTGGATGTGGTTGAGGACATCTAGCAGCTTCTGAGCAGAACTTTCTTCTCATGGGGTTGTGAGAAGTATTGTGTGATTGGTCGAACCTTTTCACGGTATGGTTGAAGCATGAAGTGGAAAGTTGCTGTTTTTGCATCTCTGCTGATGAATTTCACAAATTGTGTTGTGATCTGTGATTAATCTGTTGAGATTAACCCTCTGGGGACCAAGGGTATTTTAGAGAAATAAACCTGATTTTTTTTTTTGTTTAAATGTGAATAGACACCACCTTTCGCCCCATAATGTTTTTTTTATTTTTTTATTTTGAATTGAAATATCATAAACTGCTATGTAAATGAGGCTCCTTTGCTTGAAATAAAGAGTATTATAATTTCGAAGCATGACTAAAGGTACTAAAGGGGACTGAAGCACCGCAGCTTTCCAAAATCACTGTCAGCTGCACACACTGTATCTGTTACCAAGTTATACATCTGTTACGACGCCGTCGTGTCGTTTATGTTGAAATAAACTACTTGAGTAATGCAAATGTTTGTTTGAGGAATTGCGCATGGTATGCGTGCGTAAAAGCTGTTGTTTTCATCATTTATCGGCCTTGTAAATACAGAAGGCAGCCATCCGACTGCTAATGACGCCGATGCAGAGTGATTTACACTGTTTGGAGGCGTTTCCTGAGGCATCATCGGCTCTGATTGGACAAACACGTGTCATGCACCAAAGACAAAGGCTCTGATTGGAACACCTATTTTGAGACAACACTGTATCACCTATGAATGGGCTACAGTGATGCTGGAACTACCGTCTGAAAGCCCGGAGTCTCCCGTTTAAGAGGGGAAAAAAGGAAGTTTATATCTTTTATGGTTCAACAGCTATGCTCGATTAAACACAACATGGTCCCTGGCATCGCCGACAATGCCGGCGTCCCCAGACTGTTAAGCACAACAGACTGCAGGATATTGCTGTAATGAACCATCTCAGATGTTTTTTCGTGTTTCAGTAGGATGTGTGTGTGTCCAGGGTTATCATAGGTAGACTTTTTTTTAGATTTTATGAATGATATAAATGAGGAGCTACTGTTCGAACAATGTGTTTTGTTGGACTGTGACAAACCCAGTAAGTTTAGTTACAAGTCTATACAGCATTCACAATCTTGTCATATTTTTTATTAAGCTGTCATGTTGGCTGGCACAAAGCTACCAGTCGTTATGGAGTGACTGGTAAAGTGTCTCATCAATAGTGCTCGCGGACTTTCTAAACCACTTCAGAATTCACATGATCACGTCAGACAGCGATTTTTAAAAAGAAAATGATGTGCTTGTTGCCAATGGACTGGTGACCAGTCCAGGGTGTACCCTGCCTCTCACCCAATGATTGCTGGAATAGGGTCCAGCATCTCCACGACCCTTAATTGGACTAAATGTTTCGGAAAACAAATGAATGAATGAATGTTTTCACTCAATACTTTCCAAAATCCTGGCTTTACTAACCTGCGAAACTGCCACCTTTGGAAAATTTTGCAACCGATTCAGTTTAGATTCAGTTCAATACATTTATAATTATCAGGTCAGTTTTACAGGGCAGAACTAAGCGCTTACAAGTAGTCAGAGGTTTACAAATATTTTGTGGTAGGATTACCTCCAATTGTCAAAACTAGTATTTCCTCTTCATGTCAGATGGTTTTTCCCAGCAGTACTTGAAGGCATCCTCCAGTTCTGATTTGCCGATGCGTTCCAACTGTGCCTCTTTCTACTTAAGCAACAAGTCCAAGACTGCAGATTGCCAGATGTTTAAAGTTTCTGTGTTCGTCTCCAGCCTGCAAAACCAAATTCCTGTTCTCCCTGGATTCCTTCCCTTTCTCCTTTGTCCAGAATACCTGCCTGCCCCAGTGTTTCCCTAACCTCTTCTCCTCGTGAGTCTTCCTGGTAAATTTGACCTTGGATTGCTGTTCAGATTTTGGATTTTGGATTCTGGACTTACCCTCATTTGTCTCTGGTGAGAAGATTACTTTTTGTTCCTCCTGGACATCTTATTCCCTGTGTGCCACTTTGCTAACCCCCCTGTCGTCTTCAGCCGCACCCATTGTGGCTCAACCTAAAGGATAATTCTTGTTCAACTGGAATTGGCTTCCTGCTTCCCAGACTCCAGCAATTGTCAATAGAATCTTTAACCTGATCCTGAGGTCTTCTGATTCTTTTGGGTCCCATCTTCTGAGTTGTCACAGAGGTGGGTAAAGAAACAGCAGACGTAGAGCACAATAATGCGATGTAGAAATTAGCGATGTTCTCATGTTATATTTAGGATTACCGTTACATTTCCTGTGGGAAAACTTTGCCATTTTAAGACTGTTTATTGACGCCATAAAGGAAAATGAAACTCTATTTCTTATTGTTCATGATTACAAAATGTATAGACTACTATCAGGACGAGGAACCACTTCACCCAGTGTAATAAAAAAAAAAAAAGTCCTAGCAAGATGACCTATCCCAGCTTTAACATTGAAACTCTTGTTGTCATGGCTCACATTTAAAAAGGTTGAATATCCAAGCACCACGGCTGCATGCACACTGAGAGAAACTTTAAATGTTTTTGGTTCATTTACCCCCAACAACGTGCCGCCACACAACTGAGAGCGCTAACCTATGTAGGCTGTCGTTCAGGGTCAGCAGGCAGTGTGGAAAATGAAATCCAATCATCCCATCATTGGGAAGTCGGCTGGAACATCCAATGGCACAGCTTTAGTGTTCCAGTAATTTTCAACATGAAACGCAAGTTGTTGCAGCCGAGCTGATAGCAGTTCTTCTGCTCTGTTTGTCTTTTTGCTACCTACAAATGTCGCCGACTTGTAAGTCACATGATCAGTGACGAAAGCTGAGAATGATCTATAATTTTCAACATGAAAATTGAATCAATTATACAATTGTTCCCCATAAATGTATTTAACTAATGTGTGTATGCAAGTTAATTATCTTGCTCCCATGCGGGGTGATATTTCTGCTATTGATCTACGAGACGGGGCCCCACACCCAACAACCACAGAAGAGAAAACTATCCCTGATAAAGAAATTACAAGAAAGCATTTTTAACAGGACTCAGACTTTCAGAATAAAAGTGGTCATTTGAAATATTAACTTTCAAGTTCATTAGATTAGTAAAATCTCTACTTCATATCATGTTTAGTTGTTTTTGGACACTTTTTTTGTCAGTTTACTAAAAATCCACTTCAGTCCAATCCACTTTATTTCTATAGCACATTTTATGAACACACAGTTTCCCAAGTGCTGCACAAATAGAATAAAACAGTGAAAAAGAAAAACAATGTTACAAGGGTTATAAAGGGTGGGCAGCTCACGTTTTTGCTCAGACAACACACACTCCTCCTCTTCCTCCTGGTAGCCTTTCCTCTATCTGACAAGGGATGTCATATGGGACTCTTTTTACATAAGGGAGAGTAATTCCTCAGGGAACACATTCTCATCTTGCTTATTGTCTTTCTCCCTTTCCTTCCTTTCCACACACATGCACAGTCCAACGCCATCTGAATATTAAGTTTGTACCAGAGTGTCTTTTATACCTCATATGCTTTAATCATAATGAAAGGATTCTGTTAGCTGTTTTGTCCTTGAATGTTCCAAAGGTGTTAGGGAGGGTAAAGTGGATGTATTCATCCTCACCCTCCTTTAACTACCATGTGGTTTAAAAGATGAGATTATCCCAGGTCTCTACTCTTTACATTCATTTTTCTGAATGCCGAGCTTCATGTCTCCCAGCTGTTCCCTGCAGCTGTATTCAGATAGTCAGGTGATTCAACAACACGGCCTCTTCAACTGCACCCTGCACCCTGCGCCAACATCAGTAAGAAAGCACTTGACCAAAAACAAAACAACCAAGACAAACAACAACAACAAAAAAACAAAGATCTAAATATGTTTGGAGTGATTCTTTTGCTTTTCTCTGCTCCTGTACTATCCTAGCCGACCACAACCTTTTTTCTGTTTTGCAAAGAGCAGCTTCTCAGTGTGGTGGCAATGCCAGAGTCCACCAGATGCTAGGATCAGAATTAGGTGGGAACATCATGAAAATGTGGATCCATCCAGACTTGCAGGAACACTTCAGACTGCTGGCAGTTTGATGTTTTCTCAGGGATGTTTTCTTGGCACTCCTTGGGACCATTTAGTACCATCCTGGCATGGTTTAACATTTAGTACCAACCTGGCATGGTTTAACATTTAGTACCATCCTGGCATGGTTTAACATTTAGTACCATCCTGGCATGGTTTAACATTTAGTACCATCCTGGCATGGTTTAACATTTAGTACCATCCTGGCATGGTTTAACATTTAGTACCAACCTGGCATGGTTTAACATTTAGTACCAACCTGGCATGGTTTAACATTTAGTACCATCCTGGCATGGTTTAACATTTAGTACCATCCTGGCATGGTTTAACATTTAGTACCATCCTGGCATGGTTTAACATTTAGTACCATCCTGGCATGGTTTAACATTTAGTACCATCCTGGCATGGTTTAACATTTAGTACCATCCTGGCATGGTTTAACATTTAGTACCATCCTGGCATGGTTTAACATTTAGTACCAACCTGGCATGGTTTAACATTTAGTACCATCCTGGCATGGTTTAACATTTAGTACCATCCTGGCATGGTTTAACATTTAGTACCATCCTGACATGGTTTAACATTTAGTACCAACCTGGCATGGTTTAACATTTAGTACCAACCTGGCATGGTTTAACATTTAGTACCAACCTGGCATGGTTTAACATTTAGTACCATCCTGGCATGGTTTAACATTTAGTACCATCCTGGCATGGTTTAACATTTAGTACCAACCTGGCATGGTTTAACATTTAGTACCATCCTGGCATGGTTTAACATTTAGTACCATCCTGGCATGGTTTAACATTTAGTACCATCCTGACATGGTTTAACCCCTTCACCAGTGGGGGCCCACCTTTGACCCATTGCAAACATGATGACGCAGTCTTGTGCAAATATGTGGGTTTTTGTTTGTGTTTTTTAAGATCCCAGAAGGGAGGTCTCTCACATTCCTTATGGATAATAAAGACAAAAAAAAAAAAGTTATTATATATTATTTATCAGAAAAGCATTTTCAATGTTGCTGCTAGATGGAAATATAAAATGTTTAACATATTGTACAAAATTTTATTTTAAAAAAAACAAAAAAAAAAAAAAACAAAAAAAAACCCAACATCAAACTGCCCGGTTGTGGAGCTCCAATGGTTTAGGGGTTACACACCACCTGAGTTTTGTTGCTGACTACAGTGTAGCATCTTCTGTTTGCTTCTTTCAGCAGGATCATGAATCATGTCACAAAGCTCAGATCGTCTCCAAATGATTTCATCAACATGAAAATGATAAGACCTACTACAGAAGAACAGTCTATGATGCCATTGTAATTTTACAAAAACAAAACAAATGTTTTACTGTCCACAGGGTCTTAACAATAGCCTTATATCTGTCTTCCTCCACAGCATTCAGCAGAACATATCTCTGGCTGTTTGGATTGTGATAATGCTTGTTTGTGGTGTCGCTGACAGAACCTCTAGCAAAAGCGACATCAGGAGAGAGTGTCCTTTTTTGTTTGGTTTTACTCGAAGATGGAGGTTGCTGATCTCTGGTTCTCTAAAGCATGTTAGCTATGGTGGCGCAGCAAACTGCTTATGCTACAGCTTTAGCTCAACCTTTTAAAGCCAAAGTATCTCAAGGCGACAGACTCGACTCGTTATTTTATCTGTAGTTCTCTGCTGCCATGTTCTACTTCAGCATCTGCTACAGATTGTTTTTCTGAACTCCTTCTGTCTATTTTCCCTGCTCAGCATTTTTAGTGAAGCCCTCATTCTTCATGAGAACAAATTAATGTTGTGTTGTTCTCATGGATGACATCTTGCTGCTTGTCCTCGAAGCATCAGCTTAGCAGACTTTTCTTCTCATGGGGCCCTGAGAAATACCGTGAGACTGGTCGGAGCTTTGGGGTGGGCATGGTTAACAAGGAAAAGCTTCTGTATTGTTGCTGAGGTGAGGCTCAACAAATAGTTTTAATAAACAACTGATTGAAGAGATGAGTACGAATAAAAATGTATTCAACATGTGGCATTTAAGGACACGGACACGGCTGCATGCACAACGGCGCCCTGCAATGGATGTTAAATATGACTGGATAACTTGTTAATTGCTCAAAAGAACAAATACACCCTACTGGCCCTGTTGCGGGGCAATGCTTCTCGCAATATAGGAATTGACCTCAAGAACAGGAACAGAGTTTTGTTGTAGGGGATGGAAAAAAGATTCAATAGCAGACGACAGATGAAGCAAAGATTTTAATGTTATTCTGGTGTGCAAGCAGACAAAGAAAGCAGGTGGGCAGGCAGGCAGACTGATAAGCAGACTGGCAGCAGACAGTATCCTCACTAGGTGAGACAGGGAGAAAGCAGGTTAAGTCAGGGTGCAACTTTAGAGAAAATAACTCAGGCAACTCAGCCTGAGCACTGTTACCACTGGGTGAAACAACAATCTGGTGAAGACTGGTAGGCTGAGCTGTCCTTAAGTAGGCTGCTGGTGATTGTCTGATGAGGAACAGGTGTAATCCATAGCCATGAGAACAAGGAATGCCCGCCACTGCCACACACAGGAGATGGCACCATAACAGTTCTCGCTTCTTGCAGAGTAACAAGCCTTATATTAAAGGCCACAAGAACAAAACGATGTAATCTCACTCACTTGGTGCAGGACATCCAACGCAGAACTTTCTTCTCGTGGGGCTCTAAGAAGAATCGTGTGATTGGTCGTTTTTTTTTGCAGGGCATGGTTAAAGCACAAAGTGGAAAGTTGCTGCTTTCGCATCTCTGCTGAAATCCATTCTGAGAGGTTGAATGGATAGCTTTGATTGACAGCTGATTGAGGTGTTGTATGACATGGTGTATGTAAATACACATACACTACTATGTGCATATATCAACACTGCTGAGGATGAAATGTTTCGTTAAACGTGAAATCTCCATGTCAATTGTTCATTGCACATAAAAACACAAAGACACATCCCTCGCAGTAATTCCCACTCTGTTGTGGATGAAGATTCACACAGAGAATGAAGTGACCAGACCAAAACAAACTTTTCTATTGTCCTTGTGGCCTTCAGAACAAGAACAAAGTTGTCCCTTCTCGCGGAGTTTGTAACAAGTTGAACATAGCAGCTCTACTGCGGGCATTTTTAGTAGTGCAGCAGTGAAAAAGGTCCCCAGAAACAGTTTCCACTTTTTAAACAAGTGTACTCAAGATAAATTCATATCATGACAAAATTTAATTCTATAAATTGCTATAAATTGTTTGTCTAACAACAATGGATCTAATCAACAGCGTTTAAAAACATTTTATACAACTTTTTGACATTAAAACTCTGTTTCAGACTTGTTTTTGATGACATGGCATTACATCCCCTGGGAGGGGCGCAACCTGACAACCACAAATGGAGACAAGACACGGATAGAAGATTGTAAACTTTATTCTGACAAGAATCAGATGTGGCAGGACTATGGAACCTATAGTGGAGGATGGGACATTAGGCTGAAAACAATAAAACAAAACAAGGCCTGACTCAGACTCTACCTGTAAACCAAACCAAATAAACTCCTACCTAACTGATCTAATAAACAGAAATGGACCAAAACACATACAAGGGATGGCAACAACCTCTAGCCCTAGTGTGTCTGTACATCTTTTCACTACGTGTTGAAATATAAAGGGGACCCCAACTTTCCTGGTCCTCATGCCTCCCCACACCTGTTCCACCATGTAATTAACAAACAAAGAGGAGGGAAACAAAAGAAGAGTCTGACGGCTTCCAGGTGCTGGTCTTTTAAATGACCCCCACTGCTGATTGGAGCACTTGAATTCGAAGCAGCCAATAAAACCCATGGAAGGCAGGACTCCACTAGGAAACTCCTGGAGAGATGGCAAGTGTTTCACAAGTGCAAGTGATGCATGTAACACACAGTGATGTCTATCATGTGCCTTTCTAGAGCCGTTGCTGCCCAGCAACGTCCTGAGGCCGAGAAACAACACTGTACAACCTTTACATCCGGGATGCAACGTGATGTGTTATTCGCATTATAATAAGGAAGTGGGTGTTTTGAACACGCAACGTCACTGGTTCAGCAAAGAAACACAAGACGATTAAAAGTGAAACAAAACAAGAGTCATCATAAGATCGTCTTCTGCTGGCTGGAGGGAGCTAACAGGTCAGGTAGGATGCAAGATGGATGCTGAATTAACCGTCAATAGGGGGTGTGTGACGGGGAAAAGGGCAGAAGTTCTGTAGTGTGTCTTTAAGGCAGCAGGACACAGTTTCCAGCAGAATAAAGCTACTACACACAATCTCTCCACTATTGTTATTATAATAATTACATTTTTAATAAAGAAAAAGAGATGAAATTGTATTAAATTAGACTGAAATTGGGCCTAAAATATATTGACAGATTCAACACTAAATATGTCCAACAGTGAATAACTTTGTGGGATTAAAATACACAGAAAACAGAGAACACACTGGCTATTTGTCTCTTCTGGCGTTAGTCCGTTCAAAGAGATAAAGAAAAAAAATGTTTGTTCACAATCTAAAAAGAATCTGATTTGCTTCAGAAATAAAGAGAAGAAAGTTTAATTAAGTTTTTTGCCTGTTAAAAGTTTCTATAATGTAACATAAAACTGAGCTCAGAGAAACCATTCCAGATAAAAAAAACACACTGGATGTGAGCGTAACCTTTTAAAGAAAGACCCCATTACTGCATTTCTAACTATTGTTTTTCATTCATCAAAAGCTGGCATTTTCCTCAAGACAGCAGCAGGGGTATGTCGAGAACAAAACACGGCGAGCTTTCCACTCTCAGTTGTCACCAGAGTGATTGATGAGGCTTTGATAGTGATTTTTTCTCAAAGCAACACCATCAGAATTCCTCACAAAGCCCAGACTACCAGACCACTGATGACATTTCTATTTGTTTTGACCATATTTTTTTTCTTTTCATCCATTAACTGCAGACAAACACACATCACTCACATAAACACACCTAGGACAGACATTTCCGCTCACAACACTTGAGATTAATTTACTCTAATTGCTTCACATTTCAACCAGCAGCATGATATGAGATCATGTTGATTCTCTTCCTGAGAGGAAGCTCTACAATGACATCACTTTTTCTTTTTTTTTTTAACCTCCATCATACTCTGGCTGTCACTCTCATTCTTCCACTCCTTCGCTCCATCTCTCGCTCTACCTCGCTGCTTATCTCTTAATTGCTTTTCTGTAAATGGATAAAATGTGAGTCTGCTCACTCATTCCATGTGTGAATTAGTGTTTAAAAGAAAAAAATAATGGCAGTCATTCTCTAAATGTCTCATTACTCCCATTTTCTGTGCATTTGCAGCAACGAGAACTGCTCAGCAGTTCTCGTTGCTGCAAATGCAACAAGAACTCCCCCCCTTCATCTTGCCCAAGGGTGAACATAATTAAAACTATTAAATTACTAAATAATTGACAATTGTCACTCAGTAGGAGAAAAGCCGAGCAGATTGGGTGGGAAGGACCTCCACTCTGTGTGAATCAGAGCTGAATAATGTATCTGTGATCCAACATTTCAGATAAACATAAACTAAATGCTCCACAGTAAATGAATGGGAAGATAATGATCTAAGTGTGCGCTTGTTGGAGGGACGGCAATCCTTTTTCTTACTGTTGTTAAAGTTATGACAGTAAAGGTTTTTGGAAATCAAAGCGTTTCTATTTTGGAGCAGAAGATTTAAAACTGTCAGAAAAGTGATCCAGCATTAATGTCTACAAATCTATCCATGTTTATGCAGCATCAGAGCTGCCTCAGCATCCAATATATCCCGCTGCAGATGTTTAAGTATAGTAGTGTTCATAAAAATGCTTTATCCAATCAAAAGTCTATAATTGTGAATATTTTCTTTTTTTTTTAATGCTTTTAAGTTCCAACAGGTGTCAGCTACTGTGATATCAAAAGCGAAGTCTGTTTATTGTGCATTGAAGTAGTGTGGCATCAAATATGATTGCTCATGGAATGATGGAGAAAGGTTTTAATTATCAGCTGACCCAGACAAATATCTGCAGAGCCCATCGAGTGACATCGATACATAATGTATCTGTACCCACGTGTTACTAAATTATTGCTACGGCTTATTAATACATGGAACAGGGTAATGAACTTCTGGCCGCAGGTTATTTATGCATGAAAATTTCTGACTATAGCACAAATATAACTACATATGATTTTCAATCTGATCTCCCATAAAACCTAAAGGTACAGTGAATAGGAGTTTTTGACATTTTGTAAGAAAATGAGTATAGTATAGTACTTTCAAATGCCAAGCACAGTTGTGAATGTACAGTGGCTGTCAGTGGCCAAAATTCTTCCAGACAAACATGTTTTTGTCTGTAAGAGGGTCCAATGGCCTCAGCTGCAGGGATGACTGCACTAAAATGTGTTGTCTTCTTCTATGTGCTTTTTAAGACATTGTGTGTGCCAACAGTGCTCTTGCACCTATCAAAGCTAGTACCGCAGCTTTATAAAATCAAAACAGAGCAGCTATTTTAGTAAAGCAATTTAAAACTTTGTTTCTGTTTTTATCTAATTATATATAAAATATTTCTGCCAACCACTGCTGATTTAGTTACAATCTGCACCTTTAATTTACTGTAACTAGAACATGTACACATATGTGGACATTTGCATAGTCATGTGCTTGCATCAAAATAGTAAAATGTTATCTAAACTTTTTTATAGTTCATCATGAAATTATATTTATTGGTTCATCTTACCTTGAATAGCTGCAGCAAAGTAAATCTAAATTGCAAGCTAAACAAAAGTTCACTCTTAGGAGGTTAATTTTACTTTAATCTTAGAATGAATAAGCTTACCTAGCTAAAAATGTTGGTGTAGATGCTCTGTCATCCAGGTCATGATAACCCTAAGAGCTTGAATTAAAGGCAGCTTTTGTCTCTGGCAGACATTTCACTGCTTCTCCAAAAGGTTTCTTTTAAACCAAGTGGTGTGGATTTCCAAGCTTTTAAACTGTTTGGCCTTTCACAGATGAAAGTTGTGGAAGTCACATGTTGTTGGCCAACCATCTTGTAGGTTGTAAAGACTATTGCCATTTGTGAGTTGCTTACCTGCGTGGTTGACGTGATGTGTTTTGGTCATAGGACTTCAAGTGTGAATTGTTTTGAAATTACCTGGGAGGGAGAGTCAAGGCTGCGATTGGACAAACAAAACCTGTGGCCACACCCCCCCCTCTTAATATTGTTTTTTACTCCCTTTAACATCCACAGCTTTACTACTTTCTCAAACTATCCATCTTACCTGTCCGAAATGTGCACATCACTGTCCTCAAATAGGTGTCCATCATCCTTGAAACGCAGGTGAACTTTTGAATCTTAATTTGAAGAGCAGGCTTTCCTGTGTTGAACCATATGCTTTACCAGCCAGTCTAGAACTGAAGAACCCTTTTGGACGACAGACAAAATGTCTTCAAGTGACAAAAGAAGTCCAGTTGCTTTTGACTCAAGAATGTTGGACCCATAGACTGTGTATAAAAAGATGGACGGAGCCTCCATGACATCACCCATCAGTTTCTGAAGAGCTGATTTGAAACTCGGTGGGCGGTTCCAACCATCACCATCTTGGCAGGGGCATATGTGACGTCTTGCCCAGAAAATACAAAAATGGGCAAGAGGTGGAGCTGAAAGGGGGGGCTGTGAGGTGGATGATTGACAATGAGCCAACTCTGACCTGCCTGTAACTAAGAGCTAACCAAGTTAGCGGGAGCTGACCCTAATTATGCCTGAAATTGAGAGCAAATTTCTATTAAATGGGGGAGTTAGAAAAAAATTCACTACCCCAACAGTTGTCATGAAGGTAAACCTGACCTATTAAACTGAGAATGGATTTTTGAATCAGGCTGTAAATTTCTGCTGTGAAGTTGGTCTTTTTAACATGGGAGTCTATGTCAATTTGCTCTGTTTTGGAGCCCCAGTGGATGAAGGGGGAACGGCAGTTTTATGCACTTCCACATAGGCTTGACTTTTAACTGCCGGAGATTGCCGTTTGGTTGCACTTGTTGCTACAAAACAATAAACGGAGATGGGAGACCAGGTACTTCATTCAGTGAGGACTTCACTGCTTTATTACTCCCCCAAAACTACAAAACCCACAAAAATAATCAACAGTCTCTCTGTCTGTCTTTGGTAATGCTGGGAGGGGACATACGTCCTACTGGAAAACCCCAAAACATTCAACAAGATGCTCTGTTATTATGATATCCTGAAACTTCCTGTGATTAAGTGAAGTGTCATAAATACAATAAAACAATTCAACGACTTAAGGCACCCAGTTTGAAACAGCAGACACTGAGCAAGTTGTTGCATTTGTAATGTATGGGCACAGTTTAGTTATGTTATTCCAATGTGTTAGCAACCCACTGGAACATCTTTGCAACGAGTGGCCATGTGATATAATCTATTGTCTTCCGATGTCACCTTTCGTCCAGGTGCAGTAGTATTTTTTAGGAAAAACTTATGTGAGATTGTGTGAATAATGACGTTTGTGTTCCTCAAATTGTGTCTGAGAGGGGACGCTAACCCTTTTTAATGTACATGCGTGCTTATTGTTTTCACATGTAAGCAGTACGTCTAAATGTATCAACTGGCAATCATACTTCACCAGGTAGTATTTTCACAGATGTCCGCACTCCATTGCTTCTCTAC
Organism: Telmatherina bonti; assembly: GCF_933228915.1. Classification (NCBI taxonomy): domain Eukaryota; kingdom Metazoa; phylum Chordata; class Actinopteri; order Atheriniformes; family Telmatherinidae; genus Telmatherina; species Telmatherina bonti. The sequence goes on from NC_136615.1 coordinate 28,739,062, forward strand.
TGGGGTCCCCCAGAGGTCTGTGGTGGGATTCCTTCGAATTGGAAAACAAATAATCTCTTTGGGTATATCCCATATGCAGATGATAACCTGCTGTATCTGTCACAATAATTTTAAATTTTTTTTAATTTGAAAATTGTTAATATGATTACAGGTCAGTGCGATTACCTAAAAAGACTTGCCATATATCAACAACCAAACAGTGTTTACAATTTTTTTTTATTTATATAGGAGTATTTTATGTGTACCATATATATATATATATCTATCTGTATCTACATTTGTCCATTTTTACAGATGGTATAAATCCAAACTTGTAAAGTCAAGCATTAATCAGTCTTAGCTGTACAGTTGTGTTTTTGACAGAAGCAAAAAAAAAAAAAAAAAAAAAAAAAGGAAAAGATTAACAGGGTATGTGAAGGTGCTATGATGGGATCCACTGGATTTCAAACAGCTCCAAGTCCAGAAGTTTTAACACAGCGAACAAAAGGTAAAGATTCACAAGTTTCCACTGTACTGCATAAGGTTTCACAGTGGGGAGGTAACACGTTGAGGAGATTCCTGGAGGAAGTCCAGGGTGAAAGTAATGCCATGTAAATTAGGGTATCGTGTTTTTGGGCTAAGGTGGTTTATGCGAGAGAAGAAGGGCTCAGAGATCAGGTGGTGGTTAGATTCAGTTTATCTAAGAGTTGTGCCATTTAATCAATAGATGTCCCCCTGTTGTCTCTCTGTTGAACTCTTGCTGTCAGGTTGCTACTGTTGCCGTCATACTCTCTCCTCCTGCCCTCAGCTATAGAGCCACATTGAACTCAGTCACCAGGAAGTCCACGTAGTCTCTCTCTTTGGTCTTGAAGGCCTCAGCAATGAGGCGTGCGGCGTCCCTGTGTTCGCGGCCCCTCAAGGAAACCCCGTTTACCTCCAGTATGACCTGACCCACCTTCAGCTGGCCACAGTTATGAGCTGAGCCACCTCTCTAAGAGAAAGACAGACAAAACAAATGAGCAGAATGAGTCTTAAACATTTAAACACACAGAAAGTTCCCCGTTCAAACCAGCACCCCTCTTACTGTAAGGTCACAGTGCTAACCACTACACCGCCGTGCAGCCTGGTGAAGTAGTAATCATCAGAAATAATTCACTATATCACCAGACTGGACATTACGTTGTCCTTTATACCTCCCAGAATGAATTTTACCGCTTGTTGGGTGTTAATTTAGAGCTCTGAAGAACATTTATGACCATCAGCAACAGTCATGTATAAACACACACACACACACACCAATAACTCCTGACTGTTAAATTCTGCTACATCATGCCTCTAGAAAGTGTGAGATCAATAAAAAAGGAATGGTTTCTTCAGGTTAGTTGAGAGAATAATAAAACAATTAAGAACATGTCAATTGTGTATGATTAACTATTAGTATACCATGGTCTGGGTGAATACTCGATTCTGATTGGTTGCAGCCATTCCATTAAAAAGTGATATAGGACACCAGTTAAAAAAAGTTCCGTCAAATAGCCCAATAATAATAAATCATTGCGCTGGCTAAAACACTAGTTGGCAACTGTGGCAACAGAAATGTTAGCGACAAACCAACAAAACAGAAAGAAGAAAGAAGATCTGGAAGGACTATGTCAAACAGCGGCCCACGGTTGCTAATGAATGGATCTGATCTGCCAGTTTTTAAGGTATTTTAATTTTCAGGTTAATTTAGACCATTGTTTAACAATAACTAGAGTAGAAATGGGAGAAAGGAAAAAAAGTCTCTCGATCCATCCCCATCCCACTACTGTATTATGTTGATGTTCTACCTAAATTGTGAGTTGAAATCAGTCACTGCAGATCAAATATCTATCATAGTGTTTTAGCTGTATTAAATAATATTTAATCAGTTAGGTTGTGATGACGCTCCAGATCTCTCAAAGAGGGACAGAGCGGCTCTAAAGTCACCCTGCAGCAGTGCAGCGGACCATGCGTGTGTTTCTCTGCATTAATGCTCCAGCGGTTACGCCAATTTCACAGTGATCTTGAAGAATTAAAAAGGTCTGTGCTGTTCGCATTTAGAATTTTCCACGGCCAAATTTTTCTTATGCTATTATAGAAACCAACCACTCCACGTCCTCACCTATTTCCTTCATAATGTGAAGAAATAGGCATTTTCAGAAGTCACCATATTTTCTTTGGAATCCGTTAAAAGGATGAGGGTGGCATGCTGTGTGCGCACACGCATTCACCATTTCCCCTTCATCAGTGATTTGTTGCAATAGTATCTGCTGCCAAACGAGCTGTTGGTGCTGCCAATGGCGGTTACCTTGGCAACTTCACGAGGCATTAAATAGTCCGCTCCGCTGCTTCTTGTTAAAAACATTATTTTAACAGTAAAAACAACATTTTGAATTGATCTTATATTATTTCCTTTGTGAGTGTCCATGGTATAAGCAGGATAATGCCTTCCCCCATTATCCCCTTAAACTTCACAGATCCCCCCCCCAACACACACACACACACACACACACACACACACACACACACACACACACACACACACACACACACACACACACACACACACACATTTTCATTTCAACAAAGTTATTGTTGATTGTAAAAATCCTTACATGCTAAAACTTTATCTTTATCTACAAAGTCCACAGTCTTCCTGGATGAAAGGTCCCAAAGTAACTATGAAATAATTTCCCAGTTGCTTCACTGTGGCACATTTTAAAAGACTTAATTAGATGCTCCAAGCAAAACAATATCCCATTTAGTTAAACACTGGCAGAGTTTAAAACCTCCATTATAAAGTTAGATAAAATTTTTTAGCAATAAAATGGAAGCACCTGCAGCTTGTTTGGCAGCAGATACTATTGCAACAAATCACAGGTGATGAAATATGATAGTGTTGTGGGATGCGTGTGACTGTGTGGTTCAGGGAGCTCAGGGTGCAAGACAGGGTACCACTTTCAGATCTTGCTAGCTCCCAAACATTACTTACCCCAGCTTTAAAAAGTGGCAGATAAGATACATTCATTGGTAACCATGGGCTGCTGTTTGACAGTCATTCCATATATATATTCTGCTTTCTGTTTTGTCCGTTTTCACTAACATTTCTGTTGCCACAGCTACCAACTGGCATTTGGTTATTTGACAGAACTTTTTTTAACTGGTGTCCTATATCACTTTTTAACAGACACCCTGCAATCAATCAGAATCAAGTATTCACCCAGACTATGGTATAATCTAAGTTGAACGTTGGTTCACCTTGTTCACAGGTCTGATGGCTTGTATGAACTCCTTGCAGCAAGTACAACTTTTGTACTTTCTCACTGATCTCAGTGTTTGCCGTTCATTGGAAAAAAAATAGTTGTACAGTGTTGGCTTCTCAGCCTGGGAACGCTGCTAGGTAGCAGCGGCTCCATTAATACACATAATGGATGTCACTGTGTCATCGAGCAATTCCAGAATGCAGAGTTTTAAGATCAGAAAGTTCCATGATGCGTCTTTAAAATCAAGTCTTGAGCCTCATTTCTTAAAAGCCCAGTGTTAAAGACTGAAGAGCAGCTAGATCAGACCAGAGAATATAAACCTCTGCTGAGCTTGTAGGTAAGCACTCTTTGAGGGAATGAAGGGCTCATTGTAAGTTCATCTACATCTGCAAGTTACCAAGGAACAGCAGCTGTAATGAAGGTGCGATTGCTGTTTCTTCTTCTTTTCAGTATGAACTGAAAATCACAGGCACTATTTACATGCTAAATTACAGCCTACAGTGCTCATAAAAGTTCTGTGGAAATGACTTTGATTATACATCCACTTTGGATGTTTTCTGCAGTCCATAATTTATGTCAGTAACCAACATTTGATGGCAGTGGAGGCTGAGAAGCCAAACGTAATGTCCATCTGAGTGCCATTTATTCAAGTTTACCCACCTTCCCACAATGAATCTCAAGTGAAAATGTCAGTCTAAGTACTTGTGGGTGAACAAACTGAGCGCAGGTGTGAAATACTGTCTTGTGATTGGATGTGCAGCTGCATTAGCACACCATCAGAATTAGACATTTATTTTTTTTTAAGTTGGTGGAAAAAAAATCGAATATTACAGTTTTTTTCTGTATTATTTCACAATTGTAGTTTTAATAAGTGACAATATATAATTAAAATGACCAAAAAAGGGTCATTTATATATTCAATGTAAAATAACAATGAACAATTATTTCTTTTAAAGAATTGAAATAACTGTGCGAGATGAGTACAGAAAATATCAATTTTAAACTTAAAGTGGGTATTATGCACATTTCAGTCTAATCTATTTTAATTTGCAAGTCCAGAAAGGCAAGAAATTATCAAGCATTTTTCACAAACCACTTCATTTATTTTGTATTGATCAGCCAGATCAGCCTCTGTCATAAATAAGCAATCAGAGAAAGCTCCGCCCTATGTCCTGCCTATGGGCTGCGTCTAATCGGTCAACTGCTCGGAGTACTTATACTGAGCAGTGAAGGTGGGTGTGTCCTTCTTCTCATGAACGTGCACAGCCTAAAAAAGAAGACTAATCACTGAGTCCCTCCCCTGGGATGTCACAAAAATTTCAAAGTGAAAATGATTCCCCAAAACCAATCGTTACTATCACCATGAAAACAGAATGTAAAGAGCGCTGGAAAACTCCAACATGCATTCAGGTGATAAAAAAAAACAATGCCGCTCCTATGTCTGATGAGTGTTCAACACTATATCACTGTAGAAAGCTCAGAAAACTCAAAATGGTGTGATAGAGCCCCTTCAATAATGACAACAATAATGATGATAAAAACATTGGTGTGACGGTGCGTTCGGACCAAACGTGTTTTGAGCGTTTTTGATGCTAATAACGCGTTTGGTTGACGCTGGTCACTAAACTGCCACTTTGGTGTCCGACGCCCGAAACGCTCCTGACGTTCCTTTGCATTTGCCGCTTGTCTGAAGCGAGTGGGAAACGCGGCGGAAAAGAGAGGGGGAAAGGTGGAGCTTTCCTTCCGGTCAGTTTGAATGATGGCGATGCAGTAGAGAGATGTCATGGTTTCTCCTGCTGCGTTGCCAAATCAGTAATATTTAGATTTTAGCAAGGAATGGTTATCCTAAATATTACCAGGAGTAATGGCAATTATATGCAACAGTATATGATGAAAATACAATAATGCCTCCACAATGTGGATGTTTCTTTTTCATTATATATACGGAGCTACCGACGGAGCAGCTCTTTGGTGCAGCTGAAATCAGCAAAAACTGGCAACTCTGACAGGGCCAGTTAGGGCCGTTAGGACAGCAGAGTTTCTGCAAGCAGCCTGCAACTCTTGTTTGTGGAGAGAACTGCACCGTTGAGGATCATTATGACTTGTTTAGATAGCATTTTCAGTAAGCCAACGGCTGCTTCACGAGCCGCAAGTGAGCCGCATGCGATGAGGAACACTGTCGTAAGGAGTCTCAGCCCCGTGTCTGGGTTCACCACAGAAATCCTCCAGGAGCTGCGAGCTGATTGCTTTGATTGGTTGGCGGTCAAAGTTCAGATTTTCCATATCTGGCTTTTGATGTGCGTTCCGCGCGGGACGCGCGTCGAGCTTAAAAAACTTTTAAAATTTTCGGCGCTCAAAACGCGACGCGAGAAAGCTCGACGCCTCCTTGCCGCGTCTCCACATAGACTTTACATGTAAACCTGCCGCTCTTGACGCTCAAAACGTGTTTGGTCTGAACACACCGTGAGGCAGGGGTTTCGAACTCTGGTCCTTGTGAGCTATCATCCTGCAGGTTTTAGTGTTTCCCCACTGTGTTTTGTACCAGGGAAACACTAAAATCTGCAGGATAGTAGCTCACGAGGACCAGCATTGGAGACCCCTAGTGTAAGGTTTCCCTCGCCCAGATGTGGGTGACTGATGCCCCTTTAGGAGCAAGTCCTGGAGGTAGGGTACAAAGGTGAGCATCTAATGGTGGGCCTTTGCCCATGGGGCCCAGAAGGGTAACTGCCTCCTGTGGGTCACAACCTGTGGGGTGGGCCATAGGGGTCAGGTGGGATGCGAGCTGGGCCGCACTTATGCACTTGCCACCAGGACACTCTAGGAAGCAATTCAATGATCGATTTTATAGTCATGTAGTCGCACTTGTGGCTCTATGTTTTGGACACTCAGGTGAAGAGGGTGGCAGGGCTGTCAACTAATCACCATCTGGCGGGAAGTTGACTCAGATGGTGGGGGAGGATGCCAAAACATGTTGTGAAGGTCTGCTGGGAACACCTGGCGGAGTCCCCTGCCAGAGAGCTTTAACTCCCACCTCTGGCAGAGCTTCATCCCTGTCCCGGGTGAGGCGGGGGATACTGAGTTCAAGTGGACGATGTTCTCTGCTTCTATTGTTGAGGTGGCCAGCCGGAGCTGTGCCCGTACGGTTGTTAGTGACTGATTTGGTGGTAATTCCTGAACTCATGGGAAAACCAGCAGTGAGGGATACTATCAAGCTGAAGGAGGAGTCCTACCGGGTTCTTTTGGCTTGTGGGATTCTGGAAGCAGCTGATGGGTATCGAAAGGCTAAACAGAATTCAACTTCGGTGGTCTCAGAAGCAAAAACTTGGGCATGGGAGTTGTGGCATGTGTCCCAATCCCAGACTAGAGCCGCCATTTCTGACATCAGTTCTACATATCAATGTATTTACATTTATTTGAAGTAATACTCAAACTATAACGTACATTTGTAAGTGTTTTTTATCTACTAAGGTCAGATATAAATGGTATTCTATTGTAAGATCACTTCATAAACCAACACAATGTATTTTCATTGACTGTGTCAATTTAATGTTAAAACCCTCGTGGTTTTGACTGCTGAAATCATTTTACACGATTATGACGACAAAATGCCTTGGTCACGCTTTTTACCTCTTGGGTGTTGATCCAGAAAAGATGCGTGTATATAAAATGATTAAAGTGGAACCTGGAATTTTCTGCAGGACAAGTGTTGTTAAGGGTGAAACAGGGACTCAGAAGAAGAGGAAGCTGTTCATGGCCGTGATAAAGAGCTGCTGCTGCAGCAGGAGTAGTGATGGCGGCAGATAACAGCCAGCCGACTGACCAGCAGCAGCTACATTTATACTTCCTCTCTCAGAAATTTAGATTGAGACCACTTCAGAGTTGGCGCCCTAGGCCAGGAGAGATAGGAAATATGAAGACTAGGAGACTGCTGCATGACGGCCCCACTTTCAATAATGTAGAGCCTGTTTTGTACACAGCGCCTCCTTTGAAGCGATGCCGTCGTCACTCCTCCTGGATAGAGCTGCTTCCCAGCGGAAAGCCAAAAACAAAATTAAACTTTTTTTTTTTTTTTTTCACTTTTGCCCCCAAAACAAGTTTCTCATTCTGAAGGGTGGTCCTGACTGTGGCGACGGCTGAAGATTCGCCTCTTTGCTAAAGGGCCTAATAAGTCTGAGTTAGTGTTCCCCAGATGTCAGAGCACACTTCCACCTGAATGTGCAGAAATCCTCCTTCTTCTTCCATAAGAGCGACCTCAAGGTGTTTGTGTTATTAATGTCCGTAAGTGACTGAGAAACTTTTTTATTGCTCAGAGATGTAGTGGTGATATCATGCAGCTGGTAGGTTTATACAGCTTCAAGTTAATAGAGTATCTCAGCAAACCAAGGTTTTGGCAAATACCTGGAATTAAGTTCACCTTGCTTGAGTCATTAAATACAGTGTTAAATGTGTAAAATGAAGCTAACAAGACCATAATCCTTATGGTTTTGCCCCAAAATCTGTTTTCATTTTACAATCCAACTACTTTTCAGGACCAAGAAGTCATTAACAAGCTTCACAGCGTACACAATGGCCTTACGGTAGAAGTTCAGATTTGTCATGGTGGTTCATGGAATGAGGTGTGCTTACATGAGCCTAGTTTGATTTCACTGGCTAAAGCTGTAAACATACATTCAACAGCCAATTAATTCCGTACAGGCTTAATTGCTTGTTAACAATTAGCCAATCACAGTGCAGCGACTCAACACATTTAATAATGTGTTGAGTTTCTGTTTTGTCTGTTTTCACTAACATTTCTGTTGCCACGGCTGCTTGATTTCAGATATTGCTGAAATCAAGCACCAGTTGTCCGGACGAAAACTCCTTGCTGACATCAGAGGACAATAGATGGACTCTTGCACCTAAAACTTGGACAAAAACTGGACATTTACCACTGTTTCTCACAGCTGTTTCTGCTCTGACTTCTACGATCTGACTGACATGCTGTACGTATTCCTCTCTTCCTCTCCCTGTAGCTCACTCTTAAATGAGCCACGTCGGTCTTTTAACACAACGCTGTAAACATTTCTGTCCAACTGAGCAAAACTCTCCCCCAAACAAAATGCAGTTGTCTTTGTTTTCTGTTTCAGCTCATCGATTAGTAATGCACATCCCTTGTTCCAACCAAGGCACGCAAAATGGCATCTCTGAACGCACAACATTACCAACCCTGAAGCAGATGGTCTACAGCACCAGAAGACCACATCGGGTACCATTCCTGTCAGCAAAGAACAGGAAACTGAGGCTATAATTCACACAGACTCATCAGAACTGGACAATAGAAGATGGAGAAATGTTGCTGGTCTGATGAATCTCCATTTCAACATTCAGATGGCAGAATCAGAATTGGGTGGAAACATCATGAAAAACATGGCTCTATCCTGCCATGGATCAAAGCTTCGGGGTGCTGGTGGTGAAATGGTGTGGGGGATGTGGTGGAACGGGAGATTCCCAACATGGATGTGCAGCAACTGTGTGATGCTTCATGTCAACATGGATCAAAATCTCTTAGGAATGTTTCCAACACCTTGTTGGATCTATGCAGGGCACCAGACTAACAGGTTGCACTGGCATGCCTAACTTTTTTACTTTTAGCTGTCTTTTTTAGCAGTTCATTTAATTACATCTTAAGGATCATCTTTTGATCATTACACAAAAACTTTCATGGTTATTTTGAAAAAAAAAAAAAAAAAGGGTTTAGAAAAAATGTTTGTCTTTATTTGAAGCATGAATGTCAAGAAGAAATAAAATTAAAAAAAAAAAAAACATAAAAAAAAAATTAAAATGCAGGTTAACTCTGTGATGGACAGGCAACCTGTCCAGGGTGTACGCTGCCTCTCGCCTAGTGATTGCTGGGATAGGCTCCAGCTGACAATCAATTTCACATGTTGTTGTGCAAATGGAATAGACAACAGGTGGAAATTATAGGCCATTGGCAAGACACACCTAATAAAGGAGTGGTTTTGCAGGTGGTTACCACAGACCACTTCTCAGTTCCGATGCTTCTGACTGATGTTTTAGTCACTTTTGAATGCTGGCGGTGCTTTCACTCTAGTGGTAGCATGAGACGGAGTCTACAACCCACACAAGTGACTCAGGTAGTGCAGCTCATCCAGGATGGCACATCAATGCGAGCTGTGGCAAGAAGGTTTGCTGTGTCTGTCAGCGTCCAGAGCATGAAGGTGCTACCAGGAGACAGGCCAGTACATCAGGAGACGTGGAGGAGGCCGTGGGAGGACAACAACCCAGCAGCAGGACTGCTACCTCCTTCTTTGTGCAAGGAGGAACAGGAGGAGCACTGCCAGAGCCCTGCAAAATGAGCTCCAACAGGCCACAAATGTGCATGTGTCTGCTCCAACAGTCAGAAACAGACTCCATGAGGTGGTATGAGGGCCCGACGTCCACAGGTGGGGGTTGTGCTTACAGCCCAACACCGTGCAGGACATTTGGCATTTGCCAGAGAACACCAAGATTGGCAAATTCGCCACTGGCGCCTTGTGCTCTTCACAGATGAAAGCAGGTTCACACTGAGCACATGTGACAGACGAGACAGAGTCTGGAGACGCCGTGGAGAACGTTCTGCTGCCTGCAACATCCTCCATGACCGGTTTGGCAGTGGGTCAGTAATGGTGTGGGGTGGCATTTCTTTGGAGTATTTAATAAAAATATTTCATTCATTCAGATCTACTGATGTAGATGTTACTTTAGTGTTCCCTTTATTTTTTTGAGCAGTGTATATCATGTTTTTGGCTGCTTACACAGCCAGAAACATCCAGGGTTTTTCCTTATTCTGCTTTCCTCTCCCTTTTTTTTGGGAAGTACACGGCAGCCTTTCATATAGCAGTTTTGTCAGTAATGGTTAAAAGTGATTTATTTAATATTTATTTTCCATGGATCTTCTCCAGTACGCCCTCCAGCTGCAGCTGAAAAACAGTGAGTTTGATGATGGAAGCTTCTCTTTTCTCAGTCAGCATATTCTCACTCATGCTTTACCAGAAACCGATGCAGCTCTTTCAGTATTACCTCTGTGTGGTGCTAGGTTTCTTCCTTTTTTTATTTAGCCAAAGCACCACTTGGTGGCGTTCTGGGGCAGACTTGATCTCATCTCATCACTTAGGGTGCATTCACATTAAGATAGTCCGCTAGACTCGGTCCGATTGGGAACTCGGCTCAGTTGTAGGGGGGTGTAAACATGCGGAATAAGATTGTATTCATGCTGCACTTTGGTCAAACGAGCCAATCCATTAGAATAACTGATATCCCCATTCCCACCAAAGGTGGCGCTGCACTATTATTTAGCAAACGAGAAGACAAGACCCGCGTGAAGAAGAAAACTCCACTTGTGAGCTAAACGTGGAGGCGAAACTATCGCTGTTTTGTTTTTTTATTTTGTCCTATGCAAGTATACTGCAGACATACACTGCAACAATGGACGCAGTATGACCAACAGACGAGGCAGAGGACTCTTAAAGTGATTGCTATGTATTTACCCAAATGCAATACTACACCAAATGCAGGAAGTGACTACATTGGAGACCTACGTTTGAGGGCGGACCGAGTCCGCTTCTTTCCGAATCAGAATTTGTTTGGCGCACTCACATTTCCCCAAACAAAACATACTTTCCTTGCAAACGGACAAGGATTCGAAATAAAAAGGCTGATGTGAATGTGCCCTCAGGTGATGTTACACAGACAGCAGGCTGCACATTAAATTCTGATCCAGGTTTTCGGCTTCATTTTGCTCAGGCAGATAAAAAAACAACTTTGATAAGGATAAGAGGGAGGAGGGATAAGGGTTAACACAGAAAGAAATAGGCATTCAGAGAGATGATCAGAGTTATGTCCAGTAGGGCTGGCTGATATGACCAAAACCTCATATCCAGATATCACTTATTTTATATCCCCTTAATGATATACATGACGATATAAAACTGTTTGTGTAATTTTATGTCAGTCATCAGTTATGTGTCAGATGTGCAACAGCAGCAGTGATCTCCTTCCATCTGGGGGAACTATGGCTGTATGAGGTTTCACGGGTAAATGCCTGTTGCGTTTGCATCTAAAGTTTATTATGAGCTTTCGCCTCCACTTGACGCTGCTTTTGCTCGTTGACTCTATTCTTTATTCTGTATTCTTTATCCTGATTCTTGCGCAGGTGATAAAATGAGTTGGTTGTGTTGGAGTCCGTTGCTGGGACTGAGAGCTAGTCTTTTATATCCAAACTGCATCCATGTGACAGAAATTTCCCCTCTTTTGGGAACAAGCTCATCAGTTTCAGCTGGCTGGTCATCTTTTAATGAATTACCCTGCTCTGAAACGCGTCGGCTACCGTCTTCCCGTTTGTTTATGTCTTCCAGCGTGCATGCCGTAAAGCGCATCTTGACGTAAAATACTGCAGTAAAGCAGCTAACCGTGGCGTAAACGATAGTCTCATATGAAACAAAAGACATTTTCTATCATCCAATGAATATATATCGTCATATTGCCAAGTTCTAATGTCTGGTGCATCGAGGCAAACAAAGGTTAGTTGTACTTATTTGTGATCAAAATGGCTACTCCAGAGCCCTGCTATGACACCAAGCATTACGACAGTTCTGAAGGCTAAAGGGGTCAAATCTGGTTCTAAAAAGCTGAATCTAATGAAGTGGCCTGACATTAATGAGGCACGAACAGAAATGCCTACAAAAAACTCTTTAAAGTATTTGTGATCATGAAAAATCAAGGTTTTGTCTTTAGTTCCTTTATCGTCTCAAAGAGCTGAGACTCAGGAAGTTTTGTCTCTTGGAAAAAGCCCACGACACATCATGCTTTACTTAAATAACCAGTTACATATCTGGGTTTTCTGGACATTTAGGAGCTTGTGCGTTCTTGTCTGTCAGAAGAAGAAAAGAAACAGTCTGCTGAAGAATATACCGCAGCTCCACAGGCAGAGACACACATTGTGTAGATACGTTTAAAAGGAGCAGATCATGGTATTTCATATTCCTGCGTTTGTTTGAGGATTTGTATCAAAAGCACTTTTGCAACCCCCCCCTCCCCAATCATCCTCTAGCCACCCACGCAGTCACCACATACCCAAATAATGCATCCTAGCACAACACCCAACCTCCGCCTAATAATCTGTACAGAGCCAAGCCCCCCAGCCGTGCTCGCCTTATTACCACAGCTCGCTTTTTTGCATCCTTTAGGACTTGCTGTCCTTTTCTCTGGTGCCCTATTCGATTTTGAATACGCTGATTTCCAAACCTTTTATCCTTCCCTTCGCAATCAACCTCCCCATCCCCTCCTTTTTATTTCAATCACCACCTCTGTGGAGTGAGAGGCCGAGAGACAGCGTTGAATGGAATGTGGACTGTAGTCTGAAGCTGGTCACTGCTCTGATCAAAAATTGTAAGTCCCTCGTCCTCTGCGTTTGAAAACGATCAGTGGAAGCCAGTTCAGGCTTTGTTGACTTGCAAATGACTCTGGAAGGCAGATATGTGCACATGTAGTTGCAATCCTATCTGCCCTTTCGAGGTGAGTAACCTGTCATTTCTGGTTTGGCTTTAATATTTGAATTTCTTTCTCAAATGGAGGCTGCTGATAATATATACGCAGCGATTCGTATCTGTATTCAGCAGCATCACTGACCTGAGCCAAAGATTTCGCTTTATAGAGGTGATATGCAATCTGCTGTCCTACCTCCTTCATCCTTAAACATCAACACACACACACACTCTGAACCAGCCAAATCATCCTGAATGACTGCCCTAATCGCAGGTAGTCGAGGTCTATTCATGTCGTGCTGTGATCATCTAACGTTGTAATCGGGAGTAAATTGAGCAGGAATCTCTGAGTGAGCTCAGCGGCAGTGTGGATCCATAAAACACCTTCAATAACTTCAAATCCCACCTGAATAGGGGGCGTGCCGTACTCTGGAATCCAAAACGCTCTCAGGATTAATGAACTCAGTCAGAAACATGATGGGGGTGGATAACACTCACGCCCTTATAAGGAAAGTTACGCTGTCACTGCGTGTATTGTGAAATTCTTTATTGATAATAAAAATATAAAAGATCAATATTGTTTTGTTTTTGTTTTTCTTTTAATGAAGAGTTTCTTATTTACTTTAAAGGTGAGTTAAGGAATCACAACCAGTTTTCATCATAGACCAGAATTATCACTGTCATCAAATCCTCTACGAACAAACTGATCGTGATCATTGATCATAATATGGATCACTTGATGATCCATCTGATTAATAATAAGCTAGAAAACTGATTTTATTGCCTTATTACCTTTTCTCAAACAGTCAGATTAAACTAAAAGTTAACTACAACATTTGTATTTTGAACATTAAGATGCAATAAAACAATGAAAGATTAACATGTTTTAAATATATATGATGATTTAATTATTCACAATTAAAATGTAACCCTATGGATGTCAGTTTTGATCATACACCATGGATTGTTGTTTTTAGTTTATTCTATAATTCAATATCCTAAAAACAAATTTGACTTTTATCATTATTAGTATCATCAGCTGACACATCTCATAAACCAAAAGATCATGTTTGCTGCATGATACATTTTTTGTACGATCTCAGATTGAACTGGACAGTAATGTTGGGTCTGTGACAGGCTTCATATGAGTGAAAAAAAAAATTGATGCAAAACCTTCTAAGTAAAAGCCAAATGTATCGTTGCCAAAAAGTTACATTTTGGTCTCATCACTCCAAATGATTTTGTTCCAGAAGTTTTGAGGCTTGTCTCTGTGCTGTTTGCCGTCCTGTAAGCAGGATTTTTTGAGGCTTTCGCGTAGTAAAGGCTTTTTTCTGGTGACCATGCAGCCCATTTTCTTCAAATGCCTCCTTATTGTGCATCTTGAAACATCCACACCAGAGTCCTGGATCTCAGTCATCTGTGGGTTTTCTTTGCATCTCGAACAATCTTCTTATCCATTGTCGCAGAAATCTTTGTTGGTTGATCTCATTGTGATTTGATTTCAACAGAATCTCTCATTTTCCACTTTGTAATTAGAGTTTGAACGCAGCTGATTGACATCCTCAGTTCCTTGGATATCTTCTAAAATCACTTTCCTGTTTTATACAGATCAGTTACCTTTTCCCAAAGATCTTTTGACAATTCTTTTGCTTTCTCCATGACACAGAATCCAGAGATGTCAGCGCCTGCAGGGGTCTATCAGGAGCCCAGAAACTGACTGAACCTTTATGTACACACTTATTACAAGCAGATAGATCACAGGTGTGGACGGTTACCTCTAGTAGTCATTTAAACCCATTTGTGTCAACTTGTCTGCATGTTATTAGGCCAAAATCTCAAGGGTATGTAAACTTTTGATCAGGGTCATTTTTTGTAGTTTTTGTCGTCATTGTGATTTAAAATGAGTAAACACAGTTGTTTGGTAATAAATGGATTCATCCAAGTACGAACCATGAGTGAACAAAGAGTTTTTGTCTTATCATTCATATTCTCTGAAAAATGGCCAAGAAATCATAAATTCTGCCAGGGTATGGAAACTAATGAGCACAACTGTAAATGAGGCCAGGGAGACGGATGCTGGGGATTCGCTGCTTACCCAGGTGCACAAGTATTTCATTTGATCACATACAGACACACTCCTGGAAAGCATTCTGACTGGGAGACTTTCTTTAACAAGTTCACATCAAATGCTTCTTAGTTAGTTTTTTTTTTTTTCCCTTTCTACAGCTATGTTAAGGGTCACCATATAACATAAAAACACTATAGAAATGAGACGAGGTAGGGTTAGAATGGGTTAATTTTGTCATTAACTTTATTTTTCACCAAACTTCATTGGATTTGCTGGGAATTATGTGATTATTTTTTAAGTTAATAGTAAAAGTCTTGTAATTAACTACAAAAATAAATCTCCCACAGTCAAATACAGTGGACATCACTGAAAAACAGATCTCCCTCTGAAATTTCATGTCTGTGGAATAATCACAGCCAGAGTAATCTCAATAGATGCACCTTCCACCTACACACACTGCCAGCTCGAAGCTTTATCAGAATGTCTTCTTCCCGACTCACCTGGATGGTGACGATTCGTGGCAGCGGCTGGCGAGTGTTGGCTCCGCCCTCAATGGCAATGCCGAGGGTGCTGGCACTCTTTGGCACCCTCACTAAAGTGGAGGTGGGCTCCAACAGCCCCGGCTGAAAGCCAAAAAAGAGAGGAATTACACAAGTTATAACATAAAAACACCATATGTGTTTTCATACTATCAAGCTCTTTCTTGTGCTCTGGCTTCCCTCTGTGGTATGTATACATATTTATCAGCTCATGTTTGGTTTTTTTGTTTAGAAATAAATTCCTCCTAAGGTTTGTGACTTTACATGCACACACACAGCTCTGAAAATATATTCATGAAGGTGCAGCAACTCCGAGGCAAAAAACCAAAAAAAAAACTCATTAACTTTCATTTCTACTTCCTTGTTATCTCTGTTTCAGCTCCTGCAAAGCTTCTGTTATCATGGGGGGGGTGTTTCTTTCTACTGTGAATTATCTGAAATATGCTCCTGGGGTTTTATGTCAACAATCGAGGACATACAAGACTCAGGAACCAGGAAACAAGCTTTCAGGTCATGTCATGGGCGGAAACAGGACCTCCACTCATCTCTAATGCGAGACCGTTTTTGTTTATTTAATTTTATGCTAAATTAGTGTTTGGTTATGTTCACTCAACAAATGTGTTCTCATGGCTTGCAGTAAGGGTTGCGATTTACAGGAGCAGAAAAACCTTTAGGCAGTTGTGGTTTATAGAAGTATAAACAACTGTTTATGAAGCAGTAGAAAGGTCAAAAAATGAGACTTCTGAGCATCCCAGATAGTGACACACTGGATCAGACCACAGTAGGTGGCAGTAATGCACCACATAATCTGTTACTAAATAGAAAATAAACAAGTCAGCATCAGCATAAGTGATGGGAGGTTTGACTTTTTTCAAAGATTCAGCTCTTTTGGCTTGATTTACTACAAAGAGCCAACTCTTATAGTTCCCAAAAAGCTCATCATTTAGTACTTTATTACTTAGAACTATTATTTTAGCTTAATTTAGGGATAATAAATGCTTTGTGTGTTGTTAGGTAGTTGTTGTTAGATAGGTGGCTTATTTTTATTCTTTTATTTAGTTACAAAAGCTCTTTAATATTGTTTAAAATATGGTCTAAGGCTTTTCTGGTGATGCACATCACTGACTGCATGGTGCACCCATCATGGTGCACCCATCATAATAAATCCCCACCCCTGCCTGCACGGACTGATGCTGGTGCACTTGAAAACCTGTACCTGTACAAAAATGGAGTGCATCCACGGTTAACAATGGGCGCATGTTTACCAGGTCCAGATGCTAACATGTCACAAAATGAGCCTAATTTGCATTTTTAGAAAGAGAATAAATATTTTAGAAATCAGAAACTTTGTCTCAATAAATCCATATTCTGTAGAGAATATTTCAGTACAAATTTGAGATCTAGTTTTTTGATCTGGTACTTATTGACTTGGTGGTCCTTGTGGTCTGCTGTCCTGCAGGTTTGTGATGTTTCCCTGCTCCAACACATCTGATGTAAATTAGGTGAAGCTCCAATGGCTTTATGTTAAGTTTTGCACAAATGTGTTAACAAGCCACTAATGATATGTTGAAGTAGAAAACATCTAAAACCAGATTATATCTGGTTGATGTGAACTTGTTAAAGAACGTCTCCCAGTTAGAATGGCTCAATCAAAAGGGACCGCCCCCTAATTATGCCAAATTTTGAGATTAAATTATCTCTAAATGGAGAAGTTGTATAACTTTTTTTTTTTTTTTACTCCTTTCACAGTTGCCATGAAGGTAAACCTGACCTATTAAATCTATTTTTGTACCAGGCTGTAAACATGTTTATTGCTGCTGTCAAGTTGATCTTTTTAACATGGGGGTTAATGGGGATTTGCTCTGTTTTGCAGTGGATGAAGGTTGAACTGCAATTATTTACACTTCTTCAGCTTCACTTTTAACTCCCGAAGGTTGCTGCTGATCCAACCATTAACTTTAGCCATTTACAGGTGCTGTGGATTTTCAATGATCTTGATGTGTCAATCCGAGTATTTGTCAAATTTTGTCTTGATTTTTGCTGAAAATATTCAAACAACTTGGGAATTGACTCCTGGGTATGTGTTGATAGTACCTGCTTTTTTCCCTCCTGTCTGTTAATACTACGGATATGTTAAAATGTATGTAATAATTATGAGCGCTAAAGGGAGCTTCATCATTTTCAGCTTCTTGATACAGTGACTGATTTTCACATCATGTTCTACTTCCTGTCCTTTCTGCAGTACTTCTTGAGCTAAAAGGGCATCTCTACAGGAAAATTCCCACTAAAACGTGAACTTGAAACTTCATGCAATGTCATGACATTTCCAGGTGCTGTCCAGTGGCTGATTGATCATATTATATTGACAGAAAA
Source organism: Telmatherina bonti (assembly GCF_933228915.1). Lineage (NCBI taxonomy): Eukaryota > Metazoa > Chordata > Actinopteri > Atheriniformes > Telmatherinidae > Telmatherina > Telmatherina bonti. Next base: position 28,756,826 of record NC_136615.1, read on the forward strand.
CCCCCAAAGCATGCTGCAGTTTCACAGGAATTACCAAAGAGAGAGAGCGAGAACGAGAGATAAGTAGTTCACAAAGGTATTGTTACTTATTCTAGGCCATATTTACATGCCTTGCATGTCACCAGCTGCCTAAAATTCTTTATGTTTATCAGACAAAAAGAAGTAAAGACCCCCAAGCTGGTTAAAAACTGTCTTTCCTTCAGGCAGATTTTTAAGAGGCTATAATCTTACTCGTTTCAGCACCCCGTGATGACACTCACGGGGGGTGATGAAGCAGGCAGTAAAACCTTGACGCATTGTTAGTAAAAAGCTTTTTATGCTACACAGTCAATTTAACTGTTTAAGAAATTCATCCAGAAGAAATTCATCGTGGGAAGGGAAAAAAATAGTTGAACAGCATCTCATCATAAACAATCAAGACTACTCCCATCCTTACTTGTTATTCCTGACATCAATCAATGAGGAGCAGAGGGGTTGGAGTTTCATTACGTTACAGTGGCTGAATTAATGATGGAACATGTGACTGAATGAATGACAAAACTGAGAAATAAAGCGACAAATGAGAAAAAAAAACCAGACTGCATGAGCAAACAGAGAGAAGAGAGAAGAAATCACAGTTAGGATTAAGAGCAGACTCTGGAGGAGGATTAGCAATAAAGCAAATTGATTAACGTCATGTAATCCTAAGCTTGTTTTTCCTACTGCACCACACACATCTGTACCTCTGCATCTGGGCTGATCTAAAATAATCAAAGTCTAATTCAAAACCATCTTTGACCCTGAAACTGTGAATATAAAGTGTAAAAAAATCATGATTTGAAGATATTACGATGTGACATAATGTCAGTACTTCGTATATATGTACTCATTTTGATTTAAAAAGTACAAAAATAAATGTATTAAACAATGTCGGAGCTAAAGATGCCAACCAGTTTTTGACAAAAACAACATTTTATGAAGATATTTTTGTTAAATGTACCAGGTTCACAAAACACTTGTTTTAAAAGACTACATTCACACTGAGCACATCTAGTTTTGTTTTTAATAGTTGTTTTTCATAAAGCCAGAAAGGTTTCCAGGAACGTGTGCGTCCACGTAGTGTACATGCCAGGCGCTGTAATGCTGCCACAGAAAACACACCAAAAACAGAAAATAAGACCGAGAGGATACACGGAAATTTGTGTGATGTAAAGGAACACACAAAAAAGAAAATGGTGCCGAATCGAGCCAAAACAGAAATATTTGTGTTTTTGAATTTTTTTTTTTTTTTTTTTTTAAGGATTTTTTTTTCTTCTGTTAATTAAAGCGATTTAAAGCTCATTGGCTTCTTTAGTACATTTGCAACGCTGTAATGCACCATTATTGTAGCTGCTGGAGAGGTTTGTATGGCATTGTTTCAGTTTCAAAATGCATTTTGAAAACTGATCAACTGCACAAAAATGGAGTGCATCCACAGTTAACAATGGGCGCATGTTTACCAGGTCCAGATGCTAACATGTCACAAAATGAGCCTAATTTGCATTTTTAGAAAGAGAATAAATATTTTAGAAATCATAAACTGTGTTTTAATGAATCCATATTCTATGGAGAATATTTCAGTACAAATTTCAGATCTAGTCTTTGATCTGGTACAATGTGGTTCCCAGGAATTGAGTAGAATCGCCTTTTAAGGCAAATCTGCATGTTGCTTATTGACTTGGTGGTCTTTGTGGTCTGCTGTTGTTGTGGAATATTCTATTCTATTGATGCTACAGAGAGGACACGGCAGCAGCTGATGGTGGCAGGAAGAGACTACATTTATTACAGACTAACACAGCATCAGTGTGATCAAGGGGAAGGCCTTCTTCAGGAGAAAGCCAGTCACTTATATCGGGCTCATCCCTATCCACTTCTTTACATGGACAGGCATGTCACAAGTTGCTAATTATACACTGTCCAAGCTGACCACTGGTGTTGATGTTACTTCAACAGATCATTGTTTACCAGGTGCAAAAGTTGACCTGCATGTTCAAATCTAACTTCCACACTGTCTAGTTGGTTTGTGATGTTTCCCTGCTCCAACACATCTGATGCAAATCAGGTGAAGCTCCAATGGCTTGATGTTAAGTTTTGCACAAATCTGTTAACAAGCCACTAATGATATGTTGAAGTAGAAAACATCTAAAACCAGATTTACAGATCCCTGCCCTATTCAGTCAAGAGTTGGGGCAGAATGGAAAATGCCAATTGAGATGAAACTAGACTTAAATAGATGCAGTGATTCTTACGTTTGCATTTAGTTTATCTTTTAACTCCAAACAGTATGAGCCCAAGATTGTTCACAACTTCATTTCATTTAAGCTGCTTATTTATTATTTTTTACAAACAAGACCTGCAAAAAATATCAAGAAAAAACATATTCTGCATTACGGATACCAAGCTATGAAAATATTCCATTTTTTCCAATATCCAACAATATTTCCCACTAACAAATGCACCAGTATGGAGTTGCTCTTGTGTTGGGCTTATACTGTATACAATGGAAAAATATAAATAAACATTGGGAAATTGGCATCTTTTATACAGTTTATTCCTTTTCTGCTTTGGGTTTGTTAGATGTCATATTTTTAAAAGCATTTTCTCAGAAAAGGCGACTGAAAGTCAAAACATATCCTCACAAGCACACCAGCACTTACTGATCAAATAATCAAATATCAATAATAGTACAGTTTGATTATTAATCCCCTTCTTCCATATTTAGCTCACAGCTGGTCTAAGTCTTCCTCTCACCGGTTTGGAGGGGTTGTCACCTCCGCCCCCCTGGTTGTCCCGGGGGAGGCGTGTGCGTGAGGAATGAGGGCTACTGTCTTTGCTGACGTGTCCTGTCTCAGCTATGTCTACGCCGCTGTCCTCACTGAGGGTTTGCCCGCTATCTGACAGCTGAGACAGGGCTCCACCTACAGGGAGGCAGGCAGACACAACGTCAGGAAATGTCATGAAGCTGCATCACACGCTGATCTGCATTAACATCTTCATGTTTCATCATTCTCCTCTTTTCCTGCACATCATCTTCCAGAGCTTTCTGGTCTTATTAGACATGGACATAAACAGAATGAGATGTCTTCAAACTGCACGGATTGGTAAGATTTTCTTGGAAACGACCAGATTTCACACATAAAGATTAGTGATGTTTTTAATGCAATACCTATGCAACACAATGTTCTGGGTAATTGCTCATTCCAGCACATTAGGCACAAGTAAATACACATTTAGAGATTGCACTCACAATAATTGTATCCTTAATTGTACCCATCAGAAGAAATATATGTGATGATTAAAGAGGCTCAGAATCTGGCAAGAATATGGAAATACACCCACATTGCAGTGTATTTTATCTTTGTTGTATAGATGTCTCAAACAGGATTGATTCTGATAATCATGTATACCTAACCTTAATAAGCCGTATGCATCGTATTCGAGACGTGCAGTTTCTGAAACATGTTGCATTACTTTATGGTAAAAAAGTATCGCTCAAAATCCTGTTATGCACAATATTATACCTATATTCTGCCCCTTGCTAGATACCAGGAGTCAGAATATTATACTACAATCAGTTGTGTGATGTAATGACACACTGTGATGGAAAGCCGACCTGTCCAGGGTGTACCCTGCCTTTTGCCCAGTGACCGCTGGGATAGGCTCCAGCTTCCCTGTGACCCTTATAGGCTTAAGCGGTTAATGGATGGATGTATGGATGATGTTATGACCCTGGAGTGTGTTTCTCACCTCGAGCTTGTGGAAGGGGCCGCACCTCATTGACGTCAGGTTCTGCATTGGGTCTGTGAACCTCCACTATAACAAACTGCTGTTTGGAGGCAGGGGAGGGAACCGGGGCGGGTTTGGACATGGACACCAGCTTAACTGGAAGAGAAAGTGGTACAGACGGAGCAGGGAGTGGTGGTGGCGGTGGGGGTGAAGGGGACCGAACAGGAGTTTTGGTACCTCTGCCCGGGGACTGTACCCTCGGGAAGGGGCCGATGTTATGCTGCGTGACTGTGGCCAACTGAGCGGATCTGATTTTGTCTTTCTTGGGGGGCGCTGAGGTTTCTTTCTTTATGATGGCAGCGTAGTCCCGAGAGGGGTCTTTTGGGCGCTTATGGTGTAATGAGGGCGAGGCAGGGCCATATCCCGGCTCTTTGCTGTGACTGTGTGAAGGTGGGGCTGTGAAGTACAAGCCTGAGTGGGAGGATTCAGATGAGGGGCACTTGTTGAGGAGGTCTCGTCTACTTGGCCTCTGCGCCCCCGGTGGGGGTGGAGGCTTGAAGGAAGGGGGGGACTCAGCTGTGGTGGACTGAACATCATCCTGAAGTGAGAGGATATATTCATCATGAATGATTATGGGTGTAACTAATACACTTTGGTCCAAAACTTCAAGCTGAAATCGTCAGATTAGTCACTCTGAAAGGAGTTTGCAGCTACAACTTTCAAAGGCTTCAAGTTTTGCTTCTCAAGAAAAAAAAATCCTTTAATTTAGAAAGACGAAACAGAAAATGGGATTTCAAGCAAGTTCAGACTTCAGCTACTTGCCCACAGATTTGTTTACATGCACAGAAATATTCTAACATTTACCTGATTAAGGTCCTAGTCTTGAGCATAAATATATCTGAATGTCTATAAAGAAATTATTTCTGATTACAAGCACAGTTGTGAATGAATGGCGGCTGTGAGTGACCAAAATACTTCTGGCTGAACAGCAGGGAACTACTTCAATCAGGCGTTAAGACCACCCAAGTGGTAGCACCTATGTATCAAACAAAGGTAGTACTGCAGTTTTAAAGCCCAGAGGATTATTGCTTCCCACACATAAGGCCAGATCTACTAAAGGTTTGCATGTAGTAAAATGTGTGCAAACTCAAGGCAGATGCAAAAAAACATGTAAAAACTAATTTACTAACAGCGCACTGAGGGTTGCAGTTTTCAAAGGTGCAAAATGGTGCGTCCGCATCCAGTCAGTACATCTACTGCAATGAATACGCAATATGGGGCGTTATTATTTTGTGTTGGGAGGGAAAAAAAATTCAATATTTTAATTTCATATTCACGGTATGCTAATAGAAAATGCACCAATATTTAACACGTTTCAAAAGGAGGTGCAAGAAGTCTTTGTGCGTAATTGCGCACACATGGCTATGGTTATTGTCACAAGAAGCAGAGAATTAAGAATTAAGAATTATGCAGAGAATTATAAGAATATTTTTCGTATGAATAAGGAAACAATTATTAAAACATATCACTTGTCCAGCATTGCTATTATTGACCTGTGTGAGGAACTCAGGATGGATTTGGAGCCATGAGGAACAGTCTTGCAATACCCGCAATGACAAAACTGCTTACAAATCTGCATTTTCTTTTTTTTTTTTTTGCATCTGGGTCATTCCAATGTACAGTAGCTGTCCCAGCTGGGATTCCCCAATCCTGTTCTTCATGTGCTGTCAGTCCTAAAGGCCATGTGTTGCTGGATGGCTATGGTTATTGGGTCTCCACGCTCCTTGCAGTCATAAAATTCAGTAGCTGGAATTCCCAGAGTGATAGCATGTGTAGCTTGTGCCCCACACAGACACTGAGCATGTGGACAGAAATCGCAAACATGCATTTGCTGAATGTGCAGTGCATCTGTGATGCCAAAGACATAATTACTAATGTAGCAAAATATCTCAGGTCAGTGCACGATTTTTTTATTTTATATATATTAAAAAAAAAAAAAAAAAAAAAAAAAAAAAAAGTCTTCTGTTTTTGAAGTTGCGAGCTGGCAAATTTTAGATATAGATGCTTATTAAAAGTCTATGAGACCTGTATATTAGAAAAATGAGACTGTCATGGTCAGAGGTGTACAATCCATGTGCCATAAGGTAAAAGTCCTGTCTGGCAACTGTTCCAGCCAGTTATTAAACCAGATGAATTTAATTAGCTCAGCTCCACTGCAAGGTAGATGAGCCTGTTAGTGAAAACACCTGTTCTAAATGCACAGGCAGATTCAAAAACATGGCAGGACTTTTACTTAAAAGCACCTGGATTATCCACCTCTGGTCATATTCATTCATGTTTTCTTTCTTTATTTTAATGCAAAAGAGCAGACACCCCACACCCTCACCTGTTTTATTTGCAGAAGTTTTATTATATGCCTTTGCTCCCATACAGCATTTATTTGTGAGGAAGTCAGATTTCTTTGCTTTAGCTCATGCTTTCTCTCCAAACTCATCATTCTGCAAACCATGAAAATCCCCCAAACCCTCATTTAAATAGGGAGTCTCCAACATGTTTGCACCTTTAGACATTTATGCAATCACTCTTAGCAAATCACCCACAAACGATGCTTCAGCCCCATGCCCAAAATTCTGGATTGCACATGCAAATTACTACTTGCAAATTGGGATTTTAGTAGATCTGGTGCAGACTTTGTCCATTCAGACACAGTAAATGATTCATTGTAGGGGAATAAAAACATCACAGCTGTTCAAGCCACATTAGTGGAAAAGGATGAAACACAGTTTAAAACTATACATCAACTTTTCTCTCAGTGACTCTTGATATTTTTACATGCAGCAACTTTTCAGTAACCTTGTAGTAATAAAATATCATTATAAATGATTGCCAAAAATGCAATTATTAGATAATATTTTCTAAATTCTCAAAATTCTTTTTATCAAAAACCTCATTATGGAAACAGTTAATATTCAGACACATCCCCTGAATTCTCCTTAACTCATCGTGCTCGAGTTTCAAAGTAACTTACTGGAATGTGCCCCTGATCCTCTTGCTATTGTTACCACACCTGCTCCTGTTTTTTCTTTTACTTCCTCTGCCTGGTTTCTTTCACTCTTTAGCAGTTTGAGGTTAATGTTGTAGAAAGATAACTAATCTGTAATGTCTTTGCCTCTGACAAAGTTTTAGTTAAGTCCTCCATGAATCCTGTCTTTGCAGCATCTTAGGTTTGATCACATCTAATCCAGCTGAAGTCTCTCCATCCCCCTCTCTCCTGTCTCATGGTCCTGCATGTGTCTTTTCCCTATTTAACCGCGGATCCTGACGTCAATAGTCAGAACATTGCTGTGCATGTAAGTGGTGATAAAGTAAGGACATCCAGAAGCTGTTAACAGCTCATGTCAGTTCAGTGTCAATAAAGATCTGAGTTATTTCACAAGTACTTTAAAAATTTTTTGTCAAGGTTGTGAGATTTTGCTGCCTTTCCTGTATGGTACAGAAGAAAATAATTAAAAGCATTCTTTAAAATGTAGCTTTGAAAGCAGAGAGAAGTTAATCCAAATAGAGACAAGAAGTTTTGGTTAGTTTGGGTGAAATATCCTCATATATCCACATCGCCACAGAATCACACAAATATACAAACAAATAGTTTAGACTTTTTTTTAAATGTCTTCTTAGTTATTGTATTTCATTATTTTTAACTAGCACCTGCAAAAATTATACAGAGAAAAATTAATTACACCCATCTGTACCATGTTGTACAGACTAACTTCACCAGCTGACTTGAAGACGTTGTGTTTGCCGGATCGATGCCGCTGGTTTCCTGTGATTTCAGGTAAGAGTGATCGAACACAAACTTAAAAGTGGAATGAAACACTGAGACACAAATGCAGTGAGACAAAAACAAATAAGTAAATAAAATGTTAAAAAACAAACAATAATGAAATAAAGTGGCGGATGACCCTGGATTAAAACAGCCTTTTACTCAAACTGTTTTCTGACCTCATGGTGCAGCTGTAGGTTTGAGAGGAGGAGGAAGCTGCAAGGGTCATCTATGTAAAGACTCAAATCTTCTTTTTTTTTCTGCTCTTATTCCGTGCGAACACTTCTACCTCTCCAACTCCGTCTACAAAGTCTGAAGGTCAGCCATGCTTCAAGTGCTCCTATTGCATTCTCCTCACTTTTGCCGTAACCTCCCACCCCCTCCCTGCTGCCGTGCCCGTCTTTGTCAGGCGGGTATCTGCCTGTCGGCCGAACTCACCAGAGAGATGTCAGTCAGCAGCGTGTTCAGGCTCTCTGGGGGATCCTCCTCGTTGCTCTCCGCCACACTGTCATTCTGAGACGTTCAGATGTGAAAAGGAGGTAAAAGGAGGGTAAAAAAAAAAAAGAAGAAGGGAGGGTGTAAACAGAGAGCAAAGAGAGAGAAAAACAGAGGAGTTTAGGTTTAATTAAAGCGAGGGAGTGAGTGGAATGCAGCTTTTCAGCAGATGTTAAACACAGATGTGCGTTCTTCCCAAAATAAACACCAAATTAGCCTGAATGTGAACGCTCCACGTCTTCTGGAGAGAATGGAAAGATGTCACTTCTGCCCACGTTTGCTTGCAAGCTGCAGAGAGGGGAAGGTGAGCGAAGAAGACACGGACACACACACCCGCATGCACACACACACACACACACACACAGAGCAGCCATCATGTCTTCTTTCACAAGCAAAACACACATGCTGTGAAATCGATAAAGAACCATCAACTCAGTTCAAAGCAGGATTTGAAGGCCGGATCCCACCGCCGTGGTGGAGAGGAGGTAATTTGCAGCAGGGGGGATGGGGGGGGTGGGGGGGTTGGAAGATGGGTGGGGGGTTCAGAGAGATGTTGCCCTTCATTTAACTCTGCCACTAAACCAAAACAAAAGCCCCATCCATTCAGCCTAATTACCCCTCCTTGCCGCTTGTGGAGCTCTTACATCCAGTCCATTCATCACAAGAGTCAATCGACTTTCGACATGCTGAGACGCTGCTCAGCAGCCGGAGCACGCTATCTGGGATCTACTGTAAATGTGATTGTAGTCACTTATAATCCGCAATGCAAATGCTCAGAGCAGATGCAGGAAGTCTTGGTTTGTCAGTGTGAAGCGCGACAGATTCTGCAAACCAAGACGCTGAACATGTTGGATCTGTTTCATCTCTTCCTGTGTCAGATGTGACGGCAGCTGCAACGTGCTCAATGACACTCCAAATGTCTCTCATGTTTGATGTTCCTGCTCTTCCCCCCTTGAGGAGCTGCAGCTCTTTTTGCAGTCTGACATGTCTCTCGGGGTTGAGTCACAGCGGGAGTTGAAGGTATGATTGCATGAAATGACATCTTTAGAGGGAAATGTGCAGTTTGATCTGATACAGCTGGACCAGTCATGGATTTGGGTTAAAGTTAAAGGTTGAGATCAAGGGATTTAACCCTCTGGGGACCAAAGGTATTTTAGAGAAATAAACCTCACCTGACTTTTTTTTTTTAGTATAAAATGCTAATAAACACCACCTTTCAATGCCCCATAATGTCCTATACCCTGTTTTTTTTTTTTTTTTTTTTTTTATTGAAATATCATAAACTGCTATGTAAATGAGGCTCCTTTGCTTATTATAATTATAAAGTATTATAATTTCGAAGCATGACCTCGAAGCAAGGTACTGAAGGAGACTGAAGCACCGCAGCTTTCCGAAATCACTGTCAGCTGCACACACTGTATCTGTTACCAAGTTATACATCTGTTACGACGCCGTCGTGTCGTTTATGTTGAAATAAACTACCGTACTTGAGTAATGCAAATGTTTGTTTGAGGAATTACGCATGGTATGCGTGCGTAAAAGCTGTTGTTTTCATCATTTATCAGCCTTGTAAATACAGAAGGCAGCTAATGACACCGATGCAGAGTGATTGACACTGTTTGGAGGCGTTTCCTGAGGCATCATCGGCAAAGACAAAGGCTCTGATTGGAACACCTATTTTGACACAACACTGTATCACCTATGAATGGGCTACAGTGATGCTGGAACTACCGTCTGAAAGCCCGGAGTCTCCCGATTAAGAGGGGGGAAAAAGTAAGTTTCTATCTTTTATGGTTCAAAAGTTATGCTCAATTAAACGACATTGTCCCTGGCATCGCGACAATGCCAGGGTCCCCAGAGGGTTAAAGTTGAGTTGATTAGGATGGGGGGGGGGGAGTTGTTACTACATACCTGGCCATGAGAGTGACTCTGAAATGCAACGTTTTAATGATTCAAAACCCAACCAGCTCTCTAATCTGCTTTACACAGCAGTGGTAGCAGTCACCCATGGGTCCAAAAGCAGCACAAACAGACACACATATGTGTGAATACAAAGCAGCACATACACAATAACTCATATGTAAATGTTGCTTCTCAGAGGGGAAAGCGAAAAGGCGGGCAAAATCCATCCGAGGCATTTGGAGAGAGAAGGGCTGCTTGGCGGATAAATCTGCAGACAGTCAACAGCTTATCTCTGCTGTCAGCTTAGATACACTGTTTATGATCATGCATGCGTGTGTGTTCATGTGTGCAATCGCTGGTATTCATCCAACCAAATATTCACGTGCTGATGTATCTACCACTGGCTGACACATTTGTGTTTGAGCCACTGGCCTGAATGTAAACTCAACTGAATGAAGGGGTTTCTAACAAATACAGCTACAATGGAAAACATACAAGTGTATAAACAGAAAGGAAGGAGTGTCTGAATTAGCATAAACTGCAGGGATTTGAGGTTGGCTCTGAAGGGGGAATTAGGGAATTAGTCCCCGAAAACTGTCATGTTAAAATGATCAACTTTACAGCAGGAATAAAATGTTAAACAATGATCATAATCAATATTAAAGTGGAACTATTATGGGCATTTCAGGCTAATTTATTTTTATTTCTGAGACCAGAAGGGCTGGGATTGTTCGGGTTACTGTCACAAATCGCTTTATTTACTTCAGACCGACCCTCTCTGTAGGCTGTCAGATCAGCCTGTGGGCAAAACGAGTAGATTGAGACTCTTCCACATTAAGCCCCGCCCCCCGCCAGATATAAATTGCCACTGATTGGTCAGCTGCCACTGCACTACATCGGGAGCGCGCACCGCACGTGCTTTCGCCGTCATTGTAACGTCTCATAAACAGAAGGATTAGGCTCATATGAACTCAATAAAAAAACAAAATACAATGTCAACACATAGCATGCAGCCCTACATGTTGGAACCTGAATCAGACCCTGAAAACAAAGTGGAAAACAGCAACCCACAGCAACGAATGCAGCAGGATGTCTCTCTTTGGTAAACTCACCAGCCATCGTTGGAAATACCTTTATCCCACGTTTTCCACCCGCCTGATGTATTTGTACATGCCCTTGTTAACCAGTAGAAGGTAACCAATCACCGAAGCTTATCCCCCGGGACGTCACAAGGATTTCCAAGTAGAAAAAACTCTCTAAAACGACACGTTTTTTGTTGCCATGGAAACCAAATGGAGAGAGTGCTGGAACTCAAACTCAAACATGTGTTTAGGTGATAAAAAACTGTTGTTCACATGTCTGATGAGGATTCAACACTGTAACACTGTAGAAAGCTCAGAAAACTTGAAATATCATAATAGGACCCCTTTAAGGATTATAATCAATAATATGGATGTTTGATATATGCTGTTTTACCAATATCTGATATACCAATTTTGTCCAACTCTTATTTTCCGATACTGATACCAAGTTTTGGATCAGGTTTTGGCAAACAAACAAACTTATCTGGAAAACTATGCACAACATCTGTTAAATGTTGTCAATTTGAGTTAGAGGAGACTAAAAACTAAAAAAGTAAAACCTGATACTGATAATTTCTGATATTACATTCTAATGTCAGAATCAGCTGATAATATTGTATACTGATAATATTCGACATCTCTCATCAAAATCCCAGGAAAAAAAAAGTTCTTGTTTTTAAGCTATGTATACAGGAAGTCAGGAAACAGAGAAAAATCTAAACATTTAGTATGATTGCATGGGAACTTCATCAGTCAGGTACAAAAATTGGTTTTAGTTGAATGTTGAGATTTATTTGCTCACTAATTCACTAATTTTAGAGATACACTTGTACCTGCAGTAATAAATGAAGATTTGCTTATGTAATATATTGTCTGCTTTCTGCCCAGTGGATATGAAGGTCAACCAGACTGACAGCATAAAATATATATTTTTTTATTGAGGTTATTAATGGCCTTGCCAGGGAATGAATAGAATTACTTTGTTGAGTCCCAGTGACACATGCTGAAACACCTCGCAGGGTCTGGAAGCAGTAGCAACCCTCTTGTGAGCTCTTCACATCAGGATGACTCCAGACGTGTCTCGGAGGAATTAAATCGTGTTATTAAGGAGGTCCTTTTCGTCACTATAAGGAGTTCATGGGCTTAGCCTAGAGGTGAAACATGAATCAACAGGCAAATTGACAGCTTCTCCATTCGACTCAGCCGTCTCATCACCTTGACAGATTATGCAGTTTCCTTATCAAAGATACTCAAACTTCCCCTCTTGAGGCAGTGACTCACCCCTAACATCGAGTGAGAAATCAACCTTTTGTGACTGAGGTCCATTGGCTCAGACTTGATGCTGCCTACTGAGGATAAACCCAAATACAGTAAGATTGTGAGTTTTATCGGCAGTAATGATACCTGGATATGCCAAGTGGAGCCATTAAAATGAATGTATTGTGGATTATGTCTCATGGAGTAGAGCAGCTTCAGAGATGCCTGTAGGACCTGATTTATGATCAGTTTGTTTCTGTCCTGGTGAGCTATCTGAGCAAACAAGAAAGGTTGCGTCGTAACATCAACTTCTATTCAAGATCCCATCCCAATCAAGGTGTTCAAGTAAGTTTCTCCCTTAAATAAAACTTCTTACTGGACTTAATCAATCATTCTTGCATGTACGCAAGGTTTTAAATTTACTTTGATTAAACCTTAACTTAAAGGAAAATTCCATTTAATTATTTGCCAATTTTCATATAAATAACCTAAAAGGTTTCAATGAATCAGGGTTCAGAGCACAGAAACGGTGCTGGTGAAAGTTACCAATGATCTTCTCGTGGATAACAGATCTCTGTTTATACTTGGCCTATTTGATTACAATATTCCCTTAAAGAGGACTGAACATGTTATTGGGATTAACTCTTTAAAGTCCTGGTCTACCATTTGGTAGGAAAATTTGCCGTGACTTTGATCAATTACTGAGAAAAAGTTGTGGAAATAAACCTGCCAGAGCATCTCAACCAATTGGTTTGGGTATGTAAAACCCAAGCTTAGTGAATTTTTTTTTTTTTTTTTTATAACACTACTATTTCAAATTTCAACCATTTTACTGTTATTATGATTAACTTCTTTTTAACATCGCAACCATTTGCTAAAAAAAAACTTGTATTCTGTTTATTCTTGACCAAAACAAATGGCAAAACACAGGGCTTTTTGCTTGTCTGAATGTTATAGGGGTAAAGAAACCACATTAGGTTGATTTAAGTAATATTTATCTGATATATTCAGTTTGGCCCTGCGATAGACTGGCGACATGTCTTGTCACCTGAAGGCTACTGGGATGAGCTCCAGCTCCCCCGCGACCCTTACTGGGATTTAGCGGGTTCAGAAAATGAATGAATGAAGGAATGAATATTCAGTCTGTTACACACACCAGAATAAGTCAGGGAGTGCCTCAGGATTCTGTAATTGGACTGGTACTTTTCACAATGTACAACCTTCCATCAGGCAATATTATAAGACAACATGGCATAAATACCCATGTTATACAGATAATACTCAGATTAATCCATGAGGCCTGGTGAAACTAATCAGTTGATCAGAATAAAAAGATGCCTTCAGGCGCACTACTGAACTTTGGTGAAATTTTCTCACTGAGGGACCCCATAACAATGGCTAATTCAGTGTCCGTCTTGCATCATGTCTCTTCTTTGAGCTTTCTCGAGTAAGTAAAAGTCGGTCTGATGTTGACTATTGTTTTACTTCCTTTTATGTCTCTGTTTTCTTTCTTTACTTCTTCTGATAATGTCCTTTTGGATTTCTTTGCTGAATCAGCAGTGGATTGCAGTCATAATGCTCAACTTATTGATATCCAGTTGATATAAAAAGGAATCAGAAGCTTTTAAAGAGTTTGGAAGTCAGAAGGTTATGTGGTGCTACTTTAAAAACATAAAAACCTGGATGAGTCTCAACTTTCTCTTTCTAATTCAGACAATACTGACATTGTCTTTGCAACTGTGTTTCTCTCGCTGTTTAATTACTCTGGATGGCGTAATTTTGGCTTCCGGTACAACAGTAAGGAACTTTGCTGATATTTTTGACCAGGATCAGTCCTTTGGCAATAATACAAACCAATATTCTAGGACTTTCTGAGACAAAATTAAGACCCTCTTGCTTCAAAATGATGCTGAAAAAGCAGTCTATGTATTTTATACTTCAAGACCAGATAGCTGCAGTTTCATATTAGGCGGTCCCAAAAATGCTCAGGTATCCAGCCGTTTGAAAATGCTGCAATTGAAGTTCTGATGAAAACTATCAGTAGAAATCTCATTTCTCCTCTTTTAGGTTCTCTTCACTGGTCTCTCAATAAAGCCATAAACAAAATTTAAGTTCTTCTCTTCACATATAAAGCACTTTGTGACCAAGATCCTAAAGGTTTTATAGTTCCACACTTTCCCACCAGAGCAACTTGCTCAGATTGCAGACATCCTCTTGGCTACTAATTTGGGATGGGCTTCAGCTTCCCCTCGACCCTTAATTGGATGAAGTGGCCTAGAAAAAGAATGGATGGATGGATGGATGGATGAATGGATGGATGGATGAATGGATAGATGGATAGATATACTGTTGGTTTCTTTAGCTCTAGTATAATTATTAAGAAACTGGCTGTTATATGAAAACGATTATTATAAACTGAACTAAAGTGGATCATATGGATTATTTTAACCCTTTAATGCATCATGTCCACTACAGTGGACACCTATTTCTTGTATATTCATAAGTGAGGATGGTACATTTGCAATTTTGCTACCCGATATACTGAAGAATAAACAAATGTAGTATGGCATTGATGTTTTAATATTTCACGCATGAGGGTTAATTGGATTATAATCTGCATCCGAACCTGAAAATACTACTGCACCTGCAAATCTGTATGTTTTGCTTCAAACCATCACCTGATTGTTACTGTTTTTATGGCATATGCTGCTGACCTCTTGGCCAGGCCACCCTTGTGAAAGAGATCCTGATCTCAATCCATTTTTATCTGGTTAAATAAAGGTTGAAAAAACAGGGGAAAAAATGGACTGAACAATGTTTAAAAGCTTAATTTGTCATGAATTGGTGCTAAAAACTGGTAGTTTCCACCCAACGGCTGGTGTCACAATGGCTACAATCATCTGTCCCGTCTCCAATAAAGTTCTTTAGAAAAAATGAACAAACTTATAACCATTCAATCTTTTCTCATCGTAAGAGGGATTTCATTCACATAAAACCAATCAGACAAAACCAAAGCCATTCATGGCCCACTTTGTTAGGACTCTAAGAGCAGCAGCCAAGCCAGAGAAAGAGAAAAGAAAGATTAAAGCACAGCAAACACATTCACTGCAAAAGCTCAAACCATGACAAATTTTTTTTTTTTTTTGCTTAAATTTCCCTACAACTTAAACATGTCTTTGCTTCTCTGTGTATTCTGTACGTGTGTGTTTCTGATGAAAGTAATCAAGTTCAGCTAAAACGCCTACCTCCATCATATCTATCAGCCAGAGCAGTCTTTCCTACAGAAAGGTGAGAAAAGGAGTTTTTATTTAGCACAAAGTGAGGCGGGTGTAATGGAAGTAGGAGATAAAATACGACTTATCAAACATAGACTAGAATGACCTTTCAGTCTCAACAAGTGGCTGGTGAAATGTGTCAATATGTCTTTCCATAATTAAGCTGACAGTAAAAATTAAATCAGAATGCAGTCTTTAGCTCTGCGTCACGCTCAAAGCTGACAGGAAAAGAAGAATGAGCTGAAAAAAAACGGCACTTGTAGGATACTGACAGCAAGACAAATTTTTTTTCCTGTAAGGAGAAAATGTTACTTTCAACAGACCTCGGCACATAATCCCTGTTGTAAATCTAAACTGGTTCAAATGAATCAAAGAAGCCGCAGGTAATGCAGCTAGTTTACCCGCGCAGAGCTGAGGGTGGTGTTGGTCATGAAGCTGGCTGAAGATGATGTCAGGGTGTCTGGATATGACACCATGGACAGAGAGTCTGGCTGCACGGCTGCTGCTCCGGCCATTCCCCGCCGCGCTTTCAGAGCCTGAATTTCACGTCGAAGCACCAGCCCATCGAAGCGCTCCAGGTCCTGCGGGGTGACCAGACCTCGAACTTCTGACAGCAGAGAGAACTGCGACAAGGACGGTGCAAAGAAAAAAGGAAAAAAGAAACAGATTAAAATAGGTTGCATGAGCAAAGAAGAATGTTTGATGTGTTATTTATTATCAACTCTCTTTGATGTTTGACCTTCAAGATGCTAAATAATAAAAGGATTATTTAAAATTCAATCATTGTTTACTATGCAGCCTACGCAAGTGTGAAAAAGCATCTCGAGGTGTTCAAACCACAAAGTGTATAACGTAAATGGAAGTGAGACTTCTCTTTACAAGCAGTTAAGTTTTATTGCCAGTGGTAAACAGCACATGGAGACATTGGTTCGCTGATTAAGTCACGGCTTCTTTCACTCCATCTCTGATATTCCATGTTCCCACGGAACGGAAAAAGCCTCTTCTTCTTCAGTCAGATTCATAAAATAGTTTCTCGTATTTTAAGTAATAGTTAAATTACTTTTATTTGCCTTTACGTGTTTGAATGGTGCTGTCTGGCTACACCTCTCTGAGCTCCTACCCCTCAGGCACTCAGGTCAGATGACCAACTTCTCCTGACTTTGCCAAAAACTAAATGGAAGCTCAGCGGGGACTGGGCCTTTGGGGTGGCAGCACCTAGACCAGACCTCTTCAAATGGCAGCCTGCGGGCCACATGCGGCCCAGAACCAACTTCTATGTGGCCCAGCTTATGTAAAAGAATAAAGATATTAATAAAGAACCTTCAGTCATTCCTACGCTGATTAAGTAGCCTACAATCCTACAAATTTGCAGACCATGAATGCAACACCTGGTTGCCTATCAAAATTAACCCCAGCGCGTGTTTTTGTGTTGTGAAGTTGTAAGAACAGCACTAGCAAGCATGTCGCTCTGTCCCAAAACGCTAAACTGACAATGAATGACGCAGATTTAACCCCGCCTGGACTGATAAGTGTTTTTTCTGTCACATTCGAGCGCCAAACTGATGTGTTTAATATGCAATGAGTGTGAGGCGGTGTTTAAAGATTATAATTTGAGGAGGCACCACATCAAGAAGTTTAGTTTGATATGATCTTTTTATGTTAAAAGTTAGGAGAAAAATGGGCTCTAACTGGAATTTTCATTTTATTTTGTGCAGTTGCCCCAAGCGGCAACCTCCAGTGGTTAAAAGTGAAGCCTATGTGGAAGTGCATAAAACTGCAGTTCCTCCTTCATCCATTAGGGGCTGCAAAACAGAGCAAATCCCCACAGACTCCCATGTTAAAAAGGCCAACTTCACGGCAGAAATAAACATGTTTACAGCCTGATTCAAAAATCAATTTTTGGTTTAATAGGTCAGGTTTACCTTCATGACAACTGTGGGGGGGAGTGAATTTTTTTTCTAACTCGCCCGTTTAAAAGTAATTTAATTTCGAAGTTCGGCATATTTAGAGGCGTGTCCTTTTGATTGACAGGTACCAATCTCCCACTTTAAGTAAGAAGAATGTAGAACAACCGCGGTTTTTAGCCGGTTAACAACGTGACTTAGCTTTAGCCCGCTTACCTCGCTTAGCTGGTTATCTCCTGTTATCTCCAGGTTAGCTCGGTTAGCTCTTAGCTACAGGCAGCTTGGAGTTACCTCGATGTCAATCATCCACCAAGACGCTCACAGCCCCCATCTCAGCTCCACCTCTTTGCCCATATTTGTATTTTCCGGGCGAGATGACACGCATGCTCCTGCCAAGATGGCGATGGTAGGAACCGCCCACCGAGCTTCAATTCAGCTCTTCAGAAACCTATGAGTGACGTCACGAGGGCTCCGTCCATCTCTTTATATACAGTCTATGATTTGCCCTTGTCATGTGGGACTGAATTTAAAATAGAAAAATTAATAAACTACTTCATTTTCAAAATGTGTCTTTTTTTAAATTAATTTATTTAATTTTACTGATTCATTTTTCCCTTACTTTATTTACTGGCACTGATAATTTATTTTATTTGAAAATCTAGCCCACCTTAATATCTAATTGAGTAGCTCTTACCTAGACTATGGAAAGCAGACAGAAAAGCAGCACCTAGCTGCTTTTCCGTATTAGACAGGCCTCCTCTGTATCTGTTTTAAAATGTCTGCTGAAGACCCATCTGTTCACGTTGGCTTTTTGTACAAAACGATAAGTTGAAATTTTGATCTGATTCTAGTTTTTAGTAATTATTTTGCAGTTATTTCTAGTATTTTACATTTTAATGTGCTCTTAAACGCTATTTATGCTATTTAGTTATAATTCTACACATTTGTTTTTAAAATGTCTTACAAATAAAGTTGAATTACAGTGTCTTCCTGTCCTCCCCATGAGGATTTTCCACCATAATCCATGGTTGAAAATTGATAAGGATGAAGGATCCAAACACAAGACTACAGGCGGGTAGATTTAACAATTCACTAAACGTAACATGAAGAAAAACAACAAGAAACAGAGAGACTGAGGATGTGGTGTCAAACAAAGAGAGACAAAGGCATATTTATTTGCAGGAAGGTAATGACTAAATACACAGTAGGCGTTGAATTCAAAACATGATGCATGGTGTAAGACAAGTGAGACTCGCTGGAAACACAAGAATGGGCTGGTCATTTAACCACAAGCAAAGCTGAGTGGAATATAGAACAGTATAGAACAATGCAAAAGTCAGACACAAAGCAAACATTAAAACAGAGACAAGAAACCGTTAAGTAACATCCAAAACGAACAATAAATGCCGCTAGAATACAGCGAATTCATCGTCATGGTGGAGATGATGTGAACTTTGTGACATGGTGCATCATCCTGCTGGAAGTTTCCATCAGAAGATGCTACACTGCGCTCACAAAGTGACGGACATGGTCAGCAACAGAGCAGGCAAGACAGACCAGGCAACATTTTTCCAGTCTTCCACTGCCCAGTTTTTATGATCCTGTTTGAATTGCTTTCCTGTGCTTGGGGACGGCCGCCAGCTGCTCGAGCCTCGAGGTTCTCCAGGCCTTCCTCTTGCCTGCGTGTGGGAAGGGCCACATTGGCATGATCACTCTTCTCTGAACACGTTCCACTCTGTATGTTCTGCATGTGACACAGTCACTGAGTCGACTGCAGGTTCATTTACTAACAACGGCTGGTTTTCTTCCTGTGTCAGATTTAGCTTGTGAGCTACAAATGTATGTAGGTTGTTCTCTTTTTCAATCTTTCTTTTTTTTATTTTCTTTCTCTCTCTCTTTTTCTCTCTACAAGTTGTTTTCTGTTTTCTCTTCTTTTCGATTCTCTTTCTGTCCCTCTTCTGTCCTCTCCGGTCCGGTCCAGCAGTACAAACTTTATGATACAAAAAAAATTTTAAAAAAAGAAAAAAAGAATTGCTTTCCTGTTCTTCCCCGACAGGACTGTTACTTAGTGGTCTTCTGCCCATCTGCTTCAAGGTTGGAGGCGTTGTGTGTTCAGAGACAATATCTTGGTTGGAACTGGAGATTATTTGGCTTCCTGTTTGCTTTCTTTCATCTCATTTTCATCCAAACAACTGCAACTTCTTGTATATTTTCTCTTCTTCAGACCATTCCCTGTACACTAGAAACGGCTGTGTGTGAAAATCCCAGTAAATCTGCAGCGTCGGAGACACTCAGACCAGCAAGCATGCTACATTAAAGGTCACTTCAATCCCCTGTCTTCATCACCCTGATGCTCAGTTTGAACTTCAGCAAGTCATTTTCACCATGTCTACATGACAAAAGTCATCGAGGTGATGCTATGTGATTGCCAGGTTCGGTGTGACTTATTAGAAGAGCAGTAAGTGTACATGTACTTTCTCTCCTGTAGTGGGGGCAGGACATTTTTTGTATATATGACTGGTATGATCACATCAGCCGGAAGGCTTGATTTTCTCAACATGGAACTGCAGATAATTCCTGTGGGATCATGTCTGTGTTATTCCAGCTGAGTAGCTGCAGTTTGTTTACCTGTGTTCATGTTGACTTTGTCGGACAAGACTGTAAACTAACAATCCAATCAGCAGCTGAGGAGATTCTCATTGGTTGCTTGACAACATATTTCAGGCTGTATGCTCGATTCATTTTCTGAATGCATAAATAGATGAATCAATGCAAAAGAGAAACGAGCTTCTGATTCAAATTAATTGAACCTCTCCAACAGCTTCTCCACAAGCCTGTAAATATATTGTTCATTTGAATCAGGTGTGTTGAAGCAAAGTAGCCTCTAAAACCTGGAGAGGAGTGGAACCGGAGGACCCGGGACCTCATGCACAAATGCTGTGTGGGGAAAAATGTTCCACAGTTCATGATGTTGGTATGTACAAACAGGTCTGTGCTTACCGCCTGCAAACCCTTTATATTTGAGATTGACAAACTATAAATTACTAAAAGTTGCCGTTTTGCAGTAAAACATGTTCCTGTAAACTTTCTGAGGTCAAGATGGATTCGTTGTCACACATTTGAGCATATATAAATGCACCTGAACTACAAAATAAATCTACATGCAACCAGTTTTGTTCTCCACACTAAAGCAAAATTCCTGCAGTTTTCTCTGTTCATGTCATGTGAAGATATTAAGATGATTTCTAGACCTCAGGAAGAAAAGCTGCTGTGAAATGACAACCACATCCATCGAATGGACTGTGATTCTCACTGAGATAAGAAGTGTTGGATGATCATGTGAATTAAGGACATGTCTCTGAGATTAACTCTTCAGTTGATGATTTTACTGAGTCAGTTGCTGTTTCGTCTCATTTATTCACACATCTTCCTCACTGTATTCCCGGCTTCTCTCTGGAATTCCAGCTCAGCGTTGTTCAGACTGGCGTCCCACAGCAGCTGAGGTCTGGGGAGCCTCAGATCTGTGCACCTCCTGTTGCACAGCCCCAGTAGGGATGCTGTCAAATACCTGAGCCGTAGCTGCGGATGGTGTGACTGCGATGCTGCTCTCAGTCTAAAATGTGGTTGCAGGATGTCAGAAAGATTATCTGAAGATGGAATCTCAATTATCGCTCAGCTTCCTCCGCGGGCTGCAGAATCCCACTCATGTGCAACATTCCTTATTATTACATTCATTTCAACGTCGGATGTTTTTGCTTTATTTCAGGTGCGGTGTAATGATCCAATATATGACTGAGAGGTGATTCGGTGAGGATGTTAGCAAGTTATTACAGCAGATATGACTTTTGGCCTACTGCAGTCTGTGTATTTATTCCAGATAACCCATAACACTGGATCAACAAAGTTCTTTCTACAGACAACAGAGTATTATCAACACTGGAAAAATGATTATCATATTAACTAGAGAAGACATCTAAAGCTTTGGGTCCAGCTTTGAGGTTGCTCACTGTTAGTGAACAATTCTTTGTATTCATCTGCAACTTATCAAATCTCTAACAACTGTAGCAGAAGAATAAAGACTCCGCATCTGTAGTCAGCGTCTCAATAATGGTTCCACATCACTGAACACAAAAAGTCTGTAGTCAAACCAAACAAAGACTAAAAGGACTATTGCTGCACAAACTATTAAATTTCAGTATATTAAAATACATTTAGGGGTGGGACTCAATTAAAAAATTGATCTATGTAATTACAGGCTGTGCAATGAATTAATCTCAATTATTAACATTTTAATCTCATTATAAAAGTTGAATGGATTTTAAGGGATTATTAAATCAAACAACAGTAAGAGATTAATATTGTAAACTCAAGCTCTGTTAACGTCTGGAAAAATGCAATTTACGTTTAAAACTGTGAAAAATAAATAGAAAACATCCCTGACCAAAACTGAACCAAAGTTATAGTGTCCTTTTAAATATATTTTAGGTATATTTTATACTTCTTCCTACTAAGTTATACTTCTTCTTACTGAGTTATACTTCTTCCTACTCCTTTTTGGACTTGTCAACTGAGTGCATTGGTATTGTTAAATGTCTATATGTATGAAGATATGCATGTAAATGTAATATGTATGTATATGTATATATGTAGGTATGTGTATATATGTACATATACAGCACATATGAAGGTAAATATATTTTTACCTGTCTAAAATAAATCTATGAAAAAAAAAACTTTACCTAACAGCACAGCTCCAGCTATTTGCTAATCAAGAGTCTACAACATGTTATAGTAATTCTAACTTTTTAAAAGTTTTCATTCATTTCAGAGGCGATCACTTCCTGCTCTGACTGCGCA
This sequence comes from Telmatherina bonti, assembly GCF_933228915.1. Lineage (NCBI taxonomy): Eukaryota > Metazoa > Chordata > Actinopteri > Atheriniformes > Telmatherinidae > Telmatherina > Telmatherina bonti. The sequence continues at coordinate 28,779,162 of NC_136615.1, forward strand.
GTTCTAGGTGTAATGGAAATGTTCCTCATATCTCTCGCTGGACAAGGAATACGGGATCCTGCCAAGATGAGCTGAAAGAAGTGGCCAGGAAGAGGGAAGCCCTGTAACCCGACCTTGGATATGCAGCAGTATGGATCAATGTTTTATGATCATTTAAAAAAAAAAATCTATAAAATTTTTAAAAAGTTAAGTCTCTATCAAAACTATATTCTGTGATTTGCAATAATAAGTTTCATAGTCTTCTTCAATACACATTTGTGTGAGTAAAATGATGTGTTCATAAAACTGTTCAGTCAGCGGCATCGTTAGAAACATTACTCAAAAATTTATGGAGTATTTTTAATTACATTTACAGAATATACCAATATTGGAATAATGACAATAATAACATCTGATTAGATATTGGGGAATGTTTTAAATGATTCTTTGAAGGTGCATGGCAGATGCAAATCATCTCTTTGTAACAGCCGAGTCTTTCACTAGTGTAAACAAAGTATTGCTGAAGCAATATAAAAGCCTTAAAATGATATGAATCATGATTTTTTTTTTTTATGTTGATCCTTATAAATTTTTCCTGTGATCGTCAAACTTTCCTTTATGCTTCATAAGCATAGTTGTTCCACGGACAACAAGAAATCATTCTTTGAACTACCGAAAAGACACAAAAAACCCAGAAAGACGTGATCACCTGCTAGCGGCTATCAAGCTAACGACTTCAGAGTCCTTCTAAACATTCAGCAGCCAGTTCAGATTGTTTTATGACTGCTGATGGAAACATGTATATTGATATTACTGCTTAAACCACTTACTGCTTTTGTGTAGACTCCAATAAAAAAGCCTTGACATGTCCGCTAACAGTAATAATAACAAACGTCTGTTGCTGGTCTTTATGCAGCTCCAGTACATTCATTCAGTTCTACTGCCGCTAGCTTAGCATCACATCCTCTTCCAGCCTTCACAGTGACAATATCAATATTACTGCATGAAATTATGGATAATTTCTTTTTATCAAAGACCGATGGAGAAACTTAAAACTATGAGAACAAGTCGCAAACATCAACGGCTAGGAAGATGGGCTTGTTTTCATTGACAAGCTGTTCATGATCCCTCCACAACCAGATTGGGATGTAGGTTTGTGCCATAGGGAGACAAGATGATATTGCCATTAGAGCATCAAAAGCTAATGCCCATTACTATTGGAGCAAAACACAATTACAATAGCTTGGTTTTGTGCTCTCTACATGCTTTTAGTTTGTGTTTTTTTTTGTGGAAAAATCAGGAAACATCTGAAAGCCAGAAAGAAAACAAGAACCACCCCCTCAACACCACCTCACCATTACGCTTCTGTCAGACAGAGAACACAGCCTCAGACTCCTGCTGAGAGAAAACTGCCTTGTTTTTGTTGTCTTTCTTTGCTTTGTTGTACCTCACCTTTGCGTGCGTGTTTAGAAGCTCGAACAGAGCCATGACCAGCTGCTCCACTCCGATGTGTCCATCCCGGTACTCCTCCACGTAGTAGCCCATGGTCTGCCGCTCCGCCTCCGTCAGCAGGTGACGCGCCTGCTCCTCCAGCATGGCACGGGACTGGTTGACCAGACTGGACAGGGTCACTTGTGAGCCCGCCACACCCTTATAAAACCCCGACTGAAACAGAAAAAAAGAGAAAACTTACATCACTCAATTTCTGAAATTGATTTCCTGTCATATTTTTATTTTTCTGGGTGATGAAATGAAGTAGAAAGGTGACTTAGTGGTGAAATACGACAAATGCTGCTTTTATTCTTGATTTAACCTCCGTTAAATCAGGAGATTTGGACTTTAGCTCTCTGAAACTCCTTTTTGCAAGAGTGTTTATCTAAAACAGGCAGCTCAGCCTGAACGGACATCAGTAGGTGCACAATAGCAGAATACACAGTAAATGGGAATATGATGGAAGAAGATGTTTAAAAGAAGGGTGGAAATGCACTGATTTAGGCAGAAATAGAAAAGTAGGGGTAGACGGTGAGGTAAAGGGTCCACATTCTGCAATGCTGTGATTGTGGAAAGAGAAAAAACTGCTACGGATAGAGGAAGATTTGGGGGTTACATAGGCAAAAAAAAAAAAAAAGAGAGAGATCTTTAGGGATTTGGAAGGATAGGAAAGAGAAGAAGGAAACAGAAGTAGGACATGCAAATGTTTAACATGACATACAGAACAGCTCCTGCTAGATGAAAGAGGAGGACCACAAATAAAGAGAATGAGAGGGAGCAGATGGATTGAGGGGAGGACGGGGAGATAACTGAGAAAGTGACAAGAGGAAGCAGATCAGGGTGAAGAGAAAACGAACAAGGACAGAAACTGCACCCACATACTCTGACGCAACCATCAGTATCTTTGTCCCGAATGTATAAATTATCACTGTACTCCTGCTTTCCCCGCCATCCCTCAAACGACCATTATCTTAATACTTTGCTGCAGGACAGAAGCTGTGATGTTCACTCTGTTTTTTTAATTTTTTTTTTTTTATTTTCTAATTTCACAGCTGTCACTGATGAGCCAGCTGGAGCGCCTGCCAATCACAACCTGGCACTTGTGAAACTCGCGAGCTGTCAGCATCTCTCCTCAGCTCTATATCAGCTCCTTTTTGCCCCCTCACTCTCTCTCCCTCTTCCTTTCTCAGTTATGTGCCCGCCTGTGAGCAGCTCTTCCTTAATTAACTCCTTAATCAAAGGCTGCACTTCAAAGTTACAGCTTCGGGGTCTGCTCCTGCATGAGTATTTTAGAGGCAGAAACAAAAGAAAGACAACGGTCCCGGTGCGGTCCTCCTCTCCTCCATCTTCTCTGCCTTCTTTCACCCCATTCTCAACTCTTGCCCACGCTCCGGCGACTGTATTATCAGCTGTAGTAGTTGCGGCGCCCCAGTCTGAGTGGAGCCAAGGAATTCTAAGAGCCCAAGGTGAACTGAGTCGCTACCCTGCCTGAATCTTAATAACCGCGATGCTTACCATCAGAATTTCTTTAAAGCATCCGTGTCCCGCTTATTTAGCTCAAGGGCGCAGTGGAGGGAAGCGACGGGACCACACAAGTCGGTCCTTCTATCTCTGTCAGATTCGAGAGCATACTGACATTTGAAGGAGTTAATGAAATCGCTCGTCACTCAACCGGAGTGGAACTCCTGCAGACACCTGCTAATGAGGTCCGCTGCAACAACACGAACAGGGGCTTTTTTTTTTTGGTCTATGAAACTGTTGTTTTGTCGCTTCAGTGAAGCTCGTCCATGTGCTGAATTTTGTCCATCATTGTGGTCATTTATTGGCTTTGTTCATGAAATGCAGAATAAACTGATTGGTCTTTTTATTGCAGTGACAAACAATGATACCCTTCACCACAGCAGACACTGGATCAATACAACTACAGCCATTAAAATGTCTGGTGAAAACCGAACGCAGGCTTTTAACAACTTAAAATAGGGGAGGAAAGGTTGAAAAGAGACTATTTGAAGCTTTTCTGTGTTTTGGGGAAATAAAGCAGATGTCAAAGTACTTTTCATTAGCTTGCAGATTGTACGACAGGTTGACTGCACCTGACTTATCTAAGAGCATCTCATTAAACGGTGTTTATGTGAGCCCTTCACTTCTAAAATAAATTCACAAAAATGAAGCGGCAAACAATGTCTCCTAAAAACAGCTAATTTGGAAACACAACAAGGTAAAAAACATAAATTGGTATGTTTAGTTGTTTCCTAATTCATCCCAAGGACTGACAAACAAAAATTGGGATGCAGTGAAAAAAGTAAATAAAAATATAAAATTCATGAATCAAATATTTTATTCATTCATTCATTTTCCGAACCGCTTATTCCAATTCAGGGTCGCGGGGAAGCTGGAGCCTATCCCAGCCAGCTTTGGGCGACAGGCAGGGTACACCCTGGACAGCTCGCCAGTCCATCGCAGGGCCACACACAGAGAGACGAACAAACACTCATGCTCACTCTCACTCCTAGGGGCAATTTAGAGTGACCAATTAACCTATCATGCATGTCTTTGGATGATGGGAGGAAGCCAGAGTACCTGGAGAGAACCCACGCATACACGGGGAGAACATGCAAACTCCACACAGAAAGGCCACTGACCAAACCCGCCAAGGATCGAACCAGCGAGGCCACAGTGCTAACCACTGCGCCACCGTGCAGCCCTCAAATATTTTATTCCTTGTTAAATTTAAACAAGATTTCGGATGTTGAAACTGAGACATTTAACCATTTCATGGACATTTGGGATTTAATGCAGCAGCATTGTTTGCTTGTTTGTTGATGTTTGTCAGTGTGTAGCTTCTTTTTTTTTTTTTAACAACTGTCTGTAAACATCTGAGAAGTCTCACTTTCAACATCTGATCTGCTGTTGATGTACTGCTGTGAATAAAATATGGCTTTGTGATACTTGCACACCATTGCATTCTGTTAAGTACATTTTACACGGCATCCCAACCTTTATGGAAATGGGTTTGTTAGAACGTTGACTAATGATATTCTAGCAACTTGTTTTCTACTGTAGTTTCTTGTTAACTGGCCATGAAAGTTGATATTGTCAACATAATCGATGCAGATTCTTCACAGTGATCACAGAACTGCTTGGAAAGGAGCCATTAAAGTGTAACAAAGTTGTCAGAAGTAATCTAGTTAATTGTACAAATGTTTTAGTTAAGAAACAAAACATAAAACTGAATTGTCTTTAATTGTCGCAGACCAGGAGAAGCTGAGCGAAGACAAGACTGGGATTGGACGAGCTGCGAGGATCATTTTGCTATATTATGTTTTCTTTTGCTTTTGTTTGGCTAAAAAGTAGGTCAAAACCCCCAAATGTGGTGGAAAAAGAAGAGATCTGAAGAAATAACAGAGAAAATGGACATTAGCAAGAAAAACTGAATCACACTGTTGCCAAGAAACATAATGACCAGTGATTCTTCAACTGGACTGGATACTGGCCCTGATGAGCAACCACTGCTCAGATTCCTGCCCAGTACAAAGTAGGATTTTAAACCATCTGGATGCACTTTGTGTGAGTTAAAAATGTTAAAATCCCAAGAAGAAGCTGTCCTGTAACTGCCTGTAAGTAACAAGCTGGTTTTATACCAAAATCTGATTCCTGCCAAAACTAACCCACTTTTCAGTCCATTTAATAAACCAACTACGGTGCTTTTAGCTAAATGTTTATTTTATTGAGTTGCTCTAATGTTAATTCCTTTCTATTCTCACAAAGTTTCCCTAAACAGTTTCCCTCTGAGTGCTCTCTCTTTGTCAGGAGTGAGGTCCTGCCTCAAGTGGAGGAGTTTAAATATCTCGGGGTCTTGTTCACAAGTGAGGGAAGGATGGAGCGTGAGATCGACAGACGGATCGGTGCGGCGTCTGCAGTAATGTGGACTCTGCGCCGGTCTGTCGTGGTGAAGAAGAAGCTGAGCCAGAAGGCGAAGCTCTCGATTTACCAGTCGATCTACATTCCTACCCTCGCCTATGGTCATGAGCTGTGGGTCGTGACCGAAAGAACACGATCTCGTATACAGGCGGCTGAAATGAGTTTCCTCCGCAGGGTGGCCGGGCTCACCCTTAGAGATAGGGTGAGGAGCTCGGTCATCCAGGAGGGGATCAGAGTGGAGCTGCTGCTCCTGCTCATTGAGAGGAACCAGTTGAGGTGGCTCGGGCATCTGGTCAGGATGCCTCCTGGACGCCTCCCTGGTGATGTTGTTCCAAACCCGTCCCTCTGGGAGGAGACCCTGGGGAAGACCCAGGACAAGCTGGAGGGATAATATCTCTCAGGGAACTCTTTTGGATACCCCCCACAGAGTTGGCAAATGTGGCTGGGAAGAGGGAAGTCTGGGTTTCCCTGCTTCAGCTGCTGCCCCCGCGACCCGACCCCGGATAAGCGGCAGAAGATGGATGGATGGATTTTCCATGGCACACCAACAGCTGCAAGCTACCAAGATTAAATTCAGCTTGCTTTCCTAACAAATAGCACACATAATATGCACAAAGTACCAGCTGCAGCCATGATGCTTTACTAAGGGCTCAACATTTAAAGTCATACATGAAGATGGCATATATATGAAGCAATGAAAAGCTCATTCACAGCTGCATCAGTGCATGCATGGAAGGAAAGAGTCATCCCATCACAAAATCAACAATCTATGACTATCATACCCTTGGAGACATCATGGAAGATCCTCTGGTTTCATGTGAGGTGTCACATGTCAGGCTATATTTTAACATCATATCAAATGTTTACAAGTCACCAGAACTTACAAGAAAGAAGAATAAAAAGAGAAGCAACTTGGAAAAAATGCAACTTTGACTTGAAACATCTGAGTTTTTTCCTTCCCACTGTCGCCCCATGCAACTCAGGACGGGGGATTGGATACAAGTCAAGATTCAATGCAATCTGTTGGTTTTCCTGAACCACACAGTTTATTATAAATTGGCTCAAATTGATTTATCTGTAAAGTGTCCTGAAATGACAGTGTTATAAAATGGTGCTACATAAGCAAAGCTGAATTGAATTGAAATAAATTACAGCTTCCCCGCGACCCTGAATTGGATTAAGCGGTTCAGAAAATGAAATGAAATGAAAAAAAAAAAAATTACAGTGACCTTTGTCATGAAGAAGAAAGAAGCCAAGCCAACTTTACTTTTAAAACACTTTAAATAAACAAGTACAGTAAAAAAGTGGAAAACAGATTAATTTTTTTCTTTAGAAAACATCAGTCAATGGATTATGAGGAGATTTCTGAGGTAATTTTGCTCAAGCTGTCATTTCTATACATGTTGTGGTCACTGTGTAATAACATGCTTAACATCAATCACATCCTAAGCTCATATGTCAAGGTTTTGTCACGGGAAGATGATGGTGTGGAACCAAATGCAAGACAGGAGGCAGTAATGCAGAATGAAAATGTATTTAATGCCTAAAAAAACTCAAAAGCAAACACATGAAGCTAGCAAAAGCACAATGAACCAGACACTGAGAACATTAACCAAGGGGTATAAATACATGGAGGGAGTAACTAGAAACAGGTGAAATGAATCAGACAATCAAACCAGCTGAGCTAAATAACAGGAAACTAGAGATGAGGGAACTAAACATGGAAAACTACAAAATAAAACAGGAAACCTAAAAAAAATATAGAGATATCCAAAGCATGACAGGTGTGTACGCGGTGAGGCTGACAGACGGTGAACTGTCAGTCTCTACAACCATAATAAAAGCTTTGGTATTCTCATTTGCATTGTCCAGAATGGACTAAAAAAAAAGAAGAGGATTAAGTTGCAAAGCCATCCATTGCTGCCTGTGTTCATGTCAACAATGCTGACCAATGCATCAGCGTCAGGTGACCAATGAAGACTGATTTGACTGGCTGAATGCTGGTTCAATGTCATCCTGGATTGAAAATTGTCCCAGTGGCCTAGACGTTAGAACTGATGAATTTGGGCAATCTGAAATTTTTCAATTGGATTTTGACTCTTGAAACTAAAAAGTTGGAGCAAAAAATTACCGACAAACTGAAAGGTTTAATTCAGAAAAGAAATCATGTATGTTGATTCACTTTGCTTTGATTCACTTTGATTAAATTTTGCTTTTTGAAATTCAAAAGCTCAAAAAATTCAAAGTCTGGTGGAAAAGATTTACTAACATATATAACAATGTTACTTTCAAAGTGGCATGTTTGTTGGTCTGAGTATTTAAGAAACTGGTGATCTACTGGGATTTTCACAGCTCCTATCATCTCCAGCTGCTTCCTTCAATGTAACAATGTGTTCACTGTACTCCAATGGCATCCGCAGTCGCCAGATCTCCATCCAACGGTAGATTCTCATCATGGATGTGCAGCAACTGTGTGATGCTTCACGTTAATATGGAGTAAAACCTCCTCGTTGAATCCATGACACCAAGAATAAAGGCCATTCGAAAAGAAAAAGGCGTCCAACCAGGTCATGGACGTGCTGCAGTAACAGGTGAGTGTGTGTATGCAATGTTTTCTTTAGTAATGTCTGTTATGTCATTAGTTTATCAAATAGAAACAGACATCATTTTAGATTCTAGTCTTACTGTATTAAATATAAAAAAGGATGACATAAATACATCAAACTGGAGGGTCCCTGCATATAAACAGACAGCCAAAGTGCTTGTGGGGTCTTTACAATATGGCACAAAAACAAATCCAATTACCCAAAATTCCACATTGCATAATTTTCACAACGTCCATCGTGTCTGTAGTGTCTCTGTTTTTCAGCCTAATCCTGACAAATGGATAATTTAATTTTCCCCAAAATGAACATATCCATAATTTGTCACATCCCTCTAATCTACACGGACATGATTGTGTCCATTTTAACCAACAGGCTCTTTGCTCTGAAAATGACAAGATGGGGGAAATGACTATCCCATTGCTATAAAAACCAGCTCTTGTAAGGCTTGGCCTTTCAGAGGAGATGTTGGCTTAAAAAAACTACTGGCTGTTTAACAGTTAGCATCCAGCTAATTAGCTTCCACCTGACATTTTATGCAAACCTCCTGTTTGGTGTTTGCCAAGCAGATATATCTCCAGGAACAGGCAGCAGCGTGCACAGTGAGGCTCACAGATCTTTCCCACTGCTTGATGACAAGCCTCAAACCAGCCTTACTTTCATTCTGCACACACCGAAGAAATGAAATTGACTCAGAATGAGACTGCTAATCGACATCATTGATGGGATGGGTAGTACAATAGGTTTTCTGTAGTTGACATCTCTCTCCTTCTACACAAACACACACATATATTTATATTTATATGTGTGTGTGTATATGTATATATATATATATATATATATATATATATATATATTTATATATGCACAGCAGTATGTGTTTGTGTGTGTTATATTGGTCAGAGAGCTGCTGCATCAGCCAAAGTGTCTCATGCATCAGAAAGTAAAATATTAGCAACCTAATCCATATCTGGGAGCGTTTGCTCTCTAAGATGGCTGATTTATGAAAAGCAGCTGGAAAGAATTTGACCTTTTGATTACTCTAAATCATGAACCCTCTCTGCTTCCAGTGATTGATGACATTTATTTCACATGTTTTTAGTAAACAAAAGCAGATATAATGTGAATGCAATGCAGATACCTGCAGGCGGATGGTATTTGCCGAGTTCACTCAAGTAATGTCTTGCAGCTTGTTTATCTGAATGAAATGATTAAAAGTCCTTCAAATCTTTAGAAACGGTGATTTATGTTTGAGCTCTTGTCATCTCTAATCTTTTGATAAACTACACTGCCATATTTCTGCCGCTTGTATGACAGCTGATGGAGCTGTAGGTTTAAAATACCTGTCAGATTTCTATGCAGTGTAACCAAGGAACTGAACACAATGCTAGCTGTCTCGAGGGGTTAAATCTCTCTCATTACAAACCAGTTTCCTTATTTCCTCTTTCTTTAAGTTGTTTTTAACATCATTAACGTCATCCTTTATGTCCTGCTGTTCTCAGGTTCGTGATGAATTGAAACTAAAATCACGTCGTACCTGTTTACTGTTTGATGTAAACATTATGACCACAGTCATTTTGCAGATTTGCTGCCTCCACAGATCTCTGCAGTGTTGTTTGGCTGGTGTTCATGAAGCAGTGGTCGACTTACAACCAGAATGTTTGTGTTGAACAACTTCATTTCTGGAAAATCCCACATTTGTGTTATTTTTAGTTTTTCTAATCACTCAGATTATGAAAGTGACTGAGGTTGTTTTCATCTCTGCGATCCCAGATTAAAACTCTTCCTCTGTTCTCTCTGGACTCGCCGACGCTGCGTCTCCTGGTTGTTTGTGTGTGACTGTGCACACTGACTTACCCAAGTCTGCCACACTCTTCATCATTTAGGCTTTGTAGCCGTTTCTCCCCCTTATCACCCAGTCAGATGAAGTCAGCTTCAACGTGCAGACATACAGTCCAACGCTTATCTGCATCTTCAGCATGTACGGGACCCAACTGTCTAGGTTATGCTTATTGCTCTTATAGTTATGGGTAGTCTAGCCAACCATTACTTATGGGAATGTTACCTGATGCACTGAGAAGTACCTCGCTCTATTTCTCTAATATATTAATGTATAAATATATACCAACATTGCTGTCTCTAACTTATATCTCCTTTTTTTCTGCAGGTCTTCCTGAATAAGTGCAGTTGTACATGTTGATCTGTCTTTCCTGTCGTCTCCACCTCAACCAGTCGAGGCAGATGGCTGCCCTCCCTGAGTCGGGTTCTGCCGGAGGTTTTCTTCCTGTAAAAAGGGAGTTTTTTCCTTCCCACTGTCGCCGCGTGCATGCTCAGGATGGGGGATTGGATCGAAGTCATGACTCGATGCAATCAGTTGGTTTCTATTATAGTATATGTATGAATTGGCTTGAAATGATGTGTATGTTGATTTGTGTAAAGTGCCCTGTGACAACCTTGTTGTGAAGTGGCGCTAAACAAATACAAAAGTTGAAAGTTGAATTATTAACAGAATTTGTGACATAAAAACAACATCTTCTGGCTGTGATGCAGCTTCATTCTCGTTTTGCACTCAGTCACAACAGAATCAAATCAAATCAAATCAAGCTTTATTTGTATAGCACCTTTCGTGCTTAAAAACAATACAAAGTGAATACAAAGTGCTTTACATTATAGAACAATTTACATCAAAATAGATAAAACACACACACACACACACACATCCATCCATAGTCCCCTTTCACCCACCCACAACAACCCTCACCCATGCCCTATTAGCCCTATAACAGTTAAAAGAAGATGAATGGCTAGGTACATGTGTACCAGATGTGCACCAGACAAGGAAACAATATCCTCAGGGTGCCTCTACACAAGGGGCTAGCTCCAACCACGACCCTCCGCTCTGCCTCCTCTCCATGTCAGCAGCACAAAATAATCTCAACTAATTTAAAACTTCTTCTTTCCCAAAACAAAAATTAATCTAATCCTACAACAGCAACGTGCTGTCAGTAACTTTGATCACTAGTGACGTAACAGTGTTGTAAAAGTGGAAAAAGCAGATTCCTCCTTACTGTGCAGTCCTTCCCCATCACCGCTGTCATCATGCTTTAAGAAGTTCCAAGCTTGGCTCTGTAGCAGCACCGGTTAGTTTTAGGTGTCAGGGAAGTGGACTGGGTATGTCTAATTCTGGTAGAAATCTGTTGGATGATGTAAAAGGATTTATGCAACAACATTACTAAACTTCTTTTTCTTGTTATCTAATGCTTTAACTCACATCTAAACTGTGAAAACATCCAAAAGGTCACGCATCTTCCTTGCACAACATGAGTCAGTTTAGTTTGTTTGACCACTGCTGTGTTCGCTGCAAAGGTCACATGATTTATTCCAAGCAATTACGCCCCATTTCCTGCAGTCAGTAACGAGCAGGGGACCAATCAAGCAGCACCTTTATCTATGATAAATAAAAGGGGGATGGAGGAAGGCTGCCAAAACCAACAAGTCATTTGGTGACTGAATGTATGAATGTTTTCAGTTTGCAAAGCTTGATTCATGGTTTTCTGCAGCTGCACAATAAGGTTGTTTGAGTCAGAGGTAAAGCAGAAAAGGCTTTTGCTTCAGGTTTTTGCTGTTTGTCTCTTTCTTTTTTCTGCTTGCATTCTTAGTAAATCAACATTTAGAGCAAGACGCAAAAGTGAAAAGGTTATTAAGGAACTTCCAGCTGGTCCTGACACAACACAAATGCTGGAGGCATCCTAATCAGATGCCCGAACCACCTCAGCTGACTGTCTGTGCGATGCTGGTGTCTTTGTAACTGGGACACATAAACAGCAGATCAGGTTCTCTGTGAGTAAGCAAAGACTTAGCCAATGATGGATGAAGCTGCCCTTGCTTGACCTATCGTTGTTTGCAAAATGTCAATATGAAACCTCGAGTTCAAGCCTTTCGATCGGCGCCGTCTTGGCCTTTTCTGAAGCTGGAGGTGAAAGTATTTAGAGACGTGAGTAGAGGTGGAGAGTGTTGTTTAAAAGCTAAAATCTGGTTTTGGAAAGATGTATATCACATCAAGACGTGACTTTCCACCAGCAAACCAGCTCAAAGGAGGAACTAAAGCTAGTGCTTCAATAATTACTTAGAAAATCCATTGATTTGAGAGAATTTAATGGTTTTTTAATGCTAGACGTGTTGGTCAGTGTAAATGCACTTCAGGGCACTAATGCATTGGCTTCACATCTGCTGGTGAATAGCTACATTTTTTCCTAGTTGACCTGAATGCACACTGCTGATGTGCTACTGGTGGAACATTAGCTGTAGGTAGCTCATTGATCATCCAGAAAGCAGAGTATTTAGCACACAAACAAGCACACTGACACCACAGCGCTCCAGCCTTTCAGATTTTTTTATATTATTCTCAGATTTTGGAGACTTTTATGTTTTAGGACGAGTCGAGAAAAATAAACAAACAAAGTTAATGGTGCAGTGTGTTAAAAATACTGACATTTACTAAAGACGGGATGGAAATTTAAATACCAAACACAGTTTTGAAAGGGTAAAAAATTAGTCCAGTTCCCAAAAATTCTCTCAGTTATGAACATGTTTTCACTGGTGAGTGGATCCAGTGGCCTCAGGTGCAGCAATGAGCACTTCAGCACTGGCCTCCTACACACTACCCTTCTCTACAGAGTGTCACTCTTCACAAAGTCACACTCGTAGCTGTGAGGGGCACTGTAAAGGGAGAGGGACTGAATGAGTAAGATGGCCAGAAAAGGAAAGCACTCATCGTCATGGCAACAAAAAAGATGCTTGCATGTATGGCTGGTTTGCTGAATTTCTTTTTAGTGAAGCAGCCATTGTGTACATTCAATCTGGTGCACGTTTGAAGGCTGTTTTCCACCTTCATTTTGTAGGCAGACTGGAGCATCGCAGACAGGATTTGGCATGGCTCGAAATATGGTTGAGCCTCCATGAAAACATGCAAACTTAGTGTGTAGAGGGCGGTTTGGGATTGAGCCCGCATGCATATGTGTACCGTCTTCTTCTATGGTCCTTTTTAAGGCATTACTTATCCCAAACGGTGCTCCAGCAACTATGAAACACAGCTGGTGCTGGAAATTAAAGCTCAGAGTTCTCATTTCACACAGAGTTGTTTGTCCGTTTAGGGACACTGTAGTTAAAATGGTGGTACAAATATAGCAGCTGCCATGTATGTGGACCAAGCAGCAACCTCTGGTGGTTAAAGCTGAAGCCGGTGCGGAAAAGACAATAATTGCAGTTCACCCCTCATACACTGGGGGAGGGTTAATAGGTTAGGTTTAATTAGGTTTAATAGGTTAGGTTTACCTTCATGACAAATTTGGGGGGAGTGATTTTTTTTTTTTTTCTAACTCCTCCGTTTAGAAGTGATTTTATTTCAAAATTTGGCACATTTAGGGGCGTTTCCTTTTGATTGACAGGTACCCGATCTCCAGCTTAAAAAAGGATGAATGTAGAACAGCCGCAGTTTGTAGTCTGTTAACAGCATGACTTAGCTTTAGCCCGCTTACTTCCTTTGGCTGGTTAGCTCCTGTTAGCTCTGTGTTAGCTCGGTTAGCACTTAGCTACAACGCTAGATGTCAATCATCCACAACACGCTCACAGCCCCCTCTCAGCTCTACCTCTTTGCCGATTTTTGTATTTTCAGGAAGAGACGAATCGTGACGCCGCTATGATGATAGGAACCACTCAGTGAGGTTCATTTCAGCTTTTCAGAAACCTACGGGTGATGTCACGATGGCTCTGTCCATCTTTTATATGCGATCTATGATGTGAACCCATGCGGAGTAGATCTATACGACTCATTTTATGTGAATAAAAACAAATAGCAACAATTTTTATTGATATGAAAATATTCAGTCATTCAAACTGAACCTTCGAGGTGAATGGGGTCAAATAATAACTTTAATTCATCATTTCCTGGATTATTTATCACATTAAGACGATTGACTCTTGAATAGTAACCCTGGAGTTCCACTGAACGCTTTCCACCCGGCATCCTCTCCCACCAGGAGAGTTTCAGAGCGGAACGTCTGTGTCGCACCTCTCACAAGGATTGCATCAATTCAAATCAAACTTTATTTATATAGCACCTTTCATACAGAAGCATATCAAAGTGCCTAATAACATTAAAAACATCATCGTTGTTATGATGCTTTATAATGCTTTATAAAGCTGCTTTAAAGTGAACAGTAAGTCAGCACATAAATCAGCTGGCAAAGGTCGACCGTGTCTCATGTTCCTGCTCTTTATTTCCTTACAGTGGAGATGTGTGGTGTCAAAACAACCGGTTCAGATTTCCTCCTCCAATATAAATGCACATTTTCCTTTTTACTTTCATTTATGTAGTGAAACCCTGTCTCACCTAATGTCTTGGTGCTGGTACCAGCAGTAGAGAGGAAATGTTGATGTTTCAGAGTAAAATGCATCCAAACTGGACATGTCGTCTTTTACTGGTGAAATCCACCAGATCCACTTTGGTTTTCATTAACATGATTTCCTGACCCAAAAATCCACTCTGCTCTGTTTGATGTGGTTTCAAAGTGGCAAAATAGGACAGATACGTATATTAGAGAAGCGGAAAGCGACGGCGCTTCTGGGATGCTTCAGAGACGCATCTCGGCCCACCAGATGGAACCACCACTGTTGACTAGTGATGCCGTGATCAGCTGCGAAGGCGGCTTCATGTTCACTGTAACCGAGACGTTTTCGGAAATTGTAATGATTAAATATTCCACTATATAGATAAAAATGAGCTAGTTTCTGTGTGTTTCAAACTAATCAAAACACTAAGGTTTAATGGTCTGGTAACATTTCTTGTTTTTTGGTTTTTTTTTTTTAGATCTAATGATTTAAAGACTTCTACTGAGCTCATTTTATATTATCTGTATCTATCACAGATGAGAAAATAGTGTAAAAAAAACAGAAAACCTCAGCTTTTGCTATGGGATGCCTTTTTTGAGCTGAAATGTTCCATAAATCAGGCTGTGAGGGAGCTATTAAAAAGCTTGTCTGGAGAAATTTAGCGTAAAATTCTCCCTTTTATTATCAGATTTGAACACATTTGCACACAAGATGCTGACAAGCACCACAACGCCGTGCTCTGAGTGAAAAGTCAAACTTTAATTAAAATGTAAAAAACATTTGGATGCACATTCAGACAATTTACCATGAAATCATCGCCATAAATGTGTATTTTTTTTTATTTTTATTTCCTTGTATTAGCTTTAAAGAAAGGAAATTGAGATTCTTTAAGGAAAAGAATCTCAAAATTAATCAGGTGCTTAACGGTGAAAAATGTTTCTTTTTTTTTTTTTTTTTACCGGTTGAGTCGTATTTAAAGCTGTTTAAAGCCAATTTATATGAATACCATGATCTTTTTTTCATTCCTTAGTGACAAGAGAAAATGAAATGAAAGGCATATTAGATAATCCCACCAGCTCCTCTGTAGAAGGCAGGAACAAGCCGTGCTGCAGTCATCCTCCTCCTTGGGGAGGTTATTTTGATGGCGCCCCAATTGAATTCACATCTCTTAAAGTTACTTTTACAAGCTCTATAAATCCTCTGTTATATTATTGATATTGCCCCTGTATCCTGTTCATGAGTTAATATTCTGTCTGATCTACGGAGTCAGTGACGAGCTGCGTGGAAACACATTTCATGTCCATTCCTGCTGTCTTAAATGGGACAGAAGGCATGAGAAGACCTGCTGACAGACTGGATCTGCTGGTTTTGAAATCTCACTCCAAAACTGCGTCTTGTCAACATGATGGTGCAAGTTTCCCGTTTATCACAGTGGAAATTCGGGTTCTTCAGCAGTCATGTTTTTTAGCTGCTTCATCTCTCTGTGAGGACACTTGACTCATTCCAGATTTATGTTGTGATAATCACTTCATTATACTTGCAGTGGGACATTCACGTTAATACTTCAGCTGATTGAACTCATCTATCTGCACTTGCAACGTCATGTGTAGAGTACTCTTGTTTATCAGGCCTCATAAATTTGTACTTCAGTTTTTTCTCTTCATCAGCTGGTTTTTACATCATTAAATCAAAATAAAATAAATAAGATCAATCTGAGCTCATATCCAACTTAAGACATACTATTATCGTCAACATCATTGTTATAATGTTTCATGTCTCACCTCTTCTTCACCTGTTTAAATCTTATTCTACATCACTTAGTCGTCTTTCCAATAAGACAAAAATATTGCAAAATTTGTTTATTTGAACTGTATATAACAGGCGGACGGAGCCTCCGAGACATCACCCGTAGGTTTCAGATGAGCTGAATTGAAGCTAATTGGGCGATTCGGTATCTTAGCAGCATCACGCATGCTGTTTCTCCCAGAAAATGGCAAAGATGTGGACCTGAGAGGGGCGCTGTGAGTGTGGGGGTGGATGATTGACATCGATCAAACTCTGACCTGCCTATGGCTAAGCGCATACCGAGCTAATAGGAGCTAATGGGACCAGTAATGGAGGTCGGCAGGCTAAAGCTAAATCTTGCTGTTTCCGGCTAAATACCGCGGTTGTCCTATTTTCTGCCTTCTTGAAGCTGGAGGTCTGGTACCTGTTAATCAAAAGGACGCGCCTCTAAATATAAGAAATTTGAGACAAAATTACTCCTAAATGCATGAGTTTAAAAAAAAAAAAAAAAAAAATCCACTCCTCCAGTTGTCATGAAGGTAAACCTGACCTATTAAACCTAAAATGCTTTTTTGTTTTTAAAACATGTTTATTTCTGCTGTAAACTTGGTCTTTTCAACATGGCAGTCTGTGGAGATTTGCTCTGTTTTGGAGCCCCTAGTGGATGAGGGGGGAACTGCAATTATTGGCATATTTGCAATCATAACAAATGCTTTTCCAGTTCCAGTTGAATCAAAAGTCAAAGCTTTTGATTTACTCTGTCTTTATTCCAGTTGCCTAATATGATCACAAATGCAGGTTAAAAGTCAATTTAGCCGTTTTGGAGAATGCTGTATTGGTAAAATTTGGAGCCATCTCCTGTTGGAGAAAGCTGGTGTTGTGTAGAAATCGTGCTACAGGCTGAATCAACTCATTTATGTGTTGAGGTGGGCTACCCTATCAGAACCAAATACCACACAATATTTTCCATACACATTAGCTTTGTGCCATTAAAAATATTTAGTTTACAGAAAATTAATTGACTTATTTGTGGGGTAACTTATAAGCATGATCCTAATCACTAAAAAAAAAAAAATCAAAATCAAAGTTTGAAATAAATCAGTGAAGGGAAGAGGATTCGGTGTAGATTACCCCATCAAAGTATGCTACAGCTAATGAAAGTACCACAAGTATGTCCAGCTGTTCAAATGCAGAGTTAAGTTTTTGCGATTACAATGCAATTAATTGAGATGAATTAGTTACAAAGCCTGTAATTAATTAGATGAATCATTTTAATCAAGTCCCACTCATTGTAAAGCCATGATCAGACAATAAAAATTAAGCTGCATTTAAATAATATTGGAGACCGAAGAGCTTAGTGTAGAATTTGTCATATGAAATGATAAAACTCTTTAATTAAAGTATCATAATGTTCTGTTATACTTAACAATCTGGAATAATTAAACTGGCTCTTCATTACTCTGACTGGCCAGAAATCTACCAGCAACACTGGTTGGTGATCAGAAAAGTTCATCAGGAGGTTTTGATGACTGAAAAGACAAGCAGATGAAATGAACTTCTTTCAGAAGGTGGTTGGGCTCAACCTGAGAGACTGGGCAGGAAGCTTGGTGCTCGGCCAAAAGAAGTCAGCTGAGGTGGTTCGAGCCACAGACCCAGAAGACCAGGACCCACTGAAGGAGTAGCATGTCCCATCTGGCAGAGGAGTGCCTTAGAACCCCAGGAGGAGTTAAAGGGTGCTTCTGGGGAGCGGGATGTCTGGGTCTCCCTGCTGAACATGATGCCTCCACAACTCAAACACAGATAAGTGGTGAATATTTGATGGATGGACAATAGATGTGCTTTAAAACAGTGTTCTTTCCAAGTCATCAGGAGCCACTGCCCTGCATTTATTAGATGTGTTCCTACTCCAACACACCTGATTTAGATTAATGAACTCCCTCATCAAGTTATTTCCAAGTTAAGGAGCCATTTACTTCATTCAGGTGTGTAGCTGTAACTGTAACTGTAAAGTAGAGTTACCTCAAATGCAGACGGTAGGTGTTGAGGACCATGTCTTAGAATATGCGTTGAAGGAACAGACTATGGAAAATTAGCTCTTGTTGATGCTTAAGAGCAAATATTTTGACATGTCATTAGTTATTACTTGCAGCCTTCCTCCATTATGTACTGAGCTTGGCATAACCACATTTTCTTACTCGGCTCCTTTAACTTTGAGCAGGATTCCAGATAATCTAAAGCCTAGATCCCATGAGGGAAATTCAAAGTTATTCAGAGAAAACTGGAGAAAACATTATTGAATTGTTCTTGTTTTTAGTGTTTTTCAGATATAACCTGCTGTATCACTTAGTATCTCAAATACATTTGCTGGATAGATTTTTTGTCTTAGATCTGAATATAACTATAACTAAATGTGTGTTTTGTCAATCCAAACCAAGTCTCTCTTTAAACTGAGACTGCTTGCCTCAAACCTACATAAATAAATGTATAAACTACAAAACCACTTAACCACTTAGTAGAGCGTAAACCTCCGCTAAGGCCTTAAAAAGTTCCTGGATCCAAACGGTGATCCAGATCACCACCAAAATCAAATCAGTTCTTCCTTTTCATATTTCCAACAAGTCCTAAAAATTTCATGAAAATCTGTCCATAACTTTTTGAGTTATTGTGAACTCAAACAGACAGACAAACAGATAAATGCCAGGTAAAACATTACCTTATTGGTGGGGGTAAAGAAAAAAGAAGAAAAGAGAAAAAATGTCTTTAGACATTAGATCAGAAAGCTGCATTTACTCCTCATTAGAAGCTGAATGTATTGCTTTTACCTTTAGCTTTGCTTTTATTTTTAAATCTCATTTATAGGAGAAATAACAGACTTGACAATATTCAACCATTAGTTTGTAAAATTTCTGTAGTCCTCCATTACATGAAAGTATGAACTAACATTTATTCGCTGATTGCTGTTTCTTTTGTGCTGATGAAAACAAACAAAAACATACACCCACCCCTGCATAACTGTTCTATACCTGACATGTTTTATAAATGTAGCTCCTCCAGTGGACTAACACCTACACAACAAGCTAAGCCTTAGCTAAAAAAAAAAAAAGAAGTTAAAAAACTGACCTGAGCCAAACTAAACTATCCAACCACGTTAAATAATCACTGACGAGACAAAAAGCTCCTACCTATGCCAACTAGGAAATCTGGCCACATCAGTTTGAGGATCATATTTCTAATTTTCCTTGAACGCACCATGACGCAGCATCCGTAATGAAAACAAAACATATATCTTGTAGAAGCAGGAGTATTTTATGGAGCCGACGTGTGACAGAGGAAATACAATGAGAGTTTAAAATGTTATTGACCAGAAGCGATCTTCTTTGACCAGTTCAACACACGACTCATTAGATCGTAACCTGTAGAGGAATCAGATGGAGCTGCAGATGATCCAACTGTAGAAAAGGACATCATAGCATCTGAGAAAAAAGTTGCCAGTCTAAAAGTTTATTTATGCTCGATGGAGAAGATGGATACGCAGATGGTCGGCTAGTTTCCTACATCGGCTCCGTGTGTAATTTGATTAGTTTTTAAGGGACTTAGCAACTGATCACTTGATGAAGAAAACAGAGCAAAATGGCTGGAAATCGTGGGGGGAAAGTGTTAAGTTGTACAGCTGAAACAAAATCAGCAAAATTAAAAAAAAAAAAAAAAACAGAGAAGAAGAATAGGAAGAAAAGAACGTAGAAACTCCCAAATAAAAAGCACCCGAAGAGGAAGCAGAAGAAGTTGACAAAAGCAAAAAAGTCTTGGTTTTCTTCTTCTTCTGATTGTTTTGGTCGCTTGTAAAAGCGGTGCATTACTACAACAAACAAGTGTCAAAATGTGAAAGTAAAAACCAAACTTTGAACTCAGCACTGCCCACTAGTGGATGAACTGACTTAAAGATGCATTACCTATCTCTCCGATCTTAAAACTTTAGAGAGTCTTGGCTACAGACTGGAAAATGATGCGGGGCTGGATATTGGACGGGGCTGGATGTCCAACCCCGCCCTCTCAACATTTTGATTGGTGGCCATTGCAATCCTAACCCTAACCCCTAACACTCATCGCCGTCTAACCACACCCATTTGACATCCAACTACGCCCAATATCCAGCCCCGCCCCATTTTGGCTGCAGCCGGGGGTTATTGTGAAACTCTGCGTCCTGGACTTGTTTGATGACAGTGACATTTATCATCTTCATTTCCAGAGCTGCTGCTACCCAGCAGCGTCCTGAAGCTGAGGAACCGACACATTACAACTTTTACATCCGGGATGCAACATGGCGTTGCAGCAGAGTTTTGCTTCTCGGTAAAATAAAGGATGCAAGAAGATTGAAAGAGAGAAAGAAACAAAACAAGAGTTATTGTAAGATCATCTTTTGCTGGCTGGCAAGAGTTAACAGGTCAGGGAGGATGCCGTCGATAGGGGGGGTTCGTGACGGGAAAATGGCAAAAGTTCTGTAGTGCGTCTTTAACAACAATGGCAATATAAAAGATGCATGGGAGCATGAGGACAGCGACATATGGCAAGATTTAAACCAGAAGTCCACATTTAGATGCAGGAGGCCTGAAAGACCTTAGATTTTGTTCCGAGCGCTTTTACTGCTTCCTGTCATGTCATCGTAAGGTAATTCAGGAGTTACTGAGTCTGACAAATCTCTAAGGACTCTAAAGAGGTTTAATGAAAAGAGCATCAGAGTGGAGACGGGGAGTCAGAAAGATCTACTTTCAGCATCATCTCTCTAACTCTGACCTAAACATGTCATTTCAGGAAACAGTGCCAAACGTGCAAAACAGGAAACATACATGTTTTTAAAATAAAAGTTATTTTCATGTTGATTTCTGCTCTGGATCTCCTGCCGTTTGTTCACTGTGGATTTCCAACCGGTTCCATTCCTAGTTTCTCATATCTGGACCCATTTTATTTACGCATTTTTTTGCAGTGTATTTTTCTATTCATCTACTGAGACATTAATATCACGGTTTGAGATAAAGTCTAACAGCTGTAAATAAATCATTTCTAAAGGTCTGCTTTTTTATAAACAGTGAAACTCACAATAAAAATGGTTCAGAAAGCCAGATAAGCCAGATAAATATCCCTCCTCTTCACAAAGTCGTGTTTGCAGATAAAAACAGTCATACTGCTGTTGTAGTTACACAATCAATTCCTTTTTTTTTTTCACCTCCTCCAACCTCAACTGCTCCACCTCACCTCAGATAAGAAATATTGATAGAATAGTTAAGAAAAAAAACAACATAATACAACAGAGATACTACTGCACCTAAAAAGCACCAATACTTTAAGCAAAGTGTACTTGAACACAGTGATAGTGGGATAAAGACAAACTATGGTGCCGGCAGTTCAAATGAGAAGCTGCTGGAATGAAATGAAGAAATTGTAGCATAAAGTTTGTTTTTTAACGCAAACAGATTTTAACATTTTTTTTCCTGGGAATTTGTGTGAAATTTATTCTCTTTTGTCATCCATGTAAGATTGTCAGGAACCATCCAGGGCTGGATGTCTCGGCCTAATGATGCCTGTGAACATCCCAGCATTTAGTTTATACAGCTCTTCATTACAGTCCAATGCAGGAAGGTTTATTGTCACCATGCCGGGTTAACGCTGGTTACGGTGATAAAAATTTCCCTTCGTAAGGACTTCTCCAGGGAGATTAAGTACAGAGTCAGTGGTTTATATTTATGTTGAACAGGAGAAGATCCTGATGAGACCTGGAGAGCACTAGGGTGGACTTTCTGCCTATTTTGCATCAGTAAGTGGATTTTCTCTTTCAGAGGAAGATTGTACTATTAAAACATCTCATGATATGATCTGGAAAATCTCAGAACAGAAATAAATAAATGAATTGACTGAACTGAACCTGTTTTATACGGAAAGTGCTCATACAAAACAGCCGTGCTCATCAATGATTCTTATTTTAATCAATATAATGAGTTAATTCCCTTTTTTGTTCTCGAGGACGGTTTCTCAAGGACCACTTTTTGGTGTTAACTGGATATTTTATCTCTTTCTTGAAAAAAAGCTTTCTTTTCAAGGGACAGCGAGATGATTAAGGGGTGTTAAAAAAAAGTGGGTTTAAACCAGATTTATTATCAAAATAAACCCCATGACATCTGGGGTGTTGTGGCGTGTAGGCCTGAATGGAATTCTGTCAATGTGTGATTGGTAACTTGACTTATTGGCTGCCAAAGACGTCTTTTGAGCTTTCTGGATCCTGAAAGTCTATTTGGTTGGGTCGTCAAAAGGTCTCCATAATGCAGCCAACACAAAGACGACCCGACACACGCACCCAGCAGAATCAGCTCCCCACATAACATTTTGCAGTCCTGAAAGTTAAAGCAAAATGCTCCAAAGTGCCGGCAGCACGAGCCCCCGCTACAGCCATGTCGCAACGTCAGTCTTGTCAGTTAATAGAAGTAAAATCGGATCTCCTGATTGGATGTTCCTCAGTTGGTTTTACTGGTTTTGTACTAAGGCTTCCCAGCAGCCTACATGTGACCTCTGTAATGGGATGCCCCTTTGACCCACTTAAACTCTCCCAAGTGTTTAAAAAAAAGACGATAACGGCGAAGCTCTCATCCATGTTGAAGACAAGTTCCCCCTTCCAACTGCCCACACCCCACCTGAACTCCGACACCCCACAGAGCCCCTTCAGTGACACACTGCTGCAGTCACACTGGTGACCAGTCCTGCTCCCAGTAGACTGCGAACGCACTCAATAAAATCCAACACAATGCGTACATCTCCATACTTTTTGCATCATCTTCAGTTGTCCCAATTAGTTGCTTTATGTTCAGGTTTCATCATTCAAATATATAAAAACTTACATTTTCGTGTACCATATCACAGGATGTATACACATATACATACATGTATGTATGTATGTATTTATATATACAATCAGTTTTGTTGGAAGCTTTAAGACTGGACTCTGGAGCACTGCAAGATGGTGGTCTGATAAGTCCAGATCCACCCAGTTTAACGCTGATGGGACCATCAGGGTAAGAAGAGCTCCAGATGAAGGGATGCAGCTGCCACACCTAGTCTCCAGGTATGATGGGGTTGTGGGGGAAGTCTATAATCTGGAGTTGGTGAAGTTGGTCGGGTCTAAATTCAAAAACAACATTTGACCCAAGAATAAGGTCAACGTACACCTGAATATACTGAATGAACAGGCTTTCTAGCCTCCCTAATGGCACGGCCATATGCCATGATCACTATGCCAAGCGTCATCTGGCTCAAATAGCTAAGAGTGGTTCAGGGACCATGAGACAACATTTTCACACATGGATTATCCACTGCAGAGTCCAGACTTTAACCCCACTGAGAGGATTTGGGTTGGGATTGAGAGGAAATTGTAAAGCGTTCCAACTCGCCCATCCTTACTGGAGATCTTGGAGGCAAATTCATGCAATTCTGGACAGAAATCAATGTGTGACATTAAAGAAGCTAATCAAAATGATATCACAGTGAATGTGTGTCAAAGCTGAAGGCAACCCAAGGAAATATTAGAGTGGGACAGGTAGTGTATATCTTTCAGACAGTATTTGCATCAAACTGCAACAGGAACTGTGGGGAGTTCATGTGCGGGGCAGTGGAGAAGGTAAAAACCTCTGGTTCATGAATGGTGACAGCCTTCACTGTCACCCATAACAACAAGAAGAGACAGCTGCTTTAATAACCAGGTCACCCTGCTCTGCCATGATATTTGCCCACATGTGTGTTAAGAGATTTCTTACAAACAAGAGCTCTGCAGCAAACTATCCTGATATTCAGAATATTACAAGTGTTACATGATAATTAACCCTTTCATGCATGCATTAATAAAACATTATTTTAACAATGCCACATTTTTTAAATACAGTATTTCACCACTATAGACATGTGTGATTATACTTTTTTATTAGTGATATTTCAGATTTATTTGATTTATTTGTAAGTATTCAATTAAATATTTATAAAATAATATGATCATGACTAGATTATGTAAATATTTCAGAAAATATCATTTATAAATTTTTTTCTTTTCCTATTTATCACAAATGCAAACTTGCGTCATCACAACATATGCAGTTATATCCCATATTTATTTATTCTTCAGTGAGAAGTGATGTGTTGGATGACTTACTAACATCCACTGAACTGGTTTGTTCACAAAAATGCCATCTTTATTCATGAATATGCAAGAAAACAGCTTGTAAATAAGTGTTGTTTATAGTGACCATTATTTATTATCATTTTTACTATATGAGTATATTTACCACATACAATCAACAAATAAATAATTATTAACCTTAAAAAGCTGATTGTCTTAAAATCATCGGATATACTGGCGTTCCTAAATGGATCGCCAGCGTGCACAACGTTGGGAGCGATACCAACCCTGCCGTCAGCGCCAGAGCTCCCATTAGCCTTAAAGGGCTAATACCCCAAATTACCTTAAATCCAACTTTCAAGTGATGTGTTTATATATTTTCAAGGTATGATTGGGTCAAGTTAGGACTGATAAATCTGGTCAAACCATTGTCCAGCTTGTTAAGAGAGCAGTGGATTTCCTTCTGCGCTGACTGGCAGAGCACATGCACAGCAAGCAATTCATTTAGCTTTAGTTTAAACTTTTACATCAGGCTGACAGATTTATATCCTCCTGAGCAATTTTCAGGTGAAGGCTGTTAATGTAAATGGCCATTCCATTAATGTCAAGTTAATTTATTTTAGTGGTAACTTAAATGTTAGTTTCTTGCATTCTAGCAGAGATGCTTAAGCCGTAGCATTAGCACATTAGCATATTCATAAGGTACTTGTTGGCACCATGATGTGAACATTTAATGATTAAGAGGAGAGTTTCTCAGTGCTGTTTCCTTCTCTATCAAACAATGAAATACTCCTCCAGACACAGACTCCAGTTACAGTCTACACTGGATGCCGCGCTGAAGACCCAATTAAAGCTGCTTTTCAATGAGCAACATGAAGACCTGCAGCAGGAAATTAAAACCTTTCTAGACAGTAAATAACTGTTTACAAAGGAAACTATTTGTCAAGTCCAGAGACCAGCATGCATCGTTCATGTACACTCATTACCACTTTATTAGGTACAGCTGGCACCAGCTTGGACTGATCTTCATTGTTGGTGTCAGAGATCCAATGAGGTGTTGGAAACGTTCCTCAGAGATTTTGCTCCGTATTGACATGAAGCATCAAACAGTTGCTGCACATCATGATGAGAATCTCTCATTCCACCACATCCCAAAACTGCTCTGCTGGACTGAGATCTGGTGACTGTGGAGGCCGTTGAAGGACAGGAAAATCATCATATTTTTCGTTTTAAATGTATTTATTTATTTTACCTTGTCTTGTCCAGCGTCCCTCAATCTTTTTACCACCAGCAGGCAGAATTGTCTCTGTATAAGCAGGTCTATATTTAGCAGTTCACAAGTAAACTAGAAGGTTCTGGCTTGACCATGCCGTCCATCGGCAGCCAATGAGAAAAGTAGAACCTGACAGAGCGCTGTACTTTTTTTTCTTTTAGTATATAGATTTATTGACAAAAGGAGTCAATATAAAAGTCAGCTTGCAGATTTTCATCCAGACGGGAACAGGGGTGTAACATGAACGTTCCTCCCGGTCAGCTTATAACATAGAGCAGCAACACCGGCCCTCTGTTTCCTGTCTGGATAATTCACTTTTATAGAGATGTAACTCTCTATAATACACATATTTCTAAAATCTCGCCACCCATCTGTTGCAAAACTTTCCATGGGCTAGAAAATGTGTTTACAGGACAGTTAGTCACCTGGCCTCCTCATAACTGCTATATTCAGTCTTTCACTGCGACTCCTGCAGGTCAGCCTGCAACTCTCCTTTTTCAACTTTACATACAAATAAAGACGGCTCCACGCTTTCATGTTGTTTCCATCTCAACAGACCAGACAACATTTTTCCATCTTTTGTTGTCCTATTGGCAAAAACAACCATGCTACATTCAAAGTTACCTAAATCCCCCTTCTTTCCTCATTCAGATGCTCAGTTGGAACTTCAGCAAGTCACCTGGACCATGTCTACATGCACTGCTGCCTTGTGATTGGCTGATTAGATATTTGTGCTGATAAGCAGATGTACTGAAGTAAGAGGACAGTAAGTGCATATCCATGAAGAAAAGGCTAAACAAGATGTTTTACTGCCCGAGCTTCACCAGCTGCTACTCTTTAGATAATAAAACAATCCAGCACTTAGCTTTTAACCCAGCAGTAATGATGAACGGCTTCGGCTGCATTATCACAAATAAACGGGAAGCATTTTCAGAAATTTCCACACTGTTTGCCGTCATTCAGACTGCATCAGCAGAACACATCACGTTCCTGCTGTAGCTCATCTGTGTGTCTGGTTGAGCTTGACCTCTCAGTGGGGGATGTAAGAAAACTGTAAATGAACACAGGTGTTTTGTCGGCTCGATGCGCAGACACACCGGTCATGCAGCTGCATCGTCACAAGCTCAAATTCAACCTCGGACTTTGGCCCCATGGCCTCAGTTTCACACTGAACTGGGAAATAAATCTGAAAAGCCAAACAAACACATTTCTGCCAGGGCCAAACAGGCAACCATGTAATATGAGTTTATAAAATACATATAAATAAAGTTTCAGTCTTGTTCACAAATCTGAAAAACAGTCAGCTGATGCAAAATGGGACAAAAGGAGGTGAAGATTTGTCTCCAACATATAAAAATGCATGAAAAAAAACATAAACATCTTTGTGCAGAATGAGAAAACAAGACAAACTGAAGGAAGAGGTGTTTCTCATGAAAACTGTCCAACCTGTTAACAACTCATCAGTCGTTAAGTCTGGTAAAATGTTCTTTCCCAGTAAACGCCTCTCAACCTCCACCATTCCTCCCTCTGGTGGCTTGTGGCCTCCCTGCACGGTCAGGATGAACCGTCCATCAGAGCTTCCTTAATGAAAAGTGAACTCTCCCTCTCACCTTCCTTTCCTTCCTCTTTTGCTGCCGTCAGCTGCTGACTCTTCCAACTTTCCTTTTATTTCGACATTCCCACGCACTCTCTGTCTTTGCAAAGTCACGATCAAAGTCAACGTCAGAGACAGCGGCGCCACAGTGGCTGAATGAATGACAGCTTAATAGTGAAAGGTAATAACCTCGCACTGGCATTGATCTGAGAATTTATCCCGTAAGTATCATCACTGTACACTTTACACGCCAGAGAGTCAAAAGGCTCCTTAAATCCCAAACCTTAAATCCAAAGTTTTATTAGCTCAAGATCTGAACATGAAGTAGCGTTTGCCAAGTTCATTGTTGTCCTGCTACCAGTTCCTGTGCTGATAACTTGTTCCCTCTCCTTTTCTTTGTGAGAAAAATCTCTCTTAGGAGTCAAAATAGCTGCTCTGACGTGCCAAACTGCTGTCTCACACATCTTTAACCGCCCACTTTCTACTTGAGCTAGCTTTAAAAAGCACACAGTCAACAGGGAAGTTTAAATTGAGTCATTTTCTCCTTTCAACCTCTTTATATGACCATAAAAATAGGATAACTGTGAGTAATTAAATCATTTTAAAGTAGCACGTCATTACTTCTTGACTTGAAAAAGTCTGTGTCTTTCATTTAATGGTACAGTGATATTTATTGTACACATTCCCGGAGCCAGCGATTCCGTGGCGTCCGGAGGCCGATAAGCTGCATTTTAGAACCTTCTTCTTCTTCACTTTACAGCAACACTTTGCTTTACTGCTCCACATTGCACCGTAGTAGCTTAATATCAACACATCTGGCATCTTGAATTTGCACTGCTGCTTATTCAGTGAAGAAACACAAGAGGATATTATAGGATGAAGAGAAGAAAAGAAAGAAAAAAAGTAGCAGAGCAAGAGATGAGACAAGAGTTAGTATCAGGATGATATTTACAGGTCGGAGAGAGCTCAGAGAAGAGACAGATGGCGAATTAGACCTGGTTGGACGTTGTCTCATTACATAATCTGCTAAGGTTCAGTAGAAGGGCTTTAGTGATCAGATCGAACATGTTTGCAGGCACTGCAGAAATGTGACAAATGAAAAAACCATTATCCATATTTTCCTGTTTGTTACTGGGTTCCTTTTGGTTAATGGACTTGGACTTATATTGCACCTTTCTAGTCCCGGTGACGACTCATAGCACTTCACACTACGTGCCACATCGACCCATTAATACCTGCATAAGTCTGCGATCGGGCTACATGCTGCTCCTGTCAGAGAAGAAAAAGATGGCTGGCTTTACAGCAAACACCTGATTTGGTCTTGGCACAAAAGGTCTTTTACTTTTTTTTCGACTTCTCTTTTTTTCTTAAATGATGTTGCCCTCCGCTAAGGATGTTAGTGTTTATCTGTCCATATGTGTGTTTGTTAGCAACTTTACGCAAAAACTACTGGGCCGATTTTTGTGATTTTTCTCCAGAGAACGGGTCTTGGTCTGCCAGCTTAGACTGCATTACATTTTGGGAGTGGTCTGGAAGGAATTGTGGACATGGGAAGTTTCACACAGATTCTTCACAGTATGAGTGGAAATTAGCAGAGGTCTGCTTTTCAGGCTTTACTGGCTGCATTTAGCTTCTATGGTCTGCACGTCTGGAACAAACTCCCAGAAAACCTCAGATCAGGTTAAAGGTTAAAGACTATTATTGTATTATCATATATTTATATTATGTATATATATATATATATATATATATATATATATATATATATATATATATATATATATATATATATATATATATATATATATTATGTATATATATATATATATATATATATATATATATATATATATATATATATATATATTTATATTATGTATATATATATATATATATATATATATATATATATATATATATATATATATATATATATATATGCAATTTTTTAACATTGTTGTGTTCATACTGTTGTAACTGTTGTTATTTTTTTGTCTTTCGCTTTTGTTCAGAATTTTAAGTCATACCTCTTATATTCTACTATTCCATGTCTCTGTGAAGCACTTCGAATCACCTTATTGTTGAATTGTGCTGTAAAAATGAACTTGCCTCCCAATGCAGGCTCAAACACCTAATAGGTCAAACAATAAAACTTGAAGACCTGAAGTGTTTTCATGTTTACTCTTCATGTAGAGCAAAAAAAGAGATGTTTTTTAAACCATGTGAGGTGACTAACATCTGATGAAAAACAATATTTACACGCCTACATTTATGTGAAAAATGTGAAGGTTAGCATGCTAAAGCTAACATCATATCATGAACTATGGGTGCTATTGCTCAAACTGATAAAACATGCCATCAAAACAACAACAGATTGACATTTTAATTGTTTACAGCTTACAGCTATCTGTCACAGACTGGCACATGATGAAGAAATGTGGTGTTATTATAAAAAAGAAAGACAATATTTACTGCATACAGTTCATATGTTTCCAAATGTTTCATTTGTAGACTGTAATTCAAATCTAGTGGTCAATAATATTATCTACTTAGTTAAAAAAACAAAAAAACAAGACAAGACAAGATTTTCAATAAACATAAAACAGAAATTGCTGTCATAATGAAAACCAGTTCAAACACACTTATATTGGGTGAACTAAGAAACGTTTCTGTCACACGTCCCCAACGTTTCTGTTAACATCAAAAAATGTGATTAACTGTCTAAAATACCAAATCACAGAATACTGTAAGACATTATCTATCAACAACTGGTCCCAGCTTTGTCAGAGATGATGGTTTATAACCAATGATGTGTCAAAATACGACAGAAAAGTTGTGTTTCATCTGGTAAAAGGCAAAGACGAGGCACAGCTTATTCATTCCCAAACAACCAGAATGAGCCGTTAGATCAATACACCAGAAACCGGCAGAGCCAGAGAGATAATCATGCCCCTTGAGAAACACTCCACAAACAAACACACCAGACAACAGAGTCCTGAAGTTAAAGCAGAGATTTAATTACTTGTGAATCTCACCTTTCCTGCTGCCGAGGCTCCTTGGTCCACAGAGAAGCTGCAGAAACACACATGAGAAGGACAGATTGATTACATTTCACCTCTACTCAAACCTTAAAGGACTATTTATTTAAATTGAGATAAATCTAACTTTCTAGCAAAACAAAGTAACCACTGCTGCAGAATGCAGAGCATGTAACACCCAATGTACCAACATTACAGTTCATAAAAACTTCAATATATCTGGATAAAAAATATCAAAGAAGACGAAAAGGAAAAAAAAAAGTTTAATGATAAAAATCAAACACACAGGTAGGAGCTTGGAAAGTTATGAAGGTTTTTTGTATGACTGACTGGTTTGTGTTCCTGTTGCGCAGACAGACCTAACAGGAAATGGAAACCTTGCCTATCTTCCAGTTATTCTTTCCAATCCCGTCGAAGCACCAGCTTTCAGATGCATGTAGCAAAACCCAACACCGCAATCTCTCTGAATGCATAATAGCCAATTTCTAGACCTCCTGCCTGAATGAGATGAGTCAAGCTAGACAAACATTTCACGATGAGAATAGCAAATATAAACTCTCGTCTGTGGACTCTTTTTTAAAATTTTTTCTCCTCTGAAATATGCAAAACAAGGTGATGGCACAAGTCCACGTCTCACCAAGTTAAAAAAATCTCAACGAGAAGATAAAATTTTAATTGAATTTATAGCCCTTGGTTTAAATTTTATTATCTAAAAGAAGGATATATTCAAAGCCAATCCAAGGAACTTTAATCTCCATATTCAGCCATGTTTATGAATCCAACATGAGAATAAAATATAATCACTGCAAAGTTCAAGTTCATGCCTCTGGACCTTGTTTAGTATTCATTGTGTGAATAAAAAGCAGAACACATACAGAAAAATATATGGAAATTTTGTTATGCAGTCTATAAAAATGTGTGCATCCAACATATTAAAGAGATGCAGAACTGCCTCCAGGTATGGTCCAGTTTTTTTATGATTTACACTGAACAGTTTAAAAAAAGAGCATTTTGCAAATATATAAGATTTAAATCAAAATGAGCAGTTTGACTAAAAAAACAACTATTTTCCAGCTAGGTGTTCATTGAAATTCATCAATAAAACGAAGCATCTGCTGCCTTGTTTGGTGGAAATGGTCTAAGAACCGTGGAAGACAACAGCTGTGTTTTATTACAACATTTAGTGTTGTATTATACATCTCTGGAAAGTGCGATTAGTCACCCTAACAGTGAAGCATACTTTGGAAGGATCGTGCTTGTGTGAAATGAGTAACGCAGCTTAAGTTTAGATACCTTTACAAAGTCCCGTTTGCTTTAGACAGTCAGAAACAAATGAGACGTTTTGACTTGTTGGGTCAATTTGCTGCTTGTCGGTGGTTTGATGAGAAGATAAGCCGGCCATTTGCAAGCTTTAAATTGGTTGTCGGCACATTTGTTTCGGGTTCTGGGCAGAAGAAGGGTTTGTCAGCTGTGGCACTTTGACAGATGCTGCGCACTGCATTTAATTTCCCTCCATAAGCACTGATGGTCCTGCCATGTGGAGGAAAAACGTCTGAAACTCTTAAATGTCTGATTTCAGTCAAAGGACAAGAGGATGTCTGTGCTTCCTACAAATATTCACATATTTTACTACAATACTGATTCTTCTTTTTATCTTTAAGTTTACATCACTGAGATGTAATTACACTACAGTAACACAACATAATGCTGACATTTATTTCTAGGCTTTTTGTGCTCTTTTGAGGTATTTATTCATGATTTTTTATGTTAATGAAGATATATAGTGAAAAATGTCTTATTTTCCAACTTCTAGTTTCATTGCTGACCTGCTGAAATGAACTCGTTGTCAGGTGACGGTTTGTGCTGATATATTGTCCTTAATTTGGCTAAAATACAAAACCTGTTTTTCACAAAATGGATTTCCCAAACAAAAAACTTCTCTGAAACTTTATTTGACAGACACAAGTAAAAAGGAAAAAATAATGTTGTTAGGGTCTTCAATGTAACTTTATTATTCTTAGAAAACAAACAAAACCACAGTTTTAAACGTGAACTTGCTCATGCAAAAAGTTGTGAGAGGCAGAGAAAGACGGAAATGTTTAAAGAATATGTTAGTTTGCATATTTTTTCAACCTCTCTCTTCCATCCATCCATTTTCTTAACCGTTAAGTCCAGAAGTGTCCAAAGTCGGTCCTTGAGGATCTGCTGTCCTGCAGGTTTGTAATGTATCCTTATTCCAACACACTCTGCTTCCATTAAATGGATCCAACAACCAGTGAAGTTCTGCACAATGACTGATGCATTTGAGTCTGGTGTTTTGAAGGAGGGATACTTGGGAAACCTGCAGGGTTGTGTTCCTCAAGGACCGGACCTGGACACCCCTGGCTTTATCCAGTTCAGGGTTGCAGAGAAGATGGAACCAATCCCAGCAATCACTGGGCAAGAGGTAGGTACATCCTGGACAGATCTCCAGTGCAGGTCCAGGACCAACAACAGATCAGCAATTAATTAATGACAGGTGTGGGTGCCGAGATTAGGTATAGAAGCCCCATCAACCAATGGTTGCATATTTTCAGGGAAGTATGGGCTGTGGCAAAATACTTGGTGACAAATTTGATCAGAGAACAATTTCATTGAATAAAATACTGAAAAATGGAATTCTGGGAAAATCTCAGCACACAAATCCCAGGGACAGATTAGTATGAGCTCAGGAGTATTAAATACAAAGTTCAGTCGGTACAGGCTTTTCCTTAATGGATAAACTGACAGTGGACATATGTTCTGTGGTCAAATAAGTCCACATTTCAGTGTCTTATAGAAAAAATGACTTTTTGACATGAAAAGCCCAGAGTTTGAAGATTTTAAGGGCTCAGTCTTCATGGTGACTGATGTAAAGTAGTATGTTGTCATTCTGGAGAAACATCTACAGACCCTATCTATCTCTTGGATCACTATTATTTCTTTATGTGTCTTTTAAATGAAGGTTAGAACAATTAACAAATGACAGATTTAACTTTTCTTGGGGTTTATAGAACAGATTTCAGATTTCTGCTAATATCAGAATTTTGGTCAAAACTCACCTTGCCATGCTGCTGTTGGCGGAGCTCTCCCCAATCTGCGAGCTAGCTATCCACTTGGTCTCCCCCACCACTGTTCTGGCATGCGGCAGGCGACCCACATCTTTCACCGTCATCATCAGGTGCCGCGATGACTTCAGGACCCTGACAGCCTCATCGTGCGGGATGCTCAGAAAGCTCTGGCCGTTCACCTCCAAAATCTGATCACCGACCTGCAAGGAAGGAGGGGGAGAGAGAGGAGTGATGGGAGGGGTTGAGCTTGGCGGCAGGGGCGGAGCAGGCAGAGCCTGTTTCATGCATAGGTTTGTAGGTCACAGGTCAGAAAGAGGAAACGTAACAGATGGAGGTGGTAAAAGAAAAGTAAAAGATGACGGATCAGTCAGTGATAAAAGTTCATTTGTAGACTTGTGTAAAGTTGTGGCATTTTCAAAGTCTCCAGTCAGTGAACAGAAATAATTACAAAAGGATTCAAATATATTCTGCTTCCTGAAAAGTTCAAGATCAGAACTGTTTAGTATGCAACTGAAATGGATTTCATAGGTAATTTGACTTTTTTTTATCAAAGACGCCAGCCGGGAGGAAGAGGAAGAAGAAGAGTAATGATGTCCATACTAAGCACTACCTTTGACTGCACCTTCCATCTCCAATAATGAGCTGATGTAGCTGTAACCCCTCCAAGGGAAAGCAGGGACCCTCATCCGAGTTGAATAAAAACCACTACGTTTGAGTTGCACGTTTGCTTTGCTTGCAACAATCACACTATAATCGACAGTAATTCTGAGGTTTTGTCTGCACATTGTTAATTCTCCGACAGTACAGGTGTGCACATCTTCAAACAGAGTTATCAGGGAAGGTTTGGGTTGCAAAAAGCAAATTAAACACACGGCATACCATAGCATGAATATGGACCTAAAAAAGGGAACCAAAAGACTCACAAAAGTGACTATTGGGTTTGCTTAATATAACTAGCGACTTTATCAGTCGCCATACTGTAACTGTAACAAA
This sequence comes from Telmatherina bonti, assembly GCF_933228915.1. Lineage (NCBI taxonomy): Eukaryota > Metazoa > Chordata > Actinopteri > Atheriniformes > Telmatherinidae > Telmatherina > Telmatherina bonti. The sequence continues at coordinate 28,813,470 of NC_136615.1, forward strand.
TGAACCACAGAGGACAGGTTCACCATTCCCCCTTCACAAAAAAGCACAGAGTCATTCTTCTTCTAAATGACTTTCTCTGGCATTTCGACTTGAAGTAATGTTTAACATGTTAAAAAGCCCCCAAATGTCAGTTTTTGTCTCTTTATTTTATTCTTATTTAACTCTGGTCAGCCAACCAAACGTCACAATCATTTCTGGTTTTTTTTTAAACCCTGGGAGCTGCAAATAATTCAAACACAAATTACATTAATTCCTACATTTCCATTCTTGACATTTTCCAATAAAGTGAAGTTACTGAAGCACAAACAGAGGCTTTTTCTGAATCCTTTCTTGCATTTTTCCCTTCATTCTGGGGATTTTTTATGCATCAGTGTCGGTCTTCAGCACTGATCTTACACGCCGTCTTGGATGATGTTTGGTGAATTTTACATTATTTTTTAATCTGCACAGTGATCTTGAGTGTCTAGAAAGGAGCTTATGAATAAAATGTATTATTTATTGGTAAAATTTGAACAATATGAATAAAAATATGGACTTCATAATTCTCATGTGTCAGATGTCTTCTTGCGTTTAGGACATTTTGCATAGTTTTAAGGCCTTTACACACCTCCAAATATTTCCTCGAAATACCTTGGGAACCTTTACATCAGTGGTGAAATCCCATCAAGCTGAATTTGCAAGTTTAATATTAAAAAAAAAAAAAAAGAAAATCAGTTTTCTTAATATTCACATCTGACAGATACATAATCAGCCAATCAGAGGAGTGTTTGCAGCATCACCAGAGCCAGTTGTGAGCTAGGTAGGAGTGTCAGGTTGGACGGTGGGGATGTGGACTCAAATGCAGAGATGAGCCACAGGGATGCAGATTCAAATAGATTTATTTTAACTCAAGGAACTTTGGGGACTAAAACAACAAAACGATCCAGTAACTGGGAACTGAAAACAAGGAGTGTATATACAGACAACATAATGAGACACAGTTGTAATGAATCTACTAAATGAACCCAGGTGAATTACAACAGGAAATCAATAAAGCTAAACAAGAACCAAGAGAACTAAACAGGAAAAACTACAAAATAAAACAGGAAACCTGAAACGAAGACACACAAAGAGTCCAAACCCTGACAAAGAGTCACTTGTTGATGATAAGTTATTCATACTTTTTAACCACCATGGCTGAGTGTCTGTTATTTTTCTCTGCATCTTTAAGCTGGGAAGTTTCTGAAGCAGATTCTTACATTTTCCACCGGACATCCGCAAGTACATCCTGAAGCGGTCATAGTCCAGCTGAACAATAAACTCCCAAGTTCTCTTTTCTAGAACAGGACGTTTTATTTTTCCTTTCCTTTTCTTTTGCACCATCAGCACAAAATCGTTGCTGGTTTTGGTGTAATCCACATTTTTTTTTTTTTTGCGAGTTTGTTTTAGAATCTTCATATTTCATTCACAATTGCACATTGTACTAGGTGAGAATATGCATAAAATGTTGATATTTCACCTCAAAAATATTCACAATGTCATGACGTTTTGTTGCATCGGTGTGTGAAGGCTTTCAGTCAAAAATGAAATGGGGAAAAAAGATCTGTGTCACTTCATATTAATCAGCGAACATCACCACCGAAAAGTAAACTCAAATGCTCCCTAAAAATTATGTGGCTGTGGGGTTTGAGGAACAGAAAAATGTTCTGAAATTGGGCCTCCTACTGCTTTTCCCTTTTGACTGCATCCTGGCTTGAAAGCTGCCTGCATCAGCATGCCACCAGAGGAGAGGAGGCCTTCCTACTGCTTACTGAGATCACAGCTCTACATATGTGTGTATGTGAGTGTGTGGAGGGGGTAATTACTTTTGTCACTAAAGATCTAGTTGTTGAAAGAGCTTATAACAAATATATTTTGGGAGTAAGTAAAAACCCAACACTGAGCTGATGTGGTTAGAAAAAAATTGAGTTCCAATAATAAAATGAAATTCCCCTGCTTCTTCCATGTTTTTATTTGGAGGATAGAGCTGCACATGTGCTAAATATTGGGGGGGGATTTATCACCTGTGTCCCAGTCAGCATCTGCACACATGCACAGCTGCGCCTCTGTATCACATCTGAGTCAGCTGGGGACTTTCAATTAACCTCTACATACAATGATTTTAGTGCGGACATTTCTTTACTAAAGCAAAGAACAAATAATCCAAACTGTAGTTACAAAAGCAATCAATCAGCAATACTAACAAGCATCCGTGCAGAAAGAACACAGTCTTAATGCTGCAGCAAACATCTCGTGTTGAAGCTGCCAAGCTGTGTCGAACCCCCTGGGACAAAAAGGCAGATTTTAACTCCAATTACAAGCTGTTTGTTCCAGCTGCTTGCATTTCATAAAGACAAGAAAATGACTCATCTGCCCATTTCCATTTCTCATAGACATTTACACTTTTGACAGCCTTGCATTTCTTTTCAGTTTGTTACAGCTTGAGAGTAGTTAGCTTTATGAAAATGAAGCCACTGCACACATATACAACTTGTCTTCTGCTTATGGAATATCCAGCAGGGTCTCTGACAAAAATCCAGTAAAATATAGTTAAATATAATGTCAAACTTAATTGCTAATTTATACAAAAAGAAATAAAACTGCAAAGTGTTCTGTTGTTACACAAGAAAATATTATGTGTATTGACTCACTAACGAATACTGCTAATTAATACCGGTGTTTGTAAGTGTATTATAACATGCTAATTCCCTTTTCCACTTCCATTTTCTCTTCCCCTCGCAGTTGAATTTGCTTAATGGTTTATTGTCTCCATTTAGCTTACCGAATTTCCAAACACAGTTGGTATGTGTTCACTTGGTTAGCTAGTAGCTCCTGCTAGTTAGCTAACCAGTGCTAGTTAGCTGCAAACTCTTCCGGCTTATGCTAACATCTTTATTAAGTATTTTCCATACACTGCATACAACATAACTGGGCTTGTCACTCAGGGAGCAATCAGAACTGATTTATTTAATCTAATTTGATATTAGAACAGAATAATATAAAAAAATCATCTCAAGCTAACAACACTGAAAAGAAATAACTCCAGGTGTGGCTGCTCTCAGCTTCCACAGTATACATTATAAGTGAAACAAAGCTAGTTTTTATCACTCTAGCAAGCTGGGTCTGGATCCAGCTCACCACGACCTTCAGGTCGGGAGGTAGATAACTTTATTTATACCCGTAGGTAGAATTGGTTTACAGTTTGGGGTTAGCTTACACTGAAACTGGCCTGAGCAGGTATACCCAATGGAAGGATGGACAACCAACGCCAGTTCTCTGTAACTTAGTCTGTAACTCTCTGCCAGCTGCCTTTTTTTGTCTGAAGTTATTTTTGCATCTATTTTATTTATTTATTCTATAAAGTGACTGCCATGACTTGATGAAGAGAACTTGGCAAACAAACCTCGCTCCTGTGTGCTTTGCAGACTACAGTGAAAAATTACTTTGCGGATACAGCAGACAGCCAAGAAAAAGATGCAGTACTCTCTGTGTAATGCTTTTGTAGCAACCTCCCAAGGCCGAGTTAACCCCCGAATCAGATAAGAACTCAGGAAGTTCTTATCTGAGGAGGTCCATCCACACATCTCCAAAACAGAGCTCAATGAAAGCCCTAAAAATCAGATCCATCTTAATCTGGGTAGACAAAGACTGTGACCAATAACGCACGGACAACCAGAACGTTACTGCGCCAGCTGATCCCAGGACTTTGCTGGCACCCGTGACCCGTGGATTCTAATTGGAGTTGGGTCCAGCTTCAGACGTCAAACCAGGCGGTTCCAGGCGAGCTCCTGACTTCTGTGGAGGTCCCCTTCGGACAAGTATCAGGACGACCACTGAATCCTTGCCCACTGGACCCAAGGTTTGGGTTCTCGACCACCAAGGCGCTGAAGTAAGGCCGACCCATTATTCCACTGTCTCCGATCCAGCTGGTGTCTTAGCAGAAGCTGCCCTTTTAAAATCCATTCCTCCGGTATCCGCCTGATAGTCTACCCTGACATAGTTAGTTAACTTCATTAGACTTGCCATCTTTCCAACCTTCCTAGTTGTGTAAGTTATGTATGTAAGCGGCTTACATTACTTTACCTTTAATAATTTTATTTTGCATTTTTGTTGTTGGCTCGGCTCGAGATTCCATACTCTATCTGTCGCTCGCTCTCTCTCTCTCTCTCTCTCTCTCTCATCTTGGCTAATTCAGTATTTGATGCTTGTTGACGCTATTTCTGGTTTACATTATTAATTTAATTTGTGCCTGATGATTTTAACCGGTGTGGTTTTTAATAAAGTGTGTTATATTTTAAGAAGTCGTGGTAGTGTGATCGATCTTTGAGAAGTGATTTGTTCTCTCTGACGAGAACTTACAGTATTTGGAGACTGATGGTTATCTGTTATTAGACAAATATCATTGTCATATTACGGTATTCCCTGCCTGACCATATAACTAATTTAGGGCTGGTTGGTGCCCCGAGATCGTCCGCTTGTCTAAGGACACGGCGAATTAATAATTAAAACACCCACTGTTGCTCCAACATTGGATCACAGGTTAACGTTACTGAGAATACGCTACACTTTAAATGTCCTTATAAGACCGAATTCAAAGCCTGGATTAGAATACTATCACAGCTTTAGTCAAACTTTACCTTCCATTCTTATAAAGCTTCAGATGATCAGCTTAGAGGAAAGGAAGCATACACCGGTGCATGATGCTTGTACACACTTATCCCAAAAGACCAAACTCTGCAAAACATACTCCATTACAGCTCCTGATACAGTCAAGTGATTTTACTGAACGTCCTGCTACACTATCGCTGCTTTCAACCCAAGATGGCGGAGGACATGTTGACATGTCACACTTAGGGGAAAGCACAGGTGTAAATGGTACAATCAATGATTCATTTTCTGGATTTGTGCGCGTTGGCTCTCTGTAACATGACTGTAGCTTTCAGGGAGGCTTAGCGAGAACAGATTTCCTGTTAATGTTGCGAGTAGCACCTGTGCCTTTCGTCCGATGACAAGTCTGAATGTGACTGGAGTGGAAAAAGCCTATTAAAGAGAGCAGGGTTTTACGCTCTGGGGCCTGGACTCAAACTATAAATGCAGTGCTTATATACTCTCTCCTATTTTAGCTGTGGGTACAGAATGTAGTAAGGACCGGAGGCTTTTTAACATACGTACATATCCAGTCTGTGTAACGACTGATATGGTTGCTAGGTCAATCAAATCAGACTGTTTGCACCTGCTCTATTTGACAAATGAATTAAAATTCGATTGTTACTCTAATTACGCTCTGATTACATTTTATAACCCTGTAAAGTTAATTAAAACCACGCTGTTAATTACTGGGGAACAAATTTGAATATGCCAATAAACAGTATTAATCATCCCATAAATTTCTTTCATTATGATGACGACATTACACTAGCTGTCATGCTAACCCCTCGACTTTTACCTAAACAGGCCTTAATGCATGTCTTGAGTCTAAAATGAATGAAAATATGCCCAAATGATGTGACTGTTGAGTGGATTTAAGTCCTCACATGAGTAAAAGCTGAATGACACACACAAACATGGAAAGGATGGCTTGTGGTTTAAGGTGAGTCACTTGCTACTGTCGTCATTTAGTTGCTACGGACGTTTTTCCTTTCCTCTTCCTCGTCTCATTAATCGGCTCCTCCATACCCGCCCCCCCTCCCCCCCCCCCCCCCCCCCCCCCTCTCATTATACCTCTGTTTGAGAGTTGATGGGCCCTTTCCTGACATATAAGGACCTCGTTTTTTTTATAACTGTCATTTTCTGCATATCACCTGAGGAGCTGCCGCAGTGTTGGTTTTTCTTCAACGGACAGCTGCAGAGTATTTCAGGATTCAAGCTCTGCTCAGTGTCACCGTTTAATTACAAGGCAGTCTTCATACAGAGAGGAAAACAACTCGGGCTGCGGAGCGTAGTAGTTCAACTGACTGCAGTGAAATGCCACACACAGTTTTACTAGAACTTTCCCAATTACAATAAAACTATGATCTTTAGAGGTGCAGGGGAGTGAGGATCCATCAGAGCAGGCAGATGGACGGAAGGTAAGTAAAACTGTCTGGACTGCAGCATCACTCATGGATGATTTTTTTTTAGAAATATGTTTATTAATTTAAATGTTGAGGTACTGTTAACAAAGAAGACTGATTTTCACTAATTCTAACCAAATACACCTCGTTTTTCTGCCCCGTTAAACACTGTTAGCTGTATCCTTCCATGGCGACCAGCTGCACTAATGGTAAATGAAATCTACAATGATGCTTCCTAATGAACATGTACTGGTTTACCCACATATCGTGACCACTGGTGAACATTGGAACAAAGATGGACCAGTTAATTAAAAGCTTTACTGTTTGGCTCAGCTTCTTTTTTCAATGCAACAGATCGATGCAACTCCCCCATTACTGCTGACAAAGCTCCAATTCATCTGTCCATTTCTCCTTCCATCCCACCATCACTACAGAACAAGATGCTGAGACTCTGGGAAAGCAGAGGTGTATAATCCAGGTGCCATAAAGTACAAGTCCTGCAGGCAGCTGTTGCAACCAGTCACTAAAGCAGCTGAATTTAAACAGCTCAGCTCCTCTGTCAGGTAGACGAGGCTGTTAGTGAAAACACCTGTTTTAAATGCACAGGTAGATCAAAAACATGGCAGGACTCTTACTTATGGAGCCTGAATTATACAGCTCTGCAGGAAACTAATGCTGCCAACATCAGCTTTTCTTTTCCACAGAATTGTATCATCTTCACCTTAAGACGAAAAAATATCTCTATTGGTAAATATCAGTTCTCAGCCATAAAGACAAAGGTGCATCCCTGGTCTGGATGAATAACTGAGAAGATGGCAGAGATGAATGTAGGACACACACAGAAACAAATTCAGGAATGCTGAAGAAACTTAAAGAAACATAGCCGATGTGTGTCCATGTTATACTGAAAAACTGATATCTGCCTCCGAATTTTCAGGAGTTCAGTTGCACAGTGGAAACACAAGCTAGAGTCATTTTAAGCTGCTAAATAAATTATCATGGATAAAAGTGTTGGTGGAAACACCTAGCTGTGCAGTGTTTCATTTGTGTGCAAAAGGAACTTCCTGTATGTTTACCTGTTGCAGCAGAGATGAAGAAGCCTCTGACTGAGCACACAGTCATTTGATCACTGTGATTTTTTGAGGGTGGGCAGCATTGTCCATTAGGTTGAGAAGCTTTTGTAACATTTGTCTTTGTTTAATCTTCTTCAGTGATCCCAGGACTGTCCCCAGCACCGAGGGAGCCTTCTTTTTATCACAGCCTAGTGATGGAAAGTTGGACTTTTTTCAAAGATTCGGCTCTTTTGACTCAGCTCGCCGGAAGAGCTGGCTCTTTCGGCTCCCAAATAGTTCTTGATTTTGTATCATTCACAGCTTTTATTTAGGTCTAATTTAGGAATTATGATTTTTTTTTTAGTCATAAGAGTCTTATTTTAGTGACTTTTTTCACTGGAAAATAAATTGGGTCAAAAAAGGCCAAAAAAAAAAAAAAAAAAAAAAACACAAAAAGGAAAAAAACAACATTATGACACCTTAAATCAACAAATTTCTTGATTTTATTCTGACCTGACCTGGACTGTACCACGACACACCTGATCTTCTAGGAGGCCTTTCTTCTTCACATCTTGGTTTGATGCTAGCTGTTCCTCAGATGTAACTGACAGCAAGACGAACCAATCAAAATCCAGCCCTGCCCCTTCTGAAGATTTGGCCCTCCTGAACAGGAACTGGTTGCTGCTCTCAGAGCTGGCGTGTTTATGAACAACACATTACTTTCACAGACTTGCTGCAAACATTAATGATTCTCAGCTTCCTCAAGAACTCAAGTCTTTTCTATGATCTTTAGACGATGTCACTGTGGACAGGTCTGCAAAGTGCACAGTTTAGAGCACATTTACCTCCTATAACCAGCTCAGGAAACTCTTCACATTCAGAAGAGATTCTTTTAGGATTACGTCTGCATCTAAAACCAAAGCAGCAAGTCTCCTGACCCAGCATGGAGACAAGTCAAGAGGGAAGCTGACAGCTTCTATAGACTTAAATCACAAACTTTCTTTTAGGCTTCTTCTTTTCATTACAAGGAATGATAGCTGACCATAATCAATTCAACCGCATTCCTCATAATGTCAAAGAATCCGCGCCGTGCCATACGTACAACACCACTGCAGTAATATCAGCTCTAATGGACTGCAAGTGCAAGTCATTAATCAGCTCGGAGACTCATCTAGAAGCTCTGCAACGTAACTGATAATAAAAAAAATGTAAACTTGAAGCTTTTTCATATAAGTTTTACAAAGAAGAACAAACAAGTGTTAAAAAGATCGACTCAAAGAGCTGCAAAACCCCCATCAAGCTTCTTTATTTCCCCCACTTGGCTGCACTTTACATGTTCTTCAAGCAGGAAGGGTTTCCTTTCTTGTTGACACATTTAAATGCAAATCAAAGCGCAGCGCTTGACAAGCAGTAAGTGATGAATCAGATCCCCGATCTTCCTCATCTCACACTAATTGCTACCAAAAAAAAAAAAAAAAAGAAAAATTAAAAAAGTCTCTGCTCCTTTTCTTTCCTATTTTTTCTGAGGTGACGCTGTGATCACAGAAATGTTCCTCAGCAAACTACAACTATTCTTGCTTTTTATTAAATCATTATAGAAACTAGAAAACAAACTTGCCATTGGTTGATGTCATGTACAAGAACTGATGAAGGCTTCTTCAATTGATTCTTTTCTCTGAACATGGTGGGAATAAGAGATGTGGTCTGCTCTGGGCAACTGAACATGATCTGGGGACTTTTAATGCTTTTAAAGTAAGAAAAAGGGAATAATATAATATATTACTAAGCCTTTTCTGGCATGGAAATTTCATTATGGTTGATATGTCATTGAGATATGGCTTAAAATACCATGAAAAGCACCTTCGAAAGGGTTCTGAAGTAGCTGTGGAAAAGTATCGCTGACATCGTAGTAGTGTGTTTTTCAGTTGCTTGTGCAGCACTGATGCACAAACAGGGTCCATGCAGAATTATTACAAGCAAATCTTTGTTGAAAGACAGCTACAAAGTCATTGTCTAATGTCTGCTAAGCAACACCTGGATGAGACCTTTAGACAGCAGTTTGTGCGAAGATATAAATAGAATGGAGCAAACATTCAGAGCGATGCAAGATCACCTTGGCAACTGTTGAGCATTGATGTGGAAAGCAGTGGTGCAAGAAGCATAGGGAGGATGAAGTGCAGATTAGATTCTTCTTAATATCAGCATATTCCAGATGCAAATGTCATTCAAGCACTGCAGAAGGAAAGTGTCAAAATCACTGATGCATGTTTACAGATTCACTAGAAACTAGTCCCAGTCAGGTCCAAGCTTTGGGAGTGTCGACGGCTGTGTTTCCATTTTACAGTATGAAGCAAAATAAACATCTAAAATTTCAACATGCAACTGGCAGGTGTTTCCACTGAATGCTGTTCATCCTATCAGCTGTTCTGTAGCGTTGCTTCAGGGTTTTGCATTTCCCTCATTTACCTTTTTAATATCTTGTCAAACTTTTTATTTAACTGTTGTATTGTTTCTTCACTTATCATTGTAGCATCTTGCTATATTGTTTATTTTGTCATTAAGTTGGCTAAAGCCTCAGCGTGTTTCTCCCTTTTATGTTCTTGTAAAGTATTCATAGTAGTGGCTGCAGTTTCCTACACTTTATCAGTCTTTGAACTATTCACATGTTACTCCTCTGTATTGTTGGGAGATATCTGTGTCAGTGAGGATCAGCAAATCTTTGTTCAGCAGGAGCAAACTGATGACCTACCAGGTTAAAGGTAGGCGGGTTTTATTTTTAGAGGGAAAAAGGCGAGAGAAAGGAAAAAGGAAAAGGGATGAAAAAAAACGGGAGTTTATATTCGGCAGCCGAGAATTGTGGTTGTCTAAGTTTAAGTGTTCTTTTGTGGATAAATCAAGAAGGAAAGGGGACTGAGCCGTTTGTTTTGTTATACGTTATATGTTATTATATGTTATATGTTTTGTTTGTCTCACCAATTCAAGGGTGTAATTGGAATTGAGTGGTGGGCTACATCATTATAACCACCTTATAAGAGCCTAAAAATATCTTAGCGATATCTGAGAGGTTTTTTTAAACGAGAGGTTTTTTTTTTAACCTTTTTTATTGCAATATTTAAGGTCAGCACAATTCTATGGCAAATGGAAATGCTTCTTTTTATCCCTGAAATGTCTAAACTTCCAGAGGGAGTCTCCTGATCCACCTAATCAAGAATATGAAGAATCAGAAAGTGTTTTGCAGACTGTGACGGACACAACACGCTGGCGAAGTAGGAAAGAGGGTGTCCAAACTTTCATTTGCGCCGGCACTTTCTATAGAAAGCACTTTACTTTAAAGCTAAATAATGAAAGCGAATAATACACTACAGATAGTTTAAAAGTCTATTTTCTAATGTTTCAACCATTAAACTAAAAGAATCTACAGTAAGGACCTAAAATAAAATGTTAGTCTGTAAATTAACAACAGTAGTTGTCAGCTCTAAGTGTGTTTTTGGGTATTAAAGACCTACTGCAGAGCAGGAAGAAGAGATAAAAACCGACTAAACCATATTACTAAGACTATTTGATCAGGACTTGTGTCCAGTGGCGGTTTTTGACATGGGCGACATAGTCATCTTCCCAGGGCAGCAATCACTGAGGGGTGCTGGTGTGAGTGCGCAGCAGCGCAAGGGAACAAAGAAAATGTTTCATTTCCGCTTATTTCTATGTCACATTCTGGAGAAAATCGCCCCCTGTCCTGTGTTGGGACCCATCTCACCTGCTACCGGGGAGAAAGTTGCTTCACAGTCAGCAGCAGCTGGAATAAGCGCGAAGTTGAAAGGTGTTTCAGGTGGCAACCAATTGGTCTGTTCAGGTTTTTCTCATTGCAACATGTAAAACATCCAGTTCATTAAAGCAGAAGACACTCGCGGACTAGCTCAGAGAAACCAGCTTGGTAGTTAAGTCAAGTTCTGAATGAAGGATGGAAAATAAAAAGAAAAGCCATCAGGCGTCCAGTTCAGGAAGAGAAGGAAAGATGAAGGTGTTGTACATGCAATGAAACAGCTGCAGCCTGATGTGGATTCTTATGCTTATTCACTTCATGCTAAAAGTAGCTAAAAGCTGTGTTGTCACTTCTTATGCATAAATTTAATTATTAAGCCCTGATGAAAGCAGTGTGTGGTCCAAAATATTTATTTTATTTTATTAGTTTCACTATGAACTTGTTGTACATGAAAACATTTAATGATAAAAAAAAGAGCGCCTTGATGTATTTGCTAACATCTAAAAACCTTTTGTAAGCTATGCTTTGTGACGTAGCTTTATGAATAGTTTGGAGTGTTTTAAAGGCAACTTTTATGTTAATTAATGGGTTGTGCATTCTGAAAGGTCAATAAGATCAGTCAGTTTACTTTAAAGGTAGAGTATGTAAGATGTTCAATATTTTCAAAATAAATTAACTAATAAAATAACTTCAATCATAATTAGAAAGTTTTTTGAACATGTAGGTTCCAGTCTGTCCATATTTGATGCGTTATTAAATTACAAGTTTAATTAATGACAAATGGCAAAAAGCACCTTTTTTTTTCTTTTTTACTGGTAGGCAAACATTTAAGAAGGGTCTTTGTCATTAATTGAACTTGTAATTTAATAACAAATCAAATATGGACAGACTGGAACCTACATGTTTTAAAAAAACTATCTAATTATGATTGTATTTTTTTTTTTTTTTTTTTTTTGTAGTTAATTTATTTTGAAAATATTGAAAATCTTACATACTCCACCTTTAACTGGGAAACTGATGCATGTTCAGTGTATCAGACCTGCATGTTGTGTCGGGATGTAAAGTCGCCCAGGGTGTAAAACATGTTAGGACCGCCTCTGCTCGTGTCAATAAATGTCTGATGTTATCTGAGTTTTGTCATAAACCGTCTCGGAGTGTTTACCAGCTGAATGGATACGCTGGGGACAGATAGAAGGATAAAGTTGCAGCACCAGACGACTGATCCTTAAAGCAATCAAAGCACGCTGAAGCAGTTTTATCAAATCCTTTGGTACTCTCCCTGGTTCAAAGCTCTATCTGAAATCTCAGATCTCTCTTTAGTTCTCATGTATGGAAATCCTCTCAGGAATGGACTGAGATCAACTTTATCAACTTTACATCAAATCTGAAGTTCGTCGCGTCGCTGAATATTAAAACCCCTAAAACGAATCCCTCTTCACGTTATATACGTTTCTAAAATGATCCTTTTATGCCTCAAAACTTTAGATGTAACAGCAGCTTTGCTCCCCCCACCCTTCTCAGGTGGGCCCCCTCTTATCCACATGTTCTTTTTAACTCAAAACATTAAAAGTGTTTGTCTCATCAGACTGACACTCGTTAGTGAGACGGGATAAAACTTTTGGAAAGTTCTGTCAGTAACGTGTGGAAAATGTTGGTAAATTAGCTGAGCCACAAATAAAGACAAATAAATGTGTAATAAACAGTTGAGAGCAGATAGAGCCTCTGAGCTAAAGTAACATTCAGAAGGACAGAATAATGACTTAACTACGCACACGGCTGAGAAATTAAACAAATGCGACTTTTTGGACATATTTTCTGCACTTAAGAAGAACAAATGGAGAATAAATCAGCCCTTCAGACTGACACATTAAGCACACAGAAGCTTGTACATTTTCAGCAAGGAGAGCAAAACGGTCGTAGAGACTCAGAGTTTAACAAAAACATGGGAATTAGGAAAATAGCTAAAATCCTCTGAAACCATGACCAGTTAAAGCTGGGGCAGGTGCTCTTGTTTAGAGACATTTTATTTTACTCTGGGTGAAGTGGTTCCTCTTCCTGATAGTAGTCCATACAGTTTGTAATAATGAACAATAAGAAATATAGTTAGACCCCTCAGTTTACTGTAAATCTGGAAAAACTCTGACCGATTCAAACGTTTGGACCAAAATGGAGTTGTTCATTTGTTATATTTCATAAGCTTCTTCTCCCGGCTCCCCTCCTCCCCCTCCAGCAGCACAAACCTGATAGCTACATCCTGCATATAAACAGCGTGGTAGGATGAAAATACAAAGTAGGGAAGAAGAAACTCGGAAGGACAACATGGCTGAGAAAATGCAGGAAGGATTTCCCGACCCGTTCGGTTTATTTACCTCCAAACCTCCGCCACGGCATTTAAAATATTCCTGAATCCAAACACTGATCTGGATCACCACCAAAATTAAATCAGTTCTTCCTTTTCACATTTCCAACAACTCCCGAACCTTTAATTAAAATCCATCCATAACATTTTGAGTTATCTTTAAAACAGAGAAATGTTGGTAATAAAAAAATAAACTCATTGGCGGAGGTAAGAAAAAAACCTTGGATCACACAAGGCGCAGAACCAGAGGGGGAGGAGCCACGACCGGGGGGGGGGGGGGGGGGCGCACGACAGGGGGAGGAGCCAAGAGAGAGCGCTACTTTCACATCTTGCTAGTTCCCCAACATTACCTACCTCAGCTTTAAGTACATATCTGCTAAATGAAACAAATGGACATGATTGTTTTCAGAAAAATGTGCAACAGAGTTGTAGAGACTCACACTGAGCTTAACGTTTATATATCTTATATGATAGAGTTTCTGAGACCTTTTGCATTGATTTGTGGTAAAAATTTTGCTCAAAACACTGTTCAACACAATCTGACACGTGGTTTATGCCCCCTGGTGGATGCGACAATATTCATTTTGACATGTTACATGGTAGCATATTGTACATACACAAATAATATTTCTCAATTTAAAAAAAAAAAAATTATTAAAGGACCACAATAAAGACATCAAGTTTTAAAAAAAAAGGGACTTTTCTTCCTCTTTTTCTCGGGTTAAGTAAAACACATGAGCATAGATAAAATCAATCCTTCAGGTTTACTAATTCAGCAGGCAGCAGCTGCATGAAATAAATACATTCCTGTATATTTTTTCTTGAATAATTTTTAATTCAATTTCATAATTTACTATTTGACAAGTTTAAGCAGTGTTTGTGAGTTAGACACAAATAGTGGAATGAAGGTGCAGCTGCTTTGCTAATGTACTCATCACATTGCTCAAACTGTACAAACACAGGTTGATATAATGTACAGGGAGATGCCTTATACACACGTTATATCTGTTATATTACATAAATATATATATTCATTTAAATGTGACTGGTGGCTAATAACTTTCTATAAAGTGCAAATGACTCCAGCATGTCACAGCTTTAGGATGAACTGCCGCCAAAATAAAAGACACATATCAAAGTTCAGACATCATGTTAAAGGGACACCGTGTAAATTTAGACCCAAACATCAGCCTGATGTCAGTAATAATGGATGATTTCTGGGGTCAGTACACAAAGCTTGACGTGTGTTGGTGTGCTGAGGGGGCTCCCCTCTTCAGAAACCAGACATTGTAACTTTGCAGGAGCGGATCCATCTCTCATGGGATCATGTGACCTGGAGGCTTTGCTTTAAGGTTCCCCCTCTGTAAACACAGAGGCTCTGCTTTGTGCTACTTTTCCTTCCACTTCAAATGAAAGTCTGTCATGGCTTAACGAAGTAAGAAGTTGAAAACAGTGTCTGAGGAGGCCGGAAAGAAAAGCAAGGAAAGGATTGCTGCAGAGGAAAGACATGAGTCCACCTCAGCAAACAATTTGCTGGTGGGAGACCCTAACCCTAACCCTAACCCATCTGCTGTTACCCCTTCTGGTCAGAAACCAAACTAAACGAGGAGATAAAACTGAACTCTATAAAACTGTGTCCCATTCCTGCAGTCTGCTGACTTGTTAAATGTTAACATTCAGCAGGATCATACTCTGATAAATTCAGTTTCCCTTAATGTTTCTTCTTATGTGCATTTCAAAGTTGGGTTTTAAAAAACTCCACAGAAACAACTAGTTTGAAAAGAATATTCTCAAGTTTTAACCTTTCTTGAGTGATTTTTTTTGCATCGATTTAGAACATCTGGATCACATAGGAGGAGACAGAATGTAATGAAAATTAGTTGTGTTGTGCTGAATATGTTACTTGCATGACTGATCTCATGAGCAACAAGACGTTTCTGCCTCTGGGCAACGAACATGGCCAGTATGAATAAACAACATAACTGTCCATTGGTTTGTTTTATCCTGAGGTTTATTTTAAGCTTTTGACTTAAAAAAAAAATTGGCTTTTTCTAAAACTCTATTTCTTTTTTAAAATGTCTGGTTCAGTTTTTGTGTTTTTACAAAGGCTTTAAAACACAACAGGCCATTTATCTGAAGATGGTAATGCTGTCTTTCACAGTGTTTTCACCACATCAGATCTAAGTGGAGTGCAGCAAATTGAAACTAAGTCATGTCAGATACTCAGCATGTCTGCGTTTTGCTTTCACACGTCTCCGTATCACAGAGAATGCCAGGATGAGATATATGTTACTGCATAACTCCACTGATTACTGTAGGCTAATAGATTATATAACATGACGATAATGTTATCATCATTATTACATTGTTATTACTGTTATTACCATTTTGATGTTATTACCAGTTCCATGATAAAAAATTATTTTGTAAAGCGATATTAATTGTATATACTGAACATTATTATTACCATCACTATGGTTTTATCCTATTGTGTAATGCTAAGTAGTGATTGTAATTATATTATAATGACAGAAGATTGGTGTAATTTCCTAGGGTGGATTGCATAAGCTAAGACTTCCACCTACTCGTTTTCAACCCTTTATCTTATTTATTTATATTCTTTTATTTTGATTTCTGTTTCTATTTGCCATTATCCATCCATCCATCCATTTTCTCAACCACTTAGACAAAACCAGGGTCAGAAAGCTGCAGCTTATCCCAGCAGTCACCAGATTAGAGGCAGGATGCACCCCGGACAAGTCGCCAGTCCATCACAGTATATGTCACTATGTTCAAATAAAACTCTCAATCAATCAATCAATAAATAAGTGGAACAATCTGAGCTGTTGGTGGCCATGAAGACCTGGTTTGTGCTGAAGTGAAACTATGTGTTAAATAAAAAGACAGTCCTGACTAAGTTGTGAGTTTTTTTTCTTCTTTTTTTAACCTTTATCTTTGCTATTTATTCTGTTTTATCCACTCTATAATTAAATAAGCTTTTGTCCAGATTCTGCCCTGATGACTTCAGCTATAGCATTCAAATAATGTATAAAGTCTCCTCTGAGGGCTACATAGTGTTAGTGGAGGAGTGCTCATCTGTCTGTGGGGGCTGAGAGGACAATCAAACGCCTCCTAACAGTCTGAGTGGATGAGCCTCATAATGTCAGCTGGCTGCACGTATAAATGTGCGAATTAGAAAGCTGTGATGCTTGCAGCGCTGCTTTTTAACAGAAGTCCTGACAAACTAATGTGGTCACATCTTAGTTTTCTTAAATCTACCTTCAGTCTCTATTTTTATGTCAGGATCCAGCATGTTTAAGGCCCAGTTTATGTGATCAAACTGGATCAGCTAAATGTTCAGCTGCACAAACACAAAGCAAATCCACAAAAAGCCTAAAAAGCATCAAATAATTTCTAGAAATATAAAGATCGACCACCCTCCCCCCCCTTCAACTGTTGCCTCATCCCAGCTTTCTATTAACTGTGATTTGACATTTTTAGGATTTTCCCTGTGCTAATAAGATTGCGGAGCTTATGCAGGGCTTTCATGTTTGCTGCTTTAAATCAGCATGTCCTCTGATGACACTTGTTTCTATGGAACATGCTGTTTGTCTTTTTCTAGGATTATTTCTACTGCTATTATACAGGTTCAGTTTACGAGTGTAAAATAAACGGGTTCAATGTAATTAAGGTGGCATGCAGGGTCTTTCACCATTCAGGAGGATGCTTCTGATGCTTCTCAGTGATGTTATCACGGCTTATTAGGAGTTTTAAAGTAAGTTTCCAAACCGGTTTGCTTTCTGATTCATCTTTACTAACCTACACGCTCATATCTTGATAAACTTTTCTCCACTGTGGCGGCTCGTTCAATGCAACTCGATTAATGGAGCAGGAGAGGAATCTCAATGGTGCAACTTTACCAGCAATGAAGAAGAGCGCAGTGAGAGTTTAAAACCTGACAAACCGATTCGGTCTGCGCGTATTAATGCAAAACATCCAGATGTTTTGCTAAAGTTTAGATCAGTGTGAAGAAAAAGACCACGTCTGAGTGTGATCAAGATCATGCTGGTGAATTGGAATGAGTTTGTTGATCCATTAAATATTTTGTAGCGATGTTATTTGGCCATCCTGACATGTTTAGAATTACAGGAAGAGGTTTAGGATTTGATTAAATTTCTCCAAAAAAAACAGCTAAAGTTTATGTCTGCTGATAATAAACAGTTTTTTCAGGCAAAAATGCTCAAAGAAAAGATGAAAATCCTCAGTTTTTAGCTCATAAAGCCAACAAACAGCAGAGTTTGTTTTCCAACATGAAGGCTTCCAACCAGAAGGTCAGCAGTTCAGTGTCTAGTAGGTTTATGTGTTGAGGTGACCTTGGAAAATACGTTGTACTCCATGTTGCCCAAGACCTTTCATATATTTTTATTAGTAATATTACCATAACTAAGGCTGCAAATATTTACCCTCAATGTCTGTAAAGGGAACCAGGAAAATAAAAATAAAATTTACTTTTTTCTTTTACTTTTTAATCTGAGAGTAACAGATTTGTTAAGAGGATCTATTTGTTTTTATCAGTCTGAAGATGGACTTCTTTACAACATGGACTTCTTGGACTTGAAACCATTTGGGTTTCAAGTCTGTTCTGACACAATATCAGACAGAAAATAAGAATCTGAGAGGAAAATAAAACTGAAAAAAGTCATTTCCAAAGTCAAACTTACTATCCATAATTAAATTCTTGTCTTTGTTCGACAGCATACTTGATGTTTTCTCTGATGTTTCCCAACATATTCCATTGTGTTACTTTATTTCCTGTCATCTTGTGTCCGCAGGAGGAAAGAAGAAACTTTGGTCTTGACTGAAAACTCTTGGATTAACTTTTGGAATTACGCACGTTTCTCTGCACATCACATCATTTCATCTCACCAGGGTTCAGTTAGCATCTCCACGAGTTCATCCACATATTTGAAATTTTATTGAGAGGATCGCCCCTTTGAGATGATACATCTCGTTTTGGAGGGGGTCCTCAACACAGACAGACAGATCCAGATAACAATACAATCCTTACGTAGACATAACCACATCCTTAGACATCCTTAGTTACCACCTATAGACATCTGTGTCTATCGGATAATGTCACTGTATGAAAACTGGAACTGCCTCATCTGTTAGTGAATAAAGGGTTCATTGAGTACAGACGTGTCTGAAGTCGGTCCTTGAGGGCCGAGGTCCCGCAGGTTTTTGATGTATCCCTGGTTCACATTAATCCAATCTAACAGCTAATGAAGTTTTGCACAGTGACTGATGCTTTTGAGTCAGGTGTGTTGGAGAAGGGATACATGGAAAACCTGCAGGATTGTGGCCCTCGAGGGCCGCATCTGGACACCACTGCTCTAGTGTGTTTAAACTTTATGCTCCCTGATGTACGGTTCAAACAGTGTTTGCTGCCCTCGAACATCACGTTGCTAATGTTGCTAAGTCTGCTCATCCACTAGTGGGCAGCGCTCAGTTCAGAGGTCACCTCCGCGTTTTGGTATCCGCGATGCGCCGTTTGTTTACAACTGTCCAAAAACACCAGAAAAAGAAAGATGGAAAAAACTAAAAAGTTTTGTTTAAATCAACTTCTTCTGCATCTTGTTTGTCATCATCTTCTTCTCTGGTTTGTTCCTTTCGCTGGCTGCATGTCAGCTATACACCTGAACACTGCCCTTACAATTTCCAGTGGTCGTTTTCTGCATCATGCGACGGATAGTTAAGACCCATTTTATGCTTGTGGGATAAACGGATTCCCAGACAGACGGACAGTTTCATTGATCTGCACCAGGTACGTGCATAACTTGATCAGCTATCTCTCACTTGACACGCTGATGCTCTAAGAATTTGTTTGCAAGTAGCAAATTTTACTTCTTAAACATTTTTTTCAGTTTTTTTTCTCTTAAACTCTTAATTATTATTAGACATTTTAAGCGTCTTTCTACTCCCTACATGTATATTTTCCACCTTTTCCATGAAAATGCCAAATAATCTGCAAAAACTTCCTGTTCTGCCTCTTATAGAGGAACAATCTTCCATGTTGCATTTGCATCTCTGCCTGAATGCATTTGCTGAACACAGGAGATTCCCTTCATGCCTCGACAATGAATCCAGACATTCTTTGGATGATTAAACTGTGTGTCACCACTTGTGTGCTGTCATGTAAGAGTCTTTTTGCTGTCACTGCAATGGAAGATTTTGCCAAGACAAATAATATTCTACTATTATTATTATTTCTGTGCCAACTAGTGTAATGTAAATTTTATTATTGACATTACTATTTATATAAATATTTCTCTTTTCATAACTGGAAATGTTAATGAAACAGTTTTCCCTCCAGGAATTAGAGTATAGCTGAATCTCACCGTTAATTTAGTCAAATGAACTTTTTCTTCCAGGTTTGAATTAAAAAGAGCAGCAACTTTATTTCATGCTGGGACACTGAAATATCAGTGTGGGGGACATTTAATCCTTTTATTTCATCTCTTATAATTTTCCTACTTAAGCAATTCACAACTTCGAGTCATTTAAAGACATCCAACTGCAGTGAACGACTGTTTGTGCCTCTAAGTAGCAGAAGACCTCAGTAAGGTCCTGTATCGTTCAGATGCCTTGTGGATCTATGTGACTACTCTCCTATGGATAAGTTAGAATAAACCAGTCATAAAGCCGGGATCCTACAGTCCTCGGGGGCTGATGTCCTGCAGGTTTTCCAAATGTCCCTGCTGGTTTAGTAATTAGTATTTACTACATTAGTCTGGACATTTAATTTATTTATTTGTACCCAATTCTTTTTATGGATTTTTTTTTATTAATCTGCTTTTATAATCTTTATTGTATTGTTTTTACTTAAAATATTTCTTGTTTTATTATTACTACTATTTTTATTTTATTTTTCTTTTAATGTATTTTATCAATTTTAGGATATTTTCCGGTGTTTCCTCAGAGGGAGCCCTCTGCACTGGGTGTCATAGTGGCCATGGCTGCAGGGGCGCCTTTCATGGCTTTGGTCTGTAACGGTGCCCCTGATACTGTGGTCTGGTTGACTCCTGGTGCAGATGGCTCCTGCGATGCTGTTCCTTACCAGGCTCATCTGTGCTCAGCAATAAATAACTAGGTAGATGTATGCATGATGTTTAAGAGTACTGTTGAAATTGATGTTGTTTGGGTGTGTGTATGAGTGTGTATGCGTCTGAATGTGAGAAGGGAGGGGCTGATGAGTTTTCTTTGTTGTGTTTTTATATCATGTCAAGCACTTTGTGTTTCATTTTATTGTAGAAAAAAATGCTTTATAAATAAAGTTTGATTTGATTTGATTTGATTAAAAAAAAAAAAACACCAGACAAGTTCTGCACACGGCTGCTAAAAACTTATTGATTTAAATCAGGACACTTCAAGGACCAGGATGGAGGATCCCTGCAAATAAAGGCTTCTTATCCAAAACAAAAGCAGGAGCAGCTTTTGATTTAAGACCCAGCTGCAGCTCCAGTTGGCAGGACGACTTGTGGTAGCTGCTGCAGAACGAGGAGAGAAGGATCTGCTGAGTGAGCTGCTTCGTCCACGCTGCCAGGAGAAGACGACTGTAATGAGATCACATGTCGGAGCTGTCGGAGAAGTTGTGACCGATTTAACAGTCAGGGAGAAATCTCGCATGAGGCGGACATGTTTGGACACGGTTTTAAGGATAATCAAGCAAGTTTGAACAACTTTTGCTTTTCCTTAAAGATGGAGATCTTCTGAAAATGAATCTGTCTGAGAACATTTTTTAATATTTGTCTTTTTCTTCGAGCAAAACAGAGAAACTGTCAAAATAACGACGTATGTGACTTCTGTTCTGACTAAAAGCCTGGAGAAAATCATCCAAATACCTTAAGATTAGTATCCTGATCCTTAAAACCTGTGCTAAGCCTTCTGTGAAAAGAAATGTATTTTTTGGGTCATTTGAATCTGCCACACAGAAAACACATTTCTGTGACTGCTCACTGAAGAAAAATATTAAGACCAAAACGGCAAAAAACATCCAAAACAGCATTTTTTAAATGATTTCCGTCATCAATGGGAAAACAATCAAACAAAAAACAGAACAAGGTCACAGCGTCAGTGAAATATTTAATGGAAAAAAAGAACAAAAAATGTTATGCTTATATAATAATAATAATAATAATAATAATAAAAAATGATATAATAATAATAATAATAATAATAATAATAATAATAATAATAATAATAAAATGAAATTAAAATAAAATAAAATAAAATTACAGCTTTATATATATTTTTTTAAGAATAAGCCCAGATGTTGTTCAGCAGCTGCTCTGTTTAGCAACTTTACAGTCTGCCGTGTGAAAGTTACAACCCGCTGTCTGGAGCGACGTGACTTCCACATGCAGGTCAGTTGTTACTAATTAGTTTAAGCTCATTCTGCAGGAAATATTAGCTTTCTGCACGCAGGTTAATTTAGGTCCTGAAACATCAATGTTCCTAATCAGCCTCTCGCTGTAAGTGCTGAGTATTCAGAATGAAAACTCTTCTTTAAATGTGTCCCAGCAGCTCATCTTGGTTGTTCTGTCTTTGGACCCGAACGCCTCAGGAGACACTTTCTACATGTAGAACTGTTCTGAACGTATTTTATTTGACCCACATATTATTGTCATTCCAAATTGTCCCGAAATGTTTGGAAAGGTCTCCAGCTGATCCACAACGCTGCAGCAGAGGTTCTGATAAGAGCTGGCAGGAGAGATCATGTTTTAGTCTTCGCTTCAAGGGTTTCCTGGTGAATCCAGAAAGGAAGTTTTTCTGCTCACATTTAAAGCCTTTAGTGACCAAATACCAGAGTTTCAGATGTTCCCAGACAAATCCATTCAATCAGACCGCAGGACTCAGACCGCAGGACTCGGACTGCAGGACTCGGACCGCAGGACTCGGACTGCAGGACTCAGACCGCAGGACTCAGACCGTAGGACTCGGACTGCAGGACTCAGACCATAGGACTCAGACCGTAGGACTCAGACCGTAGGACTCGGACTGCAGGACTCAGACCGTAGGACTCGGACTACAGGACTCAGACCGTAGGACTCGGACTGCAGGACTCAGACCGCAGGACTCAGACTACAGGACTCAGACCATAGGACTCGGACTACAGGACTCAGACCGTAGGACTCGGACTACAGGACTCAGACCGTAGGACTCGGACTACAGGACTCAGACCGTAGGACTCGGACTGCAGGACTCAGACCATAGGACTCGGACTACAGGACTCAGACCGCAGGACTCAGACTACAGGACTCAGACCATAGGACTCGGACTACAGGACTCAGACCATAGGACTCGGACTACAGGACTCAGACCATAGGACTCGGACTACAGGACTCAGACCGCAGGACTCAAACCGCAGGACTCAAACCGCAGGACTCAGACTGCAGGACTCAGACTGCAGGACTCAAACCGCAGGACTCAGACTGCAGGACTTTTGAGCTTTTACGTCGCCATTCACGCGGCAAACATGAACATTAAAGCACTTGAACTCACCGTCGCTCTAGGAAACTGGACGCCTTGCATTAGCGAGTGGCATCGAACCATCAGAACTTTTCCATTTGTCCTCTGTCGTCTGTATGATGGAGCAGTCGCTGCCACTTTGCAGCCTGTGCCAAATAAACGCAGCGGTTCCCAACGTTTGGGTCTGCAGGAGTCTCACACACACACACACACAGATGGGCTCATTCCCCACCTGCTACCTTAGAGTGACTCCTAATGTGAGAAATTGTGTTTTCTTGTCAGTCTAAATAAAATGAATGTCATCTAATGAATCTTAAATGTCAGCACCGGAGCTTGTCCTTGGTTTGGGTTTTATCTTCTGGCATTTAGCAGATCATTTCCATGTGCCCGGTGCTCCTCTTTAGGACCTCTTCCCCCTCTCAAACCAAACTCTGCCGCTGGTTGCAATGAAAACAGCAATGATTCCAGCCAGACAGGATAATTCTTTCTTATTAGACAGACACAGCGCCTGCACTCAGTGGATTCCTCATTTAGCTTCATGATGCAAAGGTCAGGATTTACTGCAATTAAATCATACGCAGTGCTGCTGGATGTGTCCAGCTCTGTGGGTCATTTAGCAGCGCAGAGACAGCCGCCTCATTTCCACCTGACCAAACTGTCCAAAGCAGCAACAACGTGACTTATAATAATGCTAAATAATGCATTGGAGTTCATTTGTTTAAATGTGCTAAATCTTTGTTGTATTAACTGTTTACATATTTGTGTTTACAAAGAAAACATGGAGGTGTGGCCTTTCTGTGTGCATGTTCTTCCCATGTATACATAGGTTCTCTCTCCAGCTTCCTCCCACCATCCAAAGACATGCATGTTGGATTAACTGGTTACTCAAAAATGCCCCTAGGTGTGAGTCTTTGTTTGTCTCTGTGTGGCCCTGCAATGGATTCATGAGCTGTCCAGGCTGTACCCTGCCTTTCACCCAAAGGCTGCTGGGATAGACTCCAGCTTGCCTGGATTGGATTAAGCAGTTAGGAGAATGAATGAATAATGCAGGATGTTTGCATTTGATCAGCTATTTCTCCCATTTAAAATGACCAGTTAGTGTTGTGTTATACATGAATGGAAAAGCTGGAGTGCATTAAGTTTCGCCCTCATTATAAAAGTTAAATTAGAACTAAGTGACAATTTTCTAAGAACTCAAACAAATTCAAAGTCCTTAGGATAAAAAAAAAAAAATTGAAAGATTATTTTTAAATATGTAGTTTTTATTTGGCTCTTTATCAAAATATCAGATAAAAAATTAAGAAAACATTTTATGGGAGACATTTTCTCTTCATTACAGTGTAAATCTCTGGTATTCAGTAGGCAGAACACGAGAATCGGATTGCTTTCAACAGGATTCTGAGCAAAGTTTTCCATCATAACACGATTCCAAATGTCTCAGAAAGTGTGTGTATCAGGTTTGTTAGCGGGACTCTGCGGTGTTAAGAACAAAACAACGACATTCTGCCTCACATTGATGCTCCACTGTGTCGGACAAGCAGGATCAGGATACTCAGCGTAAACACAGACAACGCTCATTCTTACACATCTTTTAACGATAATATTAAAAGATAATAAAAGTGAAAAACTTTGGTTTGCAACCAAATGCAAAGCAAACTAAATAAATAAATAGGAAATGGGGAGTAAATGTAGAAAGCAGAAAGCAAACAAACCAGCTTATTTTTCATCAACTTGTGTTATTTACTCCTCAGTGCTCCCAGGCTTTTGGGGAAATGAAGAAACATGGCCGCCCGTCAACAAGCTGCACTGAGATCAATGGACGTTTAGGTAGCAGTCACACTTTTCTCTTGTGTGTACATCCAGCTCTGCATTTTTTTTTTTTATCTGAATAGCATTTTTTATTAAAGTGGGAACAAAGGCCGGCTCTTCTCTCGTCCTGCCCAGCTGGGGGGGGGGATTAGTGTGGGCTTGCAGTCATATATGCGTCATGTTTTAAATAAATGACTTGCTGTGCCTTGACAGTGCTCTCCAGCCGTGCAGCCAGGAATAGCCTAACATCAAGCTCCTTTAGTGCCTCACATAGAAGACTCATGGAGGTGCAATTTCTATGAGTACCTGCCACTCGTGGAGCTGCTGAACCACTGCAGCAGACTTTCATCCCTTCTTCAGTGAGTGGAAAAACACACTCTTCTTACAGTGTGAATGTGAGTTTATCAATGCTTTACCTCACAGGGACAAACACAAGGGTAAGGACATCGCAGGCAAATGACTGCTGCGTTGTTTTAACTTGTTTTTAGCTGATGTCAGCTCATCTCTTAAGCCCGTCCTTGGTGCCAGGACTTCCACAAACACTGACAGTTGGGAGGAAGCCGTGTTTTCTCCTGGCTGGAAATGGGATTTCCTCCACAGCTGCCATAGTTCTTGGTGTCATAGATTCAACGAGATGTTGGAAAGAAATGTTCTTTAAGAGATTTTGCTCCATTTTCACATGAGCGTATCACATTGTTGCTGTAAATTGTTTGGTTGTTTGGTCAAACAGTGTCGCAACAATACTCGGGCAGCCTGTGGTGTTGAAATGATGCTCAGGTGGTTCTACAGGGGCCCAAAAATATCTCCCACACCATTATACCACCAGTACGCTGAATCGCTGATACAAGGCAGGACGGATCCATGTCGTCATGATGTTTCCAGCAGATTCTGAACCTTCCATCTGAATGTGGATCTGATGTAAAGACTCATCAGACCAGCAACGTTTTCCATCTTCTATTGTCCAGTTCTGGTGAGTCTGTGTGAAGTGTAGCTTCAGTTTCCTGTTCTTACTGACAGGAGGGAACCCGGAGTTGTCTTCTGCTGCTGGAGACCATCTGCTTCCAGGTTGGACGTGTTGTGTGTTCAGAGATGCTATTCTGCATTACTGTTTTAATCAGCAATACAGTTATTTGAACACTTAATTAAAACTATACACACATTTCTATTACAGTATTTTGCTAAATAACAGCTATATTTCTAAAATTTCAACAAAGTAGAACTGCGACATGCAGGTGTTTCCATTGAATGGTGTTTCATGCATCAGCTGTAGTTCTTGAGGCCTTTGCCAGCCAGGTGGCGCTGTTTCAGGGTTTTCCACCGTGGAGGATTCACCACTGTCTTATTCACCTATTTCCCTTTCTAATTTTTAGTAACTCTTTATTCACTGGTGTATGCTATCAAGAACAGTGGTCGTATTTTTCTCTTTAAATATTTGTAAAAAAATTTCCATCTCCTCCTTCGTCCGTCCATACCCATACCCTGTCACATGACCCTCTATGTCACATCCATTCATTCAACCATTATCCTAACCACTTAGTCCGATGAAGAGTCGCAGGGAAGCTGGAGCCTATCCCAGCAGTCTTTGGGCGAAAGGCAGGGTACACCCTGGACAGCTCGCCAGTCCATCACAGTATGTCACATTCAGTGATGTGTAAATGCAGTGTATTTCTTTTACACATTTTGTGATACACTTTGATATCAAAACGTCTGAAAAGCAGCTCACGAGAGTGTAAAAACTTTTGAGCAACATTGTCGCTTTATATTCTTTAGAAATTTCGACATTTGCACAGTTCTAGGTGTAAAGGAAAGGCAGCTAACGAAATGTTCGGCCCCTGTAATATTTGAGTTGTTTTAGCCAGACATTAGCTGTGTTTCCATCACAGTGTTTAGGAAGATAAAAGCGATGTTTGTAAAGTTTCGACAGACTATTGCGCTTTGCAGGTGTTTCAGTTGAACAGCGTTGGACGAGATTTTACTAGCATTAGAGCTCGTGCAAAGTAGAAACGTAGCGTTAAATCCGGGTTTTCTACTTGCTCTGGAAGATTTTCAATGACTTTTTGAAGCCCTTCTTCCTCCTTTTCCTTTCTGTTGCACGCTCCGTATCATGCCATCTCTATCGAAAATGGCCATGACCTCCTTATGCCACGTACAGGGGGGCTGTTTAATAGGTAATGGAAACGCAGCGATTGAATGTTTACATTCAGAGCAATATTTAAAAGACACCTTTATTTAGAAGAAGACAGCACTATAATCTGTGTTTTTACCTTTGAGATTTTCCATTCATATTCCTCATTAATCACAATATGACTATATTCATAGTCTAATTAATAACAATTAGTTGTTTTCCAAACCAGATCAAATTAACATCCAAATCCATCAAAACCTGCAGCGTTACTTGGGTTTTTGCGTGTTTCTTGCTTTCAGCAGCAGTCTGCTGTTCCGGCAGACGGCTGGAGCCGACAGCGTGTGTTGTAGGAAGAGCTGGCACATTCTGCGTAATGAGAGCTGTAAAAATGCTCTAATTAAGGAATCAGCACGTCCACATAATGATGCAAATATTGCAGTGATTGTGTTCAACACACGATGGTTTAATTGGATTATTTTTCTAAACTTCAGATACGATGGTTGTTGTGTGAAAGTGATCAGACAAAGCTGTTTACATGGCCGTGTTTTATCCTGCGTCTTAATTATGTCAGTATCAGAGTCCTGCTGTCCATTTACATGTAATCACACACGGGGGCATGTTTATACCCCCCAGCGGATTTTACATCTTTGCTGCAGATTTACTAGTTTGTCCAACTGAAATTTCTCAGCATCTTTAATTAGAGCTACTTCTCGTTCACCATTTGTGAATTATGGCTCTGAAATGAGACTTAAAGGACACAGCTACGACGACACAGACTTCTGTCAATGAGGTCTCCCCATGCAGAAACAAGGAGTGTGTGAATACGATGACGTCCATCCCAGTCTGCTGGGAAATTATTCCCATTTGTTACAATCTTCCCTTTGCATGACGATATTCAAAGAAAAGTTCCTCGGAGCAGATTAAGTAATAGAAGGTATAATAACTCCATTCATGTCTGAGGAATCATCTCAAATCCACTTAATAACTTATTTCTCGGCTCTTTTTTTATTCTAAAAGCTCCTGCTGCAGAAACGGTGGTTTTATAGATAAAACTGTGAATATTTTATTGACGTCGTGTGTCTCATTTATAAGGAAGTATAGAGCTGTCATCCTCGTAAAGAAAAGTCGGAGCCTTATCACGTTATAACGTGATAAGTTTATTGTAAAAACATGAAATTATCACGTTATAACGTGATAAGTTTATTGTAAAAACATGAAATTATCACATTATAACATGAAAAGTTTATTGTAAAAACGTAAAATTATCACATTATAACGTGAAAAGTTTATTGCAAAAATGTGAAATTATCACATTATAACGTGAGAAGTTTATTGTAAAATTGTGAAATTATCACGTTATATCGGATAAGTTTATTGTAAAAACGTGAAATTATCACGTTATAACATGATAAGT
This sequence comes from Telmatherina bonti, assembly GCF_933228915.1. NCBI lineage: Eukaryota > Metazoa > Chordata > Actinopteri > Atheriniformes > Telmatherinidae > Telmatherina > Telmatherina bonti. The sequence continues at coordinate 28,841,588 of NC_136615.1, forward strand.
TTATTGTAAAAACGTGAAATTATCACGTTATAACGGATAAGTTTATTGAAAAAACGTAAAATTATCACGTTATATCGGATAAGTTTATTGTAAAATTGTGAAATTATCACGTTATATCGGATAAGTTTATTGTAAAAATGTGAAATTATCACATTATAACGTGAGAAGTTTATTGAAAAAACGTGAAATTATCACGTTATATCGGATAAGTTTATTGTAAAAACGTGAAATTATCACGTTATAACATGATAAGTTTATTGTAAAAACGTGAAATTATCACGTTATATCAGATAAGTTTATTGAAAAAACGTGAAATTATCACGTTATATCGGATAAGTTTATTGTAAAAACGTGAAATTATCACGTTATATCGGATAAGTTTATTGTAAAAACGTGAAATTATCACGTTATATCGGATAAGTTTATTGAAAAAACGTGAAATTATCACGTTATATCGGATAAGTTTATTGAAAAAACGTGAAATTATCACGTTATATCGGATAAGTTTATTGAAAAAACGTGAAATTATCACGTTATATCGGATAAGTTTATTGTAAAAACGTGAAATTATCACGTTATATCAGATAAGTTTATTGAAAAAACGTGAAATTATCACGTTATATCGGATAAGTTTATTGTAAAAACGTGAAATTATCACGTTATATCGGATAAGTTTATTGTAAAAACGTGAAATTATCACGTTATATCGGATAAGTTTATTGAAAAAACGTGAAATTATCACGTTATATCGGATAAGTTTATTGAAAAAACGTGAAATTATCACATTATATCGGATAAGTTTATTGTAAAAACGTGAAATTATCATGTTATATGGGATAAGTTTATTGTAAAAACGTGAAATAATCACGTTATATCGGATAAGTTTATTGTGAAAACGTGAAATTATCACGTTATATCGGATAAGTTTATTGAAAAAACGTGAAATTATCACGTTATATCGGATAAGTTTATTGTGAAAACGTGAAATTATCACGTTATATCGGATAAGTTTATTGAAAAAACGTGAAATTATCACATTATATCGGATAAGTTTATTGTAAAAACGTGAAATTATCATGTTATATCAGATAAGTTTATTGAAAAAACGTGAAATTATCACGTTATATCGGATAAGTTTATTGTAAAAACGTGAAATTATCACGTTATATCGGATAAGTTTATTGTAAAAACGTGAAATTATCACGTTATATCGGATAAGTTTATTGAAAAAACGTGAAATTATCACGTTATATCGGATAAGTTTATTGAAAAAACGTGAAATTATCACATTATATCGGATAAGTTTATTGTAAAAACGTGAAATTATCATGTTATATGGGATAAGTTTATTGTAAAAACGTGAAATAATCACGTTATATCGGATAAGTTTATTGTGAAAACGTGAAATTATCACGTTATATCGGATAAGTTTATTGAAAAAACGTGAAATTATCACGTTATATCGGATAAGTTTATTGTGAAAACGTGAAATTATCACGTTATATCGGATAAGTTTATTGAAAAAACGTGAAATTATCACATTATATCGGATAAGTTTATTGTAAAAACGTGAAATTATCATGTTATATGGGATAAGTTTATTGTAAAAACGTGAAATAATCACGTTATATCGGATAAGTTTATTGTGAAAACGTGAAATAATCACGTCATAACATGATAAGTTTATTGTAAAAACGTGAAATAATCACGTTATATTAGATAAGTTTATTGTAAAAATGTGAAACGATCACGTTATAACATGAAAAGTTTAGTGTAAAAACATAAAACCACTTGAATGCTGGAGGGATTATATCTCTCGGTTGCCCGGGGAACACCTTGGGATCCCCCCCCCGCAGAGTTGATAAATATGTATGGGGAGAGGGAAGTCTGGGCTTCCCTGCTTAGGCTGACCTAACCCCGGATAAGCTTAGGCTGACCTGACCTTCGGATAAGCGGCAGAAGATGGATGGATGGCACTTGAATGCAGCTAAGATGATGCAGTTTGTATTCATAGCGATTCTCGTTTCAATCAGAAATGATGCCATGTCAAGAGTACCGGTAAATGGTAAATGGACTTGTACCTATATAGCGCTTTTCTAGTCATGCAGACCACTCCAAGCTCTTTACACTACTTGTCACATTCACCCATTTAAAAGTGTCCTTAAAGTATGCGTACTTTTTACAATGTCACCCAAAGTGTTCCAAAGCAGCAAAATTTCACAATATCTCAACCCAAGTATGAAGAAAAGCTTCATACTTACAAAGTCCTGTAAATGAGTGATTTGTGATCTCCTATCCACCCCGCACACAATTCCCTCATCTAAAGATGAAAATGACCAAGTTCACGTTTTCAGATACGCGATACGTTTCACGTTTTTACAATAAACTTACCATGTTATAACGTGATAATGCAGTACATTTGTTCTGACTGACAACTCAAAGATTATTTTGCAACATGCACACGAATCAAGTTGTGTGTTCATTATGGAATTCACTACTTTATACATTTCATTAACACTGCGCTTCTGACATGCAGTTCCAAGGAAATAACTAAATTATCTCACCTGTGTACTCTTCTCTTCCACAGCAGCTGTACTGGGTGGATTTTTTCATGTCACACACCTATAGGAAGCTCGAACTGCCAGGTGTGACGTGCATTAGTAGTAAACTGGAGAACACAGCACTAAATCAGAGAAATAAGCCTCCTTTAATGATTATTTCTCTGTGGTTATGTTGTAAAGCACTATTAAACATGTCCCCGCCTCCACACACTCCCACTCAGTCCTGCAGGGAAGTGCTGCATCAGCAGATTTTATGCGAGCGTCTCCGTTCTGCCAAGTGAGCCTGAACATGAGTGGAGACGTACAAACAGTATTTTTCAGCTGATCGCTTTGTGGTTGTTGTCTTTGAATCAGGCTCAGTTAGACGGGAAAAACGTCAGGTGTGTGACGTTCAGGACAGAACAAGGGTTTAAAAATAGGTTAATCATGATGTTTGACAGTTTTTTAGTGTTTCGGAGACCTGGTATTTTTGCACAAGAGCAGCAGAAATCAAATAGAGCCAGAAAATGAAACATCAAACATCTCCTGGAGTTTACATTGTCAGGAAATCCAGGACAAGATGAGATCTGGTCTGTAATTGTGAGAAGCTTTTCAGCTACGGAGAAAAGCTTTTAACTGTGAGGAGAACCTCAGTAGAAAAGCAGTACAGAGAGAATATATCTGATCGTAATAAATATGTTAAAAATATCAGTTATTAGATAAGGCAGGTCTTTTGTCAGAGTTTGTTCAGAGTCTCCATCACCAAACGGCTTGTTCCAGCATGTATAAATTGTACTGAACACCCACCAATCTGCAAAAGGTGGGTTAGAATAAATTTGGGGGGTATAAATGAAAATTCACTGTCCAAGTTAGGATGGTGTGAATGAAGTAAATCCTTTCAGTTATTTGTCCTGGCAGTTCTATCACTACATCTTCAGTCTGTATAATCCACTCTCCAGCTGTGTGTGTGTGTGTGTGTGTGTGTGTTGTCGTTTACACAGTGATGTCGGATCAAAGTGGAGCCGAATGAGGAGCTGGATTTAAACAAAGTGTAGAAGGGAAAACAGGAAGCCAGGTTGATAAAGTCAGCGGTCCCTCAAGAAGTGGGTAAAGTCTCAATTTTTTGCCCTTAAAAAAAAAAAAAAAAAAAAAAAAAAAAAAGAATGGCAGCGGCCGTCTGGCTGATAGACGTATAAACATCTTTATTATGTCTATGTTCAGGCTAAAATTCATGCAGCTGCTGGATAACTGCACCGTTGTGGATTTAGTATCACAAGCTGAGCTGCTGCTAGACGTACATTCATGGGAACGTTTGTAACTATAAAAGCAGCAACACAGATGCTTTAGAAGTGGGTATACTTCGTATACCTTGGACTACACCACTGCTGAACTCCACATTTTCAAAAATCTTGGAGTAGTCATGAACTCAGACCTGAAGTTCAGCTGCCTCATGACTGTTCTCATGAAGATGGTTGTGAAGTTGACACAGTGCTTAAAGAACACATCTTTGTCTCAGTAAGATCTTTAATCCTTGCCGGGCATTTAATCTTTAGCAGACTAGATTACTGCAACGCAGTCCTCACAGGTCTCCCTAAAATGTTCAGACAGCTGCAGGTGGTCCAGAACGCTTCGGCTGGAGTCCTCATAGGACTGGATCAGAGCTCCAGTCCTCAGATCTTTACAATGGCTTCCTGTCTGACTTCTAAATCCTGCTGTTAGTTTATGAAGTACTGAATGGTTTAAAGTAAAAAAACAACCAGATCTTCCAGGTCATCAGGGTCAAGTCTACGTTCTGTCCCCAGAGTCTGAACTAAACACGAGAGTCAGCGCTCAGCTTTTATGTTCCTCACATGTGAAAGAAACTCCCAGAAACCTGCAGGTCTGCTGAGGTTAAAACCACTTTCATCTGCCTTTTATAAAAACAACTTTTCATTTCTCACGATGTAACTTTTATTTAGATTTTATTTTATTTGAATTGAGTTTGTTCTTTCTTCTTTTACTTTCTCTTTAAAGTTTGTTTTTAATGTACTATTTATTGTTTCCACTCTGCCCTGCTGTAGGCCTTTTAATGTTTTATATAAAGCACTTACAATATTCTTTTACAAGGAATGTGCCGTACAAATAAACTTGCTTTGGCTTATTAAACAAAGTTTTAAGTAGAACTATGTAACTTTTGGGCTTTAAAAATGTGTTTCTGACTCATTTTGATGGCACAGTGACATTTTTGGTGTACATTCCTGCCCAGCAGCAGAAACTGCACTTCACAACATTTCTTTCTGGTTTGAACATCACATCGCAGCAAATCATGGCTAATTCATAAAAAATCTTCAGAACATATTTTTTGAAGCAGAGGGGAAAAAAAAATAAAAAGGAAGAAACAGAGCAAGAGACAAGAGTCTGTATCCAACTGACTTTTACTGGCTCGGTAGGGCTCGGAGTAGAGACAGGATGCAAGACAGATGCTGAAGCAGGCGTCACAAGGGACAGCTGAGAAAATCAGCCAAAATTCAATAATATTTCTTTACATGATCATTATAATATGTGAGAGAAGGTTCCTGATGTTTGGGGGGATTTTCACAAGAAATGTCCATTTTAACCATCTTTAAAAAAAAAAAACATGAATAAATGAATTCACATTTATCGTCTGATTTATTTTCTCTTCAACCAGTTTTTGCAGAAGGAGGAATTTAGCAGTCATTTTCATATTTTTGCTCACCAGCTAATTTTGAGGCCTGCTTCCAATGTCTACAGCACATTTAGAAATAAGCAGCCAAATTACATTTTAATCCCAAAGACACAAAATTAATATTAAAATGTAAAGACTTAGGGAGAAGCATATCTAACTCCTGCAATATGTTTGGGAAGCTGACTCACAACCATGCTGCTGTGAATACATTTGTCTTCTCGTTATTTAACATCATGTCACTTTTTGTGCTTTATTGCTGCAGCTTTATAATTAGATTGCCGGCCACCTCTGGCTGCAGCCCACAACATCAGCTCCGTATTTCTGTCGCAACGATCCGGGACGAGGTCACGTCCCAAACAGTCAAAACCATTTTTGTTTGGAGTGCTCTTTTGAAAATTACTTTTATAGCTTTTCAGCTTTATTAGACTACTCAGAGCGCAAAGAGGTACGGGCAGGAGGAAATGTAACAGAGCAACAAAATGATCCTGGTCAATATCAAATGTATTACAGCAATAGGGGCCAAGACAGCCCAGGAGCTGAAATTTCAGGTCCTATTTCATGGCCTTTTATCTTCTTCTGTGAACCTGAAGTAAAATGAATCAAACAGAATTTTCCTCTGACCTCCCTCCACTTAAAATGCTTGCAGTGTTTTGAAATACTTTTTGAGGGAAGGAAAAGACATGCGACCAACTCTTCATCAAAGTCCACATATGAAGTATGTATTATCTGTTATATGTTGAACAGATGATGAAAAGAACTGGCTATTTTTTTCCCTTTTTGTTTGACTCTGTGGCAAAAAACTCAGTTTTCTTTTAATCTTTAATCTAAAATTATGGGAGTTTATTGAAAGAAAAATCACCCTTAATACATTTTCTATAGATTGTATTGGTATTGTTTTTATATTACATTTGAATATGTTTGTCAATATAATGTCAATATAGGATTATATTATATTATATTATATTATATTATATTATATTATATTATATTATATTATATAACTAATATAACATATGTTTGCTATATATTGTTACTGTTGATATTGATATTGTGTTGCATAACTTCATCAACTTGGGTAGGATTATTTATAAACTTGTGCTTTTATTAACACCTTTTCAATGCTTTTCTTAGGTTTTATTTTTTTATCTTTGCTTTAAGATCTGTCATTATGTTCAAATAAACTTTCTAAATAAAAAAATAATAATGTAAAATCACTGCTATTGTTCTGTGATATACTGTAAACTTGTGAGATAAAAACTATAAAATAGTTATAGTATTTCTCTGCTGACACTGACTGTTTTTCTTTTTTAAATAATAAGAATGAAATAAATGAATCAATATACTGGAAAAATCCTTGTGCAGATGGTTAAAATGAACCTTACATATTGTTATGACAGAAACACATTTGGACTAATAAGAAAGCACAAATTACATCAGTTTAAGATTTATTGTGTGAAACCTTTTGATTTAATAACTTATCTTGTGTAATAAATCTATACCTGGCATTTATACCAATTACTGGAAAATTGTAAAAATAAAAATGACAACAAATTTGCATGATTTTAAACTCCTTGCCTACAAATATCTCAAGACTGAGTCATGTTTACTGCAACATATGTATGTATTTACTACATTCACCAGGCTGTTTGCAGCACATACAGGGAACACTGGTATTTTTAAAAAAAATCTAATTAATTCATTAAGATTCATGTTCTGATAAATGACTTTTTATGGGAATAAGGACACATAAATGGGACACATGGAGGCAGTGTTACTGTTTGGCAGAGGAAAGCTGCAGCTTATTGTTGATAAAACAAGCAGAAACACAAACAACACTGAATCTTTCTTTTCCAACATATGTTATTGACTCCATGATGGTGATTTTTCTTGTGCTTTCATGCATTTCAAACGTCCTTCCATGATGTTCTGCAAGGTGGAAAATTTTGTCAAATATCGACTTCTATTTGTCTTCCGCCACAAAGTTGCACAAAGTACAGATTTTTTTCCCCACTTTATACTCAACACTGGAGAGGTGTCATGTACGGTTCTTACTGGTGATTTTAGACAGACTTGACATTTTATCAATATTCCCTATGAAATAAATATGATGGGGATGACTTTAGTGGTGACTTCAGTTGGAATACGCAAGAAAACATCCTATCATTGCACGTTATGTTGTGGAGCTGTGACCAAGAACATTTTCTTCTGTGCCTTTGCATGTGTGTGTGTAGAATTATTTCCTAATCAAGAATAAAATCAAGATTTATGTGCACAATATATACCAAACGAAATCACTCTTAGTTCCCACTGGTGGTTCCGAGGCTCCATAATATATCTGGCAAAAATTCACGGATTTCCTGCGTCTGCCTGGGACACCAGTTGAATCTGGTGGAATTAAGTAATTATTCAAAATATAACTAATTTTCTTCCAAATGAGAGGCTGATATTAAAGAATGGATAGTTTTAAACTGCAATTACAGTAAAGTTTAAATATGTAGTTTTATTGGAAATAAATGGGACACTTCTAGCCATGAAGGTCACAAGAGGAAGTGTCTGATTCTACATAAAAACACAAATTACATCCGTTCAGTTTTGTGCAGATCTTTTGATAAGTTCAAAGCCCCATCCTCGTAATATTTAGACAATACAGAAAAAATGACTGATTTGTACCTTTTTTAAAATAATAATAATAATAATAATAATAATTCACGTAATTATAATAGTATTCGATGGGTTAAAGTCTTAAATTATTGAATGGATGATCATTCTAAACTAGTCTTAAGGTGTTCAATTTAATTATGAAAAAAAGCATTAAAAATTACTGCCGTATGATGATTTTATAGTATCTCTTTGTTTATGTACATTTTTGTCACCAGGGTCTCTAAAGGGAGTTTCTCATTCAACATAAAAACACAAAAGGAATCAAATCAGCTGCTAATGTTTGACATATGCCAATTTCTTATCATCACCAAAACCCCCAAGAAAAATATTTATTATTTATTATATATGATTCAGTTTGTGATTGTCCTTTCTTTCTCTTTTTTTGTAATAAAGAGGAAAAAGTCAGATATTCATTTGGAAAATAAAGGGTTAAGATCCTAAAAATGATTACATTTGGCTTTTTAGCAAGGAAAAAGTTGTTTAAATAATTAACGAAAAAAAGCAGAAATAATATCACTGCATGATGATTTTATAGCTGTTTTTGTGTGTGGACACTTACAAAAATCAGCCGACGGTGGTAAATTTGAGGAGGGACCACAAAGAGAACATCTCTCATGATTTTCTTTTTCTCTTGACTTGTTTTTGTGTTTTCAGAGTTTCGTCTCACATCCATCTTTGTGGGACTCTCTCCCTTTTCCACTCAGTTCATGTGTATATTCCTATAAGTATCGGAGTTTAAGTAAAAGCAAACAAAGGAAAGAGCAGGGCTCAATCCTCTAAATTTCTTTAAAGTTTTCCAAACGCATCATGAACCAACATCACGGTCACATATCCTGTCCATGATCTGAACAACTTGTTTTCTTCTGGTATTGACTTCGCAGCTGGCATAACCTTTTCTCCTCTGCTTTAACCAAATTAAACTGATCCAGCCAGATGTCAACAAAAGGCCAGTAGGCAAGGCTGACATTTCTTCTCCTTACAGAATCAGTGAAGAGGTGAAATATTGGTGATTTTATACACCACATATACATGCATACACATATATATATATATATATATATATATATATATATTATATATATATATATATATATATATATATATATATATATATATATATATATATATGTGTGTGTGTGTGTGTGACATGGTGGTTTTATGATGATTACAAAAGGCTGAAAGTGATGGACGACTTCCATCACAGCCATGCTTGCCAGATGAGAGAACCAGCGAGTAAAACACTCAGCTTCAGGGTAAGAAAGCAACATTGTGAACAATTATGAGGAAGCACTCTGTCCTGGTGGGCCCCAGACCATCAGAAACATCTTTAACCTGCAACCTTGTGAGGTCCTCTACTGAGGATGGACACCGGATTATCTGATTTCAGTCAGCGTTTATTAAAAATCAGATCCATGGAACATTTTGCAAAAAGTAAAAGTTTATGTGAAGTAATAAAATCACTCCGAGTAACAAGTTTAAACAGAGAACTTCAAGCTAATTCTGAGTTATATCCAGCCAAGTAGGGCAGAGCAATAGCTTCCGCCTCCTCTAATCATTCATCTTTTCAAGACTTTCATGTATATCATTCAAAAAACAAGCAGCCAGCCGAGCCAGTATGCCATAAAGAGAACGGGGGTAATAATCTATGTGATAACTGGAAACATTTTCAGACAAGATAAATTTAAACGAGGCAGAAGAAGAGCCAGAGGTTTGAAAAGATAATGTCGCTGCATAAACACGTCATTATGAGGCTAATGCAGAAAATGAAACATGCTGAATGTTCCAAACCTGTTCCGTGCTTAAATGTCAATTACTGACTGAAAATCTAAAAATTATACTTGAAATGAAGACTTCGGCAGACTTTGCTCCAGTCAGTCTTTACATTCATCAGCATATTCGTGCAGCTTCAGCAGAACACATCTAGACATCCATAAGCCTAATGTCAGTCAAATCCGACAGATTTTGCATTCTACATGCAAAGAGAAGCACACACAGAAGCGAACTTAGCAGCTACAATCATCCAGTCCGATGTCCTTCTAGGAGAGCATGTGTCTGTGTGAGAGCAGCGCTCTTCCTCTCTGAGGGTGGAAACCTGGTCTCTGGAGACAGCAGGAAGCTCATCATCCAAATGTCAACAGCATCACCAACACAAACAGAAACAATGACAGCCTGGAAATGAACACATCATCTGTGAATGTTTCTCAGGGAGTGGATGGAAACACAAACATTTTACGTTTATGATGACTCATGCTCAGGTCATGAGGTTCTGGTGCGAAAAGTCCGACAGCGTTGGCGCATTTTTATTTCATTTGAGAAACTTCACAAGACCTGAGTATCATGAAAAAGCATCCTCTGTCACTGTTTTCCTCTCTGTCTCCTGCCAATCTGTGCCAGCGTCTGCATACAATTGCACCGAAATCTGAAAGCATGCCTCTGCTTTTTCATCTCCTCTTACTCTTTCCTGACCTCCCTCAAAGATCTGCCAAGAGAACGTCTGGCACATGGCTCTGCAAGTAAAGCGAGGTGTCCAGTGGAGCATCACAAACAGAAAGCTGAGAGAAACACCCTGCAGCAGGCAGGGAAAAGTGCTTCATTTGGATCTAGCCGCCGCCACATAGGCCTCGCTGCCAGTACAAATGTGGCTACTTTAAAAAGACACTTCTGCCTTTTATGTATTTGTGTTTTCAAATGACACAGCCTAAAGCACAAGCTACAAAGTGTGAAAATCAAAGGAGAAAAGAAAAAGCAGGAACAAATGACAAAAGGTATGTGATATGGACTCAGATCGCATCCTTTCACTTATTATTCTATTGATTTTATGGTTTCTGCAAGAATGCACAATGATATAAATTAGGGCTGTGATGATATGCTTTTGTCCCGATCCGATTCTGATATTTTGGGTGCCGATTAGATTTTAATTGCTATTCTCAAAATTCTTCGATATTGCTGATTTTTATAGATTAAAAACCAAAAAAAAAAAAAAATTTATAAAACTTTTTTTTTTTTTGCTAGTAATTTTACTTGATTTCAGTCAGGAAAAAAACCACACAGTAGCCAGACCATCATTCTGTTGCTATAATGCCCAAGAGGACAAGTAAAAAGATCAATAAAACCAGTAAAAATGACAAAAAAAATTATAGTAGATTAATTTTATTTCATTGAAAAAAAAAAATCTATTTTAAAAGTTTGAAACAAAGAATTCTGATTTTCGATTTTTCGATTTGATTTTTCCAGCCCTAATATAAATCAAAGCCAAAAACATGCTATTAATGCATAAAGACCCAAGCAATAAAAAAAAAAAAATGTTAAGTCCAGTTTAAATATGATTTCATCATTTGTCCCTTCAACAAAATGTAAAATAAAAAAGTACCAGATATTTTAGATATATTTACCATTTATTACCATGTTTTATGTCAGTTTTTTTTATAGTGCAATCTTCTGCTTTCTGGTGTCCATTGTTTCCACAGAATCTTGAGCAAAGTTTCGACCATAAAGTGACGCCAAATATCTCAGAAACTGTATGTGTCACTTATATCACAGTGGGTTAATGATGTTAATCAACATTAAGCAGGTAAATCAGCTTCATGTGGTGCAAATAAATACACATATAGGTTAATTAATGTTACACGTCCTAAATGCAAACATCTGAAACCTTTACAACAGCAGCATTTCCAGCAAAACCACTTCAATGTATCTTGCCATGACTGTGACTCACTGTGCTCAGACTGTGACCATGTGGCTTGCAGTGGCAGCAAACAGACCTAATTAGGACCCCAGAGCTCTACAGCTGCCCTATTTGTTGCCTAACTGGGGGATTTTGTACAACATTTACTGGCCTCTTAATTAGTTAGAGTTATTCAACTGCTTGCTAACGCCGATATCTAATCAGCCAATCACGTGACAGCAACTAAATGCATTTAGTAGCAGCAGTAGTGGCTTTGAAGGTGGCATGGTTGTCGGTCTGAGTACTTTACTGGGATTCCCACACACAGCCATCTGTAGCGTTTACAGACAATGGTCTGATCAATAGAAAATATCCAGCGAGCAGTCGGCGTCTGAACCAAAATGTCTTGTGGATGTCAGAGGTCATGCAGAACGGGCAGACTGGTTGGAGATAGAAAGGCAACAAGAAGTCAAATAAACACAAAGGTGTGCAGAATACAAAACAACACAAATGGACTAAAGCAGGAGAAGCACACTGGAAGCCACTCCTGTCAGCTAACAGCAAAGACTGAAGAGTCTTTACTGTCTTTCTACATGTTTGATAAGAGAGAAAAGCAAATCTGATGCACAGTTTCCATAATGAGGAATAGTATAAAATATGCTGCAGCAGGTAACACAGAAAGACTTGAATACGACAGTAAGATAAACATAAATGAAGATAAATGAAGAAGTTGTGTGTGATGAATTATTGCACAGTAAGGCGACGTGCGGAACGTAATTATAATCAGATCATTACACATTATATAGTGGAATATTTACTTGACTATAGGTGACTGAGCCTGGTGGTTCTGGCGCCAATGTGGCGCTGAATCTGGCCTGATGGAGGCTGTGTGAGGCTGGTAGGGGTCCTTCATGATGCAGGATGCAGGTTCCTGTCCTGCTCCTGCTGTACATGTGTGTGCAGGCTGCTGCTGCTGGTGATCTGTGGAGACGTCCCCACTCTCTGCAGGGCCTTTCTGCATGCTGAGCAGTTGCTGTCAGATGTCATCAGTGAGACGAGATGGGAGACTTAAAGCACACGCCTGGGGGGGGGGGGAGGAGGACTGCGACTGACTGGGGTCTGTTGGTCAGAAGGTTGCAGATGAGTGAATTCAGACAAAGTGTGAACAGTTTGTTGATGGGAGTCAGTGGGATCGTTGTGTTGAATGCTGAAGAGAAATCCAGAAAAAAAGCTGTCTCTGCAGAGGTGACATCAGCAGGAGACAGCTTCCTCCAAGCATACTGATGGTGATCTGTAGAAAGGTCTACATTGATCTTCTTGTAGGACATCATCAGCCTCGAAGAGCCCTTCATGCCTACCACTCGGATGGTAGGGTCAGAATTGGGTTGAAACAGCGTGAAAACATGGATCCATCCTCCCTTGTATCATCACTTCAGGCTGCTGGTGGTGTAACGGTGTGGGGGATCAGATCAGGTTGGAACCCTTAGAACCAACACGAGATGGTTAATTTCACCACAGCCTACCTGAGTATTGCTGCTGACCATGTCCATCCTTTTATGAGTAAAGTGTGGCATCTTCTGGTGGAAACTTCCAGCAGGCTGCACGATTATGACCAAAATGTTAATCATGATTATTTTGAGCAATATTGTAATCATGACGATTAATCACGATCATTCATTGTGTCTGGAAAAACACATTTTCAATGCCCTACTTGTAAACAACCTACCTGGCATATATATATATATATATATATATATATATATATATATATATATATACATATATATATATACATATATATACATATATATATATACATATATATACATATATATATATATATATATATATATATATATATATATATACATATATATATATATATATATATATATATATATATATACATATATATATACATATATATATATATATATATATATATATATATATATATACATATATATATATATATATATATATATATATATATATACATATATATATACATATATATATATATATATATATATATATATATATATACATATATATATATATATATATATATATATATACATATATATATATATACATATATATATATATATATATATATACATATATATATATACATATATATATACATATATATATATACATATATATATATATATATATATATACATATATATATATATATATATATATATATATATACATATTTATATATACATATATATATATATATATATATACATATATATATATATATATATATATATATATATATATATATATATATATATATATATATATATATATGCAGAGTTGCCAGGTAGGTCGTATATATATATATATATATATATATATATATATATATATATATATATATGTATATGAATATGAATATGAATATATCACTCCCTCATTATTCCCTTGACATTTTCCATACAGCGCAGGCAACGCCCCTTTGGAAAAATAATTACAGGAAGGGATTTCATATTTCTTATCCAGTGTTTTGATGCTGCTGTATTTTCCATTCTTGACATGACTTGCTCTCATCAGTCTAAAACTTGTTACATCCTCCACGAGAAGCTTCGTCTGAAGCCGGGAGGGATCAATGCGGGCAGCGATGTCTGCTTTTTGTTCAATGAAGCTGTTTGTTTCATATTTAACGAGCAACTTTGTCCGTGGCAGGGCAAGTTGTGCACGCTGCAGGGTTGGTGTATTTTAATGCCACATGTTGTAAAAATATTTGTATTTTTATTACCTTCATCAGCTCTTTAATCAAAACAACCTGTTTTACCTGCAATAGAAAAATGCGGACCCCAAATGTCCGACCAATCCAACGATACTTAACTGGCTGCTGGTAAAAGGTGTGAGCGCTTGATATTTATGCAACTTAATAAAGCCTTAACCGCGCGTTCGCCCCCTGGTGGTGGGTAGACTACTGGTTGAGAACCTGACTGATCAGAGACGCATGTAGCAGAGCAGCGTTTTGAATGTAAATATCGTTGACAATCAGGTTTGTTTAATTGCATCCACCAAAATATGTAAGATTTTCAATATTTTCAAAATAAATTAACGAAAAAAATAACTACAATCATAATTAGATAGTTTTATTAAATATGTAGGTTCCAGTCTGTCCATATTTGATGTGTTATTAAATTACAAGTTTAATTAATGACAAAGACCCTTCTTAAATGTTTGCCTACCAGTAAAAAAAAGTCATTTGTCATTAATTAAACTTGTAATTTAATAACACATCAAATATGGACAGACTGGAACCTACATGTTCAAAAAACTATGTAATTATGATTGTACTTATTTTATTAGTTAATTTATTTTGAAAATATTGAAAATCTTACATACTCTACCTTTAATATCCCAAATGAGCTTCTCTAACTGAGATAACTCCAAAATCAGACTTGTGACAGGCCATCAACAATAATTTTGCTGTTTTTGTGAATGAACAAAAATGACATGTTTTTTCACAGATTAGTCTCTTTGCCTTCATGCCAAAACGGAGCAAAATCTCTCCAAAGGATGATTGTGTGGTGTGTACAGTTCTTTCCTTGTGGAAAATGAAGTTATATGGTTGCTGCGTGTTTTTTCTGCAGGGGATTTGTTTTTTCATATCGGTGTATTTTCTCCCCATATCAAAATACGGGAGATTTACGGGGAATTAAAAATACGAGAGGACATCAGGAAATAGGGGAAAATGTGGTAAATTCCCGGCCAGAACGGGAGACATGACAGCTATGAGTTTGTGTGACAGTGATAAATACAAACCTGAAGCTGTATATTCAACAAGTAAGATGGACTACATGACATGTTTGTTTGCAATTCCTCTTTTGATATCACAGAAAATAAACCACATATTCTAGCTTTTGTAGTGATGCCCTGAAGCGTCCCATAACATCTCTACGGCTCATTGCAACTGTTTTAAAATCTATTCACATGTTTAGTATGTCAGAGCTAAATATTCTTTTATTCTTTTCCAGACCTGATTTCCAGTCTAAACATGCCAAGACCTTATATGTTATCATACATATGAACATACATACACACACACACACACACACACACCTATATATATATATATATAGATATATATATCTATATATATATATATATATAGATATATATATATATATATTATAAAACACAATAAATATAAAAAGACAGTCAGAAAAATTAACCAAATAAACTTGTATAAAATAGAAGAAATAAGAATGGCAAGAAAAATTAAAATATAAAAGAAATGCAATAAAATTAAATGAAATTTTACTTTAAATCAAACCAGTTATTGCATTAGTTGTACTTATGACTATCATTATTGCTCTATATTATATTACTATATTATGAAATGGTTGCACTGGAAGTAATTTCGTTGAGCTGGGACACTGGTTCAGTGACAATAAACCATTCTGATTCTGACATATTTAAGTGCTGGCTCAAATCAAATTTAAATGAAACCAAACCAGTATGATGGTGAAACAATGAAATGACAAACAAGTAAATAAAAACCAGAGTAAACATCCAATCAAATGAGTGCTGCTGATTCAGCAGGAAATGCTCTGCGGATAAATAAATCCAGCTCTGTGCTTGTTTCTGACACGTTTTCTAAGATCCTACCTGAAGGAGCCGCTTGCAAGAAAACAGAATTTCCGAATCATTAAGGCAAGAAACTGTGCAGACTTCATTTAGTTGACAACCTTGTGCAAAGAGCAGCTAATGGCAGATGGAGGCCAAGTGTGAAAAGAGCACGTAAATGTCACAAGGATGAAGAGTAAGCAAGTCTGCATGCTGATCAGGTTTATCACTTCATCCTCTTTCTTTTCCAGCAGTTATCTCCCACTTTTTCCTGCATTAAGCTTCATAATAAAGAGGAAGTAAAGAATGGGGAATTTCCCAGTAAACACCTTGTCAGTGCAGAACAAAAGACAACTGCCTGCTAAAATGTCAGAATGCACGTGTGTGTCGGATCAGAATAAGACAATAAGTGTGTTACAATGTGATACCTTCAGTCCTCCACACTCTGCTGCTGAGCCTTTGTCAACTCCAGTGATGTAGATGCCCAGTGCGTACTCTGCTCCCCCTCGGATCATCAGACCCAGAGACCGGCCGTCATCCAGTACCAGGTTGACCTGTTTGAGACAAACAGGAAATCTGATAAACGAAGCCCAAGTAATAAAAAGTGAAACACTGTGATCCAAAGAGTGATTTTTAAAGGATATATTGGAGTCTCAGCTGGCTGGTTCATTTAATTTTAAATGACAGTCCTGCTCTGAGTTGAGATTACACAGCAAGTCTGTACACAAGTTTTTTTTTTCTTTCTCCAGCTTTATAGCAGGAGGTTAACCACACGGAGGCTGAATGTCCTCCAACAAGAGAATAACCTCTCAGATTGGTCTGTCAGTTACATCACTTTCACTCTCTCTGAAAGGAGCGATCAATATCTAAGTTTCATTGCAACAGATGTCAACTCTCCATCCAATGTCGGCTCCTGTACTCACATGTTTTTATGATGATTCTTTCATATCCAGAAAAGCTCATTAAAGACACTGGGATAAGTTAAAAAGCTCTGATAAGTTTACAATTTATATTTATAGTTAATGGATCTGTGTAGTTAATATATATACATATATATATATATATACACATATATATATATATATATATATATATATATATATATATATATATATATATATATATATATATATATATATATATATATATATATATATAGACGCCTACAAGTGATGTACTAACCCTTTTTCCCAGTCAGAGTTCTGACTTTGGACGGCATTCACGTTTTATTTCTGACTGAGAACTCTGAAAATCCGACTCCCAAGTACAAATCGAACGCAACATAACATTAGCAAAGATGCAAATCAGGAACTGTCTTCTGATATGTGATGGGTTAGACCAGTGTTTCTCAATTCCAGTCCTCAGGACCCCTGACCTTCATGCTTTAGACATGTTCCTCCTCCAAAGCACCTGAATCAGATTACTGAACTTCCTCAAGTTCTTAGCAGCCTGTTAATGAGCCCTTTATTTTATTCAGGCGTGTTAAAGTAGGGTTGCCTATAAAACATGCAGGGCAAGGGGTCCTGAGGACCGGAATAAAGAAACACTGGGTTGGACTGTCAGCTGAGGAATGAAGTAAATCATTTCAGTGATTTAGCACAACATTCACCATGAACACAATTCCATCATGTCTCCCTCCAAGTAAAAGGGTGCTGTGTCCTCTCTGGCTCAGGAATGATATCAAGCGGAGGAGGTTAAGTACCTCGGGGTCAGATGGATCGGTGCAGCGCCTGCAGTGACGCAGATTCTGCATCGGGCTGTTGTGGTGAAGCCAAAAGTGTCGCTTTCGATCCACCAGCTGATCTACATTCATCCGTTTGGACATACTTCCCTATGAACCTTTAAGGTGACAGAGTATTTCAAGTTTTTAATACAAACTATATATAAGAAAAATGCTGGTTAATAACAAGAGTTCACAGGTGTGTTTAGGCAACTTGGTCGTTCGCGACCAATTCACACGTCTGCCATCGAGTAGTGAAAAGTTGCAACAGGTTGAAGCTCTCGTTGTGGGGACATGGCCTGATGCTTGTCACAATTATGCGACTTTGACACTTAGATGGTTAAATCTCACCAAACACTGTACTTTAACTTTTGATCAGAAGTGTCTGAAGCAAAAATCAGCTATTTCTTCCAAAGATAAGAAAAAACAGATCCCAGAGAGGTGGATGTAGCCTCTAAACAAGGCAAACATGGAAGTTTTCAGTGACATTATAGACTGCATTTCTGCATTATAGTGCTTGGACTTTGCTCATGTGGCCATAAAAGCCATTGATAAGCTACATGGCTCAGTAATAGCAACCAAAACAATGAAGAACTTTGGGTTTATATGGTCTATATATATATCTTTCCTCATTACTTAAAGCTATTCTTTTGTCATTATATTAATTTTTATTCACTTTTTTTTTTTTTACAGTCATCAAAATGTTACTATGATGGATTCTAAAGCCGAGACAGCCTTTGTGACCTCAACAAGGACTCGCTAAGGACGCAATAATTTGGTGACAATCCATCAAATGGCTAAAGGAGTGAAGATATTACAAATAAACCCACAGATTAATGACGACGTCGACTCTGATTACGCTTCTTTCTGCAAAAATCTGATGTAAATTCATGAGGAAAACTATGATGCATTTCACAGCTGAGCTGACCTGACACATCTGAATAAACTGGAAAACTACATGACAAGCACAACTGGAAATGACCTCGACTAAACAAGCAACCTCAGATGGCTTTCGCACCCCAGAGCTCCCTGCTTTTTATTTTTACTTTTTATCTTTCAATATTAAGTTACTTCGGCTGAAATTGTCATGATACTTCTTTTTCTTTGCCAACAGTATATTCCACAGATAATGTATGGAAAATAGTGCAGCTATAAGAATTGACCAACCTGCTGCTACCCAAGGCGTTTATCTATTAAATACTTTGGAAAAACTTGAACTATTTACACTCGGTACCGCAGGCTACAGAGTTTATGAAGGGTTCATTTGTTTGAAAAGACTTCTACTTTTCTCCAACCCGCTGGCTGGGATTCAAGGAGGTGTAATGTGCTTTCTTTGTTTAGGGCCTCTAGGTAACCTCATCAACATCAACAGTGTCACTCCATAGCTATCTATTTCGACCCCTGAGTCCCTTGCTCGCTTAATGAAGTAATTCCCTGATGTTGAAGCTCCGATAAACATTTTATGCTTATGGTTTGTAAATGGATTCCTGTATTTTTTTTTTTTTTTTTTTTTTTTTTGGCAATAAGTGGATTCAGCAACCAGAAAAACAGAATAAATTATTTGGTTTTATGTATTAAGACAAAATAAAAGATCATCAGGTTCTAGCCAGTCTTAATGAAGGGTTATTACAGAGGTGCCCAAGCTCTACCAACCAGCAGCTTGTCAATGCAACCATTCTCCAACTCACCTGAATCAAAAGGTCGAATTCCCTCATGTGCATGCCATTCAGCTCTGCAGAAGCCTCCTAACAAGCCATTTATTTGATTTCAGGTGTGTTGGAAAAGGGATGCAACTAAATGTTGCAGGACCTTGAGGACTGAACTTGAGAACTTCTGGGTTAACATAGCCTCACACAAAAGTGTGTGAAAGATAAGTCCACACTTGTATTTATGAGGGTTATTCAGGTTCTGCTGATGACATGCCCTTTATTAACTGATCATCATAAGGACAGCATCTCTATTCAAGCAGATGTTTTGTCTGGTTTTGAGGATTCAGGTGTGTGTTAACACAATGTCAAAGGGTAAAAACATCAGCCTGAAGTTGGTATGGCTCATCATTCAATCATTCTAACGGTGTGTTCAGACCAAACGCGTTTTGACCGTCAAGAGCGGGAGGTTTCCAGGTAAAGTCTATGTGGAGGCGCGGCAAGGGGGCGTCAAGCTTTCTCGCATCGCGTTTTGGGTGTTGGCGTTTTGCTGGAACGCGCCAAAAATTTAAGAAGTTGTTTAAGCTCGAGAGGCGGAACGCATGTCAAAAGCCAGATTGATTGATGCGGGGCGTCAACCAATCAGAGCGATCAGCTCGCAGCTCCTGGAGGATTTCTGTGGTGAACCCAGACACGGGGCTGAGATACCATTACTCTGTGCAATATTTAGGATGACCATTCCTTGCTAAAAAGCTGAATGTTACTGATTTGGCA
Source organism: Telmatherina bonti (assembly GCF_933228915.1). Classification (NCBI taxonomy): domain Eukaryota; kingdom Metazoa; phylum Chordata; class Actinopteri; order Atheriniformes; family Telmatherinidae; genus Telmatherina; species Telmatherina bonti. The sequence continues at coordinate 28,861,878 of NC_136615.1, forward strand.
ATGTAGCAGGATACGTTGCCTAGCAACACTTTATTTTTGGGGGGGTGGCGGCTCTCTGCTGAGTGCGGCTCTTGTTGCATTAACACTCACTATCACTGCCCCCTCTCTTTTCCGCCGCGTTCGCCGCTCGCTCCAGACAAGCGGCAAATGCGTCAGGAGCGTTTTGGGTGTCGGACACAAAACTGGCAGTTTATTGACCAGCGTTCAGCGTTTTTGACGCTCAAAACGCGTTTGTTCTGAACACACCGTAAGATCCTTCAAATGCAGCAACATTCAAGACAGCTGACAATCTTCCAGGCATTGGACATCTCAGCAAGTGAGGATCCATGATGAGAGGAACTGAAAAGAAAACTATGTTAGACTCTTTAGACCTCACAGTTAGCGAGCCACATGTAAAAGTTTATGTAGAAATAGACTGGAGAAGTGTGGCTTGTTTGGAGAGGCTGCAGCCGAAAGATCCTCCTCTAAAAAGAACATGGAAGCAGACTTACATCTGAACAAACCCTTTGGAACAAGGAACTTTGGATACATGAAAACAATATGGAGATATTTAGTCATAATGAACAGCAGTATGTTAGGTAAAAAGCTAATTAGCATATTCACATAAACCCCTTCTTCCACTGTAATGCATGGCGGTGGAGGGCTGATGATCTGGGCTACAGTCACAAGCAAGAAAAGAAGCTACACTTACTATTTCACCACTAGATAACAGAGATGACATTACTAAAATAAAATTGCAAAGAACTTATGGGAGCTCGGCTCAGAAAATCTAAAATATTTACTTTTTAAAAGCAAAAGAAGCCCATCATTTATGACATCATGCTGTTGGAGAAGTTCAGCACGGCTAAACTATGCCGAGCTTCAGAAACGGAACTTTCCACCATGGCAATAATTCATAACCATCCCCTGGCTTACAAAGCCTGACTAGGTGGATCAGTTGCACCCTGGTGACTACAATAAGGTACATGTATGCAAATACATCTATTGAACAATTTCATTTTCATTCCCTCATAAATCCACCGGCAAATATTCAGCAGCATCTGGTCTTACTTTCTTCGGTGCATATTGCTTCCTATTTTAATAACAGCTGCCTGCCTGTTCAAGACACCTCAGCTCACCTTTGGGAATATGAAGCAGTTCTGGTTCTTTGACATTTATGCAGGACTTTGAGACTAGCTTTAATTACCAGAATCACATTGACTGGCTCCTCACAGGAGCTTTTAAGGCTTGCAGTGTCGCTTTAATATCAGCCGGTATGAAAGATCAATTCACTGCTTTCTCTGTAAAAAGAAAGGCCATCGTTTCAGTGTCTTTTTTCGTAAGTGATGGACTCTGGTTGTGGCCTTTATTGAGCCTTTTTTGTGGGTAAAAGTACAGTTTAGGGATTTGTGAGTTAAATTTATCTATCTATATATATATATATATATATATATATATATATATATATATATATATATATATATATATACAAATAGATCTATAGATGTGGTATGGCATGGATAAGTTGGTAGATTATAAAAGACTGTTAATGAACTGACTTTAAACATGTTATTGCATTGATGTGAAGTCTTTCGTGGGACTGAACTGCAACCCTCCCACAAACAAACAAATTCATGTTTAGCCAAGTTCAAATTTTCCTCATGTGAAGCTGATCTTTCATCGTCAAAGCTGGTGTCTTTCAACAGCACAGCATCACACTTTGCTTCATGCAGAGCAGTTAATTAGTCTTCCGTAAAACTACAGACTTAATGAAGTTGATTCCAGTAGGAGGTTGACTTGAAATAATGGGATGAATTTCCACACAGTTTCAAGGGGTGCCAATCTAAAACCCATCACATCAGACAAGCAGGTTAAATGGAAAATGGATTACATTTTTTAAAATGTTCGAAATGAAGAGTGTCAGCTCAAGATGAGAATAAAAAAGAAAAAAAAAAAGAATATCAGTGTCATTAAGAGTCCAGTGCTGGATTAATACCTTTTTAAACCTTATCTGCAGAGTGTTAACCAAAGATGCTACTAATAGAGCTGGAAAGATTAATGGGCAGCTCTTAGCTGCTAAAAAATGGAAAGTTCTGCTGTAATAAATCTATTAAATGGCTTTGACAGTTTATTCCCTGTAGGTTTACAAGGGTATGACAGGGTGGGGTTTTGTGGGACTTGCAGTGCAGTTAAACCTTGTTTCCACCAGTCGGTGCAGGTCCGGATGGGACTTCAAAACGGCGCTTTCAACAGAGATTTCATCAATAAACAGAAAATCTGTTGCTCTAAACAAAGAGTCATTCCTGTTTTGCTTTTAAGCCACATTGAACAAGCACTGACATGTTTTTCAATATAACTGCAGTGTATGAGGGAGGCCTGGGCGGATAGATACACATACTGACAGTATTGATACCAAGGCTATTATCAGTATCGATTGATCTTTTTTTTTTTTTTCTTTTCCTGTCCTCTCCACCCCAACCAGTCGAGGCAGATGGCTGCACTCCCTGAGCCGGGTTCTGCCGAGGTTTTCTTCCTGTTAAAGGGGAGTTTTTTCCTTCCCACTGTCGCCTCATGCATGGGTTAGGGTTCTACAAGCTTCTAAATGTTCACAGCTCCTCGTCTTCTGGTTTTCAGTCAACGCAATGCAGTTTTGTTGAAAGTAAAGATAAACAATTGCATTTTTCACTGTGTTCCAGCTGAATTTACTTTGACACAGTAACACATTTTTGGATTCTGACACTCATATCTTTCCCTCACATGTCTCTGCTTTCTGTTATTTCCACAATTACACATAAAATCTCCGTAGTTGTGACAATATATGTCATTTATTTTGAGTGTGTCATTTTGGACAATAGGCAGAAAACCAGGTCTCATGATGAAGAGGATAACTCCTTTTTTTCTTCCTAAATGACAGCTGGTAAACATCTTACAGCGATACTGTCACCTTCTGGGTTAATGTGTAAATAATCTAGACCTCAGTGTTTTTCCTAAAATGATGTGTTTATGAAAGAAAGTAAGGCTAAGATCAGATATTATACCACTGCCAGTTTACTCTCTACTCACATAAACTCCTTGTTTAACAGGTGCCATTACTTGCAAGTAAATTAGAAAGCTAGTAAAAGTTTTATAGCCTTCTGATTGTATATAATAGTGGTTTCATGCTAATGCTAAGCTAGCGTCTCAGTAGACTTAATTATGTAGATATTGATGATTCTGTGACTTTCTTCATCACTCCTGGAATTTGTTGCCATTAAATGCTTGCAGGTTGCTTGTAATTCACATAAAACAACTTTATAGGATTATGTCTGGTTCTGTGGAGTTGCTGGTAATATTCAGAAATCCAGTGGGAGAGGGATTAAAATACCAGCAAGCGACCAGTCATTGTGTGGGCCATGATATCACACTACTGACACAACAGGAACACACTTAAACAGAGAAAATATAGTGACAATGTGCAGTAAATAGTTTTATAACTCGCCAAGTGAAGTTGTTTTGGATGCTGGATACACACTTATGCTCTGTCGTTGTCTTCAGCAGCCGTTAACAGCTGTCAACAACTTGCCTTCTTATTTATCCAATTTTAAAGCCCTCTGATCACTATTGCCAGTAAGACATCCGGACTTCATGCAACTCTACCAACAAAACCAGAATATCAAGAGACAAACAAAGAAATAATGCTGCAAAAAGGATTTTTTGTTAAAGAATAAAACAGGCAGTCATTTTGCAGAGGTCTCCATCATTATACGTAATGTGTACTCCCAGCAGAGAAGATGTACCTATTTATACATACCGCCTACTTTAAATCCCTCCAACTGGGATGGAAACCTGTTTCCTAGACCTGCCAGGTTTGCATGGCTGTTCGTCATGACACGCGGCATATCACGCTAAGTGGTGCATGCCACATGCACTGTACTGGTAAAGCCATAAAGTATCACTGAAAGAAAAGAGCCACTGATTGTCAACTGCTTTGTGAAAGTGTCATTTCACAGCCTGACAGATGCAGAGATAAATGTTGGAAAATAGGACATGATAACCTGGATTTTTTTTTTTGCTTTATATCAGTTTAACGTAGCTTGACATTTTTACTTTTTTTTTTTTTTTTTTTAATAAATACTTTATTTTTCTCACTACTTATAAAAAATCTAAAAAAAAAAAAGAAGATAAAACCTAACTATATTTGGATAATGGACATTTTTCTCTAAATAATTCAGACCCTGCCCTGCGGCTGCAGTGCTTTGTATGCGATGCCTTTACCTTCTTCTCATCACCCTCCTGTAGAAGTTGCATGTTGCTGCGTCGCTGGCTGTCAGTTCTCCTCAAGGTTGCACTTCGATGCTCGGGCAGATCCGGAGGAGGCGACACACTGCGACCCTGGGGGTCCACCCAGGTATAAACATGGTTGGTGACATAACCGCCTGGAATCCTCCCGACCGATCGTACCGAGAGGCAAAGCTTTTTACTGCCCTTCAGGACCTGAGAGATAAAGCAGAGCAAGGTCAGTTCAGGTTCTAAAAAGTGAAAAAAACATCTTAAAAATGAGTATTTTACAGTTTAAAAGAAAAAAACATTTTAGTGAGTCTAAACTGCGGCAACTTCTCATGATTTGATGAAGCCACACATTTCGGTGAATTGGCAAAAACACGAAGTGAAGATCCATCAGGGGAATTCTGAAGTGAAAGGTGGAGAACATTAAAGATTACGGAAAGAAATAACCAATTCCATGTTTCTCCCAACCCCCCCCCAAAGCAGATGATCAAATGCCCCCACATATACACATATCCTTTCAAACAAATCCCTGCTGAAAATTGCTGTAGGCTGTGCCTCATTGCTCTCTGATAGCTTTTCATATGTGGGATCCCTGCAGATCAATGCATTCCCATGTGCCCAGTGGTCTGGACAAATCAAAGCCAACTGGGCTGAAGCCCTTAATGATCAGTCTCTGTGTGCCACAAACAGAAACATGACTCTACCTCCATGTCAGGCTAAAAATAATCCTGAACAGAGCTGGTTTTAAAGCAGGTGAGAGAGTCATGCGCCGGCTCCGTACCGTGCTGGAATGCCCGAGGTTGTCTGAGGAAATTGAGGTGAACAAGTGCAGAAATTTAATCTGATTTTGATCTTAACAGCATCAGCAATGATGAAAGGATATTTGATTAGTTTGATCATAATTAATCTGTTAAAATGGCCAGTCAAATTGCTGATATTGTTTTTCTTTGCATTTTGTTATTTTGATTGTTTATTACATGGAATAGTGAAAAAACTTTACAGCGCACATTCACAGCATCCTTAATATTTCTCCATCTGTCCTCTCCCAACAGTACTTACCAAAAACAACTGAATGGTACTGTTGACATACTTATTAACATATGGTCCATGGAACGACTGAAATGATTACTTGTCAGCAACCGAGAAAAAGAGAGTCGGTCTTCACAACGATCAGCAGAATCAATTTCACCATCTTGGTTTGTGCAGAGATAATAACTTCAATTCAGAGGCACCCAACCCTGTCAGCTAAAAGATCACCGATTCTACCGAAACGCCTGTCAGCTATGGTTGAATAATTTCACCAAGAGTCATAATAAAACTGAGTTTTATTAAAAGTCTTATGCACAAAGAAAATCCAGTCAGAGGACATTAGATGAAACTAACAGAGGACGTGTCTCCCTCTTTAACTACTCTCATCGCCTCCTCATACATACATATATACTACATGTATACACACACACACACACATATATACATATATACACATACATATATACTACATGTATACACACACACACACACATATATACATATATATACATATATACACACACACATATATACATATATATACATATATACACATACATATATATACATATATATACATATATACACATACATATATACATATATATACATATATATATATATATACATATATACATATATATATACATATATACATATATATATATACATATATACATATATATACATACATATATACATATATATACATACATATATACATATATATATATATACATACATATATATATATATACATACATATATATATATATACATACATATATATATACATACATATATATATATATATATATACATACATATATATATATATATATACATACATATATATATATATATATACATACATATATATATATATATATACATACATATATATACATACATATATATACATACATATATATATATATACATACATATATATACATACATATATATACATACATATATATATATACATACATATATATACATACATATATATATATATACATACATATATATACATACATATATATATATATACATACATATATATACATACATATATATACATACATATATATATATATACATATATATATATATACATATATATATACATACATATATATATATATATATATATATATATATATATATATATATATATATATATATATATATATATATATATATATATATATATATATATATATATATATATATATATATATATATATATATATATATATATGTCATTTCTATTATTAGGGGTGTCAAAATTTATGCTTTGATCCAAATAGTTTAATCTGTGAAATTTAAGCTTTTTTTTTTTTTTTTTTTTTTAACAAATCAGTGAATAGACAACTTAATTATTATTCATTACTTTTTTTCATTTTTGATACTGCTGATTCTAAGGGGGCTGGTGTTTCCCAGCAATCAGCAGGCATAAACACCCTGGACCAGTTGTCTCTCCATCACAGGTCCAACGCAGAGTGACAAAAAAACTTTCACCATCCCTCCTAGGGAGAATTTAAGTCCCGTCTTCTGGTCTGGAACAATCCAGCCAATTCAGAAGAGTGCTTCCATTGTAAGTCAGACAGCCACTGGACATGCCTGGTTTAAATCAAATGCCTAGCATGTAATCATACTAATGCGACAACAACTAGTGCGATGCCATAAACAACAATGAAAATAATGTTATTGTGAGTAATGTTAGTAGCTTACTGTTTGCAGGCATGCTTTTCTTTTATGTTTCTTATGTAGACTGAATGTGGACTGAATGGCAACGTTGTGTTTATTCTGCACATGCTTTTGTCGCAACGAGTGACGTTTTTTTGGCTGCCAATTAATGGACTATAATGTGACACCGGTTGTTATGGGGGGGCGGTGAGGACGGTGAAGGTGTGGACCCAAACGCAGAGATGAGGGAAACAGGGATGTAAATTCCAGAAGGTTTAATTAACAGAGGTACTCAGGGAGACTAACAACAAGTACAACAAAGTAGTGCAACAAAATGATCCAGCAACCACAAACTGAAACAGAGGGGTATAAATACCCTGGAAAACCAAACAAGAAAAAGGGGAAACAAATCTAGTAAATGAACCCAGGTGAACTACAACAGAAAATCTATGAAGCTAAACAAGAACCAAGAGAACTAAACAGGAAAAACTACAAAATAAAACAGGAAACCAGAAACTAAGGCACTGAATGAAACCACATCATGACACTGGTAGCTCCACCCTAACCACACCACACCATGTTCCTATAGACATACAACTTAAGGCCTTTACACACATACTCTCAATGTTCTGTCCAAATAATGTGCATGGCAATATGGTTTTATGTGGCATTATCTTGGTGAGAGAACCTCATTTTAGGCATGTAGGAGTTTTGTCACAGCAGTGAACTGAAACCACTATAAACCACTTTATCCTCATTATTTATCATGATATATCAAAGGCTAACACACACACACACACACACACACACACACACACCAGCAGATGTTATCTTTAGATATTTGGAAACCACCGCTCTCATGGATGTGTTGGATGAGTTTGTGGGCAGTGACACTTGAAACGGACAAACCTACAAATGTCCGTAAAGAGAGGATAAAACGAGGCATGACGTAAATTCTCATGAGACTTATTTGCTTGTGTTGATTCTAGGAGTTGTTGAGATGTTAACATCCGACTGTTCATTTATACATAATGATTAATGGTAGCATGATAACATAATAAACGATTAATAATTACATTGATTAATAAAGTTTCATATCTACTACTGTTACGCCCCATGGCCTGTCATCTAGCTCATCATTTCAACAAGCATCACCTGAGGGATTTGATACACCTGGCTTCCTTCCTGGAGCTGCCCTCAGGCTGATGTGTGCTGGGTGCTGATTGGTCGCCACACGCCCACCTGCCCCTGATTGGCCAGACCTTCTACAGAGCACCGGAATAAAGGCTGTCACCAAACTGCGTTCCGGGCAGCTGTGTTCTGGTTGAGCCTGGTGCCACAGCTTGCCACTCCTTCAGTGACTGCGAAGGAGTTTTGACTGTTTGGTGTTTGCATTGACGCTTTTGCGATTACCGCTGGGTTGGTGCCAGCTTTGGTGGACACTTTTGTTATTGGGTTTGTTTGGTTGTTTTCTGCTCTTTGATGCGTTTAGGGACTAGTGGGTCCCAAGAATAAAGCCTTCATTTGTACATTTTCGTGGTATTCTTTTGTTAATGTTGCCACCCCCCCCCTTTACCCCTGGACAAACTCCATTGAGGGTCGTAACACTACCATCCTTTTGATTTGATCAATGTGTGACACTGTCACATAGCTGCATCACATCAGACAGTCTAAAAACAGGAAACATGAAAAGTATGTCACGAAAGAAAAAAAAATAAAAGCTTCAAATTTTTATTAAAACGGGCAGAAAGTAGAAGAAAAACTCACATTACCTTTTTATTATGAAACTGGGGCACAAATATAAAAAGACTAGTTACGGAGGAGGGCATGAATTTTTAAGACATAACAATGATAATTCTGCAAAGCAACATTAAAAAAAAGAAACATTTTATAAGGCTGGCAATGCGCTGTAGCAGACGTAGCAGATTTTTAACACAAATTACAGGGATGATGTTCTTCTTTTAGTCGGTCTCTCTTTTCGGCCAAAGCACAATGGCGTCTCATTAGATACTTTTCCAGCCAACATGTGCAGAGCTTCACTTTGATTTATAATATATTTAACATCCTGCTCCGAGAGACTTGCCTGCGTTACAAGGAAATGGAGGAAGGAGGCGAAATGGTTGTTGTTTGGATGCAATGAGAAAGTGGAGAGAAGGGAATGACTGTAGGGCAACATGACATGTGAAGAAAACAGGAAAAGATGGAGGGTAATGCAGACAGCGGAGGAAAGGCGGCGGGATTAACAGGCTATCCGGTCCGGTAAATAAGAAACAAGTGTAATCATAGAAGCGGCGGTGGCAGTGTGGTCCCGGTGCCTCATTTCACACGGAACGTGTTGATTGTGACCCAGGGCTGATGAAGCTCACCGCTGCTCTGGATAGCAGAACAAACAGTGCTTGCAAATAATGGAACATACAGAATATTACAGAACAAAATGGAAAATGGCAACAGCAGGTAAGCTGCATTCAGACAATGCCACAGAAAACACAGTCCACCCTCGTAAGACACCGTGGTGATGCATTACACAAATCTGTCTCACATTTCCCCAAAGCCAAAAGTTGCTGCCACTCAGACAAACCTGAGCCTGAGATGGAATTAAACTGTCTTCTGAAAAGGCACAAACTTTCTGCTTTCAGAGTTCATGCGAGGTTTTTTGGTTTGGACAAATGGATTCATGGCAGAAAAATAAAAACACTCCACCATCTCGCTGTTAAAAGCATTTTTTTTTAGACTTCTTCTGGCAGATGGTTTGATTTCACAGTTAAAACCACTCTAGCGCTTGTCCTTGCTAATTTTACCCAAACACACACACACACACACACACACACATAGAACAGACACGTTGACTCAAGTGCATTAAAGTGTACAATCTCACCACACCATCTGTCACACAAACCAAACCAAAGGAGGAAGAAAAACCACAACCAAGCTGCAAACACAGGTACCAGACGTATGGAAGGAATAACGCCGGTACAGGTACCAGAGGCCAAAGCAGCAGACAGGTAAATTGCCTTTCACCTTGGTTATTTACAACTGTCAGGAAAGATCTGTCAGACACAGCAGATCAGTTTTAGACAAGAACAAACACATTTATGAGCTTGTGACTCAAAAGCTACTGAGATGAGTCCAACTTTACTGTTAGCACAATGTGTAATCTAGATTTTAAAAAAAAGCAGAAATTTGCAGGGAAATATGTTTAATTCTCATTTGTTTAACATGTTATCAGTAACATCTGTTAAATAGCTCTAAATTGTGGCGTTGGACTGATTTTAAATTGCCCTAAACTTAAGAGCTTTATGATGCATTGTTAAAGGAGGGGGGCCAAAAGCTGACACAGTAAGCCTATTAATAACACTTTAATGTAATTAGAGCTAAATCGATGTAGTTGCTCCTGATGAGCAAACTAAAGCATTTAACTGTTTATCTGACAACATGCTAGCTAATTGTCCTGTCTTCATTATCCTCTGGATGTTGCCTGGATGCCAGGAGTTGCATATCTAAGACCTTTTACTTCGATTGATGAGAAGTAATAACGATAGGAAGAAGCACTTGTTTTCATTTTCGTCCTAAAGTATGAGTCAAAATGCAAAAGTGCATGTGGTGAAAAAAGCAGTCACAAGAATCTGATGTATGTTTAGATCATTAAAAAAAAACCACTTTAGCAACAGCTATGAGGCATAATTATTGGCTTACATACTTGGGACTAATTTTGAGAAGAGCCAACACATCAGTAAAACCAAGTTGCTGGAGTAAGAGGGAGCTACATGAATGTTCTCCACCAACACCCATCGTATTTCTTATTATGTAGTTTAGCTAAAGCAGGGGTGACCAAGCTGAGATCTACCACCCTGCTACTTTTACATGCAACTCTTGTCCAATACACCTGAATGAAATAGATGTCTCGCTACCAGACCTCTGCAGAGCTGGACGACATGAAGAAGAAGGAATTTGAGTCAGTTGTTCTGGACAGTCGGTGCATCTAAAGTTGCAGGGTTAGTAGAACTTGAGGACCCAACTGGGGCATCCCTGAGCTAAACTAATAAACACGGTTGGAGTAAACCAAACTTCTGCAGGAATTTTAGTAGCACAGATCAATAATGTTGAAGACTCAGTTCACAACTGGAACGTAACTTTTCATATCCTTTATAATCATTGTGAACTTGGGACTGGAGGACCCAAGTGAACCAAAGTAAAGCTTTACGCAACCCCAACCACAAACACAGGACCAAAGTATGAAGTAGTCTGGGTTGGATTTAAGACAAAACAAACAAACAGATTTTTGCAGTTCATACTGTCATTGAAAAATCTGATACGAGTCACATAAGACTAAAAACTGGAACTGAGCCGCAGTGTAAAAAAGGGGCCTTCACTGCTTTTATTCATGTCTTCCAGCATCGAAATGTTTACACTGTTTAGAAGGACCTGCAAATGACAACACAAACGTCCACAACACTCAGTAGATTATCCAGCTGGCTAACCAGCCTGTCTTGGCTGAACATTGTTATGCATTACATCTACACTCAATTTCCATTTCCCCATGCTGGCTAACACACAGGACAGGACACGAGTCATTGTGAATTTAACCTTGAAGACTTGTTATTATTGGTTCAAGACTCGGCTGGGGTGGGGTGGGGTGTTCGAACAGTGAACATGTTCACCCCGTGTGTGTGTGTGTGGGTTGTCTCCAGATACTCCAGCTTCCTCCCACCATCCAAAGACGTGCATGTTAGGTTAATTGGTAACTCTAAATTGTCCCTAGGAATGAGTGTGAATGGTTGCTTGTCTTTCTGTGTTGGCCTGTGATGGACTGGCGACCTGTCCAGGGTGTACACCGCCTCTCCCCCCAATGAATGCTGGGATAGGTTCCAGCTTCCCATGATTCCTATATGAACTGAGTGGTTAAGGAAATGACTGACTTACTTTCTACGATACATGCCCTGTAATTTAAATTAGAAAGAAACTTGACATTAAATAAAGCTGATCAACAACTTCATGATCAGTTTTTACATAATCTTAGCAGCTGAAGCACTTAAATACCAAAACCAATATGTGTAAACAAATACTCTGAAATCTACTGAAGCACGCACCAGTACCACGGGAACATTCGGACATGAAAACACAGAACAGTTTTTCTCCTTCCAGTTTTTCATACAATCATTCATAACCTGCTCTAATGTCTCTAAAAGTCCCAAAATAATTTAGATATTGTCATGAGATTCATGAAAAAAATATGATAAATAGACCTTTTTATTAATGTAATTTAGTGTTTGCATTTTGTTTTGGGTATACCACCATATATTGGGGTACAGTATCTCCTAACCAAGGACAAACATGGCAAATTAAAGGATGAAATAATGAATTAAAAAGACACCATTTCACCGAAAGAAATGTAGGAAATCAGTGTAACGGAAAGAGTCTTTTTTATATAAATAATACTAATTAGAAAATTAAGATGACAGTAAATAATCCATGGCTAGAAGCCCTTCCCACACAGAAATGGTTGCATATAAATTAAATTAAAAGTAAATAAAGATTAAATAAATAAGTAATCTGTCCTGACAAAGATGAGGCAAAATCAAAAGGTTGATAAGATTAGACATTTAACTCTGCACTGGCATCAGTTTACAAAGAGTTAGGAGGTTCAAACGGTCTGACCGCTCTCTGCTGGCACTGCTCCGTTGTGGGCTCATATCGAGTTTGTTCAATCACATCCGCCAACAGTGGAAGCAGAGCAGCAGAGCTCTGGGGAACAACGAGATGTTTTTAACCTGAAATGAGTTGACCAAATGGCTTGTTGAAAATCTAAGTGTAGCTGGGAGAGAAGCAACAGTATGAGGTCAAATAAAAATAGTATGAGGTAAAATAATAACAGTATCAGGCAAAATAAAAGGTAAAATTACAACATTATCAGGTAAAATTACAACATTATCAGGTAAAATTACAACATTATCAGGTAAAATTACAACATTATCAGGTAAAATAAAAATACTATGAGGTAAAATCACGATATTATCAGGTAAAATCACAACATTATTAGATAAAATCACAGCATTATCAGGACAAGTCACAACAGTGATAAGCGTTTATTGTAACAAGTCCAGAAGCTACATTGTTGTTATTTTAGAGTAATTTCATCATTTACTTTGCACCCACATTAAACTTTTGTTCAGTTCTCAATCCAAGCCTGACATTTTCACACCAGAAAAAAACAAAAACAAACTAAACAAATTGCAACAACTTGGAAAGTGTCAAATAGTCTGTTAAAAGAAATTAAACTACGGTTTTTAAAAACCAACAATACAATGAAATACTAATTCATTTTTACTCTACCAGACACTCATTTGCAATCAATACCAATCAGTGTGATCTTCACTTCCTCACGCTGGCAAAAATTCATGCAGCGCTGCCGCACACAGCTGGGAATACACTGGACAGTAGTCGATATTTATGACACTAAGCTGACCGTATCCCTAAAAGAAGAGTTATTATTGCCAAGTGCTGCAGCTGAAGAGGCACCTGATCAGTTTTAGGCAAATTCATTTAGTAGAAAAAGTCGGATAAAAAAAGGCTTGTTTTTTTTAATTTTTTTTTAATATCTATACACACACATATCTATCTATCTATCTATCTTTTTAGACAGGAACTTGCTCAGTAAAAAGTTTGGAGAGGCGGAGAAAAACATAAGTGTTTAAAGAATATGTTAATGTGCATAGTTTTTTCAACTTCTTCTAATATCTATCTATCTATGTATCTATCTCTGTGCGTGTGTTTCTGTGTATGTGTGTGTCTAAAGAGAGAGTTTCATCATAGTTAGTAATAATAATTATAGTAATAATTAGTGTAATGTTTAAATTACACCATCTATAAACACGTAAGCCACTTTGTTAGTAACTTTGGGGACCTGCAAGTAGACATTCAGATCCAGACAAATATCAGACAACACACATAAAACACCTAAAATATAAAAACACTGCAAAGTGACAACATCTTTGACAATCTTTTGTTTTAGTGTTAATCTAAGAGGCGTGGCCATTTTCATGCTCTGTGTTCTTGACGGCTGGAAACTGCATTATTTTTTGTTGTTTTTTGTTTTTCCAATAATCCATGAGGCAGATCAGGGTTACTTCAGGGGTTTCATGCGAGTTCATAAAGGATTTTGTAAACCACTTTCCTTCAGTTGGTGTGGGTTTTTCCTCTGCTGCTTTCGCTTTGTTGGTGGTAAATTAAAGCTCATGAACAGATAAAAGCTGTGGCTGCTTTGTGTTTGCTGAGAATGCGGTTGCTAAGCAAGCTTATTTTCATTTGAGCTAATGCTTTTTTTTGTTTCATGCACCTGAGTGCGCTAGCAATCTTTATGGTGAAAACAACACACACTTCGACAAAGAATTCAAAGCCCAGCGTGGATTTGTGATGCCAGCAGAGCAATGATACTGAAAAAGAAACACTATAATGTAAATCAGGACCAAAAACAACGCAGGACTTATCGTGTAAGGTCTGAATACCAACTGCTTCCATTAACCTCTACACAAAGATATAGATTTTAAGGTTTTCCTTTATCTGCATGGTTGCGCTGAAGTTCCCCTGAAGCATCATATAGTTTCAGATATCAGGAACTGAACTGACGGGAATTTGTCCAATTCAGTCTTTTTTTTTTTTTTTTTATAAAGTTTAAGGACCTAGGCCTTCATTTAGCTTTTTTTCCCTCTTTCTTATTCATTCCTTTTTTTTTTTTTTTTTTTTTTGCACATCTTATTCTTCAACTTGCATCTTAACTAAAAATACTAAGAATACTTTTCTCGCATCTTTTCATTAACCTTTTTGGCTAGTTTCATTGGTGTGTTGGAGGTTCGCAAGTCTGCAAAAGAATCTGCTGACATGGAGTATTTTGTAGCTATAACAAACAATGATCTGATAAATAAATTACACTTAATACATAAATTACTGCAGTAATGCAGTTCATGTCAGAGGGTCTTGGCTGCAGACTGGAGAATGAGGCAGGGCTAGATATTGGACGGGGCTGGATATCCAACCCCGCCCCCTCAACATTTTGATTGGATTAAACCCTGACCTTGACACTAACCCTAACCACGCCCATTTGACATCCAACTCTGCACAAGATCCATTGCCGTCCCATTCTCCAGGCTGCAGCCGAAGGTTATTGGTAAATGTAGCTGAACCGAAAGCCCTGACACCTGAGAGATTCTTCCCTCCACCTAGTGGACAGAGATGGTATTGCAGCTGTATTAAGTTGCGAATTCGCTTCTTTTTCAGACGCTCATCATGTGTTTGACAATGAAGTTCATGTGTTCTACATTTCCCTTTCTTTACTTCTAAGTTGCAAAGTCTGAGTAGTAGATTTACTGACTGAAGGCTAGTTTTAAGTATGTATCAAATGATTGATATTTTGCATTGCTTTATCAGTTATGTGTTTGGAATTTTATGTCCAATTAAAAGCTGCTAAGGATGATTTGGACCCATCATGGAGGATTAGTGGGAGATCTGACCAGCTGAGTTTACATCATAAGACAAGAAAGGACCCAAAAAGTTATGAAATATGACTGATAAAACCAGGCTGGACTTTTGGCCATTTTAATTTCATGCATGTTAGTATTTTAACTGCAATGTATGATATCTGTCAATACTCCCTTGTCTGTATGAAAACTGTTTTTCCACGTTGCATAAGCTTTCACATGCGTGTTCGTTAGACGTGCAGAAGGAGTTCAGGCCTCAAAGGAAGTAAACACATGGATGGATTAATGAGTAATTGACAAGACCACAAACACTGAAAGTTAATGGAGCCAAGTCATCAATCACAAGAGATTAGCTGGAGGAAAACATCCACAGAGCTCGGCCCGAGCCGTCATTGCTAATCCTCTCATTCCCCCAAAACCATCTCGTACTCTCAGTTTCTCTCTTAAATCTGAAGAAATGGCTAAGACCACCTGCACAGGCACATATCTCTGAAGAACACATGCAAGTTAAAAGCAAGCCTGAGAGGAAATGTGCAGGAAAAAATAAGCTAAATGGAGCGAGGGTAGGATGATTATAAACACTATACACATTTTTTTTCTGTCTTTTCTGCATTTTCTGCCTCCTAGCATCACCCGATGAGATGCATCACAATGCCTACAATGGCTTTTCACAGTTTAAGATTAATAAAGGAGATTGAAGTTGGCCTGAAATAAATTACAGTTTGACCTGTGGCCCTTTTGATGCATTAACCCCCCCCCCCCCCCCCCCCACACACACACACACACACATACACACACACACACAGTCTTGTCAAGCGGCTCACAATAGAAGCCACTAGGCTGTGGCTCTGCTGAAAACTTTTTCCCACCCATGACTCCCACCGCATGATAAAGCAGCATGTGCTGAATTCAGGGTTCCAGATAAGTGAAGGTTGATATGAGCTCAGAAATAACCTTTCACAATGCCTAAAAATGTAGGCAGCGCTCACCAAGTCCAAAAAAAAAGATAGAAAAACCAGACTTCCAAGCAGTGACACAACTCTGCAACAGTTTGAATAAAGTATAAAAAGATAGAGCCTGCAGTAGACTGTTGAGTTGCTTTTATGACCAACACAGACACCCAAAGTGCTACAAACAGGTACAAACTGTTGCTACTCTCACGTTTCATTAACCCTCTGATGCATGAATTATTAGATTTTTTTTTTTCACATTTCACGTCTACAGTGGTCCTTACCTTTGTCTTTATGATTTCACATTTTATTTAGTTCATTTTATGTTCTATAGAAATATTTATGAAACAATATATTTCCATATATAACAGAAATATTCTACAGAAACTGACTAGTATAATTTTCTTGTCTTGTCTTTTCACTGAGGTAAACTTGGTAATGATGTGACCGTGTATATATGAAATTTCATACTATATTTGTTTATTCTTCAGTAAGTGGCAGTGTGTTGGGCAAAATTGCAAATGTACCATCCTAACTTATGATTATACCAGAAAACAGCCTTTATATAGGTGTCCATTGTAGTGGACAGGATACATTGGAGGGTTGATCAAGCAGACCTTCCATAGCTCTCATACCTCCTGTACCGAACACTTTACCTCTCAGTCGCTGTTATTTAGGAAGCCTCTTCCAGGACACATCCATCCAGCATTCGTCAGTGATATTGCTTAAATGAGAAAGCAGGAATAAATGAAAGGAGCAAATCTTAATCTCTGCTTTACTGTGTTTGTTTCTTAGCTGGATCTTCATCTGGAGATGAAAACTGGACCGTTCAGTCTGCTCTCATGGTTCTGACTCATCAGACACCAAACTTTAAGTCTGTATTTCAGCAGCGTCTCATTATTATTCATGTGTTTGTTTTGGTTTGATTTCTCAACATTTATCCGTCACCGTTCGCGCTCTGGTGCTGAACTGTACCAAAGCTAATTTAGCAGCAGCAGGCGATTGCATCAGCCAATGGTTTCTGCCTTCGCCGTTCTCTCTGAATTAATTAAGGCGCTCGCAGGCACATTGATGTAGCTCTGGCGTGTAGACCAGAGTTGTGCCTGGAGCCATCGGAGAAATGTCTGAAATATCAAATGGGAGGGTTCTGAGTAGTTATCACTGCTGCAGCTCTGAGCTTTATGAACGGATCTGCCAAGACAAACTGAGTTCCAGCAGTTGCAACAGTATATTTAGAGGGTGGAGAGTGCTCAGTGTGGACAGGAAATGCAAATAGTAAAAAGCATTCCTTTATCAAACATGGTGACGCCCGACATCAGCACCAATAGTTCATCTTTAGATTCCAGGGTGAGAAATGAGAATTGAAACTGCACGTTATAACAGAACTCTAAATGCAAAACAAAGTGGAACTAGCTTTTCTCTTGGTTGTACCAGTCTAGGTCTAGATAATTCAAGTCAAATCAAATTTGATTTGTACCTTTTATACATAAAACAGCACAAAGTGCTTTACAACAAAGACAACAAATATATGGACACACGCTGTTACGGCCCGACCCGACTCTGCACCGGGTAAATGAGCCGAAACAAAAGAAAGAACTGTGGCGAGATGTTGAATGATGGACCAATACAGATGTATTGTTGCGACAGGAGATGAGGTATAAAATGATCAAAACGGTAATGAAAAGGCGTTGTGTTTAGTGATGCTGCTAAAAACAACAAAATGCCTAATTAACTCAAAAACAGACGGTAAAAAGAAACAGAAAAGTTGGCCTGCAGAGATAGATATTTACCAACTAAAAGCAGCACCAATAACTGTCTAATATAAAAAGATGCTAACAAATGATATTCAACTCTATACTAATAAAACTATACCAATTCCACACTAAACTAACTGAAAGAGAAACTATAAGGGCTTTACAAAGACCAGAAAACAAAACTTTAGTCAAACCTGAAGTCAAAGCCAAGTAGTTGTGACACGACTGGAAACACAACACAATAAGACTAAAAAACTAAACAGAAAAACAAACCTGAGCTTTCTAATCCACACTAGACTTCACACAAGAATCAGTGTCTAAACAGACAACAAGCTGAGAGCAGACTACTACCTAGCAAGCCGTTGACACTGATTAAAGGATTGCAGGTGCCTTTTATTTCCTGGTTGGAAGTAGAACAGCAGTGATTGGACCATCAATTATTCAGTGAGGAGGGGGGAGATGAAGGTGTGGTCGGTCGAACCAATCACAGCCAAGCAGGGATTTGCATGAGCAAAGGTGAAGAACATGTGGCAAATAGCAGGCACCCGTAACACACATGATCATTCACACACATACAGACACGTCCCCCCAATCCCATGTTGCATAGCACAACTCTAGAAACATCTTCTGTCTCCTTAAACAACAAATAAATTAAGAATGAAATTAATGAACATCTGGCGCAAATGAACATCAGCGCAAAGAAACCATATCCTGTTCCAGTAGTAAGATAAGAGTGTGTCACTACTGGAACGGCCATGACTCAAGGTAGGCCCTGATCCACCCCACAGCCAAAAGGCTGCAATGCAGGGGCCACCCTGTCAATAGCCATCCCCATGGCAACGGCCTGGCAGATTGAGTAGGCACCGCCCCCAGCGTGGAGGATGCCCATGAGGAAAAAACTGCAACGAAAAAAGTTTATAAAGATCAAACAAAACTGAGACCAACAAAGAACAGTAAGATAAATGTAAATTCTAAAAAATAAATAAAATTTGGTGACAATTAAAACAAATGTAAAAACTGCCTAAAATGCATTGGATTTAAAATATTTAAGCAATTATACATTTAAGTAATAAAGTGATCAAATATAGTAAAACTAAATAGATGAGTAGTTGTTCTTTTATCCTCACCAACTAGTTTCTACACCATGCCTGAGCAAAATTAACTAGAAAAGCTGAAGTGAGGGTTGAATTTGTTTTTACCAGTGAAATCTCACATCTGTGTGACGTCTGGCTGGAATCAAGTCTCTCCCAGAGGTTCAACAGGGGCTGAGTTACAAAAATGTAACGGCAACAAGGATTTATACATACATACATATTTGTATATTTAAATATACATACATACATATTTGTATATTTAAATATACATATATATATATTTGTATATTTAAATATACATATATATATATTTGTATATTTAAATATACACATTATATATATATATATTTGTATATTTAAATATACACATTATATATATATATATATATATATATATATATATATATATATATATATACATATAAAAAAAGACAGTCCTGATAAAAGTTGAGATAAAGTATCCGATGCACACCAGAATTCCACCAAAGACCCAAAAATTATGCAACATTTCCCTTTGCCTGTTGTTTTATGAGGCGCATCATTTAGACCAAATACAACCATCAGAAAAACTGACTCACTTATTACACTAGAATTCACAATAAGTAGATGCGGAATCATTTATCTGCAGACATATTTAAGTCCAACACAATGTGCTTTTTATCTTTAACCATAAAGATGTATTTATTAAAATCTATTTTTAGCCATGTAGCATATTACCAACATGATCTCTCCCCTACCGACCGTGACAGCAAAAAGTTGGGTGAGTTTTGACTTAAAATAATTTTTTCTACCATGATTGTCTGGGATGAAGCATCATATCTAAACTCTTCCTGAACATTTTATATTTCTATGATATCACATCTCTGACAGGTTACTGCAAAATGTAGACATGTTCAACTCACCTGGGACATGTTAGCGCGTAATGCTTTTAGAGTTCTTTTGTAGCCCTTTAATAAAATGCAATAAAGAGAGGGAAAGAATAAAGGCAGCTGCACGGTGGCATACACCAGCAGTTACCACAGTGGCCTCACAGCAAGAAGGTCACTGGTTCGAGCCTTGACTGGGGGGTAAGGTTCGATTGGTGGGCTTTCTGTGTGGAGTTCACGCCGTGTACTCCGGCTCCCTCCCACCACCCAAAAACATGAATGTTAAGCTAACTAGTTAGCTAATTCAGGGCTGCCGAAAGTCAGTCCTCGAGGACTGGTTTTCCATGTATCCCTGTTCCAACACACTTGGCTTTCATTACATTAGTCCAACAGCCAATAAAGTTCTGCAAAATGACTGATTAGTTTGAGTCAGTTGTGTTGGAACATTGGGATTGCAGGATTGTGGCCCTCGAGGACTGGAGCTGGGTGCCGTGCTCTAAACTGTCCCTAGGAATGAGTTGGGAGCGTCGATGGTTGTTTGTTTCTCTGCGTTCTGTGATGGACTGGCAACCTGTCCAGAGTGTATCCTGCCTCTCGCAAAATCACTGCTGAAATGGGCTCCAGCTTCACTGCAACACTTAACTGGACTAAGCAGTTAGGAAAATAGATGGATGGAAAGAATAAAGACCTATAAAAAAAAGAGTAGTTTTTACCTGATACTTACACACCTAAACAGAGAGTTAAAATAAGCCGCACTGAATTCACGCAATGCTAATTTGAAACCAAATCTTTTTTTTTTTTTTTTTTTTTTACCTAAGTACAAACAAAACTTGGAGAAATTATTTCTTTTAAGATTCTGGAAACAGAGATACAAATACCACATCTTCTGAAATACAAAATAAAACTACACACACCCAGTGCACATTAGTCATTTAACGGCTGCGAAACACACAGCAACGGTAACGCAGACGGTATCATTTGTTGCTGAAGGACACATTCAATCATTGTATCCATGGTTGAAGATTGACTCTCCTCAGGGTTCAAACAAGCGACAGTCAGTGGGTGGTGTTGTTACCCGGCAGGCTACCTCACTGCCCACAAATGCACCAACAGCCTGTCAGACAGAGCTTTATTCATCTGCCCTCATTTTCTTAAAAGACACTTCTGCTGGAGAGAGCCATGAATAATGGAAACGTCAACTACAGCACCTTGGCTGCAGCCAGTGCACGTCTGAACTGTGTATAACACACATCCATTATGCACCATTAAAACGTGGAGTGTGCAGGAGTATTTATGTCTGTATGTTTTCCTGCGTCTGCGTGTGCATTTATCTTTGTTTCAGGCAAGTTTGCTTTTGTGTGGGAGGATCAAAACACCGCAGAGGCATAAAAAGTTTCCACCGTGTTAGAAGGCTAAGAAGAGCTGCAGAATTATTGAAAAGCGTAGAGATTCACATTCTGCACGACTATACATGTAAATGCATGTGTGTGAGGTGCTTCTTTATACTGGAGCCCTGTGTGGTTTCAGATATAATCGCATGTAAGTGGTGCAATCATTCAAAAAATGATATTGTGTCATTTAAACTGCACAGAGTGATGGCTTTCCTACTTTAGCAAAGTGAGTGCATATCAATCCTAAATATCATCAGTTCCTTACACCTCTAGTATAACACAAACATCCTCTAAAGGAGTGTTGACATTACTGTCTGTAGCTTTCAATGGGTGGGATCCATTTGCAAGTGAAGCAAATACAAAGCGTTTTTTTAAAAAGCCTTTCAAAATAGAAGTCTCCATTGACTTGTGGATAAACCAGGGCAGTGTTTCTCAAATTGGGAATCACGTTAACATTTAAAATCCTAAACATTTCCAACATTGAAATGGCTCACAAGGCTCTGCTGCTTCTGACAAATTTCTTTTTCATGATAATCATCTATCAGCGTCAGTCATTGCCAAAGGCCGAAAACCTGGTTCAACAAGCAGATCTCACATCCTTTATCTGCTAAAGAATCTGCTGCTTTAGTGCAGCGCTTATCAAACAGAGTTGGTAGATAGTAATATAAAATAATCTTCATTCGTCAAATGAATTTGGGATTTTTTTTTTTTTTTTTACCAGGGTTGTCAAAATGAAACTATGATTGCATTCATCTGTTAAATTAGCATCTTAATTTTTAACACATTACCGCATGCACAGCAAAGTTAGTACACATGCAGTGATAAAAACCTGAAGTTGGCATTATCTCCATGACAGAAGCTGATTTTGAGCTAAAGGCGACTTGTCACCATGCTGAACCAAAAATCACTTAATCCTCTTTATAAAGATTCTGATATTTTTCAAGCCTTACTTTTAGAGTGTCGCTACAGGATGACCCATTAGATATATCACACAATAATCCCTCAGTCAGCGCATCAGGATGGGGATCACGGACACCAGTGTGTATTATCTTGCACGTTGTGGCTCAAAATGTTTACAAACCCCTGTTGTAATAAAACAGAATGGTGTGTACCTTTTGTTAAAACATATTTATTTGAACATGTTGAACAACGCTAATTTATTGGAAACCCTGTAATGGACTGGAGACCTATCCAGGGTGTGCCCTGCCTCTTACCCAATGACTGCTGGGATTGGCTTCAGCATCCTTACCCTGGACTAAGTGGTTAAGAAAATGGATGGATGGATGGATGGATGGAATGAAGGATGGATGGATGGGGATGGAATGAAGGAAGGACGGATGGATGGATGGATTGATTGATGGATGGATGGATGGATGGATGGATGGAAGGAAGGATGGGAAAGGAATGATGATGGATGGATGGATGGATGGATGGATGGAATGAAGGGAGGATGGATGGATGGATGGGGAAGAAAGGAAGGATGGATGGATGGATAGATGGATGGATGAATGGGGAAGGAATGAAGTAATGAAGGAAGGAAGGATGGATAGATGGATGGATGGGGAAGGAATAAAGGACGGATGGATGGGGAAGGAAGGAAGGATGGATGGATGGATGGATAGATGGAGAAAGAATGAAGTAATGAAGGAAGGATGGATGGATGGATGGATGGATGGATGGGGAAGGAATGAAGTAATGAAGGAAGGATGGATGGATGGATGGATGGGAAAGAATGAAGTAATGAAGGAAGGAAGGATGGATGGATGGATGGGTGGATAGATGGATGGGGAAAGAATGAAGTAATGAAGGAAGGATGGATGGATGGATGGATGGATGGATGGATGGGGAAAGAATGAAGTAATGAAGGAAGGATGGATGGATGGGGAAGGAATAAAGGAAGGATGGATGGGGAAGGAAGGAAGGAAGGATGGGGAAGGAAGTAAGGAAGGATGGATGGATTGATGGATGGATGGGGAAAGAATGAAGTAATGAAGGAAGGATGGATGGATGGGGAAAGAATGAAGTAATGAAGGAAGGATGGATGGATGGGGAAAGAATGAAGTAATGAAGGAAGGATGGAAGGATGGATGGATGAGGAAGGAAGGAAGGAAGGAGGGATGGATGGATGGATGGATGATGGGGAAGGAATGAAGTAATGAAGGAAGGATGGATGGATGGATGGATGGGTGGATGGATGGATGGGGAAAGAATGAAGTAATGAAGGAAGGATGGATGGATGGGGAAGGAATGAAGTAATGAAGGAAGGATGGATGGATGGATGGGTGGATGGATGGATGGGGAAAGAATGAAGTAATGAAGGAAGGATGGATGGATGGGGAAGGAATGAAGTAATGAAGGAAGGATGGATGGATGGATGGGTGGATGGATGGATGGGGAAAGAATGAAGTAATGAAGGAAGGATGGATGGATGGTGAAGGAATGAAGTAATGAAGGAAGGATGGATGGATGGATGGGTGGATGGATGGATGGGGAAAGAATGAAGTAATGAAGGAAGGATTGATAGATGGATGGATGGGGAAGGAATAAAGGACGGATGGATGGGGAAGGAAGGAAGGATGGATGGATGGATGGATAGATGGAGAAAGAATGAAGTAATGAAGGAAGGATGGATGGATGGATGGGGAAGGAATGAAGTAATGAAGGAAGGATGGATGGATGGATGGATGGGAAAGAATGAAGTAATGAAGGAAGGAAGGATGGATGGATGGATGGGTGGATAGATGGATGGGGAAAGAATGAAGTAATGAAGGAAGGATGGATGGATGGATGGATGGATGGATGGATGGGGAAAGAATGAAGTAATGAAGGAAGGATGGATGGATGGGGAAGGAATAAAGGAAGGATGGATGGGGAAGGAAGGAAGGAAGGATGGGGAAGGAAGGAAGGAAGGATGGATGGATGGATGGATTGATGGATGGATGGGGAAAGAATGAAGTAATGAAGGAAGGATGGATGGATGGGGAAAGAATGAAGTAATGAAGGAAGGATGGATGGATGGGGAAAGAATGAAGTAATGAAGGAAGGATGGAAGGATGGATGGATGAGGAAGGAAGGAAGGAAGGAAGGAGGGATGGATGGATGGATGATGGGGAAGGAATGAAGTAATGAAGGAAGGATGGATGGATGGATGGGTGGATGGATGGATGGGGAAAGAATGAAGTAATGAAGGAAGGATGGATGGATGGGGAAGGAATGAAGTAATGAAGGAAGGATGGATGGATGGATGGGTGGATGGATGGATGGGGAAAGAATGAAGTAATGAAGGAAGGATGGATGGATGGGGAAGGAATGAAGTAAAGTAATGAAGGAAGGATGGATGGATGGATGGGTGGATGGATGGATGGGGAAAGAATGAAGTAATGAAGGAAGGATGGATGGATGGATGGATGGATGTATTTCTATTCAAATACAGTTATGACTCTTCTTTTATTCTATTTAACTTGCATTTTATTTTTTAAACTATATTTTATTTTACTTTTACACTTTCTTGTTGACACTTAATAAACTGAACCATATATTTTCATTGAACAATTTATTTTCATTGCTGCAATGACAACAAAGACAAATATTACTTACTGACCAACTAGCTAACAGCTAATTTGCCTTAAACCAGTTTGGTGAAAAACACCAGCGGAAGTGTAACTGTCCTTTCTGCTAATCCCACATTGGAAAAGGATGTTGGAAAGTTGCAAGGATGAGCTTCTGTTTTGGTTGAACTTTATGAAATCTCTCAGTGGAGAAATTCACAGTCTGATTCACTCACCAGAGTAATCAGACTAATTGAACAAACACGCAAACGAGATCAGGCAATAACTGGAGCGCAGCTCGGACACAGCACACTGTCTCTGCAGATTGGAAAGAAAAACATGAGGTGAACGTTGGACTGAAGGAAAAAGAAGAAGAGTTTCTGCACCAAGGGCAGTCCAGGGATCTGACAAAGAAAAAAAAAAAACAGAGAAAAGGAAATATGGCTGCAGGCTTCTGATCAAAATGCCAGTCATACATTCAGAATTTGCAGGGGGTCCTTGGGGTCTGCTATCACAGGAGGGAAGAGGTTACACACACACACACACACACACACACACACACAGGCTTACACAAATATAAAAGGTTTGCCTTACAATGTTCTGTTATGCAAGCAGACAAACACATATAAACACGGCTTCTCTGTGCAGCCTTAGCTTGTGTCACCTTTATTGTGCACAGCGGCGTCACGATGTGACACTTTAAACGCAAAATGGCAAAGTCCCACAAAAAAAAGAGAAACCAGATTCCTGAACACGGAGCATCATTTTAAAAAGACGTCTTGTTAAAAATGGTCGTTTTTATCCAATTGAATCAACCGAATATCAACAGGTTGATTCATTATTTAGAGACTCTGTCATCGCAGATCGTGTTTATGCTGGTAAGTCTTGGTAGGATGACATGCTGCAGCACGACGCTGACAGGTCAGGGGAAATATTTACAGGGCCTGATAATAACCTTATCTCATGGGAAAATCAGGATCTTAATAAGTGGATTTGGACGCAGTGTATCTTTTTAAGCATTATCAGTGTGTCTGAGATGGTTAATACTAAAGCGGAGCTGTAAATCTGTCACTTCAGCCCCCGCAGATATGCATCGTTCTAATGCACGCAGACACACATGCGGTCTAACTGGAACACTACTTTGGCTTTAGATATGATGTAATTCATATTTCCACAGCATAAGGAACCTAATTCTTACTGTCTGCCTCAAAATAAACCTTATTGTTTATTACTTGTGCTTTATTTAACTCTGCACACACCTTGAGATAATTTAAGCATTGCTCAGAAATGTTTTGTTCTACCTCGTTTCTACTTTATTGAATTTATTTCATTGTTTTAACATCCTTTTCATCTGCTGTGCCAGAAGGATTTCGCCCCGTTGAGTCGAAACATTTATCATGCAGAAATTATTTTTCATTAATCTGCAGATTTTGATAAAAAGAAAGAAAAACTTGAGTCACAGACCAGTAATATTAGCTACAAAGAGCCATGTCGGAGCTATTGATGAAGCAGCGGCTGTTTTGTGACTCATCTGCTGCCAGACATGCTGTTCATATGAAAGACAGAAAAAAAAATCAAATTTAACCGTGCAGCTTTAGATGCCTGGACAAAATCTAATTTAAGTCTGCAATTCTTTATCAATCAGATCTAATCACACAGCCGCTTTCACACTGGAAGCTTAACATGACTGGCTTGATCAATCTGTTAAAGCAGCAGCATTCAGTCATTGTTCATCATCATGCTTCACTCAGACATGAACACGACTGAAAGATGTTTAGTATTCATGTGAAACTGTACAGTGAATAAGATACAGCAAGGCTGATCCAGCTTCAGTTTTATTTAAAAAGAAAAAAAATTAAATCTTGCCAAGCAAACACACAGCGTGGTGTGAAAGAACATAACACACTGGATGTAAGCAGTCAGAAATGTAGATATATGATCAAAGAACAGAAGCCTTAGCTGTAGTTCAAACACTTTTCTCTTGTTCATTTGACTAAACAGAAGCCAAAGAAAGCATGTCTGCTCCTGCAGCACTTCATACTTAAGTTTTACATCGCTACATGCTACATCTTAATCAGATAATTATGCAAAATGACAGAAAAAAATAGTTAAAACAGATTTTAAAAAATGTCACCAGTAAGTTCAGCTGCTGGGAAATGAAAGGAAAGAAATGTCTGACATGGGCTTGTGTGACCATGAGATGCTGCAACGTTACATGGAGTGCAGAGCGAAGGACTGTGCACCCTGCATATGTTCCACACAGCAGAAGTCCCTTTCTGTGTTGGCTAAACACTGTTCAGTGACGTTGGTGTAAGTGTGTGTGGGGTTTTCCTGCATCATAAGTAGGGATTAAACCGGATTTCTTACAGTTTTAGGATTGAAGTGTGTTTGTCACATGTGGGCAAAGATAACATAATCTGACTGACATAACTTGACTGAGTGGAAATCAAAGAAGTTTTCAGATACCGCGAGCAGTTTTCTGTCTTTATGGCAGCTAATTGTCTTTGTAAGCATTGAGTCACTCTATAAACTATTGAAATGATTTTATTCCCACTGAAGGGAAGACATGAATGAAAATGTCCATGACATTCAACTGAAATGAATTTACATTGTACAGTAATACGAAGAGTTTTTGCAAAGACCTTGAGTTTCTATAGCTTTTGTTGACTTTTGGGAGTTTCACTGAAAGTGAATACGTTTCTGAAAGCATCAGTTTTCTGTGTGAAGATGACAGAATAATAAGATTGCAATTTGCAGATATTAAATAGGGTCATGTTCCTATGAGAGGAAACAAAACTGCGAGCAAATTAAATTAAATTTATTAACATTACAGCCACGAAGTGCCCCAATTATTGTACATTCCTAAAGCATGGTGTAATTTATAAAGACACATATATAGTTGTGCTCATTTGTATTCATATCTTTCATTAAAGAAAAGGCTGAATTTCAACATTCACTCAAATAACTGGAGACTTAATAAAGGAACAATAACTAGAAATTTGCAAAAAATATAATTTAGTAATATAAGACACTGTTTTTTCACTTAATTGAGTTGAAAAAAGAAAAACAAACAAACAAACTGGTCCTGGACAAATTAGAGCACTTTTCTGTTGAACAGTGGGACAAAATACCTGTCAACAGGTGCAGAAGTCTGACTGAGAGGAACAGAAAACACCTGACTGGAGCGGAAACATTAAAGGATTGTTCAACTAAATATTAGTTTATGACTGATGTAATATGTAATAAATTATCTTATTTGTTTGCTTTTTAAAAAGAATATTTCTATTGAACCAGAATTAGAAAATAATGTCATGATTTTCATAAAACTTTTTATTTATTATTACTTTTGTCAATTTCAGCTTATTTTACAGGCAGCTGTTTTTTCCTTCTTTAATGAAAGGGTATGAATAAATATGAGCACAACTGTATATAGATATACATTTTTAGATATAAAAATTCCCAAATAACTCTGAGTCAAGCTTATTTTCAACAGCATCATTCAACATGTAATGTCTCAAACCCTGAGTTCATTTAAAGTAAAGCTTTAAGTTTAAACACTACTAAAACCCAAATTTTCCAGTCATATGTATTTTGTATATTCATCCCTATCCTGCTGAACAGATAAAAGGGACTGTGGCGGCGCAGATGTGTTCTTATGTGCTTCAGATGAGAACCACTGTGAATAAATCTGAAAATGAGCACTTCTTTCTCTGATTCAGGGCTTTGCGGCACTTAACCCATCTGCTGGGAGTGTCACAGGAAACCGGGGCTTTTCCATGCCTGTAAGCTTGAGACAATCTTCAAATAGTGAAGATCTGTAAAGTCATATGTCCCATGATGATAAAGTATGAGCTCAGATGGACTTATACCCTAATAAAAAAAAAGTAATTCATTTAGTGAAATCATGCTGGTATAAAAAGTCATGGATGTGAGGGTGAGGATATACGACTAAAATGCAGGACAGCAGGGTTGACAGCAGATGGACGTAGAAGTTAGAATTAATAGTCAATGAATGGATAGCGCTGTAGTGGCGCAGTTACCAAGCACATAAAACATACTGAAATGAAAAAAGAATATCAAAGTAGAACTTTGACATATTTTCACTCCATCTTGTACCCTGTCTCTTCTCTGAGCCCTCTCCAACCAGTAAAAGTCAGTCCAAGTGCAATTGCTCTGCCTTGAGATGCGAACAGGCAATGATGCCTCCAAGGAGTGAATGTAGTCTTGCTCTACCCAGAGGTGTATAAACCAGGTGACATACATGTTCAAGTTTATTGTAATTCCAGCATATAAATACAAAGAATGAAACACTGCCTCAGGTCCCAAATGTCAGCAGAGATTCTAAAATTCTACAATCTACACTAAAACACAATAAATACCCGCCCCCCCCCCTTCAATTTATAAATATTGTATATAAAATTATTTAGCACATGCAAATAAGAGGAAGTCAATATTAGAGTGCTTTTTCTGAGTTTATCTGCCCCACGGCCTCTGGATGAAACTGTTTCAGAGTCTGGTAGTCCATTTAAAGTCCTGTCATGTTTTTGGATCTACCTGTGCATTTGGAACAGATTTTTTCATGAACACGTTCATCCACCTCGCAACAGAGCTGAGCTAATTAAATTCAGCTGGTTTAGTGACTGGTTGGAAAAAAACTTTTACTTTATGGCAGCTGGATTATACACCTCTGGCTCTACCTGACTAAAAGAGTGAGAAATATTTATATTAAAGGAGCAAATTCCAAGTAATGTACAAGTTTTGGCATTAATGGGAAATAAACCCAATAGGATCCATCTCAGAGGACTCCACCAAGACTAAATGTGACAATAATCACAAAACAGATGGAAAAATTCAAGCCCTCGTTTAATACTTTTATGGTTACGGCCAGAATTTAGCATTTTACTGAGAATTTATCAAACAAATTTAAACTTTAGTCTTAGGATAGCTTTAGATTAAAAACAGGATTAACAAAGGTCCTAATATTAATCTGTATTTAATAGCAAACTAGATGCTGAGGCATATCCATTAACAGACATGAACTTATGATAGGGAGGATGGATTATAATCAGCAGGATTCATCCTCTAGGGATAAACTAACTGAGAACTAATGACTGAATTGTGACGCCATGGTCATCTCAGAAGCACAGAATGACTGAAACAAATGGCAGCAGAACAATCAGCTATGTGTCAGCAGCGTATCCCCCATTTCTTCACTCTTAAATAAAAAGAGCTGTTATGAGCTGTCCATCATGTTGCTTTAATATAGCAGCAGAAAGAGCACACTTCCAGGCACATGAAACCCATGCGGAGGCTTAACCTTTAGAAATTTCTTCAAAATACATGAAAAAAAAAATTCATTTCTGTCACTTTAAAGCCAAAACCCACAAACTCTCTTCTGCAGAATTTGATTTACAGTTCTTGTCATGTGCTTCATACTCGAGCAAGGAGCGAGCAGACAGAACAAATAAAAGAAAATGTAAATGAGTAAAAGCGAGAAAATAGAGGAAGCAGCTTCTGTCTGTACTTCCCCTGAAGTCTTGCAGGCAAAATGACAAGACGCACGGCGGAATCGCAGCGGTAAACTTTAAGCCTCTGCATTAACACTGCATCCTCACACTGAAACAGGCTGGAAGAAACTATGCAGCAGCAAACCTTTCCAGCGTGGAAGCTTCTGCACCGCGCCAACAGCATCAATCAAAAAAACATTACACATTTGTTTTTCAATGAGACATTGATTTTATTTCTTCAATGAAAACACCCATGTGTGATGGGAATTTTCCCCCTGCACATGTTATTTACAGTAGCATAATCAGCTCTGCTATAAATTAATCAATACCTAATGAATGGCGACGGAGTTGTTTCATTTTCATTTCTACTGCTAGCCTTTCCAGCGGATCTCTTCTTGGCTACTGTAAATACATGCAGAGGTGAACGATGGTGAAACAAAGAGCATTTAATAAAACAAAACACCATCTTTATAAGCAGCCTCGTCTCCACGTGCCTGGCAAGTTAAAAGCCTTTTAAAGCTTTTATTCAATTTGACTTTATGAACACACTGACGCTTTTTTATGGGGCCAGTTGTAGGCTGAGTGAGCAGCGAGAATACTACAGTCCGCAGCCATAAATAAGCACTGCTCGGGGCCAAGCAGGAGTGGATGGCACTCAGGTCCATGGAGGACACTTAAGGGTCTCAGCCAATTAAAATATACAGCTAAGTGGGACAGGTGGTCATGAATAATGCTGCACCAGACCGGTGCATATCTTAGCAGTTTACACAGGTCTTCCACCTGTGTGTGTCACAACTAAGGGGAGTGTTAGCATTGCTGATGCTCTGCTTTTTCTCTAAGGTAGAAAACAATAACCAGCGGCAGTTTCAGTAACTGATAACCGGCAGATGGAAGTGTTTGTGATGGTAATTCAGCATGTTTTGTTGTAAACTTTCCAAAGAGACTTGCTAAAAGAGAACTGTCAGTGTCGTTTGGATTAAACCGCTAATAAAGATGTTCATCATTGCTTCTGCACATTTTTATTGCTGGTTTGAACTGCAGTGGCATAACTGCTGAACTGTGAGACAAGACCACTCTGAGGACGCATTCCTCAGACAGGTCAATGTCTTCTTTTGCAGCTTTGCCAAGCGAGATGGAGATCCACTCTGCAAATTATTGGATTTTTTCCCATCCTTACGCTCCATCAACTTCCTGAAGGTTCGAGAAATTTGTATTTGAAGCGAAGACTTGAGAATATTGCAAGCAGACAACAAGCAGCTTCAGGTCAAACTAGGCTGTTGATAAGGAGACTAGGGTCGTATTTTGGGAAGGGACTGCTTTCCAACTGTTCCAATATGGCAAGTGTGACAGTCCATGGTGATGAATTGTGAGATGGCAATGTGTCCCAAGGCTGACATGAGAAGAACTGTACCCCATGTAGAATAAAATACTCCGATTATGTCACTATCTTTCTTTTTGTCTTTACTCTAACCATCCATTTTTTTAGATTTACAGAAAGTCAAATTAACTGTGTACTTTCAAAGCAAAACTACTGAAATTCGATTTCAGATTTTTGTCAACAGCTAATTTTACATCTGTCTCGCATCCTGTCTATTCTCAATTTATCTATGATCTTTCATGAGATCAGACTGTTGGAAATGTAGAGTGACAGAGATGAATAATTACTCAGAATTAGTCTAAAAGTGTTCAATTTAAAATAAACAAAAAGTTGAATAAATGCTTCTCAGAACATAAAATACAGCAGATTTCCCAAAAACCTTTCAGCTTCATCATCCATTTAAGGAAGAATTAGCATTGGGAAAATATTATAAGTGAATAAAATGTTTCTTAATGGTGTTAAATTATTGATTCTTCTCTCATCTGTCGTTCTGTTAAGATAAAAGTCGTAGTCAGCACTGGCATATATTCATATTTATACCCTCTATGGCTCAAAATGAAAGCTCTGCACTTTAATTATTGGCTCTGCAGATTTCACAGTTGGACTGTGAGCTCACTTAAACCACTTTCTGGTTTAGGCCCCTAGGCTATTTGCTCAATATGGACATAAGTGGGATGTCATGAATGAAGCCCAAAAAAGTGTAGATTTAACAAAATAATCCATGTCAGCTATAATAATGTCCAAACCTGACTCAGCTTGGCTGCGCTGCTGTGTTGCGGTGAGGTTTTCTAAATTGATCCGTAGAGATGCTTTTGGTTTACTGGGTTGATTAGTGGTCTGGCCTCTGTGTGGGGGGTGTATTTTACACGTCTCTAGACAGCTTGATAAGAAATGCAGGGAAAGTATGCAGCGTTCGGGCCAGAAGAGTATCTTAGCACAAGTTTACCAGGAAGAAGGGCCTCTGTGTGCACAGAACGTAACCTCGACACTGGGAAAATACCAGCCTATGTAAAGATACAAAGGTGAGGAAAAGGTAGAACATGATCTATGTGGACCAGCACTGGAAGAAGGGATACACTTTACATAAGTCCCGCTGTTTCATTTCAACCTTGCTTCCAGTTTGAACTTGAAGAAATGGAGAAATCGTATGATAATGGATTCCTAAACTGGACACTTTCACCTCTTTTCATTGATCATTTAGTCTTTTTTAGGGGATGCGCATGTTTTTAAAACGTCTGCATGAATGCAAATGTCATTTGTAATGATCAAAATGTCACCAACGTCAAACTAACGCCGTCTTCCAAAGGAGCTGTCAGCACCAAAAGGTTGAGCCTTCAGCGATTTTCAAATACTTACCTCAAATATTTAATCAAAACTTCAGTGTCTTCTTTCAGCCAGTCATACAATAAAGAGGGAGCAATGCTCCCTGGAATTGGAACAGACATTTCATCATCGTCTCTGTCTCCTTTCCTGACTCAGTCCAGATGTGAGTTTTATCAAGAGAAATAATTCAGAAGGGTCCACTTTTCTGACATAGTAAAGGACGGGCCCTTAGCCACCTCTGCTTTAATGAAAAAGAAAACATTTTAAATCAACCCCATACCATTTTGCATGTGGTGTTTTTCATATAGAAAAGCCATTTCCAGGACAAATTCCTCTCCTTGGTCCTATTTTGCAGAGGTATGGGGGTATGGTGCCACCTTTACTTAGGGGTCCCAAGAGGTCCCTGTTGAATAGCTACATACAACCAGAGTGTCTGGGACAATTTAGCAGATTAAATGGCTACTGTTTCTGAATTCCCAAAAAGAAAAGGACCCATATGAATTAAAATGGAAAGGAAAAGGCCAAATGAAGTAGTAGAAGCTGGACATTGACTTATAAGTCTGGAAAATGGAGTTTGATGAGCAACTGAATCAGGATAGTAAAAGACAGCTTCTGTTTCTAAATATTTATCTCATGATTGGCTCTGTGTGTGATTCACATGTTCATATCTGAGCAATCCCAGTGCATGAATGATCAGGTCTTAATAAATGCAACTGCAGCTCCATCGTCATTTACATGTAACACCCTGAAACATTCATGACCCAGAGGCCTCGCCGAGTGAGGTCGGACCATGGAAGGGCGAGGTCTTTCCAAAAGGAAAAACTTTCCAGAGGTCAAGATGGAACCCTCACTCATGAGGTGGAAAAGAATAAAGAGGTGCCTGTGGACCTGGACAACTCAGAACTACATGGTGCAGGATCAAGCAGACAAGCATCAGCTTTGCTGTTGTTTAGCTTCAGCAGAGTTCTTAGCAAATAACCTATTATAATAACCTTATATTAAGACTTCAAACCCAAAGATCATGACATTTTTCTGTTTGTACTTATGACTGTTATTTCAAATTGTAGTGTAAAATGATTTTATTCATTAAATAAACTATTATAACTGTCATTTCTGAGCTGTTTATTTTATTTGTTATTTTCCCAAATAATGTTTTTAGTGTATCAGAGTGCATTCATATCAGAAAGCTATTTTATTTCAATTGTTTTGCGACTGCATTTTCATACGCTTCATGTAAACAGCTTGAATATGTGGCTGCTTATGCATAGATGACAGTTTGAAGTTTGCTTCGTCATTTTCAGGGTCCACATCACAGCAAATCTACACTGACTCAAACTTTCATTCTGGGGATTTTCTAGCAAAATTTCCCCCGTTGATTCAATCGCAATAGTTCATGGAACGTGTTCATCGATACCGATACCTCAAAGAAAAATCACTTGCAGTGTGAAATAATTCAACTACAGATTGACATAACATTATTTAAATTTATTAAATGGAAAAATAAAGAAATACAATATGTAAGAATGAGATGATACATATCACAAAATGTGCAACAATCTGCATTGAATGAGTAAAAGATAAAAACAAATCCTCATAATTACTAATTGTATTAATATCCTCATGACATCTGATAGGCTACCATAACCATGTGACACAGAAGGACTACAGTGTTGCTGGGCTTCACACGACATTTATTGCCTAAAACTCTCAGAAGTGAAAACAAATGCCTTGTTTTCTATCAGCAGAATGTGAGATTTAGAAATATCAACTCCGTCCCCGCTTGTGTTCATGATCTCAGACCTGTTGTGAGATTTGATTGTATTCTCAGCTCACATATAAATGACTAAATGTGGAGCTTCGTGTGGAAATGGTCGTACACACAGATTTCAGTCATATGTTCACTTGATAAATGATGACCAGTATCAGAGAATTTCCAGTTCTGCAGTTTCTAGCTATCATCACTACGGTATATTCCTGATAAGAGCACAGTTTCATGCTACTGCAACGTGGTTGAACATCTGAGACAAAAGAAAAAACTTAACATATCTAGGATCTACTTTCCCTCTCAGGCACCAGACCCTCCACCCATGCCTCCCCTAAGATGTAGCAGGCGTAGGAAAGTGAATGAATGAGTAAAGACAAATCATGTCCGCTGTCATTTTCCCATAACATTACACTCATCTTCAAGCAAAACATGTATAACTATCAGAATCAGGGCAACGTTATCATGGCGCTTCTTCAGAAAATATCTGAAAAGGTCAAGAAATGAGAGGGCAAAGAGCAAAAGTTAAAAGTCTCTCCAGTCTGTGAAAATGGAAGCTACACCGTTAGCATAATGGCTAATCTTTCTGCCGATCACCTGAAACTTCCTGTCACAGTATTTCCTATTACTTTTATATTCCCTACAAATCATCTCTGTTCTAACCAAAGAAAATCTCCCAGGATTTAGAAAAGACTTATATCCCAGACAGAAGCTTAAAGGATTAAAACCACCAACAAACATGGGGTGGGAGGGGGGGGGGGGGGGGGGGGGGACTGTTTATGCCTAATTTGGTATTTTGCTAGCAAACCCGTCACGCACACTGCTGCTGGCTATAACTGCATACATTTCTCAGGGGTGATATTTGTATTGGTTTCTGGGTTTGCTCACCACACACTCAATACAGTCTGATTACTTGTGATGTTGCTAATATAAACTCAAATGGGGTGCTCCCATGTTATATGCAACAGCATCAGCCTGGCAAGTAAAACACTCACCAACCAACTTAAAAACACACCTGCCCAATTGCAAATCAACACAAATAACTAATTAGCCAATCACACGGCAGCAACGCAATGCATTTAGTCATGTAAACATGGTTGGAATGACTTGATGGAGGTAAAGTGACCATCTCCAGGGTCAGGGAGAGAGAATCTGTGTTTCCATTACATTTCTTCCCAAAGAAAACATCAGTTGTGATTTCCAGATTTTCCACAGAATAGTGTTTAGCGTATAAGCATCAGTTCTCGTCTCGAATTGCGACATATACAAGGTAGCTACGTAGCGTTATTTTCGGGTTTTCTACTTGCTGCGAAGAATTTGCGACGGCTTTTCGAAACTTTTCTCCCTCATTTTCTTCTCTGAAACTGTGATATTTTTCGTTTTTTGTTCCACTCCAAAATGAACTGGTCCCACCCCTCCATGTCACACCCAGGGACACGTCAATGTGAAAAAAGGTATTTCCATTACACTTCTGCGATATATTTCCATATCAAAACGTCTGAAAAACCACCTTATTGGAGCATAAAAACATTTTAGCAATATTTGAGATATTTGGAGACGTTTCCATTTGCGTTCTTTTATTGTGATTTTTTAGTTTTTGCGCAATTGTAGGAGTAATGGAAACGCACTAAGAGAAAATACCCAATGAGCAGCAGTTGTCTGATGAAGATGTCTTGCTGTCAGAGGTCAGAGGAGAATGGGCAGACTAGTGGGGATGGTTGGCTGCATCCAAGGTAAACAGAATTAATTGCAGTAATAAACATTCTGATTTATTAATCCTGCAGATCTCTCAATGTGTAATTTTCCAGATTATGTCCAAACTATGTCAGTGGATGGGCACAACTCGAGCATGGAATGAAAACGGAGATGCACAACATCCACATGTTCTGCTCCATGAATGTTGCAGAACAGGTATGTTTGAGTGTGAAAGTATCGTTTTCTATTTTGTTTTGCCATTGTGGAGGATGTTTCACCAGCCTGTAAAGCAACATGATACAGATGTAGTGAAGAGGAAATACATGGAATATGTTTCATCACCTGCAGGACAACCAGCCTGCTTTACAAATAAATGTACATTTATAGTAACAGGGTTAGATGACAGTGATGTTTACACATCATAACACTATATTGAAATCTTAGGTGTTATCTGCAGTTTTGTAGGATGACTCAAGTTTACATTGCAATGTGACAAGTTTAGCACAATTTGCTGAATACTACATGACATGGATGATAAAAAAATCAAAGTCGCCCAACTTGTTATGGAATATTTTCACCATTCAAACATGTCTGTCTCAGTGGTACGCCTTTTTTAGGTTTCAATGTGCTTATTAATTTCATTATAATCATTATTTACTGGTATTATTTGTATACCAAACAGCAGCTAGACTGCTAAAAGGCAGCCAGAAGTCTAAAATTGGCTGAACTTAATGAACAGTGTGGCGTCTTCTGATGGAGCCTACCAGCGATGCACCATGTCACAAAGCTCACATCATCTCCAGTTGCTTTCTTCAACATGACGATGAGTTCCCTGTCCTCCAATGGCCTCCACAGTCACCACATCTACATCCAACAGAGCAGCTTCAGGATGTGGTGGAACAGATTGTCATCATGGATGTACAGCAAGTGTGACAGACCGTCATTTCAATATTCAATAATCTTTCTCCAACAATCTGCTATGCCACCAAGACTTGGACAAATCCAAAGGAAAAAGAGGGTTAGACACCGAGCCAGTAAGGTGTATATAATAAAGTGGCCAGTGGATTTATATTTCCAAAGGAAAAAAGGCTTAAAACCTCCACCGTTATGGTGTAAACTGGTCTTTCCTGCAGGCTTTAAGTTAATTTCTGAAACTTTGGTCACAGTTTCTCTATTAACATGCAAATCGGCGACATACTTCCAAGGAAACTAGCACTTTTCAAAGTGGAAGACCCCCCACATGGAGCACTGCTGTGTGTCAGGTTTCAACACAATGACAATGGGAGAAGTTCCCTCTCTGACCCCGTTTGATGCCACAAACTCCACCAAGCTGTCCGGTGAATACAAAGTCCTGTAAGAAGGCAGTAACCTCCTGAGGACACCCACACCTCGTCAAACCACCTTTTCTTAATCGTGCGGTGCTGCTCCGTCTCCAGAGTCGCTATCTGCCTGCAACACAGCTGTTTTTCATGCTTTCTGTGCTCAGCTATGCAGAAAATTAACTCCAGCAGCTAGAGCACATGCACATAAGACAGTCTACTCACCTCAATCTACATCCTTTCTCCTCTATGCACAATCAAAATGACCCACCCCAAGCACCCCACCTCTCAACCATTACATCAGCAGCAGCCACTCTCCTGTACACTATTAATTGCGGGTCTTCACGTATCAGTTTTCTAACAGAGTGCAATGGCTCAATACTCCCAAGGTCTGCTACCTAAATGTCATTGATTTATACTATCAGTCGCTTATTCATCTGGCTTCAGCCAAGTCTAAATTCTTTATTATTTGCTGGGTCATTTTTCACACAGCACCACAAGATAACAAGCCAAGATATAAAGTTTGACAAAATTCTCTTGACACATTGCTGTTTTGTAGCTGTAGCTGGACTATAATCTGTCTTGCATCCTTTCTTTGTCCCTTTTATCTTGTCATTTTTCCAAAATGAAAAAGTCCAACAAATTTGTTTGTTTTTTTTTGTTTCTTTGGTCCTCTGTTAAATTGTGATGCAGTGGATTGCTGTGTAATGAGATAAGGCTGTAAATAATACTGCACTTGTTCAACAGACAGTCTAATAATTCAATAATGATAAACAGGAAGTAGAGCATCTTATCAGCTTCATAAAAGGTAAAATATAATCTGCACCATTGGACAAGGTTTAGTTATCAAAAGGATTATCTCAGCAGAGAAAGAGATGCCATCCAGGACTCCACTGACAAAATGGACGTTCACATAAGTGGATTTACATCACGCTCACAAACACACAAACCAATTATTTCATTGTGCTGTCAGCCGTCTCCATGTCCACCATCCCTCCTCCTCCACATACACTCCTGGCTACTGCTGGTCTAAAACGAAGTGGGAGGACAGGAGATGTGGAAACAGATGGGTGTTGGCACCAGTCGAAAACCCAGAGCTTGACAGTAATGGGCCTGAGGAGAAATGGAAAGGGACAGCCCCATCTGGGCCTGATATCTCTCAAGCAACCTGCAGCAAAACAAATTTTAAAGCAGACTTTAAAAATGCCCAGTGGCGTAAACACCATCAGGCCTCAGACATTTACGTTCTGATTTACGGACAAGTTTTGATTTCAGCCAAGTACAAACTCCAAGCTAGGAGGTTGGGTAAATGTGCCATATGAGAAACACTAATTGAAACAAATAAGTGAATAATAATCTAATAAAGAGAGGACCCCAGGGTATTTCAGAGGTAAATGTATCCTAGAGGCTTGAGCTTTTCCACATGTTGTCAGCTTCACATCTGTGAAGCAGGAAAAAGATCAAGCATTGTTTTCAAAGTCGTCCCCATTCTTCTTCGCAAAATAGCTCAAACTTTGTCAAATTGGGCAGAGAACATGTGTGAACAGTGACTATCAAGTCTTTTCACAGACTCAACTGGATATATCGTAGGTCTGGGTCATTCTATGGTATTATACTTAGTAATAAGCCTGTCTAATGTAGTTCTTGCTGAATGTTTTGGGTGGTTTTCCTGATGGAAGGTGAAATCTGCCCCAGTTTTCAGTCTTTTCCACCCTTTAAAATGTTTTCTTCCAGGATTTCCCTGCATTTAGCTCCATCTAGCTTCCCATTAAGTCTGACTAACTTCCACATCCCTTCAGAGGAAAAGCAACCCCACAGCATGATGCTGCCACCACCATGTTTCAATGTGGGGATGGTGACTTCAAGGCAACACAATTTCCAGTAAGATCAGCTGTGGGCTTGCCTACCCAGATCAGTTTATTCCACATTCCACACAACAGATGGAATTATGGCATCCTTTCAACACTGGCTTTCTTCTTGTCACGTTTCCATTAAGGCCAGACATGTAGAGTCAGGACTAGTTGTCTTGTGGATAGACTCTACCACCTTAGCCATGGATCTCTGGGGATCTTTTGGCTGCTCCATGGGCCTCTTGGCTGCCACTGCAATTCATTTCTCCTAACCTAGCCAAGATGTTCAGGTGGTTATCCATGTGTTGTTGGGTTTGCAGTTGTGCCACTCTTTCTATTAGATTACAGACAGTCCTCAGTTTACAAAAGAGTTCCATTCTTGCACCAGAGCGTAACCCGAAATTTTGCATAACTCAGATTTTTACCCTTAAATACCCCCTAAAACCCCTCTTAAATCACTTAATAACTATCTAAATACCTGTATTATACATCTTATTAATGGAAATACAGTACAGGCAATTAAAACAGACATTTCATTCATTCATTCATTATCCTAACCGCTTAGTCTAATGAAGGGTCGCAGGGAAGCTGAAGCCTATCCCAGCAGTCTTTGGGTGAAAGGCAGGGTACACCCTGGACAAGTCACCGGTCCATCGTAGATAAATATTTAAATTAAAATAAAATAAAAATACACCCACTAAGGCGCTGTCTCAGCCTCCAAGTCACGCATTGTAAGAGCTTATACGGGACCAAGTGGCAACCTCCGGCGGTTAAAAGTGAAGCCTTTGCGGAAGTGCATAAAACTGCAGTTCCCCTTTCATCCGCTAGGGGCTCCAAAAACAGAGCAAATCCCCATAGACCCCCATGTTAAAAAGACCAATTTTATGGCAGAAATAAACATGTTTACAGCCTGGTTCAAAAATCCATTTTCGGTTTATAAGTCAGGTTTACCTTCATGACAACTGTGGGGGGAGTGAATTTCTTTCTAACTCGCCCGTTTTAAAGTAATTTAATCTCGAAGTTTGGCAAATTTAGGGGCGTGTCCTTTTGATTGACAGATACCAATCTCCGGTTCCAAGAAAAACGTAGAACAACCGTGGTTTTTAGCTGGTTAACAACATGACTTGGCTTTAGCCCGCTTATCTCCATTAGCTGGTTCGCTCCCATTATCTCGGGATTAGCTCGGTTAGATCTTAGCTACAGAAAGCTCGGAGTTCGCTCGATGTCAATCATGCACCATGACGCTCATGGCTGCCCTCTCAGCTCCACCTCTTTGCCCATATTTGTATTTTATGAGCAAGACGACGCGCATGATGCTGACAATATGGCGAAGGTAGGAAACTCCCACCAATTTTCGATTCAGCTCTTCAGAAACCTATAGGTGACATCACAGAGGCTCCGTCCATCTCTTTATATACAGTCTATGTACGGGATCTAGTAACTTCAAAACTTGCTGTATTTGTTATTTTCATTTATTAATGAGCATCTTAAAGTCGAAAGAATGTAAGTTGCGAACTGCGTAACCCAAGGACCACCTGTATAGACTGAACTATGCTCCCTTAGATGATCAAAGCTTTTATAGACGTAACCTTTCTTCAAATCTTTCTACAACTTTATCTCAAACATGTCTGGTGGTACCCTTGGTCTTCATGATGCTGTTAATTCACTGATGCTTTCTGAAGGCTTTACCAAAATGCTGAGAATAAATTACACACAGTTGGGATATTTACTATTTAGATTACTTCAGAAGCCAATTGCTTGCAGTGGAGGGGATTTGGGGTATTTATGGTGTGTCAAAGGGCTGAATGCAAATTCATGCAACTTGTGATTTTTTGTGTAAAATAAATAGATCAAAAACTGCTTTTTGTCCACAATCTGTTCTGTTTTGCGACATAAAATTCCAATAAATAGAATCAGCCCTAATATGAGTTAAAGGGGTATAAATACTTTTCTAAGGCAGGTATTTGCTAAACATAAAAAAAAAGTAATTGCATAACTTATTGCTTCCATCCATTTTATATGCCGAGTGTTTGTGTGACACTGAAATGTTTTATTTTTCCTTTTTGGATTTCTCTTAGTTTGCAAAATTAACCCCACCCATCCCATATGACAAAGTATAAAAACAGCCACGTTGCACAATATGTCAACATTAATCCCACCGACCCCTCATCCCCCAATGCCTTCAGCCTCACCTAACTATGTGAAGTATTTAATGAAGTATTAAACATGCAAAGGATGAACATATTTGGTTATTCAAGGAAACATTAACAGGTCAGCAATGTTGAACTGCTGCACATTGTCTATGTTTACAGCATCTTCTTGGGTTGTTGATTGTTGCTTTTAAGAAATTACCAATGCTTTATCCTCACAAACGATTCAATTTAGCGAAGAAATTAAATAAACCACCAAGTCATTAGTAGATCTGTTGAGGCACAGTACAGCTCAGATTGCTTTGCCAGCAGCTATTTTCCTCACCAAGTGTTTGTGTGTCTGAGAGACACAAACACACCTATATGAAAAATCAAGAGGGCTCCAATGAAAAAAAGCTTGTTTACAAACTAAACACGGATATAAATTGTTTGACATGTGATTTAATCAAGATACTTTGATAAATTTCCTCATTAACACACAAAGAAAACTGCTTCTCTTCTGAGTTTCTTGTGACAAACAAGACATGCAGCGTGAACACTATTCAGACTAGTCCCGTTTCATGATAATAAGTCTGATAGTGCTTCATAAGTAGGACACCTTAGAAGGAATTATTCATCACCTTCTCGATGTGTGAATTGGTGATGAAGCAGCTCATACAGGAAACTGATGAGACAGTTGGGCTGGAAACTTGGAATTCCCTTATGTCAGGCGATTTCATCATATTTCTTATTTCATCAGTCAATAAAAATGCATAATGACACATCTAAAGCAGATTTTACTATCTCTTAGTCAAACTTTACTTTACAAGAAGGCGAGGACTTTTCTTTCCTTTTCATGGACTAAATTTGCATTTAGAATCTGAATGTAGGCTAAATGGTACGAGCTCAGCTCAGTTTATGCAAATCTAATCGCATTCACATTTTAGGAGGATGTAGTTAATTTAAATCAAATCATTGCACTCAGATACTGCAAACCATTAAACAGTGGTTGAGCTTGTAGGCTATTTTCACTGCAGACATTTCACCTTGTTACAGCAGCAAAATCACACGAGCAAATAATGAAAAGCTGGCGACATTCCTGGTGATATAAAAACTAGCACTGTCGGTCTTCAGAAGAAGCTATTTTCCATCAAATATTAATTCAATGGTTTTATTGGTCATATTCTGCAACATACACTCGCTGGCCATTTATTATGTGGAATAACATTCAACTGCGTGTTTACACAAACAGCTACTCGGCCAATCACATGGCAGCTACACAGTGTATGTAGTCATGTAGACATGGCTAAGATGAGTTGCTGCAGTTAAAACCGAGCATCAAAATGAGGAAGAAAGTGGATTTAATTGACTTTAAATGTACCATAGCTGTTGGATGAAAATGCTTGTCACAGTAGAATGGGCAAACTGGTTGGAGATGACAGAAGGGCAACAGGAAATCAAATAACTACTTGTTCCAACCAAAATATGCAAAATAGTATCTCTGAAGACACAATACGTCAAACCATAAACAGGATGAGCTACAAAAGGAGGAGGCTACATCAGGTTTTGCTCCTGTCAGCTATGAACAGAAAACTTATTGTTAGAATACACATAGACTCACCAAAACTGAACAACAGAAGATGGAAAATCTGCCAAAGTTTAGATTGGAAGGTCAAAGTTTGGCATAAACAACATAAAATCATGGAACCATCCTGTCTTGGACCAACAGTTCATGGTGTAATGATGTGGGGGATATTTCGTTGACACACTGTGAGCCTTTGACCATGTCCATCCTTTCATGAGCACAGTGTAGCATCTTCTGATGGATGATGCACCATGTCACGAAGCTCACATCATCTCCAACTG
This sequence comes from Telmatherina bonti, assembly GCF_933228915.1. Lineage (NCBI taxonomy): Eukaryota > Metazoa > Chordata > Actinopteri > Atheriniformes > Telmatherinidae > Telmatherina > Telmatherina bonti. The sequence continues at coordinate 28,905,747 of NC_136615.1, forward strand.
CTTTATTGAACACAACGATCTCAATCCAATAGAGCAACTTTGGAATGTGATGGACATTGTGGATGTGAAGTCAACAAATCTGCAGCAACTGTGTGATGCTTCATGTCGATATGGAGAAAAATCTTATAGACATGCTTCCACCTTGAATCTATGACACCAAGAATTAAGACAGTTCTAGAGAAAAATGTGGTCCAAGAAAATTAGGAAAATCTAATAAATAAACCAAAGAGTGTAAAGAAAAGATGCACAATTCTGTGATACAAAAATGTTTTTTCGAAAGTAACCATTCAAACCATTCACTCTTAAACAGTTTAAATTGCTTTTTATAAAAGATAAAAAAAAAAAGGGGGAAAAAAAGACAGTGTGGTGATTTATACTTATTGTTCCTTGTAAATTAACATTTTCTGTGTCCTGCTCTCTAGCAGAGCTACCAGACAGAAAGGAAAATAAATTGTTTTCATCATTATAACGATTCCGTCATGGCCTTTTAAAATGGGGTCTAGAGATGCAACTCAACAAGATACATGTCATCCAGAGTGAGTCAGCTCAGGAGGATCCAAGCCGAATAACACCACGTAGCTACCTCTGCAACATCCAATTACCATTGAAAGTAATCTGCTAAATATAAACCACACAGGTCTCCAACAGCCTCTCAGACAATAACACACATCTTCAACAAATATACCATGGTAAGAAAAGAAGGAGATGATGTCCATTAAAGCGTATCAGAAAAGAGAATAAATTTACAATCCTTGTCAAAACAACCCTCCAGCTTCAGACAGACAATGAGAACAACAGCCACAGGATCCTTTTCAACAGATGGAGCTATAATGAGGGTTTATGTGGTAGAAACCACAGATAGAAAGTTTTAAGAGAAAACCTGAAGTTCAGCACCTATTCAGTGTTTAAAGTCTCTTTCCAGCAGTTATTTAATCCCATTAAAACACATCTGTATCTATAAAAATGTCAACGTGTTTGACACAAAAACCGCTCTTATTATTACAATTTGATTGGATTCCTTAAATGATGGTGATGCATTTTGGCCTTTTCTTCTGTTTATGTTACAATGCTCTGCTATGCATGTGTAGTACCAGGGTGACTCAGCTGTTAATGCTTGAACCAGACTAAATTGTATAAGATTAAATGCAAGTGAAAGTTTCAGAATGCGAATGTAATGACTTTCTCTGACTTTCAGCAACATTAGAAAGATATTTGAGCAGTGGGCAGCGTCCTCGTCTCAGTTGGCTGCTTACGAGTCTCAGCCACTAGCTAAGCTTGCTAATGAGCTTTTTGGCTGAATGCTCAGCAAAACTGGCACATTGGCCAGGTATAGCTACACAAGGCTCCTACAAGTTAAGAGCCCCCAATTAGTTCAGCCAAGAGGTAGCTGAAAGGTGACCAATTGACCGGTAGCTGGCTTGCTAGCTTGCGGCGCCATTGGTTTTCATTAATATGAATTTCTGGAAAAAGCTAGCTTGATCGAACTTGTTCAACTAGCTTCACACTTCACCCCCCTGTTGTCCAGCAACGGAAGGTGTGACAACTCCAAAAGTTTTAGGCATTCTGATTCTTCCCAGGATTTTCCTCAGTTAAATTAACATTTTGAAAGCAAACAAAAATAGAAATATTACTTTTTTTTTTTAATTTATCCATTTCTTGAAACTGCAGACATGTTTTTTCAGCCAATAGACCCTTTATTAACTACTTAAAAATCCGTAAATATAAAATATTATACAATTTGAATGTCAATATATTTGGCTTTCTCACACTTCTTCTAAAGGGAGGTAAACAAAAAAAAAAAAATACTAACATTCAACTGCTAAATGAAGCACAGGTTTGTCAGGTGGATTCAGAGGCACTTTCCATATGGGACATTACTTGATGTATGCATGTTTCTGACAAAGAAACTCACTCCTAACCACATAGACCCTGAGACACAGCTGTATTCTGCAAAAACATCTTCACACACATTAATAGCAACAACATAATTTTCTTTTAGGGAAGAAAAAACATTAAATTAAAGTAATATGCAACAAATTGAACACATTAATCCTCTCAGTTCTCAGCTTGTTGAGGCTTAGACCAACTTTTAGCTAATTTTGTCATTTTAATCCATCAGCTGTACAGTACCAAATGCACTGCTAACTGTAATTGTTGTTACATCAAATAAAATCAATTGAAAGCGCAAATATCCCTTTCAAAGATTTCATTTTATTTCCTGAGATCTCCTGAAATGCTCATTCTAGCAATAACTGACTGGAACGGGAGAAGTGGGCTTCCTGTTGCTTGCAAAGCACAGTGATGTGGAAAATGGATGTGTGAGCTTGACAGTTTGATTTCCATCCATGAAAACATTAGAGCATGCAAGTACTGTGAACATTTAAAGCAATTGGTACAAAGAGTTGCTGACAGTCCTTTTTACTGAGAGATGGCGAGAAGTCTTCCTTTGAAGGAGAATTACATCCACATGGCTTCACTTTACAACCAACCAGCCAATGCAGACACTTGGTGAGTGTTTAAAGTTTTCTACAGAAGCACCTGAATTGCCTAAAACTTCCTACTAAACATGATCATTTAACAGCAGTTAAATTCATCCATTATTTTCTTTCTTAATCCCTCCAGTATGAACTGGGTCTTCCTCATGGTTTTGCCCTGCTTGTGATACTCGAAAAAGATTTAAAGGAAGGCAACCAGGAGGCATCCCAATCAGGCACCCAGATAATTCCTTGCGGGGGTTCAGAAGCAAACCTCCCCAGAAGCTTGAACCCTTTGACCTAAGTATGTGTATAGCTGAGCCCAGACAGCCCCTGGAGGAAACTTCTGTCTGCTGCTTCTATCCAAAATCTCAACACAAAAGATGAGTGTTGGAAAGAAGATGGACCAGTAAAACAAAAACTTCCCCCTTCAGCTCTGCTCTCTTCTAAACAGATCAGTGCAAAGCCATCATTACTGCTGGTGCAGAACCTGTCTGTCAATCTCATGCTCCAAATTGCCATCAAATGTCAGCACAACCCTGAGAAATCTAATCTCCACTTACGTGAGACACTCTGCTTTAAGATTTAAATGAGCCGATACGAACTCAGTTTCACACCCCGCTGAAAATCAGTCCAATTTGAAAAAGCCAAGAGATTAATATTATCCGCAAAAAGCCGAGAGAAAACCCTAAAACCCCAAGACAGACACCATTTTTTACAGCTACTCATCCTTGAGATCCAGTCCAAGAAAACCATGAAAAGGATCGGTGGCATCCAGCATCCACTCTATATGTTGTTGCACCGCGGTTACCAGCACAGCTCTTACTTTGGTTGAACAGGGACCATAACAGTGGCTCTAGTACTACATATTTCCACCATGTCCCCCACAAAAACCACCAGGGAACATAGTTGTGAGTATTGTTCAGATCCACAAAACACATGAAGACCAGATGGGTCAGTTATGATCCTTTTAGTAACTCCAGAAAGATAAAGATCTGAACCGGCCATTGAACCATTTACTTCATTATAATTTCACATAACTTAATAAATAAAGGATATTTATATTTATATTGAACATACTTCTATGGATTATTAAGTATCTAATTCAAAAACTCCCATAGAACCAGTGTGGGAAGTCAGTAAGTCAGAGATTTTTATGTAATACCCATCATTTACATTTTTGTTTAAAAAAGCATCACATAGGTGGTATTTTCATTATATTAGCTGTAATCTAATCATTCAAACAGTCTTAGCTTGATTCAAATCATTACTGGTTTCACAGTTTACTGTTTCCACTAAGAAAAAAGCATAAAAAAAGAGTGTTTCTTTGCATTTTTCATTTTAACCAATGATAATAAAAGTCTGTGTTTTAGTTTTAATAATTTACTGTGATAAATGTTAATAATATAGAGAAACAATTAAATACTCAAAAACTTGAAGAATAATGGGCAACAAACATTTACTTTTGGCATTACATACCCAAACCAAATGGGAGAGATGGCAGATTTTTTTTTCCATGAATCCTAAAGCTGTAATCTTTAGGATTAGAAATCATTTCAAGAGTTAAGTGAAACCAAATAAAATAAAATAAAAAAAAAAAAAAAGAAAATAACCACAACTTTCATGTGATTCTCAGACATCAGTCCCATCAAAATGCGACAGAAAGACTTCAGATGATCTGGCGTTTCTACATACTGATGTCAACCGTGCATTAATGTTGTGCATCATTTCTCCCTGCAGGAAAGCATTCAGGAGAGTCACATAAACTGTCTGAACGTTCGGCTGTTTGCTCCAACTTCCACCTGTGTTGTGGCTACCAGGGAAGCTAATTAAAACAAGATATTAATTCACTCAGCTGTGGTTTAATAAGTAAGTGGGGGTTCGGCACACACAAAGAGACACTTGAGAGAACGTGGTTTAATAACTCACTGACAATGTCAAGATGTTTCCTGCCTTTCAGCAGGCTGATGTGAAGAGGAAACGGAGGAAATCTCTTACAAGCTGAGTCACAAATCACATCAGAAGCATCATTACTGGTAGCATCTGCAACTTCGTCTCCACGATTTATTTTCCTTTTCATTCAGAATTTGTCCCATGACTCAAATCTGACAGTATGCAAGCTTCACAGTTTATTTAATATTCTAATCATAATGATGAATGGTTTTAGGATCGCCAGCGTCAGCCTTTCTGTTAAACAGAAAATTTCATATTTTCCTTTTCCACACTGTTGAACCTTGTTTAACGAAGAAGAGAGGAGGATAAACTTCCTGCTATAAACCTTGATACAATAGGATGGTGAATAATGGAAGCATAATTAAGCTTTACCCTTAAGGAAATGTTTTATTCTGACCTTTCCAGCACACATATATCATCTTTTGTTGCCTTTTATAGGCAAGTCATTTGTGATGTCCAGTAAGGAAATTTAACGTTGATGGTGCCGAGCCCAAGAAATAGCTTTAAGTTCTCAAGGACAAAACTGCAGAACACTTAAACCACATTAGACTAAGTTTCCAGTCTAACCTGCACTTTGTGATGAAGGTCGAAGTTGCTGCACCTACGAATGTAAACAAACTTTATAGCTGCAGTTTCAGATGAAACTAACCTTTAGCCTCAGTGTAAGTGAACGCAGCATGTTCACCTCTAAAAGTTGTTCGTGAGCAACATTTTTTGGCACATTACTTTATGAAGTATTGATGTATTTTAGGATTGTTGTATTTATTTGTTCCTATAATTTATTATGGTTATTCAAACTCCAGTGTTTTGCTTATGGGGATCCTCGGGGACGCTGCCTGCTTGGGCTGGGGGTTGTTGGTAGGCCGGTCGCAAGAAGCGATAAGTCAGTTTTGAGCGTTTTGAGCGTTTTGAGCGTCAAGTGCGGCAGGTTTCCAGTCTATGTGGAGGCGCGGCAAGGGGGCATCAAGCTTTCTCGTGTCGTGTTTTGAGCGTCGTGTCAAAAACCAGAGATGGAAAATCTGAACTTTGGCCGCTTGACGCGGGGCATCAACCAATCAGAGCGATCAGCTCGCAGCTCCTGGAGGATTTCTGTGGTGAACCCAGACACGGGGCTGAGACGCCAATGTTACTGATTTGGCAACGTAGCAGGACATGTTGCCTAGCAACGCTTTGTTTGGGTCAGGGGTTGCATTAACAGTGACTACTACTGCCCTACGACAACGTTCTCTAGCTATGTTTATTAAATAAAACCATGCCATCGCTCTACTGAATCCGCCATCATTCAAACTGACCGGAAGGAAAGTTCCGCCTTTCCTCCTCTTTTCCGCCGCGTTTTGTCGCTCACTCCAGACAAGCGGCAAACGCGGCAGGAGCGTTTTGGCCGTTGGATGCAAAAGTGGCAGTTTAGAGCGGTTTTGACGCTCAGAACGCGTTTGGTCTGAACACACCGTGAGAAAAAATGTACGCAACTAGTTTGCTGGATGCAATAATTTTGATTTATCTTTGTTTTCTCGAGTGCCACATTTGTTTTCAGACAATATTAACTAAATACGGCCACACAACAAGCTTCCATCTGCACATCAACTGCAGTTTTTGCAGGTGGGAAAAAAAGATCTTAAAAGGCTAGCTCCATCTTCCTGACAGTCCACGATCACTGGGGTGTTTAACCGACAGATTAAATACAAACAGGACAGTGCAACATGGTGTGCACTCAGACAGCGTGGTTGGTAAAGTGATGCTGCCCTTTAATATTGTTAAAAAGGCGACATTTTAAAAAATGTTGCAAACATTTCACAGCCGTTATGAATCACCTGGATAAACATACGTGTCACAAACGGCAATTCCGCAACCTTACAATAACATGAATGTTGACATATTGAAGGCGTTTAAAGACATTCAGTTTTACCATTCAAGCTCTAGTCATGTCTAAACATGTCCCCTGACACGCGCTTCACCATACTCTATGTAACTGTGTTACATGGTATTTGGAGACCATATGTTCCAGGTAACCACGTTGCCAAAACCCCAGGAGAAATCCTGATCTGTTTTAGCAGACCGGGGACTGGATGAGTCTAGTTTGCACATCAAGCTAAATGTTCTTTAGAAATTAAAGTATATTGATCTTTAAAAAGGGTGTCATTGCATTATTATGGCATTATTGTTATATTAGTTGAAAATGGTCTCAAAATGACAATAATCACTTGGCACAATATTATCATTTATCGCAATAATTTCTGAGACAATTTATCGCACGGCAAAATTTGTTACCGTCACAGGCCTAGTTGTTGCCATGGTGACTGCCCCTGTCTGGTCTTACTACAGTGTGGCTGGATGCCAAAGATATTGTTTCCTTACATCAATATTGAGTCAGATGTTTATTAGCTAATATTACAGTAAATACACTATAAACTCTGCAGATGTAATAGTGGCAATAATGAAGTAAATAATAAATAATGACAGTATTTTATTGTGAGTAATGTGCATGTACAAAACAGTAGTTGTAGTTGGAGATGTAATCGATGATGCTGCATTCATACAGCATCATCTGCCGACTACGTAATGCCCATCACAGGATTAATTAAACAAGCTGAATGTACTGTGATGTAGTAATCTCTGGGCTGTATTACATCTTAGCATTGTTTTCTTTGTATGTTTTATTAAACAAGACATTATCTGAGAAAATACGGGCCAAGAATGCGTCTGAGTTATGTTCAGATAATCTAAACTGCTCTAGACCCAGATCAGCTCGTCCAGACCAGAGTCCAGACTAAACATGGGCAAACAACAGCTGTTAAGCTGCTTGTCCATCAGGACAAACCAGACCAACAGTGGAGATGAAACTTTCAGCAACTGCAGACACTTTTACATCCAGGTTAAAAACATTTTTTGTGCCTTTGCATGAAATCTGCACGTTAACTTTTAACTTGTCTAAACCGCTGCTTGTTTTTATCATTTCCATTTAATTCAGCAATTTTACATGACTTTAGCACAATTTTAAGCATTGGAGATTTTGTTTTTCTTCTTTCATAAATAGCCTATATAAATATATATTTCTAAACACCCTGAACGCCGCTGTCGTGCTTTTTGTGTGTCGGTTTAACCACTTTTGTACATTTAGTACAACTCCGCAGAACGAAACTGTTTCCATGAAGACATTTAAAAAGTTTTTTTCTCTTTCCTGTCTTGTGTTTCTGCGTTTTTAGTTACAGCATTTCATGGAAAATTAGTCCGTGAAGAGGTTTGAAAATGTGAATTTACAGCTGATGGATGATGTTTCAATTATTTAGTCATGTGTCATCTTCTCACCATATAAGTGGAAAAGATGGCTACCTGTCACATGTGCCATGTTCTCAGCTTATAACTGGAAAAGGTGGCTACCTGTCACATAAATAGTTCATGAAAAGATGATTCAGCAGAGCTTATTTTAAGGTAGCTGAGATTTACATCCTGTTTATTAAACCTGTTTGTAAGGGACACGTCCAGAGGCAAAGTAGACTATCACATCAGATAACGTGACTATTTTAGTATGGATGTGTGTCACGCTGACAGTCTTTAAAAGTGTGTGTGTGTCAGTAAAAAAACTGTGCTTCCACGTGGCCGTGAAGAAGAAGCAGCAGAAGAAAAACATGAGTTCAGTTTTCCTCTGTTTAATGTTTCACATCAGCAGTCAGGTCTGTGCATAGATCTGCTTTAAAAATCACCATTTGCAGCTGTGTTTTTTTTAAGATTTTGGGTTTTTTATTAGAGCCAGCTGACATTTATATCTCCTGCTGTAAAGCGTGCAAAATGAATGTTTGCATCACTGTTCATTGATGCTGTTATCGCTCAGCAACACCAGTCGGATTTACAGAGAACCTTAAACAAACAACTGTGCTGTTAAAACTGTTTTAAAACCAGACTGGCAGAATTAAAGATTTAATTTTTGTGAAAATGCAGTAATTTTATGTTTATGTGTAGTTTAACTGCTTCTCTGCTCTGTGGTCCTTTACAGAAATTCAGAACACACAACAGGGAGGGGCAGGAGTGCCTTGCAGGAGAGGTTTAAAGTGCTGTATCGAATTGACTCTGAATTGGCTCTCTGGCTGCAGCAAACCAAACCAGGTCTGAGCAAAAACCAATTCAGAATTGACTTCAGTTGGTTGAAACGGGGGTGAAAGGATGTAAAACAAGCACATTTTTAATGGTGGAAATCAAAGTTGGGAACTTTGTGCTCCAAAGAAAACGACTGTTGCTGCATTTAAATGTGTGTAACATCAGCATGATGTCCTGCAGCCATGACCGACCCTGGTGGCGTGCATGAAAAAAAAAGAAAAAGATTAAAGCTTTGGTTTGGATTTTGGAATCAATAACCAGTGTGTGTTTGACTGCCACTTCATTCTGTCATGCAAAATACAAACAAATCGATCCGTGAGATGTGTGACATGGAAAGAAATGAAGTTATAGAAGAAATTCATGAAAAAAAGCAATAAACCTAAAAACATTAAATTAGGATTTTTTGGAGGTTTCTCCAACACAGTAAAATCTAGCATTACTTAACAATAAATTTGTGACCTTAAGGGGGGAAAACCCAGCTAAATATAATGGAGGTTGTGTGTGACTGAAATCATTTGTTGCTTCAGAGTGTCTCTGAATTTGGAACCTTGCCATGGACCTTTTTCCCCATAAATCAAACCTCAATGGTCCCATTACAAAGGCAGCGAAGATAGAGGTGGCCTATGATTACCATTCGCTTTGCTGGAAGAGGCTGAAACAAGTGTGTAATAAGGCAGCATCCAGTAATACACGTGAGTCAGCATGGACATGCACAAAGTTAACACAGTAATACAAAACTGAAGCAAACTCAGCTTGTAAGCTCACATTAAATGTTTCATATTATTAATAATGGTCTCTTGCCCATGTGCCGTCCAATACACAGCTAGCATAACTCTTAAATTAAGCAAAAAAAGTAAACATGACAAGCACATCTGTGGTTGTTTTGCTTCTGTCTTCAAAATGAATATGGCAACATAATTCAGTTAGTCAGTCATTTTTGTAAGGGTTGTGGGGAAGCTGAAGCCTATCCCAGCAATCAGGGTACACCATAACCTGTACATAAAAGATTGATGGAGCCTCCATGATGTCTCCTGTGGGTTTTTTGAAGAGCTGAACTGAAGCTTATTGAGTGGTTCCCACAGTCACCATCTTAGCACCATCATGTGCATCTACTCTCCCGGAAAATACAAAAATGGGCAAAGAAGTAGAGCCGAGAGGGGAGTAGTGAGCGAGGGGGTGGATGATTGACATCTAGCGAATACCGAAATGCCTGTGGCTAAGAGCTAAACAAGTTAACCTGAAGCTAACCAAAACTAACCAGCTAATGGAAGTGAGCGGGCTAAAGCTAAGTTACGTTGTTAACTGGCTAAAAACTGTGGTTGTTCTACATTCCTACTTTTAAAGCGGGATATCTGGTACCTGTCAATCAAAAGGACACGCCCCTAATTATTTTGAGATGAAACTGGTGATAAATTTTGAAAAGAATTCACTCCCTCCACAGTTGTATGAAAGTAAACCTGACCTATTAAACTTAAAATGGTATTTGGCACCAGGCTGTAAACATGTTTATTTCTGCTGTGAAGTTGGTCTTTTTAACATGGGAGTCTATGGGGATTTGCTCTGTTTTGAAGCGCCTCATGGATGAGGGAGGAACAGCAGTTTTATGCACTTAAAAGTAGGTTTTACTTTTAACCGCCGGAAGTTGATGTAACACCCTGGACAGGTTGGCAACATGATTCTGGCCTCCAAATGAGTTTTAAAAAGTCAAAATACACAAGAAAATATCATGAAACATGACATTCAAAGGCCATTTCCAGGAAACATGTTAAGGATTGGAACACACCTCAAAAATCAGGGGTGGGAAACTCCCGTCCTCAAATGCTGCATTCCTGCAAGTGTTGAGTTTCCCTGCTGCAACACACCTGACTCAAACCAATGGCTAATTACCAGACTTGTTCAGTTTAATGCCAAGCTCTGCACAAGTCTGCTAGTTAAGTCTGATGTGAGTCAGGTCAGTTGCAGCAGGGAAACTTCAAACACCTTTCCTCTGACATAGGAAGAGCATTCTCTGTTTAGTCTGCATTGTAAACTCTGTATTTAAAGTACTAAATATGCTTCTGAACATAAAGCTCTGAAACTGCATTTCTGGCTAGAGTTAATGGCACATTGCTGTCCATTATACACAGTCTTGCTGTCCTCATTGCCCTGCAGAGTCCCGAAGCTGAGAAAAGCACTTCCCAACTTTCCTTTCCAGCCAGGGGCATCCTGACAGCAGATTGCTGCTTTAGGTTTTCACTAGTTTTAGATGCACTGGCCATTTTGAACACAAGTGTGGCTGATTCAGCAAAGAAATACAAATGGACCCCATCAAAGAAAGAGAGAAAAACAGAGAGAACACAAAGGCTCAAGATAAAATAAAAATCAACAAGGAGCTGAACTTTATTGGCTAAAAAGAGTTCAGAAAGGAGACAGGGTGCAAGATGGATGCTGAACTTGCCTTTGTTAGCGGTCGCCAAAGTGCAAAAATCTACTGATGTCCAGTAGTTTCGCTTTAAAAGTAGAAATCACTGTCAGAGAACATCGTTCCAGGCGATGCTTTGTCCTCATGAGGGCGACAATCCTGCCACTTTTTCCTGTATGATCCCAATTCTTATCCCCCGGAGTGGGACCTTCCCACCTCAAGTTAATTTTCAGCCAATCAGCGTTTAATCAACACGTAACATAAAAGCCAAGGGCTCTGTAGTGTTAGCTTTGTAGGGGACAGCGCATGTATCTGTTCATGCTCTAAAATCCGCCAGAATCCTCCAGCTGGCAAACACTGCTAGCCACAAGGAGTGCATGTGCACGACTCAAAGTTAAGTTTGGAGATGAGTCACACGGCGTTCATGTGAGACATTTTTCTCAGAAAATAGTGGAAAAATTAACCAAACCAAAACTGAGGGGATGCAGAAACAGGAGGTAACAAAAAACTAAGGCTACGTTCACACTACAGGCTGAAGTGACTTAAATCCGATGTTTTTGCCCCTATGCGACCTGTAACCGATCTTTTCTTAACAGTCTGAACGACACAGATCTGATATTTTCAAATGCGACCCAGGCTGCTTGGATATGTGGTCCTAAATCCGAAATGTATCTGATCTTTTGCCATGCGACTTCAGTCTGAACGGTCAGGTCGCATTAATCCGACCGACGCGTCATTGACACACAACAAACGTCATTATTCTGCGTTTGTTGTTTATGAACTTTGTTTATGAACTCTTTATCGGTAAATGCGCTCACATCACTCTCCCACCAATCCTGACTGCGACTCCGTACCCAAACGTTTCTCTCTACAGTTGTTGCTGCCACAGCTCCACAAAAGGCCTCGACCAAAACTTTTACTTTCCTCTTCCGTAAACTTCTCCTTAAAACGAACCCATTTACAACGTTGTGGCTACAGTTGGACAAAACTCTTAACTTTAATTTAACTTTTACGGTTGGACAAAACTTTTAAAATAGCAAGTGCTCTGCTGCCGTCCATATTTACTTCCACAAACACAGAGACGTCACAAAGATGGGACGCTTCTGGTGCGCTTGAGGTTCACACAGGAGATCACATGCACGTCACATTTGATCAGAAATGTGAACGGACTTTCAAAAAAATTCGGATTTCACAAAAACATCCGATAAGAGCAGCAAGCCCTGCAGTGTGAACGTAGCCAAAATGAACCAGCAACGAGGAACGGAAGCCAAGCGGTATAAATCCACAGGAACAAAACCAGACACGGGTGACGTGAATGAACTAAACGAGACCAGGTGAACGAGTGAACAGGAGACCAGACAAGAGGGAACTAAACAAGAAAAACTTCCAAGTAAAACAGGAAACCAGAACTAAGATAAACGCATGAAGCGTCACATCATGACAGACACAACGTAACACTCTGTAACACACCTGCACTTCCACTAACTTACAATGTTTTTTTGCACGTGTTCCTGTACGTGCAACTCTGCACACGTGAGTATTTGACAGCATTGACAAGCGGCTCTATCTGCGGTCAGGCAATGATGATTTTATGGCCCCTGCTGCCTCCCCCAACCTAATCCATTTCTCACTGTGCTGGTGGACTCTAATGGGCCAACACCGGGTGATCGGTTAGGAGAGGATGTTCTCCCCCGGCACAGATATTGACTCCATTGACAAACAATGACCTCAGAGCCTGGCCTACTTCTGGGTGCATTTAGAGTAACAGTGCACAGCTCAGGGGGGCAAGCCGATAAAACCCCAACAAGCTCAGTGTGCTAAACAAACAGGCCGATGACGTAGACATCAGGACAGCAATATCTGCACGTGGATTTGGGTGTATATATATATATATCCAGGTTGCCTTTGAGCTCCATCTCCCCGTCTGTCAGAGCAGAGAAAATTTATTGAGGAAAAACAACTCCACAGTCTGAATTCATGATGCTGACTGCAGCATCTCCGTCCTGATTGAAATACAGTGATGCTGTTTTTTTCTTTAGACTGAGCAGCTCCAAAGTCTTCCTTCCTGTCTGCACGCATGTGTCACTCCTCCATCCATGGCAGGATTTGTATTCCGAGGACTAGAAACCAAATCACGGCGACAGCCAGCACACTCTGATCAAACCCACATTTTTAGACCAGATCATGTTGATCAGACAGACGGGGAAGTGGTGCAAACACGGTGGATGTGGATGAGGTGGTCTGGGATTCTGATCAAAGTCAATAAAGGAAGGGCGGCAGTACACAGAGGACAGATGTAAAATAATTGCAGCTAATTGTGCCAAATTGGCTGTCAACCCTAAACGCATTGTTCCAATCCATTTTAATCCTCAAGACACGCTGTATTCCAGCACATTCTGTCGCTCACTAAGCTGACATGAAAGACAATAGACTGACTATGGCTAGAGGATTATAACCTCCTATAATTTTTATTAATGCATTAAAAATAAATGTAAAATAAAAAGGTATAATACTTTTTAATTATTCCTAATTTCAAATGCTCATAGCTGAACACTAGATTGAAAAATGATGGACTGATGTGTTTTTCAGATTAACTCATCATTTTGAGTTTTACTTAAAGACCCCTTTACCCAAATTTCTGACCTTAAAACTCCACTTTCAGGACTTTTTTGATGACACTGAAACATCCATCGTGTGCATTTCTAGAGCTGCTGCTACTCAGCAGCGTCCCAAAGCTGAGAAACCGACTCTTTTACGACTTTTTCATCCAAGACGTGACGTGACGCTGCAGCAGAGTTTCGCTTCACAGAATAATAAGGAACTAGCTGGTTTGAACATGCAACTTTGCTGATTCAGCAAAGAAACGCAAGAAGGCTATAAGTGGGAAAGAGACAAAACGAGTCATCGTAAGATCGTCTTCTGCTGGCTGGAGAGAGCTAACAGGTCAGGTAGGATGCAAGATGGATGCTGAATTAGCCGTCAACAGAGAGGCACATGACGGGCAACATGGCAAAAGTTCTGTAGTTTGTCTTTAACACATGATGGTGTGTCATGAACTAATCTGCAGTCAGTCTCTGTTGCAGCCGATGATCAGTGAAGCAACCAGACAAACTTTGAGGAAGCTAAACTGGTGGCCAGACTCAAGGATATGGAGCGTGCTGAACTCGGTTTCATACTTTCTGGGTTCAGTCTCAGCCCAGTTAAGTTGAGTCGACTTAAAAAAAATGAAGTAATGTGGAACAAAAACTTGAGTTTATTTAACTTTTCAATGAAGTGAAAGAGCTGCTTTAAGTACAACACACCCAGTCATGTGTTGATGTTACTTCAAACCTTTTGTTTTTCTCTATCTGTGAATATTAATTACACTTGAATGAATTCACTTGATTCCAAGTTATATAAAAATCTTTCACAGTATCAGCTTTTTTGGTTATTCAAAGGCTTAGAGTACATTACATTAAATCTTAATCAAAAATATTTACTATTTTGTTTCCCAGTGAAAGTATACTTTTTGTATCATACATAAAAATGTCATAAACAAGAAAATCAGACATGAAACATGCCTTCTTGTTTTATTTTCCCTATATACTGCATAAGCTGCATCGGTTTCAGTAAACAAGTGAAGCTACATGTTACGTGCATCACTTGCAGTTGTATAAACTTGTCATCCCTGTTATCTCCAGGTGTTTCCAAGAAGCTGAAGTAGAGATCTGCCTAGCCTGGGCTTTATTGGCTGGTTCAAATTCAGATGCTCCAATCAGCACTAAAGATCACCCTTTAAAAGAGCAGCACCTGGAGGCCATAATGCTCTTCTCTTTGCCTGTGTTTGTTAATGGCATGGTGGAACAGGTATGTGGGGAGGCATGAGGACCAGGTAAGTTGGGGCGCCCTTTACATTTCCACACGTAGAGAAAAAAAACTGTATAGGCACACTAGGGCTAGAGGCTGTTGCCACCCCTTGTATACGTTTTGGTCAAGCTGGTTATTAGATCAGTTAGATAGGAGTTTATTTGGTTTTGTTTTCGTTTACAGGTACAGTCTGAGTTAGGCCTCGTTTTGTTTTATTGTTTTCTTTGATTTTGGCACAGCCTCTCCCACAGGTTCCATAATCCTGCCATATCCAAGACCTGTAAATAAATGTGACAACCCTCTATACTTGTCTTGTCTTCCTCTGTGGTTGTCAGGTTGCACCCCTCCCAGGGGACGTAACACTACAGAATATGACCTGCCTTTACATTCTGTCTTACATTTCAAACATATGGTCTAGCATGTTTGAAGTGAAGGTGAAGCCAAACATTTGCCTACTTATTGCTTGGATAAAAAAAAAAAAGTATGTTTCAAATTGTTAGTTTTGTTGCCTTGGCAACAGCTTTACCATCCTTTTATTGCAAATTCAGCATAACCAATGAAAACAAGTTGAATGCAACATCTCTGCTCTCCTGTGCAGAAATCCTCCACATTTACTTTTGCATTTCCGATTATTAACGTGCACATGTGTGCATGATGTACATGTTGTATTTGTAGTCTAAAATCAGTGAAGCGCTATGCATGACACATGCCCAGCCTCACAACACACCAACAGAGAGTGAGTGAAATGTGTGGACAGATAAGAAAAATCAGCGATTTGAGATTTTATGAGAATTACGGCTTATGTGCTGAACGCCATTCAGCAAGAACGCCTGCAAATTGCAACTGCAAGCTGTCGAAATTTTATAAAATAGCTCCGAGATGGAAATGAAGCTGTAGACTAGGGCTGCATCTAACGACTATCTTAATAGTCGACGAGTCACCGACTATTCAAACGATTAGTCGACTAGTCGGCTTTAATTATGTGACAAATGATAATAAACAGAAGAAAGATTGGTATTGCAATAAAAAAATAAAAAATCTCTTTTAATCAACTTTGCTGCTGAAAGGCAGGTTTACAAAATGTAAACAAAAATGTCCTGTATTATAAAAACAGTGCTCAGTCAGTATAGACATATATCCATAAATAAATAAATCTCTGTCCATTTTCTCCAAGGACAGAGAAATGTTGTTTTTTTTTAAATGATAAATAAATGATAATAAAATCAAGTAAACACTTCTTTTACTCTAAACCAAGGGCAGGCACATCAGAAGCAGTGAAACAGTAAATAAAACTTGTTTTGTGAAGTACATTCATGGTCAACTGCACAGTTTTGCAAGAGATCTTCACGATTCAGTCTGAAATCGAACGGTTTTAATGACATTTATAGCTGAAAATGAAGCATTCAGAGTTGTCCAAAGAAACTGAATGAAATGAGTGGCCACATCTCGCAGATGAGCATCTCTAAGACTGACTCTGTGGGGGCTGTGTTGCAGGGTCTGCTTCCTCTGCAGAAAGGGATCCATGGAGGCTCTCTTCTTCGGACTGCATGCATTTAATTTAAAATATTTTATTCAGTCAGTCGGACAATATATTTTATTTTTGATGTCTCAGTCTCCCAGTGCATAGAAAGTGATAGATGAAACAGTTCATTTAAACACCTGACGTGTTTCCTCTTTAAATGCTCATACATCACCGACATGCTGCCATGATAAGCAAGGTCTGCTTTGCAAACCTGTGGTCCCTTGTCCAGGCTTAAATTTTCCCCAAACTTGAGACGTTTTGGTACGCGTTGTTGCGGACGCCGTCATTTCTGTGTACATTACCACACAGCAGAGATGCTATTGCACATGCGTGGGAGTCGGCAGAGATTATAATGAAGTGAGATGCTTCACTCTGTTGAAAAAAACGCGTCTGGCGACAATGAATTCAATTGTCGACTATTTTCATTGTCGACCCCCCCCCACCCCCGCGAGCAGAGTGTTCATCAGCATGTCAACCACCTAAAAAGAAGAATATCAACATTTTTAAGTCTTCCAGGAATAACAACTGTATCTCTTACATATATCTGAAAAAAGGTAACAGCTTCTGTACTTTTTCAGTCTAATGTGCTGCAAGTAACTTTGAAAAATCACGTCCCAGTAAGGAAACCTTAAAAACCAGAGAAGATTAAAAAGAGTAACTTTTATTAGTCTGAGATGTGTTTCTGATGCAGGATGAATTCTGATGCAGGATGAATGATTTATGGTTTTCCCTGAAGTGACAGTTTTCTGGGAATCCTCCATCTCATGAGGTCTGAGAGTGCGTGGTGGTTGGACGAGGGGTGCAAAACAAGTCCTAGCGAGTCCTCATGCTAACTCACTACTAGCAGTTATCAGTCGCTTTGGGATTTATGATTTATACATGAGAAAATAAATCAGCCCTGCGATGGACTGGCGAGCAGTCCAGGGTGTACCTTGCCTGTCGCCCAAAGCCAGCTGGGATAGGCTCCAGTTTCCCCGCGACCCTGAATTGGATTAAGCGGTTTAGAAAATGAAATGAAATATGAAAGAATGAAAATAAATCAAATAAAGTAACTTAACATCCTCCGCTGCAGCACAAACACTAAAATCTGCTCCAGACAAAGCTGCTTCCCAGACTTTTTTTTTTTTTTTTTAAGTTAATCTGATTAGCCGCCGGCTGGTAGTTCATATCCAGTGCAAAAGACAGACACTGGTTTAAATCCGTTCAATTCAGCTTTATTAGTATAGAACTACTTCATACTTCAAGTCATAATAAATAGCCTAGCTAAGAAAAACCAACAGTTTGCATCCAATTTTGACTTGGATCCAATCCCCCATCCTGAGCTGCATGAGGCGACAGTAGGAAGGAAAAAACTCCCTTTTAACAGGAAGTCAGCCGAACCCGGGGAGGGCAGCTATCTGCCTCAACTGGCTGGGGAAATCAGAGAAAGAAAGAAGGAAAAAAAGAAAAGTTATCTAGTAAGACAAATGCCTGGGAGTGTGAGGATTAATCAGCATCCAGCAGACTGAGAAGCTCCACAATATGTAATCATATGAAGAAGAAAAGAACAGCGCAAAGAGACATAAGCAGGTATGTGATTAAACAAACGTTCCGATATGAAGGAGCACCGGTTTCCTGCTTTGCGTAGACAGTTTAATTAAATTTAAGCCCTCCTGTATTTTATCACAGCTGCAGGAAAACAAAGTCTGAATCCTCTTTTTTTTCTGCTTTAATCAAAACGCACCTTCAACATGAGACTCCTGATCTCGTCTATCTGACAAAGGGAAAAGCAGCTGCGAGTGCATGAGGGAGGAAGCCTGACAGGAAGCCAGGAAAAGGAAAATAACACTCCACCGAGTCCTCTTACTGCATATTTGACTGGCCCTTTAACCACCAACATTAAAACAGACACATACGTTGAAGTTACACTGATTGAGCTGCTTGACTGTCCTGTACATCCACCCCTCCATCCCAACCCCGCCCCATGGGGCAAAACAGACTTCTATAAATAAGTCTTACCTTCTGTACTTTTAATGAACATACTCCATGCTGAAAATAATTCAGCTTTTACTGGATTTGCCTCTGAAATGGCAAAAACATCTGGAGACTTTCCCCTCAAGCACCAGATTAATTTACTCCTCTTAAATCATTAAAGACAGAAGTGTTCGCTCATCATGCATCAGTCAGCATATAGTGAATAAAATAAACCCAACATAAATCTCTTCAATATTCATTATAAAATAAAAAAAAACTCATTTTTGTGGTTTTTTTTCATTAAAACATCATCAGGTAATTAAATTTAAAGGGTTGAAATTTTGATTATTTTTCAACATTTCATTGTTTTAACCCAGAAAAAAGGAAAAGAAACATTTTTGTCATATTTTCACAGTCACTTTGTAAATGTTTTGAGAAACACTGAAGTTATTCCAGAGATTTATGCAGAAAGAAATTCAGCAAAAAGGTTTTAAACAGTTTTGAAAGTTGGCATTTTTGTTCTTCATGATGTAAGAAGCCTTTTTTCACAGTGATGTATCACTCTATTAGAAAAAATATAAGATTAAGTCCTGGCTGTATCAAGAAAAAGACATTGTTACAGAAAAGGATGCATTAACAGCCAGATTAGGAGGAAAAATTGCTCAAACAGACAAAAGAGGATTAAGTCCTGCATGCGGCCTCTTCTGGTGCCAGAAGTGCGTAAAATAGTCCAACAGTTTTCCTGTCAGGGCTCTAAATTAACCCCCGTTCTAAATTAAACCCACTAAATTCAATTTCGACTTACTGTCTAGCTCAGCAGGTGATAAATGAAGCAGATTATTTCTGCTTTGCCTTTTCAGTGCAAACACTACATCTCCCATCAACACTATTCCAGAATTTATCATCCATCCACCGGCTGCGTGCTCCTACGTGAACAAAGTGCAGCTGATTGAGGAAAAATGTGTAGACGACATGCAGAATATGACGCTGTTGGACGGCGTCAAGAATGAGGCCTGTTCCAGGAAGATAAAAAAAATCTTCTAAGCTTGAGTTTAAAGTAGATCATTTCAAACATTCGGAGCAGAAGTTACTTTGTTCTTTGTTAGAAAATGTTTGTTTTCTTCAATAAGAAACAAAAAACTTTAAAGGAAGATGTATAATTAACTGCTTTCAGCCGCAGTTATAATCTGCTATGAAGAAATTCTTATCAGCTGGTGATCAAAAAGTTCATTTAGTGCCCTCCTCAGAACTATTGGCATGGTAAAATAAGATAAAGGACATTTGACTTAATAATTAAACAGAAACTACATTCACACATACGGTTAAGTTTAACGGTGGCTTTAATTTCATGAGGCCATAGAATACTGTCTCCAGCTTGGTGATATTTGACTCCTGACGCTGATTTCTATCATGCAGTCACGTTTCTGGTGGAGGTTGGTGGGAAGGACCCAGATCCCGAGCTGGGAGCCAGGGATTCAAAGTGAAGAAGTTTTAATACTGAACTGAAAGACAGAGGACATGAAAGGCTGGACTGGACTGGACTGGACTGAACTTACAAACACAAGCTAACACAATGGACCAGCAATGAGAACAGAAACAAGGAGTATAAATGCAGGAAAACCAAACAGGACACAAACAGGTGAAGTGAATGAACTAAACAAGAGCAGGTGAATCTAATGAACAGGAACAAAGGCTGAACATGGAACTAAAGATACAAAACAAGAAACCAAAACTAAACGTACACATCCTGACATGCAGACTGTTGTTTGTCTTTAATCCATGTGGTTTCCTCACCTTCACTACGCCGCCTTCTGCCAAAACCAGTTAAATCCAGTTAAACATTTGTATACCGGAGTAATTTTAATTGAAACAACGTCATGCTTTTTTGTTATCGTTTTAATTCTTTACTCCTCTTAACGCTTCTCAATCCTCCTATTTATGACCCAGATGTCTTTGACTGATAGTATTTTGATTCATAAGGGCATCTAGATGGTTTGATGAGATTGAGGATTGAGACCTTCATCTCCATTGCTCACATCTCCAGAGGGAAAACCTATACAAATCCAGGAGTCAAGAGAATGAAATGTTTGGGTTAAGGGGGGTGCATGCAGATTATGAGGTTAGGGAGTCTAAAAACAAAAAGGGATTTGACAACAATAGATTAAATTGTTTACAATACTCTGACATGATAGCCAAATTCATGGAAACATGGAGATCAGCATGTAAAAACTGCATATAATCAAAAAACTGAAACGATTTTGAGCCCGAAGTCATCTGAAAATTTGTTACATAAACTTAAGCCCTCGTTGTCTCGTGGGCATTAACATAATACTGCAAACACACAAGCTGCTCCGTATAATACTACATTCAGGTAAACTGCTCAGCTTGCATAACATCGTGCAAGCCCTGGTAGCTTCCTTATAACAAACACAAACACCCACAGCTTCTGGTCTAATGACTCACATGCAACACACTCCATGAAAGCTTAAAACTTCTGTTACGTGATCGCACGGATGCAAACTGTCAGCAGTAAGTGCTGAAAGTGGGTGATGATGCTGCTGAGCGGCAACAAGGAGCTTTTATGATCAAATGAAGCAGAAGACCGCAACACTTTGCATTCATTTGTAACCCCTTGGGTTCAAAACGGCCGCCTCCTCGCAGTATTGAAAAATATAATGTTTTATGAGTCATATGGAGTTTCTGCAGGAGCTTTATCAGCTTCTACCTCAGGATTAAATTCTTCTCTTAAAGATGAAACTTTGAATTTTGTTGGTTTTTCATTCACGTTTCAACAATTTTTGCTCCAAATGTACAGAGTTTTATTAGTGTCTAAAAATCAACAGCAATAGTTTCATTGTTCCAGAAATATAAAGCTGATAAAAATACATCAAATCATACCAAAATGGGAAAAAAAAAGCCCAGGTATGCATGTCTATTGCAGCCAATGTAAGGCCTTCATGCTCTGTTACAGGAGTGGATCTCAAAATTCAATTCAACTAAATTCATTCATTCATTCATTCATTCATTTTCCGAACCGCTTAATCCAATTCAGGGTCGCGGGGAAGCTGGAGCCTATGCCAGCTGGCTTTGGGCGACAGGCAGGGTACACCCTGGACAGCTCGCCAGTCCATCGCAGTCAATTAAATTCAATTCAACTTTACTTATATAGCGTCAAATCACGGCAATGCCATCTCAAGACACTTTACAGACAGGAAAAAACATAATGAGACAATTCATAATAGCCTATATAAGGAAACCAACAGATTGAGTTGTAGGATCCAACTCAATCTCCCATCCTGAGCAAGTACACTGGCGACAGTGGGAAGGAAAAAACTCCTTTTTAACAGGAAGGAAACCTCTGGCAGAACCCGGCTCAAGGACAGGCAGCCATCTGCCTCTGCTGTGTGGGGGGAAGAGGACAGAAAGACAACAGACAACAGGAAAGATAAACAACAGGAACTGCTACTCCCGGCCAAAAATCTAAAAGAGACAAACAGTTTCAGTGACTAATGGTGTAAAGAATAGTTTTCTTTACTTTTTGGATATTTAGAAATGTTTCACTAAGTTTTATGTGTTTATTTAGAAAAGAAAGCAAAGAAAAATTTTCAGGGTTTTTTGTAACTTTATATTCATGACATAATTTCAACAATTCAACGTTAGCATCACTCACTGACTTTTATAGCCTCTTATCTTAAAGCTGGGGTTGGTAATCTTGCTCAGAGACATTTTTATTACTCTGGGTGAAGTGGTTCCTCTTCCTGATAGTAGTCTATACATTTTGTAATCATTAGCAATAAGAAATATAGTTAGACACCTCAGTTTACTGTAAATCTGTAAAAACGCTGACCAATCAAACTGTTCAGACCGAAATAGAGTTGTTCATTTCTTATATTTTGTAAGCTCTTCCCCCAGCTCCCCTCCTCCCCCTCTCGCAGCGCATACCTGATAGCCTCACCCTGCATATAAACAGCGTCTTAGGTTGAAAATACAAAGTAGTGAAGAAGAAACTCAGAAGGCAAACATGGCTGAGAAAATGCAGGATGGATTTCCCGACCCGGCTCGGTTTATTTTGCTCCTCCTGCTAAACAGCCGAGGAAGAGAAAATTGTTGGTGGAAAACGCTGCGAACTAGAAAAGCACTCGGAGAGAGCAAACCTCCGCCAAGTGCTTTAAAATATTCTTGTATCCAAACGGTTATCCGATCACCACCAAAATAAAATCAGTTCTTCCTTTTTCACAACTCCTGAAAAATTTAATTAAAACCCGTCCATAACTTTTTTTTTTTTTCTTTTTTTTTTCTTGAACACAAACATACGGAAGCGTATCCCTGCCACAGTCATGAAAAAAATATTGGATATATATATTGGATATAAAAAATATTTCGTTATGACGAGAAACTTTCTCGTTATAACGAAATACATATCTCGTTAAAACGAGATTAATATCTCGTTATTACGAGAAAGCTTCTCGTTAAAACGAGACTCATTATCTCGTTATAACGTGATAGGTTTGACGTCGCTTTCTGATATTTGATTCTAGTCTTGAAGGAAAGGAGGGAGAAGATGGAGAGGGATGTGGAGCCGCTTTATGCCTTTTTGAGAAGCCGAAATCTGTCCGAGGAACGCATTTTCACTCTGAGGAAAGACAAAGTAAGTCATGCTTACGAAGCCTAAATGAATTTAGCTGCATGCACCCATAGTGCAGTGATATAGCCTACAGCTAATAACGAGAGCTAGCTTAAAATGAAATGCACTTTGATGTCATGCTTGTAACATGTTTTTCCTATACAATGACGATCTGTGCTGCATAGTGTTATGTGTTTTACATTTTGTTTTGTGCGAGCACTGATCAGTCATTACAGAACCTAGCCTGAATGAAATGTTTATATCAGCTCCACCTTAACATAATCAGCCATATCAATTAGATATAAATTCATATGTGTAAAACCTAAAACGCATCATGCCATTAGCCGAACTAATGGTCATTACTATGGGATGAGTTCCTCCCATAGTCTAGTCACTGTGGTCAAGCCAGCCGCCTCTCGTTTTCACATAGTCAAGCTAGCCGCTCCTACATTAAATACGGTGCTGTGCTCGGCTTTGCGATAAAGGCGCAGAGACCGCTGCGCACAAACTATTTCCGGTTTACAAAATAAAGCGGTGAATTCTGAGATGTATTCATAACGATTTAAGCAGCTAAACAACATGAAACTTAAACTATCTACGCAGACATTGTTATAAGCTGTTGTAATTTTTGCTTAAGTCAGTGTATACACTGTTTTATATATTTTTCTGTAATGTACGGTAAACCACTGTTTAGTTTAATGTAGAACAGTTACTTTCTGTATGAAATAACCACAAATATGTATATATTTTTTGTAGATTGACATATCATCCATTGAAAGCATGGATGATGGCAGCTTGGCCACCTATATTCCCATCTATGGTGACAGAATTGCCATCCGAAGATTTTGTTCTGAGTACCAAAGAAAAGGTGTGAGGGATGCACAGCGACAGACACTGCTTCAAAAACTCAGACGAAAGATGGGAATTGACAAAGTACCAGAGGACCCTGACAAAGAAGAATGTGATGCAACTCAAACACACCCAAAGGCATATTTGAGGAATAACAAGCTGGCCGTGAGAAAGACTAGAAAGGTTGAGTTAGGATGGATACATGAGGGAAAGCAGCAACGCAAGAAAAATGGAGGTGGAACAAGGAGAGTTGATTTGCCGAAGGACGCAAAAAAAGCTGACATTTTAAGTGTTGCAAAGGAACTTTTCTTTCCAAATGGAAGCTCTAAAAAGGGAAAGCTGGAGGAGTTCACGTTTGATATTTTAGATTATCAAGAGGATGCAGTATTAGATGAAGACTTGACAGTTGGAGAACTTTATTCCTTACTCAAAATGGGCATGTTAAGATTTTATCTTTGTACAAGGGAACGAAAAGAATCAAAAATCCCAGAAATCATCAATATTACAGATGAAGACATGGAGAATAATGAACCAGAAGATGAAAACAATTTCTCACATTCATCTAAGTCTTCTGAAGTCATGATAGGTCCTTACACCGGAGAACCTCTTGCATGGCAACTAGATGACACTACCCATTTTATCAAGTGATGAAGGGGAATCTGTGAGTTTTAATCTGCCATCAAGTACCATAAACTTGGTCAGTTCTGTCAACCAGTCTATCTCAAACTCTGTGGCATCAACATCTACTTCCACTGAGGAGGCTGCATCTGCTATTGTGCTCCCAGCATCTTCTGTGTCCATTTTGTCAAGTCATGATGGAGACTCTGTGATTCTTAATATTCCTTCATCTGCCCTAAACATAACCAGTCCAAACAGCTCTCTTACAACCAACACTATGCCATGTACATCTAGTGCCACTGAGCAGCCCACATCCACATCTGTGCTCCACACACCTAGTGTGAATAATTCCTATGGTGAAGTGCACAGTAACACTGAGCTCTCAGGTAATGATATTGTTAATGTCAACATTAAACTTCACAGAACAAAGCTTATGGATGAAATGATAGCACAGTTCAAAGATCCTAGCTTGCTCACCTGTCCTCTGAAATTTTGTTTTATTGACGAAATAGGAGCAGATGCAGATGGAGTCTCTAGAGATGTCTATTCTGCTTTCTGGATTGAGTTTTTGAACAGTACCAAAGAGTTCCTTTACTTTCCCCAAAGTGACAAGAGGAAGAATGGAAAGCGGTTGGACGAATACTTGTCAAGGGTTTTCAGGACCATGGGTATTTCCCTTGCCGCCTTGCACCAGCTTTCACAGTGGCACTAGTTTTTGGGGAGCACTTGGTGTCATCTGACTTACTATTTGAGTCACTCCTCTTGTATATTAGTCCAGAAGAGAGGGCTCTTGTGAGCAAGGCTTTGCTGGAAGATCTTCTTGGTGAAGAGCATGAGGAACTGCTTGATCTGTTAGCTCGTATGGGTTCTAAATCTATCCCAACAAGAGAAAACTTGAAGGCTATGCTTTTAAACATTGCTCACAAACTGATCATTCAACAGCCAAAGTATGCCCTTGATAAAATGGCAGAAGTTGAGAGAACCATATTTGCACATGCCTTCAAGAGCCAACTAAATATTCAAGAAATGTATGAAAACATGAAACCTACAGCAAGAAAGGTTCTGAAATTGTTAGATGCCAGTCCTGCTACACAAGCTGAAAGCCAGAGTCTACGGTACTTGCAGCAGTACATAAGAGGGCTGGATCAGGCAGGTCTCAGAAAGTTTCTGCGATTTACAACAGGCTCAGATGTGCTTTGTATCAATAAACTTGAAGTTCTCTTCACATCTTTAGATGGCATAGCACGACGACCGGTTGCACATACGTGTGGTCCAGTGCTGGAACTACCTTGGACTTATTTGTGCTTCCCAGAACTACGTGTGGAGTTTGATAACATACTGAGCAGCAACAGTTGTTATGTCATGAATATTGCATAAGAAAGCAGATGAAGTTCTTATTGAAGTCTTTTTCAGAAATGGAATAGCAGTGATGTATCTAAAATGTTTTGGTGTGCAGGTATTATTACTATTCAAAATATTTCAGAGGAAAACTTTGTACTTCACTTATAAGAATAAAGACAAGACAATATCAGGAACATGTACTAAAGTAGTCTCTGTAAAACTTATGCTATCAATAAAAACAAATCAGTTATCAAGAAAAGAAACTGGTTAAAAGGGTAGTCAAACTATGTGAAAGACAAGAACATGAAGTAATAAACAGGAGATAGCTTTAAAGTGTAAAACAGTTTTAAGTTTGAAGTACATGTCTAAAAGTCATTTTTTATTTTCACTGGACATTCTTTTTTATTTCATATTCTTTTCTGCATGCATTAATGCACCATGATGTCCTTGTTCACAAAAGACTTACTATTGTACTTTTTTATTTATTATATATATATATAAATATATATATAAATATATATATATATATAAATATATATATGTATATATATATATATATATATATATATATATATATATATATATATATGTGTGTGTGTGTGTGTGTGTGTGTGTGTGTGTGTGTGTGTGTGTGTGTGTGTGTGTGTGTGTGTGTGTGTGTGTGAGTGAAATGATTTTCTCATGTTCACTTTTGAGAGTTGTGTTTTCACCTTTGAACATATCTAGATAATGTTCTAGTTGGTTATCAGCTTGAAAGAGAAAGCCTCTTCCCAAATGGACCTTTTAGGGCACTTATTCAACTCATCTTTTATGTTTAACGTAAAGTACATGTTGTAACATTCCTGAATTTGTTTTAAAAAATGTTGGTTTGACCACCAAGAATAAATGACATTGTAATGACCTTTTTCCAAAAATTGTTCATTAAAAATTACATGTTGAATGTTAATCTGTATTTATTTGTCAACTCTTATCATATCCAAATCAAATTTATCAGTTCATAACTTACATCAGCGCTCAGTTATACAGAGAACTTTGAGAAGAGTTTTGTTGTTAGACATAATGAAGAGTTTATCTCATATATTTATTGTTCACTTGTGTGGTTTATAAACTGGATAATTTGAATAGGTTGTATACTATGTGGTAGATTATACGGTGCAAATGTAAATTTGAAATATTAAAATATTAAAATACCCTTAACATATTTTTACTTATATTTTATTAAGAAATCACATTTCTGAATAAGGTACAAGTTTCAGAGACAATGGCATAAATGCAGATTTGTGTCTTGTTAATGTTTTCAAATGCTGAATATGTTGAAAAATATGATTTCAGTCATACACAACATAAAGCCAAACAGCAACATTTTCAAAGTTCTGTGCAAAAGTATAATACATAAGGGGCATGCAAGGATAATATGGACAGCCATTGTGAGTACATAGAAATTGATCAAATGTTAAGTCAGTGTGACATGTCTGACAGTTTTGTACGTATGCTAGCTCTTAAAAATAAGTACAGTTCAATTGCTTCATCTGGTGTGGATGGTGCATGTAGAAAGCTGTCTGTCATCAGAAGACACGACAGTGAGAACACTGTCTCATCACATGTGTATGGTCCTCTCTGAAGACATTGTGCTTTGCAAGTTTCCACTGCTTGCTCAGAAACTTGCTTCAGATGGTCTTGTCCACCAAAAAGCTGTGGAAGGGTATACATCATATGGGGTCGGCCACATGGAGCGACCGCATTTCTGCTCTGACGAATGATGTGGGTGTTCCATATGTGAGCAATACTTTGGAGTTCTTCCTGAAATACAACCAAAGAAATATGTTCCTACAGTAAATATTGTGTATTTAAAAGCATATTCTTACAATACATTATTTTCTCTCTTTTGAATACAAGTACACACCTCAATAATTTTCAAACAGGTGAAAAGAACCAGCTGCTTATCCAAGAAGTCCCCAGTAAAGTTATCTGAATCCTTTAGTTTTTGAAAAAGGTTCATCCAGTACTGTGCATGGTGTTTCCTTAAGAAAGCCCACCAGCTCTCTATTCGCTGGTTGTGGGTGCTGGATCCTAAAATGAAGCAATTTCTGGCAAAGCTGTCATGATTAAGGCGTAAAAATCTTTGAATGTCTTCCATTGTACCATTCTCTGTCCCCATGTCTGTACGAATTCTGGCTGGAGTACCCCCTCGTTTCTCAACTTCTGAAATGAAATATCCAGCAATAACTTTAGGATTACTGTTTGTTGAGTATGCATGAAGCCAGATAATCATCCTAGGAAACCCATCCACAGCTCCATTCACACAAATCCCATATGGCTTCAGCTTATCGTAAGAGTCCGCATGCCAAACAAAGTTTGGTCCAGGATTGCGATACAGTCGACGTCTGAGACGATTACGCTGTCTGAACGCAACACCTCTGGGATCCAGAATTTTCAGTAAATGTCTTACTGTGTTCTGTGTGACAACAAATCCCTCCTGCATGCATCTAAGATGTTGTAGTTTATAGCCATGAAGTTTACCATATGTTTGCAGCTGTTCCATAAGAAATAATGCAACGTCAAGAATGTCACTTTTGTTTTTTCTTCTGTGAAGCTTCAGTGTTGACATAATCCTTTGAAGTGTCCGAAGGCTGATCACTATTCCATTAACAGCGCTGAGTGATAGAAGTATTTCTTTGTGTTTCAATCCCATTGAAAAGTATGTCTTAATTAGGGAATGCAAATTTTCTCTATCTGCATCCATGAATGAAGTCAGTCAGTGGTTTTCCTATTCCTCTCAAACTCTTCATGTATGAAACTTGTCACTGGTGAGTATTCATAGTTGGTCAAACATCATTCAAGTATTCCGCTTCAGAGGTGTCCATCTGTAAAACACAACAAAGTTATTGTTACTGTATTGTGTATTATTTTTTATCTCTAAATAAAAGGTCAAATAAACTGAATTCACTTGATATTTTAACACATAGAGCAAAAGCTTTCTTTAAAAATAATTAGGAAGCTTAAGGCTCCAAATGAAAAATTGTATTTTATTTCATACTGAACTGCCTTCAAAAATGTAAAAGCATAATGTTTTCTCTGAATCTTGGATGGATATTTTACTACAGCCACCTTAAAACTTAATAGTTCACCTGTGTAATGCTTTTCTGTTAGTCTGTAACGATATTAATAGAAGAATAGTTATTTTGTTTATTTACTAATTTACTTTTTTTTATATGGGATGTTTTAGGTACAGTTTGGAAAATGAGTGTGAAACACACATATAAAGGGATATTGAAATTATTTAGAAAAAGCAAACTTGGGAAAAAAAAAAAAACAACATAACAAAACCCCTGAATAAATGCAATGTCTGCGTGTTCTGCCAGAAGCTGCAACTGCAACATCCTGACAGGAGGAATACAGTATATATATATATATATATATATATATATATATATATATATATATATATATATAGCAGCGTATTTAATGTAGGAGCGGCTAGCTTGACTATGTGAAAACGAGAGGCGGCTGGCTTGACCACAGTGACTAGACTATGGGAGGAACTCATCCCATAGTAATGACCATTAGTTCTGCTAATGGCATGATGCGTTTTAGGTTTTACACATATGAATTTATATCTAATTGATATGGCTGATTATGTTAAGGTGGAGCTGATATAAACATTTCATTCAGGCTAGGTTCTGTAATGACTGATCAGTGCTCGCACAAAACAAAATGTAAAACACATAACACTATGCAGCACAGATCGTCATTGTATAGGAAAAACATGTTACAAGCATGACATCAAAGTGCATTTCATTTTAAGCTAGCTCTCGTTATTAGCTGTAGGCTATATCACTGCACTATGGGTGCATGCAGCTAAATTCATTTAGGCTTCGTAAGCATGACTTACTTTGTCTTTCCTCAGAGTGAAAATGCGTTCCTCGGACAGATTTCGGCATCTCAAAAAGGCATAAAGCGGCTCCACATCCCTCTCCATCTTCTCCCTCCTTTCCTTCAAGACTAGAATCAAATATCCCGCGAGAAAGTGACGTCAAACCTATCACGTTATAACGAGAAAATGAGTCTCGTTTTAACGAGAAGCTTTCTCGTAATAATGAGATATTAATCTCGTTTTAACGAGATATGTATTTCGTTATAACGAGAAAGTTTCTCGTTATAACGAAATACTGATCCTATATTTTTTTCATGACTGTGGCAGGTATACGCTTCCGTACAAACAGATAAATGGCGATAAAAACATAACCTTTTTGGTGGAGGTAGGAAAAAAAAGCCTTGGATCATGCAAGAAGCAAAACCAGAGGGGGAGGAGCCAAAACAGGGCGCCACTTTCACATATTTCACATATTTCACACCCCAGCTTTAAGTTTTTAATCATAGAATTATGAAACACTTGAAGATTAGGGCTGCACAATTAATCGGATCACAATTTTGGTGGCCACAATTAAACCTGATCGTCAACAATATTTACATTTAAAACGCGAGCTCTGCTGCGTGCGTCTTTGATCACACAATTCTCAACCAGTAGTCTGCCGACCACCAGGGGGCGAACGCGTGGTTAAGGCTTCATTAAGCTGCATAAATATCAAGCACGCACACCTTTTATCAGGATTTTCTGACGTTGATAATGCACTTTATTCCATCACACACACTGTTGTGTGTAATGGGTTAAGTGAATAATCAGAGTTTTGACAGAGATCCGTATGAGGAATCTTGAATGAAAAGGAAACTTTGATTAACTCATTGTTTGCTGACATCTTTTGCGCTTTTCTGAAAATGGAAAGCATATTTGGCCGATACTGCTGAGACTGCTCACTGAGGTTCACACGAACACGTCAAAAATCCTCCAAAATGTGCCTCCTGAGCACGCACCCAACTTGTTGTGTATGCACTCCAAGTTCACACACCAAAGCCCCCCTAACACACACATCTGGCCAAATCGACATCCAATGTTCTGCATTCCTGAAAGTTTGACCAAATTCTCCAAAACACATAAACAATGGCTGGCAGCCAACGAGATAATGACACGGGTACATCTCCATACAAAGAAAGTTTTTCTTCAGGATGAAATATGAAACATGTCTTGTCATTTATGTGCTTTAAAACAGGCGGGCATGTTTTATCAACGTTGCATCTAAAAATGTCTTAAATGGTTGTTACATTTCAGCTTTCTTTAACACTAGATGTGTGGAAATCCTTTGCAGGCAAATTTCCAGAATTCCCATGAAGGTTATGGGCTCGTAGCATCTCTTTATTCCATTCCATTTACTAGTTGTAGTTCATTGTACAGAGAAGTGTCTGTTACTGAATAACAACGTATAACCAGCATTTTCAGTGAAAATGAATGAATGAATCATCTGCAGCAGGTGCCCCCCCCCCCCCAGAGAGAGAAACAAACCTGACTTTTTTTTTTTTAAGTTAAAATGCTAATAAACACCACCTTTCAATTCCACATAATGTCCTATACCTTGTTTTTTTTTTTTTTTTATTTTGAATTGAAATATCATAAACTGCTATGTAAATGAGGCTCCTTTGCTTGAAATAAAGAGTATTATAATTTCGAAGCATGACTAAAGGTACTGAAGGGGACTGAAGCACCGCAGCTTTCCAAAATCACTGTCAGCTGCACACTGTATCTGTTACCAAGTTATACATCTGTTACGACGCCGTTGTGTCCTTTATGTTGAAATAAACTACTTGAGTAATGCAAATGTTTGTTTGAGGAATTACGCATGGTATGCGTGCGTAAAAGCTGTTGTTTTCATCATTTATCAGCCTTGTAAATACAGAAGGCAGCTATCCGACTGGTGATGACACCGATGCAGAGTGATTGACACTGTTTGGAGGCGTTTCCTGAGGCATCATCGGCTCTGATTGGACAAACACGTGTCATGCACCAAAGACAAAGGCTGTGATTGGAACACCTATTTTGACACAACACTGTATCACCTATGAATGGGCTACAGTGATGCTGGAACTACCGTCTGAAAGCCCGGAGTCTCCCGATTAAGAGGGGAAAAAAAGTATGTTTCTATCTTTTATGGTTCGACAGCTATGCTGGATTAAACACAACATGGTCCCTGGCATCGCCGACATTGAGGGTTAAAGATGATATAGTGATTTTTAGATCAAAATTAGCAAAAGGACACTGAGTTACTGTAGGTTAAATTCCCAGCGATGCTAAACTCTTAATGCTGCTTTCGGCACACAGGTTTACACTAACCATGCTAGTGATTTAGGTTTCAAACACTTTTACATATGCAGTCCAGAACAGGTGATCATGTCTGTGTTAAAAGCTCCTTTTTTTTCTCTTTTCAGAGTGTCTCATCAGCACCTTCTCTCCATCCGTTACTTCCTGAAGCCATAATCCATTGAAAAATTGCTGCCCTGTTAGTGTTCATAACGAGGTGTGTGTGTGTGTGTGTGTGTGTGAGACAGTGAATAAGGAAGTGTGAAGAAGACTGTAAATGTAACCAGGAACAGACAGCGTATATGAGAAATGAAAGGCCACCCAGGGCAGTCACAGAGAAGCTGACTAAACGTGTCCCCATCCATCCCACACCTTTCTCCCACAGGTGTTGTTAATAGCCTCTGGCAGACGTTTCACATTTGTGTGTGTGTTTGTGTGTGTGTGTGGCCTGCCTCAACCTATCAAATGCACATACATTAAGTCCCCTTGTGTCATTTTTCCCACCAGTCCTCATGTTGTCTCTGTGCAAGAGGACTCTGACTGAGAATAAAATGCAACTTGAGTTGTTTTTCTCCAAAAAAGACAAAGACAATAAGAAACAGCACCGAACAGTTACACAGCATCCAATCACTGAGCGGCTTCACCCTGTCAGGTATAAACCTGTTAAAACGCATGCAGGCATGTGTTAAAGATGCAGTACAATTTACTCTTATTGTAAATGGGTAAAATTTGGGCTTTGTTCTTTTAAAAGTTTGTTTTTCCTTCATATGACTGAGTGTTTAGGCTTCACTGTATTCTTTGTTTCGAGGTTTGGGTTTGACGTTATGTGTAGTGTGACCAGATCTTCTCTCACCAAATGTGGGACAAATATGATGAAAATGTGGGACAATGTGTGATTCCACTCTTTCATGACAAAGTTTGTTTTTTTTTGGTTTTGTTTTTTTGTTAAAAAAAAAAACACCTTTATATTCTGCTCTTTGGTAATAAAATTACTATCCAAACATAACCAATCTGCTACTATATATATATTTTTTAAAATTGAAATTCAAGTTCTCAGAAACAGTAAAAGCTTGCATACTATTTCCTTGTTCCTTTCACGTTGTCAAGAATCAAACAGGATCAGCAGTCGAGGCTTTATCAGGAACATATCCACTGACTGGGAAGCCTCCCTCTGAGTAGCACGTTTTTGTGACCGTTGTGCCGTTTCACATCATATTCCCCGCCGTGTGACACGAAAAATTACTTTGACAAATGTCACAAAATACCATCACAGTCTCCTCGAACAGGTTTAACCCAGGAATATCTGCTTTCCCAGTCTTTGTTGGAACAAAACTTTTTCTTCTTCGCTGCGGTCGTCTCTCTGTTCTCCATGATCAATCAGTTGTTTTTCTATTTATTTATTTTCGCCAGTGGGTGCACCGGTGCCTCCTACATGTGCATTAAGTCCCACCTCCTATTTTAATTGACCTGAATGTCAATCAAATCAGCAGGCGGTGTGATGTGACAGCCGTCAAATATTTTGCCACACACAATTAGTAAAAGCCAGTTTTGTTTTGTTTGTTTGTTTTTTTCCTTCACAAAAGTAAAGCCTGGTCGTAACAATGCGGGACAGCGCGCCGTTTTGAGGGACGTGTGAAAAGTAATAGAAATGCGGGACGATCCCGCACAAAGTGTGACATCTGGCCACCCTAGTTATGTGTAAGGAAGGATGTAAAAGTAATGAAAGTTGTTTGTCTTTTTTTTTTTTCATCATTAATCCTTTTATTCTTCTATGAATGGATTTCACTAATGAGGAAGATTTAGGAATTCAGATCAGTTTAACCCTCAGATGCACAATATTTTGTAAAACAGGGCCTCATTTTTTCCTTGTATTATATATTACCATTTGTACGATGATGCTTTCATTCACTTTTATTTACGGTTGTTCAGTATTGGCTTTTCTATAAATCTCCAAAATACTGATTTTTTCCTCCTCTTAGTTTCCGATACCGATACCAACCTACACTGATATTTTTGGAGTAAGTTGTGTCAAAGAAAAAAAATATCTGGAACATTATACAAGACATCACTTATATTTTGTCATTTTAAATTAGAGAAGACTTGGCTAAAAACTTTGATAAATAATGTGTGCACGTTGTGTAAACGTTGTCATTTAAAAAGGAAAAATTGAAACTGATCATGTCTGCTTTTGCGTTTTAATGTCAAAATCGTCTAATCATATCAGTACGCCGACAATATCTTCCATCTTTACTTTTACTCTTTTCACTTTTTATTTGTTTAAATCTATTTTAGAAAAATATATAAAATAAAATACATTTACCATTATATTATTCTATACAAATGTGACTATTTATTTTGCATTTATTTCTGAAGCAAACTCGTATTCGTGTAACTTGTGTTTAGTGAGTAGTGGATGAATTACTAATGTCCACTTTGCATTAAAGGGTTAAAGTGTGGTAAGCCCTGAGCATCAGTCATCCACCAGATGCACTGATTATTTTCTCTTTTGACTTTACTGGATCAGGATTTGCTTCCAAAATGCATTTAACTAGTTCAGATGCGAAGCTATATGTTAATTTGGCACGTCAAACTTTTTCCTGAAGCTCATATTTGTGCAGATTTAGCTGCATCGCAGAGGAGTGCACAACCTGCACAAAGTCAGCTACGTCTCCCCAAAGCTCTTTTGCCTGAAAACAAAGGACTTTCCAACATTTTTTTTCAGGATGTTTTCTCAGTTTTCCTGATCTCTACTTGACTTATCGTACTTTTACCTGCTGTTATGGATTTTCAGTGACTGGAAACAAAATAAAACCTCATATTTCACATGCATGTTCCACAGTTACTCATCTTTCCATTGAAATGATGTATTTGTCTCAAAGCAGGGTTTCATCTGTTGCTACATGATATGTTCTTCCATATTTACACCCGGTTGGTGAGGAGGAGTCAGTATTAAAGGAGAACAAACTGGTTGAATTTTTAGTTTGTGTTTAAATAAACATCCATGGATTACTAAATGTGTGTGTGTGTGTGTGTGTGAGATTAAAGTTTACACAGGGTCAGGGCAGAAAGGGTATAATTGGTGTTGAATACTGTAATTGCTTCACTCGGGGGGCCACTAAGCTATTATCAGAGCTCATGTGAGAGCGATCGCGTCCATGAAAGCGTCTCTCCTGCTCATACAGAGAATGAGAGCTGACAGAGGGCCCGGCCTCTCGCGGTGTGATGGGCTCTCCACTAAAGCGAACTCTTAATGGCAGATGGTTGAGGTCAAAGCAGAATATCAAGCGTTGATGTATGAAAACCACAGGCAAAGCTGATTTCCAGCTGCTTTTCTAACACTCCAA
Organism: Telmatherina bonti; assembly: GCF_933228915.1. Classification (NCBI taxonomy): domain Eukaryota; kingdom Metazoa; phylum Chordata; class Actinopteri; order Atheriniformes; family Telmatherinidae; genus Telmatherina; species Telmatherina bonti. The sequence continues at coordinate 28,940,954 of NC_136615.1, forward strand.
CTAAACGCTTGTGACTGAAATGAGACAATGAGATGCAAACACAACTACTGGAAATGGACATTTTAGGGACTGCGTGCAAAAAGACGGCACATTGATGAGTGTATTGTCTGTACAGTGTCTTTAAGCGGGTGCACATATGTGTGTGTGTGTGTGTGTGTGTTTGCCTGGATGAGGTGTAATAACTCTCTGGGTGCTGATAGCCTTGGGCCCGGAGAATGAAGGTGATAAAGCATAAGACCGCTCAACCAGTTCAGACAGACGCACCACACAGACTGTTGCGTCCCCCTCCAATGCTTGACCGGTCCTGAACCTGAATTCCTCCAACCCCACTTTCACACACACTTACCATCCAAAATCTGCAGAAACACACAGCTTTGGAACTGCAAGTTTACCGCAGCTCGCTGACTAAGCTTGACAGCAAACACACACGCCCAGCGGAGGTTAATGGGTTGACTGGCTGAGGGCGAGGCCGGTATTACAACCGTGGCTTCTAGCCATGTTAGACCGGCACTCGTACCTCGTTATGCTGCATGAAATGACTTCCTGGCTGCAGCAACTTGGAATCTCTGAGGACTCAGTGAAGACCGTGTACACCATGTTCATGATTCAAAACATCGGCAGCGATGGCAACACCGAAGGCAGAGAGGGTGAAGTGTGATACCCAACGACAGATTGAGTTGGGGAGGGGGGGCAGCTTTCGTACCACCAACCTCCTGGTCATTAGATGTCCTGCTCTATTACCTGAGACACGCTTTAACACCTTTTTCTCTTGTTTTGGGAATAAAGGTAGCAGATAACCTGAACAAATAACTTCAAAAACAGAACAAATTCTGTGAAAAATGTAATTGATTACAATATTTGAAAAAGTCTTTATGTGCACACTTGAAATTTCAATTTTCTTCATCAAATCTAACACAATAGTTAAGATAGTTTATTTTCCAGTCCATAAAGTCTTAATCCACCCTGTTAGCTTAATGTTTTGCTTCTAAGAAGCCAACTTTATTATATTTTGAGGTAGGTTAAGCTGCCCAGGTCTTTTTTTCCCCCCTTTTTTATTTTTTTGAATAGTATTATCTTATTATATTTTTTTATCAGGGATGTCTGATATTATCGGCATACGAAAATTATCGGCCGATATTAACATTAAAATGCAGTTTTGCAAATTATCTGTATCGTTATCACTTTTTTAATGATATAACTTTTACACAACATGCACATATTATACATCCAACTCTTCAGCTACGTTTCCTCTAACTCAAAATGACAAAACATGAGGGATGTCATGTGTAGTTTTTCAGATATTATCGGCAGTACACAGAACTATAAAGACAAATCTTACAAAGCTATCCCATCTGCTTGTTTACAGCCTGGAACAAGAGCATCAGTACATCTGAAATAAGAACTGAAGAAGAGTTCTCATTTTATAAAACCTAAATAAATAATAATGACAATTAGATTCATGTCTTAAGAGGCTCAAACTTCTGTTTTTGCAACCATCACATTGACAGGCAGTTGTGGGATTTTCCAAGCGACCCTCCAGATTAAGAGATTAAGTGGGAAACACAGCAGCTCCATATAATGAGGAAGGCTGAAAAGCACGTTAAGCCTACATGGAAAAAGTGAGCATGGTGTTATTGAAATTTAAATAAAGAAAATGTCAGTGAAGTGTCAAGTGTAATACTTTTTCACTTTGTCTAAAGAAATCAACAGAATAGCTGAGTTCATGTCAGGTCACCAGTCGGCTGAGATCTTAATATAAAGGTAAGGAGAGACAGGGGAGAATTCCAGTGATGGAAAAGGAGGAGAAAATGCATCGGGATCGGACATGCAGATGGTGTGTGCTCAGCAGGATAAGCTGTTTGGCATCGGCACACAATTTGGCAAGTTTTTTATAAGCACAGCCCACAGACTCAACTCTGCTGTTGATTTTCCTTTTAAATGCAGCAAAATGGAAATAAGTAGGATTTCAAACCATGAAAGATTTATTGCCAAAAGTACAGTTACAACAAAGAAACACAAATTCCCAGGGTTTTTGTGCTAAATTTAGTTCTGATGAAAACTTTGAAGACTTTTGCTGACCTATCAGTTAAATGAAGAGTAAGCACTAAGTGGTGGGAAAAATCAAATAAAAAAATTGAATATCAGGAATTTTTTGCTTTACAATTTTAAAATCAATTTTTTTCTGTTAAAGCTTTTTTTTTTTTTTTAAATAAATAAAAATAATCCATTATAATTTTTTGTCACTTTTATTGTTTGGTTTTTTTTATTTTTTATTTTACTTGTCTTCTTGGGCATTAATGAATGATGACCTGGCGACTGTGTTGTTTTTTCCTCATTGAAATCAAGAAAAATGATGAGCAAAAGAAAAGTTTTGTACATTTTTGTCTGTTTTTAATCTATAAAAATCAGCAATATCAAAGAATTTTGAGAATCGCAATTTAAATCGAATTGCCACCCAAAAAAAATCGGAATCAAATCGAGACAAAAGCATATCGTCACAACACCAGTAAGCAGGGATTAATGATTTAATATAACTAAATTTAACTTCTTATTTAGATACTTCTCTGCATTTTGTTCTATATTCCACAATGTTGGATTGTCAAAATTATTCTTCAAATTAATATTTTAAAAACTAAAGTAAAGTTTATACTGTTTCAAAAAGAGCAAAGGTTACTGTGGAAAAGAGAACATAGTTTTTCACAATAAAATCCATTAAACTGCATACTTATAATCTGGATTTTCCCCTGAAAATTATTTGTCATGGCAACTCTGATTGGCTGGTATTGGTAGGAACTGACCAATCACACTGGATGGACATCATGAAGTTATTTAGAGCGCTGTGTTGTGGGGAAATGAGCTATTCTGCCAGTCAATTATGGCATCCACTAAAATACACAGCTTACAGGTTTAGTAAAATATCTGTTACAACATTGGTTCCCCACTTATTTTCCATGAGGACCCCGGTTATGAAACTTCTAAAAGCCGTGGACCCCCTCACCCGCCCCACGCTGAAACTATGCTAGCTTTTTACTTTCATTAGCTAGCGTCTTGCCATAAATGATGCTCTCTGCAGGAGTCATGAGGTAAAAACCAGAAATATTATCAATATATAGTTATGTTTTTTTTTTATTACGATGATCACCTGTTCAATCAACCATTCAATCAATAAATCAAAGTTTATTTCTAAAGCACTTTTCATACAAAAGTAGCATAAAGTGCTTTACAGTATAAGCGAAGCTAAAACAAGGTTAAAAACACACCTTTACATACAAAAACATATAATTCACCCAAAGTCGAACACATACACTCACTTTTTCACACACATTCACATCAGTAAAACATATGAAATACTCTCGCCCAACCCCTCAGGCAAACATTAGACCCTAACACCAGTCTCATGGTGAGGAAGCGACATCTTAGGGATCCATTGATGAAGTTAAAATTACTGTAACAAGTTGTAGACTGTTAATTAGAGAATAACTGGAGCTGGAGCTTTATTGTGTTTTATTTGTTCACCTCCAAACAGCTAAAACTAAATAAAGCAGGAAGACCTCAGCTTGTTTCTTAACTTGGAAAACTTGGAAATGGCCTTAATTTAACAATGATACAGGCTCTGTGCAATAAAAACTTTGCAGACTTCTGAAGCCCTTTGTTGTGAGTTTTGGGTATAAAAACCTGCGTCGTCTGGTAGGAAGAAGTAGAAAATCACTGCGTTAAAGTCTGGAAGTCATCATATTAAATGGCGTCTGCTCATCATTAGACTTTGGAAACTTGGGAATTAAAAGATGCTGGTCAGAGTATCGACCTGTCCTTGTTGTCTGCGCCATAAGACACAATGTTGCTCCTGACCCGCTCTCTCTTTCATTAATTCTTTCCTCTTTAGGGATCACATGGATCAGCAGAGGACACACAGAGGACTAAGCAGGACACGGCTGATAATTGTGTATCAGCTTCTGACAAAACACACCAGCTGTGGATGGATGAAAAGGTCCAGCTCAATTTCCCGTCGCCCCTTTGCCCCTCTGTTTTTTACCACCTAATTCTCATCTCTGTCGCTCCACTCTTCCTCACTCATCTGCTTCATCCGACGCCACAATCCCTCAATACAAGCTCATTTCCTTCACAAATAATCCAAAGATGAAATAATCATCCACCTTCAATATAGACTCAATTATCCAACCCCAGCTGGTCTTTAAACATTCCACCTTGTTGGCATCCGTAATCCGAGCTGAATCGGCGTTTATCACAACAGCAGCTGCTTAGTCCGACCCTGGAAATATCAGAGGAGAATTACTGCTTATCGCGTAATGCCACCCGCATTGTCCTTCAGTCTTGGATCTTCCTAAGACCCCACAGTCATCTTCCTCTGTCTGGGTAATTGTCTCTTTATCACAGTGTGGGCAGACATCAGGCTGGAATAAAGATGGTTTAAAAGGAGGAAAAGATGTGGATTTTAGATGAACTACCACCTGAAACAGACTCTTATATAACTTTACTTTCATTTGCATGAAATCCAATTACAGGAAGTTGGGTTACACAGCAAAATGCCTTCGCTGTGTCCACACTGGGAATAAAACATCGGAGGGGATTGGTTGTGTTCCATCAGACCTCCTTTTTTCTTCATCATTTACCTGCTTTTATCAGTTCTATGCATTTCTGCTTCCACAGAGCGAATGGAAAAACCCGTCATAGCTTCACTCCACGCTACCCTTTTCATGGCTTTTCATTCTTCCCCATTTTTCACCTTTTGCTGTTAACACCCTGAGATGTCTGCCTGGAGAAAAGAGTCACAACTCATCTGACCAAAGAACACCTGTCCACCGTCCATCTGTTCAGAGTTGACGTATGAAATCTTTGCAGAACATAATTCCAGGTTAAAATTCTGGATTAAGGTGGAGTAAAAATGGATCTCCAAGGTATTCCAGAGTCTGTGTTGCCATGGTGATCATTTATGCAGAGTTGCTTGAGAGCAAGTCAGGTCAAATTGACAGTGGTTTTTGTACTTGGCCCTAATGTGGTAAAATGTCCTTTCACTACCTGTGTTTAGTCATAAATGAAGTGAAATGAAATGAAATGCAGTGTTTATGTTTAAAGCTTAGAGTTCTTTGCAGTGCAAAGCAGTCAGAAGCAGCATATCTTTGCTTGTAAAGACTAAGCCTTTGGTGACTGTTTCTTTTATACCCAGTCCTGACACCCTTACCTGCATTATTTTCTCTCCTGATTGTAGTTTTCATGGCAGCATTTTATATTCAGAAACTTTCTATCCTTTCTGAATTGTATCCTAATTACTTTTTTAAAGATGCTGTCAAATGATTTGAATGTATAACAATCTTTAACATTCATTTAAGTTGTTCAGGACAACTGAAAAGATGCTTTCACTGACTAACTCTTGCGACATATATTTTAAATTATTCTCTAATTCTTAGCTAAATAAAGGATGTAGTTTTAACTACATTTTAAAATGCAGGGTTGAGCCTGCATAGATGTTATTGGACCTAATTGACGTAAATCAACCTTTAATATAACAAAAACGCACTGTTATGTGCACATTTTTGTCACTGCACTCTTTATCTTCTGTGATACTGGTTTAATTTTCTTCTCATTTAATCATGCAAGAGGCTTTGCTTCCTTTCTTTATCGTCTTTGATCAGTTTCAGCAGTTGTTAATGGATTTCGGTACTGTGAGGGAAGACGTTTCTTTTACGTTTTGTACAAATAGGTAAAAATTAAAACATAAATTGCTTATTTTAAAGACCTCCTAGAATAAAAATCAAGTTTTTAACCATACTGTCTTTTGTTGTTTTGTACATGATAAGAATAATGAATGAATATTCCAAATGAAAATTAGTATCACTGAATTACTTCAACTGAACAAGGCTTATTGTGTGATTTAGCGCAGCAAAGATAGATGTGAGAAGAAATTTGCATTTAATTTGTGAGACAATGATGTTCATTTATATTCAAAACCTTTTAAACACTGACTAATTATATTAAGACAAAACATTTAGAGTGAATAAATCTGATGTAACTGTGTTTAAACAGTTTTATCAGAGAAAGGGATGAAATTTTTATAGCTGCATCACGGATTATTTTACAATCTGAAACAAATTTTGATAAAATACAAATAAAATGTGTCCTCAGTTTTGTGTTTGTGTGGCAGAGATAAAACCTCCACATGATATTTATGTCACTTTGTCTACTGTTGTGTTTTACAACCATGTCAGAGGTTCCACTTCAGCGTGAGTTTCCATGGGGAAAGCTTTGAGTCGGACACAGGGACTGGGGTGTCTGAATGTCCAGAGGACAAAGTAGTCCACCAAATTACCCACAATGCATCTTGAAAAGTAGCGAGCACTATGGTTATTAGATGGGTCAATATAGACCATAATGCATTGCAGGCAGGAGCTTAAAGTGACACGAATATTAAAGCAAGTTGGAAAAAAAAAAAAAAAAAAACTATAGATCATTTTATTTCCTTACTTGTTGTATAGAAAATAGAAGAAAAATAAAATACAAGAAATTAAAATATTTTCACACAAGTTTGGATATGATTTGGAATGACACTTGGCAGTTGCCATAGTTACAGTCGGTAGTCACGTGATCTGCAATCAGGAGAAAATAGCCAGCTTTGTGAACAGGAGTGCACTAAATAGTCAGCTACATAGTGTGGTCCTGCTTAGTAAATGAGGGATTAGGGAATAACGTGGACATTCGGACACAGCCAGGGCTTCAGCATATCGCCGTGGTGGGAGTTTAATTTCACCCCTTCAGTCAGCTGATCGCTGTCCTCCAGAAGCCCTGCCAAGCTGCAAGCATGAACTTTGGTTTTTGCTGAAGAAACTAAAGTAAATGTGCCTTCCGGTCACATGTTGCAAAGACGAACGTTTTAGATATGTGGTAACGAGGGTTTACATGAACTTATTAATAAATACCTTCACTGGAACCCCCCTTCCCCATACTGGGTAGAGAGGATGTGCAGTGGAGCTTCTTTAGCTAATTTGCCTTTTTTGTTTCCAGTCTTTGTCGCTTCTTGCTATAAGACAAAACTGAGGTGTTTTTTTTTTTTTCCAGATGTTGTAATAAACAGCATACAGGAAGCTACTGTAGTGTCTGATCTCAGCGTTCCACATGCATGATGACTGAATCTGAATCTACTAACCAGCTTCGACTGGCCTCGTCTGCACATGGATGTGTCATTTGTCTCTTGATTGCTTCAGGTGCAAACTCAGAGAAGTCTTTATAATAAACCGTTTCATTATTCATCAAGCTGGTGTCCGAATCCTCTGTTCCACGTCACCTGCCTGAAGTAATACCCATCACTACCGAAGATGTTCTGCGAGGGATTCGTAACGACAAGGCAGCAGAGAATACAACCGCCTGACGTGCATGTTACTAAGCCCGGGAAAAGCTTCTTGAGGAAGGTTTTTTACATTAATATTTCAAGTTTAAGTGTCAGCTGAAGACACCAGCCAGCCTGATGAACAACATCCCAGTGGATAAACACACACACACACACACACAACCCTGCAGATTCTCTGGAGCAGTCCCATCTACTTCTAGGCTAGACTGATAGAAAAGAGTCAAGTGTTTTCCAGGTGTGCTGCACTGAAACTCTGCTGTTGCACCTGAAAACATAAACTCTGATTCACAATTTTAAGTACTATGATCCTTATTGAATTATACTTTTAGATAATTATTGTTTGAGCCTTCAGAGGACAGCTTCTAATCTTTTCTATGGATTCCTGAACCACAGACGTTTGCTTTCTTTCCAGTCCTTCGAGGCGATGTTACCTTCCATTGCGGAAAAAATGCCGAACTGCTCATATTTCTGAATCTTTGGACCCCAAAAGCCTCGTTTGTGCACTTTGCAGGATCTCTAAACGGCTGCTCTAAATTAGAAATGTGAGTAAAAAGGCTGAAAACCACACCAATAACACACACATCCCATGCAACAAGACAAAGCTCTCTTAAATAATTTACTTGCGAGGACCCTTGTTAGGCTTCGCTGCTGTTCACGCACCTCCTGCAGATAAGAGCGAAACCTCCAGCGTGCACATAACACAATGTTTGGAGTCGGAACTTTATCAAACATTGAATGAATCACTTAAAATATGAAACACACAGAAACAGAGCCTCATAGTTCCTCACTGCCTTTGTTTTTCTTTAGATTCTCAGGGTTTGTGTGTCTTTTTTAAGGTGTTGAAAGGCTGGCGTACAGCAGATGGTACGTAGGATGTCTGTGTGTGTGTGTGTGTGTGTGTGTGTGTGTGTGTGTGTGTGTGTGTGTGTGTGTGTGAAAGCAGCTCTGCTGTATCAGATGACCAACGAGGCTCCTCTCCCGTGATCCTAAACATAAAAGAGACATCTGGAGCAGCTATCGGATCGTGGTTGGTCGGCACGGTGTGTGTTGTGAAGTAAATAATGTTATCTGACAGTTACACAAAAGAGGATTTTGGTGTGTTTTGTAGGTGGTCTCCATTTCAAAACGTTCTGAACAAAACAAAAAGGAAGAAAAAAATAAAAAGGCTTTCTTTCACGAGTCTGTTGAAATGACAAAACCCGGGGTTGTCTCCACTGTACTCCACCCCTGCTTGATGACTCCCACATCACAGAGGCTTCGCAACCTCCCAGGAAGTCCATTTCTCCAGAGGAGATTATTTAAATCGGGCTTTCTGGCACTTACATAACTCTATTAAATTTCTCTTTCATTTGAGCAGACGGTGAGTGGCTGCATCCATCAGTGCTGCTTTCCTTGTGTGTACTTTTACTGCAGATGAAGAAGAAGCCACAGGAAAGCTCACATGCAGGCAGTGATATTGTATGTACGTATCTGTGCACGCACCATTCTAGATGGGCCTTTTGTAGAACGGTTTAGGAATTGTCACACTATTATCTGGGATACTGGAGTCATGCCGAGCCCCCCCCAGTCGACCTGCTCTCACCCCTAAAAGTGTTGCATGTAGTCAGGAGCCCACTGTGTCAGAAGAATGAGGTTTCCCTGCATTTATTGTTTCACTTCCAGCTGCTGAAGGATAACAGTATGCCGCTGTCGAGCGGCTTCCTGTGCTTTGGAAAATGGTTGGAAAGGACTCCAACTGGGTTGGAAATGAACACAAAATACCTGCTGGACCAAGCACAGCACCTAGCAGAGCCATCTTTGGCTATAAGGATGGCTGTGCTGTAGGGGTGGGAAAATCAAATCGAAAAATCGAAAAGCGGGATTTTTTTGCTTCACAATTTTAAAATCGATTTTTTGTTAAAAAAAAATTGATTATTTTCAAACAAATAAAAATAATCCATTATAAAAATGTTGTAATTTTTATTATTTTTATTGATCTTTTTACTTGTCTTCTGGCGCATTATAGCAGCAGAATGATGGTCTGGCTACTGTGTTGTTTTTTTCTAATTGAAATCAAGAAATATTACGAGCAAAAAAATATGTTTTATACATTTATTTTGTTCTTAATCTACAAAAATCAGCAATAACAAAGAATTATGAGAATCGCAATTTAAATCGAATCGACACCCAAAAAATCGGAATCGAATCGGGACGAAAGCATATTGTCACAGCCCTACTGTGCAGTCGGTTATCCTCTAGCAAACCTGTCTACACGTGACTTTTTTGCCCCTATGTGACCAGTATAGAAATCTTTAATGATTGTCTCAACACCAGAAATCTGATTTTAAAAGCAAAATATCTCCAGACAACAGATATGTGGCTCCTTTTAAAAGGAAAGTTCCTTTGTGTCATCATACAGAACGTCTGCTACAGCTTCCCTTTCTAAACTTTCCTCATCCACTTTCACTGCTCAACAGCTGGAAGAACACAGCATGATTAGCAGCGCTACCCCCCCCCCCCCCCCCCCCCAGCCCCCACTCCTAACATAGTTTCCCGCTGTGCAATGTTCCAGAAAAATCCTTGTAATAAACACCTTTTTTTTTTTTTTTGGAGAGAACCAGGATCCCACCCAGCACTAGCTCGCTGGTAATGAGAGTGTGTTGCAACAGCTTGTTGTGCTCCATGCAGAAAATACATGGAAGCACCTTGATCTGCTTTTCTCTTCAGCTATTTATAAAACTTCTTACCTAATGAAACATGGGTTCAGTTCAAGATTTTCACTGTTTAAAGACTGTCAGAAGAAATTTCATTTTACCAGTCTTTATGCTAAACAGACAATATAGCATAAAAACTGTAATTCTCTGAGCAGGACCTTAAATCCAGCCAGAAATGTTAGAATCGTAATTATATCCAGTATATAAATGTGTAACTGTACACTGTGACGTTATACAGTACATATATGCTTGTACTCCCATGTGAGCATGTGCAGATGCTGGAAGTTAAACTAATTGTTGTGGAGAGTTGATCACTTTTTATATAAGTCATGCATTTAACCCTTTCATGCATTAAGTCTACAACAACAGACATAAAGCATGCTTTCTAATATATTCATAAGGGTGGATGGCGTATATGCAATTTGGTCACATCAGTGGACACTAGAAAAGTCACCCAACACACTGCCACTCATAATGCTCATATATACAGTATGTATGTAGAAGGATAACAAGGATGAAGGAAGGGAGGGGGGAAGAAAGGATGGAGGGAGGGATGGGGGAAGAATGGAAGAATGGATGGACGGATGGATAGATGGAGAGGTGGGTGGATGTATGTGTGGATGGATGGATGGATGCATGGATGGATGAACGCATGGATGGACGGATGGATGGATGGATGGATGGATGGATGGATAGATGGATGGATGGATGCATGGATGAATGGATGGGTAAATATGTAAACAAAATGCCCATTTATTATTGTTGTAAATGGGAATTTACAGCAATTCAACCCAATTCAGGGAAGATTTGGACTGAGTATGAGTTCATAAAGACCATTTTTCATTTCAGCATCAATTTTAAAAAAGGAAATTAGAAAAATAACATCTTAAGTGGACACCTTTCAACAAAAAGTATCACTTTAAAGTTGATAGATGGCTTATAATTAACCAAACAAAGTAATGAGACAAAAAAAAAAAAACCTGCACTAAAACCGAATAAAAGACCACCCATAAATTAAAATCTTTAAATCACGGATCCATCACTGCAGGGAGTTTTCTTTATTTCCCCTCTAATTGACTCTGAACAGGAAAATAATCACCTGAACTTGTATGTGTGAATGACGGCCTCATACGGACCTCTTTCTGTCCGCAGCTAATAATTACAGCTGCCACAGAGACAAAAACAGCAACACTGAAGTAGAAATGGAACTTTGCAAATCCTCATTGATATTCAAAGCACTCCTCTGAGACTCACAACACACGCGATGGCTGACACGGAGCGTCAAAGACATGTACCCAACAAGCTCAGTTCAATAAATTCCTCCTGAGGTTAAGTCTGCTGAGTGGAAATTAAACTAACTTGAAGAAACTTTATCAGCTCATGCAGAAATTAGCATATCTCAATGAAAATGTAATAACTTTGTACTTCATGAGGTGTGATTTAGCTAACTTCGTAGAACATCTCTATTCGTTTTGCACCGTTTTTACCTGTTTACCTGTTTTACCTGCAGTCCAAGGAGATGTTCGCATCTGCTCCATGACATTTACCTCTCCAGTTTTGGCCATGGATATTTTCTACTTTTTTCTACTTTATAAAATAGAAACGCAATGAAATGTATTTTTTCAGATGTTACCAGAGATTGTGTTAACAATATCAATGTGCCCATTATTTGACTTAGTCATCCAATAAAATCCATTAAAAAAAAGTTGTTATTTGGGGCAAATATGGTTATGCAAGAAAAATGCAATTAATCACTTTTTATTCATTACAAATCCTGTGATTAATTAGGTTTTTTAAATGAGTGCCACCCTTGGTAAATATTCAAAAAATATTTTTTACATTTTAAAAGGGCAAAATAAAGACTTTGGAATTGAAAAAAGTAGACTTTTCCCCCCATTTATTCTCAAACCAGGTTGTAAGTTTTCATGCTAGCTAATCACCATCTAAGATTGTCATGAATACATGCTGCTCCTTTGTGACATTACAGTCTTCAAAGTCTTTTACTGGAATGTAATTACAAATTAAACACTGTAAAAGTTGGTTTTAGTCGGCTCAGAATCAATGGGAGCATAACACTTGGGTGTGTGCTAAATTTTCAGTAGGGAAGTTGACAGGAACAAAAATGCCCACAGTTAATTTTTTATTTACAAAAACACAACTACCAATCATCATGCCTCACATAGACGCTCTGATGATACGTTTCACAACTAACACACATACAAATTTTTTTTTTAGATTCATCTTGTTTTTTCTTCCCAGTCAATGAAAGAAATGAAAAATGTTTCTCAAACCTTTGATTGCTAATTGGTCACCCAGGCTCAGTAGTTTAAAATTGAAGTTATGATGTATATACACACAAGCTTGTACAAACATACATACATATAAGCTAAACATAAATACCCTCTAGTTATATAATATTCAATTTGTTATCAAATATTGTTTTCATATATGCCTGGCCCGTATTTATTAAGTTCACTTTAGTTTTGTTTGTTTTTTTTGTTTTTTTTTGTTTTTTTTATTGAAGCTACAAATAAAATTGAGCATAAAAAATAAACTTAACTGAATACCATTTTAAAACGTGTCCTCAACTTGTGTAAGATCCTGTTCTTCAAACTTACAACCTATATATGCAGCCACAATTGTCTTTTCATTGGATTTTGAAGGAAGGAAAAAGCCTAAAACACTCCGTTGTCCATATATGGGTTTATTTTCCCTTTTCCTTTACTTTTGAAACAAATTTCAGATGATTTAAAGCCAAAACTATAATAATCTAATATCATGATGTCTGTAGATCAAACATTGGTTAAAAATAAACTCAGGGGGGTTGAGAGATCCAAATCCATGTGCACATTGTTTAAACTCCAATCTTCATCTGTCTGTTATCATGTGACTGAGAACGAGAGCAACTGGAGGCTTCAATCAGGACTTGATAGAAAATTGCTTTTCCTGCAGGACATAGCGAGGATCAAACAATGCAGTGCTGCAGTATAAATGCCTGATGCGAGATGCAAGAGTACATCCAAGCACAGCACAACTCTTCTGACCATGGAAGCGTTTCTAATACATCAACACATGTACGAATTTACACTCTCTGGCCACTTTATTAATCAAAAAATCTAATATTGGCATTTTTGCTTCACAATTTTAAAATCTTTTTTTTGTTGTTGTTGTTAAAAAAATCAATTTTTTTTTTAAATAAATAAAAATAATCCATTATAAAATTTTTGACATTTGTTTTTCTTTTCATTGATCTTTTTACTTGTCTTCTTGGGAATGATGGTCTGGCTACTGTGTTGTTTTTTCCTCATTGAAATCAAGAAAAATGACAAGCATGAAAAAGTTTTTTTTTACTCTTTTTTTTAATTTGTTTTTGATCTACAAAAATCAGCAATATAAAAGAATTGTGAGAATCGCAATTTAAAAATCCCAAAACATCAGAATCAAATTGGGAGAAAAGCATGTCATCATAGCTCTAATATTTACATTTCAAAAGACTATTTATAAATAATGTAGTGAACAAATCTTCATTTTGTTGCTGACCATGAATTTCTTCTTCTGTGTGGCTTCAGCTTTTATTTATTCATTTCTTTATTGTCAGGCCTGACTGAATATGCACTTATAAAATCACTCTTCAAACACACAAACAAAAAAGTGGGTAGGTATTAAAAAGTTCTGACTTCTGCTTACACTCTTTTTTCAGACTACAAGTATTAAAGGAAATCTTTAGAAAGTTTTTTTTTTTTTTTTCAAGAGTCCAGTTGGAGATGATGTGAGCTTTGTGACATGGTGCATCATCCCGCTGGAAGTTTCCATCAGAAGATGCTACACTGTGCTCATAAAGGGATGGACATGGTCAGCAAAGTAAACAGTGGTGTTGAAACGATGCTCCACGTGTCAGAATGTGTCCCACACACCATTACACAACCAGCAGCCTAAACCCTTAAGGACAGATGCAGGCTTTCGTGTTCTTGCCACCAAACTACGACCCTACCATCTGAAATAGAGACTCATAAGGCGTTTTTCCCATTGTTCGGTTGTTGTGAATGTGGTGGAATTGTGGTGGTAATATCAGTTTCTGTTGCCTCGCTATCATCTCCAAACAGTCTGCAATCCTGTTTCAACCTCTGACGTTGGATATGTGTGTCGTGTGTTTAAATCCAAGTCGATCAGTGGTGTCTGAAATCCTCACACCAACAACCACGTCACATTAAAAGTGATTTAAGTCCAGTCTTTTTCCACCAGATAGTCAAAATTCAGCTTAACTCTCACATTCACTGTAAGTGGTCCCATGCAGGCTTTAATTAAATCAGACATCTGTTAAACTAAAAGCCCCCTCAGGACTAAGAGATACAGTCATTTCCCGAATGCAGACAAAAGAAGGGATTCAGCCCATTGACCGGATATTAATGACCGCTTCCTGTGATTTAGTGCTGCAGAGTCCAGGAGATGGATTGGGGACACCTTCGCTGTGAACTGAACCATTTGGTGGCTTCATTTTAGAGCAATTAGACTGTTGCAATAGAGTGCCTTTGACAGGTCTAAGAGACCCCAGGTGGGTCCCTCAGACCTGATGAGCATAAAGATGGGATATCTGACTCCAAAGGAAAGGACAGATTTTATATTCATCACACCGACGTACTGTTGGGCTTGTTGGGAGAGTTTTAACTGCTGCTGAGGGACGTTGGTGAGCATAGAGCTTTACTTCAAAACAAACATAACCGAAACACATAAAGACAAAGGGGACATAAAATGAGTGGACATGATGTCAAACCAGTTTGACAAATTACAGCCTGAATTCCCGCTGATGACAACATGACTGCAATGCAAATCATTTCCCACACAGTTACCCAATTAGCCATCCAAAGCCAGTAAACACTTCAAAATTCATCAGGACAGCACGCTGCAACGCAAAGCAAGCTGGAATTGTCCCCCCGCCCGCTTAATTAAAGCAATTCATAAATATTTCACATTATAATTATAGAGACAAATGGCTCTGAGAGGTAATAAAAAAAAACCCTTGAGATGCTGCTCTTGCTAGCAGGGATGGAGGACATATTTAAAAAGCAGGAAAAATGGACTTAAATCTGGTTTAGGCTCCCTCTGGATTAAAGGTTTGGAAGATCTTTGTGTAATTCTTTTTGGTTTTATGATAAAGATGTTTACTTCTCAATCACAGAACAGAAAAGAGTCATGATGTGGAGTTTGTGTTGGATTTTAGTTCCAGTTTCCTGTTTAATTTTGTAGTTTTCCTTGTTCAGTTCTCGTGTTTTGTTTCCCTTTTTGCCAACCGTTCGTTAGTTCACATGGTTTCAGTTAGTCTAATTGTTACACACATGCATCTAGTTATGTTTCTGTTTGTATACATACTACTTTGGTTAGTTGCCATTTGCCAGTTTGTTGTCTGTAGCTTTTTCCGTGTTTTCCAGTTAATTGAATGTCATTCTAAGCATTTCCCTCCGCATCCTGTCTCGCCATCTTGTGTCTGGGTGCATATGACCACCACCTCTCCACAACAAAAAGGTTAGAATTGAGAAGGTAAGCATGTGTTTTTAGAGGAGTATTATATTCTGTAGCGGTTTGGCTAACGGCGGATTTAATTGTCATTAGGGCTGGGCGATATATTGAATATACTCGAGATATCGTGACTAGTCCCCTGTGGGATATAGAAAATGCCTATATTCGTCATATTCGAGTAGCCTCTTGTCACACAGTTGTTTTTAGCTGTTATTCCCTCCTCCTCGACTCTGCACCACTTTGCACAGACAGTTAAAGCAAGCGCACCTAGTTACGTACATAACGTGAGCTACGTGCTACGTCATGAGAGGCAGCGTGTAGCAGCTTTTCCAGTAGAGAACTCCGGTAGCAGTAGCAGCGCGAGTTTAAAAAAAGTGGAGGAAGAATTTGTTACAAAGAAAAATAGTACAGGATCCTTCATCTGGCGGTGGTTTGGATACCACCGGAGAGAGGATGTTGACCAAACAACTGTCGTATGCAAAATATGTTGCAAAAGCGTCACCACAAAAGGTAGTAGTACCTCAAATTTAACATGACATGTTTCTGCCACTGCTTTAACTGTTCAATAAATACTGTTTTGATCAATTTGCTTCGTTACAATTTCATCCTTTTGGCAGGAATGTTTAAAATCAGCATATCTTAATACAGTATGAACAATTAAGTTTTAATCTAGACACAAAATCATCTTACTGATGTGATTGTATGCACTTAATCATTAATTCAAGGCTAAGGTAAGTATCGAGATATATATCGTATATCGTGACATGCCATAAAAATATTGGGATATTACTAAAAGGTCATATCGCCCAGCCCTAGCTGTCATGTTTACAGTGTTGTTCTGTTGTAATCACGGCTCAGTGACGATAAGAATGGTTGGCTTCTATAATGGTGGTTTTTGCAGAAATCTGAATGGCTCAGAGAACTTGTAGCCTGTCAGTCACAGCAGTTTTGGATGAGTGATTGGACAGGGGGAGCGGGAGGCAGGACTACTTTCTGGTGTGTAGAGAGAAAGAAAACACTCTTTGCTTTTTTTTTTTTTTTTTTTTTTGGTTTGACTATTGTGTTTTGGCGTTGACTACGTCCTCGCAGTAGCCTGTGTAATCTCCGGAAATAAATACTCCTGAGCACAGACTACGTTTGCTTGATTTTGCATAGAGAACGCTACAATAAATGTTATGATTTTAAATCATTTTTATCTATTAATATAACTACTTATTGATTTTTGACTTTGTGAGCCATTGTGAACGTCAGAAAATCTCTCAATATGTCTATTTTATTTACTGTGTTCTGTGATACTAAACTTGAAATTGCTGTATAACAAATCTACCTACCTGAACAATACTTTGCAACAGGATTAGAGAAACGCTCCTACACCATCTGATATGTTCTCTGAAACGGCTGAAAACGCAAAACAGAAGAGCAGGTGCTGCTAAGGGGAAAGTCCTGATTTAAGATTCTGGCTGACCCGACGGTGCCTGAGACAACAGGACTGCATGACTGATTGGAAATTTACATCTGTTCCTGAGACAGGAGAGGAGCGTCGATCCTCTAAACTTCCACTATGACTCACAGGCACAGCTGGAAAGCCGCCAGCAGTGCAAGCATTCGGCCAGTGAAGCAGTTAGGTGCTAAGTGTCTTGCTGAAGGGTAGAACAAGGAGAGCAGCACCCGTTCATTTAGTTAAATCAGAGTTCTCTGGCCAGTGCAATGCCTCAATCTGCTGCACAAACATTATAATCCGAAACTGTCCTGTTATAAGAGCAACGTCCTTGACTTTGGAAAGTTTGGATGTTTTGTTTTTATGTCTTATTTAATAAGACTGTCTTTTCAGTCTGTTGTGAGCTTCATACCCCCCATATGGCCGTGGTGCCTCCCACAGCAGGACAGCAGTGGGCCCCACAAAAGCTGCTTATAAAGGGCTCAAGGAACACAACGGAACAGGAGGTGTTCACCCTCTGCACTCCAGATACTGGCCTGGTGGCATTTGTGGGAATCAAGGTAAATCCTCTTAGACCCCACCCACGACCCTCAGATCTGCAGGAACCTCCAGAGGTGACCTCAGATGGTCTTTGTTCACACCCTGACTGGGCAGAATTATTTATGGGGACCTGATCAGGACCCATTTACATGATGATAGTTAGAATATCTTCCTTTCCCTTTCTTCTTATATTTTACAAAATAAGACTGGTTGGTTATGACACTCTTATGATTGTATCATAACTGTATAAAGTTTGATGTATAATATATGCATGTTGAGGAAAGTTGCATCAATAAAAAAGTAAAGACCAATACAGATCCTTTTTTTAATTTTTTTTTTTTTTATTTTTATCCCATATATACATATATATGGGAGTGGCCATAGAGCCACTGTTAATCCTGAGGTATATAAAATGTAGGTTGAAAAACTGTGCCCCTCTCAACAAATGTAATGCCCCCCTAATTTGTTTCCAGGTTATGCTCTTATAATTAGGGTAGTTAGGGGTGGTCTAGCCATCCAATACTTATGTAGCCATGGGGACATCACTTGATGTACACAGTAGTACCTTGTAAATTTCTGACAGTATCGTAACATATTTCCTCTCTTTCTGTAGGTCTTCCTGAATAAAAGTTGCTAATAAAAGATCTGTCTTTCCTGTCCTCTCCCCCCAAACCAGTCGAGGCAGATGGCTGCCGTCCCTGAGTCGGGTTCTGCTGGAGGTTTTCTTCCTGTTAAAGGGGAGTTTTTTCCTTCCCACTGTCGCCTCATGCATGCTCAGGATGGGGGATTGGATCGAAGTCAAGATTCAATGCAATCAGTTGATTTCTATTAGCTAGGCTATGAATTGACTTATGAACTGACTTTAAATTATGTGTCTGTAAAGTGCCCCGAGACAACATTGTTGTGAAGTGGCGCTATACAAATAAAGCTGAATTGATTTGAATTTAATTTAATTGAATAAATTTGGCCCTGCGATGGACTGGCGAGCTGTCCAGGGTGTACCCTGCCTGTCGCCCAAAGCCGGCTGGGATAGGCTCCAGCTTCCCCGCGACCCTGAATTGGAATAAGCGGTTTGGAAAATGAATGAATGAATGAATGAATGAATAAATTTGATCCGGCAGCCAGGTCTGGCTCCCAGGCTTTTGCCAAATGGAGGCTCTGTTTCTACAATAAAGGACGACGTTTCCAATCAGAGAAAAGCTGTAAGTAAAACCCATGTACCCAAAAACGCTGTTGGTTTTGTTTCGATCATGCTAAAAACACCTCAGTGATAAGCTACGTGAAACAATAGATGTAGATAGAGGAATGCTACAAACATGACAACCATGCTAAAAACATCCTAGTGATAAGCTACATTAAGATTATATAAGGTGAGTGAAAAATGGCAAAACAATGTTATTTCAGACTACAGCTGGAAAGTGAGTATTTACCAAACAGATACGTCCTGCGCTTGCTGCTGCTCAGGGAGAAACATTCTCGTGGTGCTTGTTTCTGGCAGAGGCTTAATGTAGAGAGGATTGATGTAGAATGGATATAAGGGTTTGTGAAAAAATGCTTGTTATTGTTTTTTGTCTTTCCAGACTCGCATATAAAACCAAATTAGCCTGAAATGTGCCTAATAGAGCCACTTAATATAGTAATTGTCTTTGCATATCAAACAATTCTCCATTGGAAGAAAAGCAAAGAGAAAAAATCGCCACGACAACTGTGCACATCAAAAGTCCATTAAATCAATATATAAATATCTTAATAAATGTTCATTAGTTTGCTAATACTATACATGTAAATAGAGAAACATGAACCACAAATACAAAATGAGAACAAATTAAACAAATTAAAAGTATTGAAAACTGTTGACACACTAAAGAAAATTTATTATGCACTTCTATAAAACTGAATTAATTGATTGAATCCACTTTGTTAACTTAGTGAAATTTTAATGTTCTTTCGTTGTCCTGTAAAACTCCCTTCATTAAATCATGTTAAATAAATGGAGCTTTAATTTTCTGCTGCAACAAAAATCAATTTTTTTAAACCTGTGTTGTTAAAAATTCCACTAAAGCTTTAATGTTAGATTGTTTTGTGTGTTTTGTTTTGTTTTATCTAATTTGCAAAACCACATCTTTTCAACTTGAGCCATTTTGGACCAAGCCAAAAGCTCCTTCATTTCACCAGAAACAAGGACTGTTCCTGTAGCTGAAGCACACTTGCTACAAGACAAAAAACTTCCTCCTGAGGTTGCATTATTCCAGCCACGATGGCCCACATGTCATACAAATCATAGTACAGCATGCGCATTGTGATTTGTATACTGTGGACATAAGTTCTTTATGAGAGTACACATATTACCATTAAATGGTCATTTTGTGATTTGTAATCCCACCGGAAGCCTTTGCAACATGGTTATGTGAAGCGGTGGGCTTTTAGGAACATTTTAGTAAGAAGCCAAAAACCTAATTAACATATTTGGTCTGTTAAAAAGCATTTAGTCTCTCCTCAGAGGCCTATCGATGCTGCTTTTTATAACAGCAAAGTTCTAAAATGTTCTGTAACTCACATTACATCCTTTACAGTCAACCGCTTGACCACATGAAGGTCAAGGGAGGGAATTTTAGAACAAACATTCCTCAGAGATTTTGCTCCATGTTGACATGAAGCATCACAACGTTGCTGCACATTATGATGAGAATCTCCTGTTCCACCCATAGACTGTATTTTTCTTTAAAAAGATGGACGGAGCCTCTGTGACGTCACCCGTAGGTTTCTGACGAGCTGAATTGAAGCTCAGTGGGCGGTTCATACCGTCGCCATCTTGGCAGGGTCACGTGTGTCGTCTCGCCCGGAAAATACAAATATGGGCAAAGAGGTGGAGCTGAGAGGAGGGCTGTGAGCATCTTGGTAGATGATTGACATCGAGCGAACTCCAAGCTTTCTGTAGCTAAGAGCTAACCCGGAGATAAATGGAGCCAACCAGCTAACAGAGGTAAGCGGGCTAAAGCTAAGTCATGTTGTTAACCGGCTAAAAACCGTCCACGTTCTTCTGACTTGAAGCGGGAGATCAGGTACCTGTCAATCAAAAGGACACGCCCCTAAATATGCCGAACTTCGAGATTAAATTACTTTTAAACAGGCGAGTTATAAAAAAATTCCCTCCCCCCACAGTTGTCATGAAGGTAAACCTGACCTATTAAACCGAAAATAGATTTTTGAACCAGGCTGTAAACATGTTTATTTCTGCCGTGAAGTTGGTCTTTTTAACATGGGAGTTCATGGGGATTTGCTCTGTTTTGCAGCCTCTAGTGGATGAAGGGGGAACTGCAGTTTTATGCACTTCCGCAGAGGCTTCACTTTTAACCGCCGGAGGCTCCGTCCATCTTTCATAAACCGTCTATAGCTCCACCACATCCCAAAGCTGCTCTGTTGGATGGAGATCTGGTGATGGTGGAGGCTGATGGAGGACAGTGAACTCATCATCATGATGGAGATGATAAGAGCTTTGTGACATGGTGCATCATCCTGCTGGAAGTTTCCATCAGGAGATGATAAACTATGCTCATAAAGGGATGGATATGGTCAGCAGGAACACTCAGGTAGGCAGTGGTGGTTTAATCATGACATGTCGGTACTAAGAGGCCTAAAGTGGGCAAAGAAAATAACTCCCACACTATTACACCACCAGCAGCCTGAACTGTTAACCAATGCTTTCCTGTCTTTTTTCTTCACCCTCTTACCCTACCATCTAAATTTGGCAGCTGAAATCTGGATCATGCAGCATTTTTTGTGTGAATTGTAGTTTTAGCTTCTTGTTCCTAGTTGAGAAAAGTGACATCCAGCATGCTCCTCTGCTGCTAAAGCCCATCTGCTTCGAGGCTGGACGTGTTGTGCCTTCAGAGATGGTATTCTGCATACTTTTGTATGAACTTTGTGAACTTCAACAAGTAGCCCAGACATTGTCTGCATCACAAAATGCACTGAGATACTTGGATGTGATTAGATTAAACATTCACATGAATAATTTTACCCTTTACCGCCACATGCATTGTATTTCATACACGTCGCTTCTGAGAGCTCCAGCTTATTGTTAAAACTTAGCTAAAAGCTCTGTGATGTGCCATCCAATACTTGTTTTCTGCCCCCTAGTGGATATAATTTGTTCTACAACAAATCTGACGCTTCATAGTGAAAGATCACAGACGGGCTTTTCTTTTGTTTTTTGATGTTTCATAGAAAATAGGGATGGGAAAATCAAATTGAAATATCCAATATCGGGATTTCTTGCTTCACAATTTTGAAATTGATTTTTTTTAAATAAAAAAAATAGTTGGTTTTTTTTTGTCAAATAAATAAAAATAATAAATTTTAAAATTTTGGGCAATTTTGATTGTTTTTATTGATATTTTTACTTGTCTTCTTGGGCAAAATAGCAGCAGAATGATGGTCTGACTGTTCTGTTGATTTTTACTCACCGAAATCAAGAAAAATGACGAGCAAAAGAAAGTTTTGTACATTTGTTTTGTTTTTGATCTACAAGAATCAGCAATATTGAACAATTGTGAGAATCGCAATTTAAATCGAATCGGCACCCAAAAAATCGGAATCGAATCGGGACAGAAGCATATCGTCCCATCCCTAATAAAAAATGACTTCAAGTTTAAAAAAGAGAAATTTCTGTCCATTGTCTCCTGGGTTACACAAACGGGGTTAACAGGGACGCTGAATAAACTGACCAGTTATTGTGACTGGAAACACTGTGATGATATTACGTTCACACACTGGCAGAGGCCACGTCTAAAGTCACTCTTTCATCCTCTCATTCTTCATGAGGTTTACCAGCCTTCACACTGACAAACATAACAAGCCTTCTGAGCTGTAAACACTTACAGTGAAAAAAGCTGTAAAATTATTTAATGTTAGTCCTGCTGGGAAAGTTTCCCACATCCGAGCAGCTTGTCTATCACTCCCACGTTCTCCTGTCAGCCTCTTGAAGCGGTCAGGATTACTTTCTCTGTTATCGTTTCTCAGCTTTCCCTCCCCTCATCATGTCATCCCGAGCTTCTTGGCAGCTTGACAGATGATTCAGTCCCTGGCATGTCTCAGCGGCGAGGGACGCGCTTTTAACAAGTATTTCCTCCTTTTACAGAAGTTACAGAAACACTCAAACTCCTGCAAGTTAAACAACCCCCCCCCCACTACTTTCTTCAAGCACA
This sequence comes from Telmatherina bonti, assembly GCF_933228915.1. NCBI lineage: Eukaryota > Metazoa > Chordata > Actinopteri > Atheriniformes > Telmatherinidae > Telmatherina > Telmatherina bonti. The sequence goes on from NC_136615.1 coordinate 28,963,706, forward strand.
CATACACAATAAAATACCGCAAAATGAAAAAGTCTGAAAATAACTTGTAACTCAAAAGGAAAACCAAGACGCTGCAGAGCCGCAATCTGCTCAACAACTTGGTTTATTTTCAAAAAGTGACAAAGTTACAGAATCCTATTTGTGTTACCTGATTAAATCAGCGTTTCTTCCAGATAAAGTTTTGAGACCCTGCTGCTTTAGAGCTTTCCCCTTCCTCCTGAGAGCCTACCATCATCCCTGCTTCTTGTCAGGGTCAGCTGCCACATCAGCATTTAGCCGCCTCCTTGTACCGCTTCATTATCATCTCCTCCCTGGCGTCGTCCTACAGCGCCGAGATGTGACAGGATAAAGGATTGGGACATAAATTGTTTCATCCCGGACCAGAGCCTTAACAACAAGCAGAGAGGCAGTCCCGTCTTGCCATCAAGCTTTACACTACCCAGCTCTCTCGCCTCTTAATTTGATTGATTTCAAGACTGAGGTGGGTGTGGGTCGGCAACAATAGGGCACAAAGACAGATAGTCTGAAGACAGAGATAAGAAGATAAAAGAAACAAAGGAGCCATGAAGGAATTTCTTGTGCGACCCACCATACAGTGGCTGCATTTGTCCAGTTTGCATCCATGTCTGCAGTAATGAGAAGAAACGCTACAAGGCTTTAGAGTCTGTAGAAGGCTGCTATTATCAGCAAGCTGCAAGAGGACCACAGGGTGAGGAGGATTAAAAATAGATGAAAAGTTGGCCGGTATGAACTCACCAGGTGGACACCTACTGTAGGCTGCTGCCGGGGACGTTGACATGCGGAGGGCCACAGGTTAGAGGAGTGGGAGAAGAGTGGCCTGGAGCAGCTCTGCAGACTGCTAATGGTCAGTGCCTTGATTAGATGGTGGGAGGCAGGGAGAAATCTTGCTCCAATATAAACTGATTTATAGCTCGGAGCCCTTTCCGTGTTTGTGACAGCTTCGTCTCGCTCGATGCCGTTAACGCGCAGACACGCTGTGCAGAATTCGCAGTTGCATAACCTCATTATCATGCGGCGCATTTCATTTAAAGACCCCGTGCAGTGAGGTGTTTAGGTTTATAATGTGACGAGGCACTTTCTGGAACAGACCTGTGATGCTTTACTGTAGGATTCTGTGGTATTACGTCGTACTAAGGTCTCATGATTTGTTTTATTTCAGTTTTTATTCAGAGAGTCAGGTGTTGCTTTATATTCTGGCCTGTTAGAGGTGTTCCATAAAGTTTGTCTTCCAACAATTAGGAAAACAACATTATTAAAATGAGGCCATTATGGTGCTGGATTCTCCTTTATACTTGTCTTATAGATCCAGTGCAGCCCTTTCCTTCCCTAAACCCGCTGACTGAGGGATGTTTAGCTTAGCTTAGTCTCTGGTTAACATTTCATTTAGTCTTTATTCCAGACACATCGGTTCATATCAGCAATTAATAAGAAAAAGAGAAAAAAGGAAGAGAAAAAAGAAAAACCACACACATGTATAGACACATAGCCTATACACACACACACACACACATAATTATTAAGAAGGACATTCATTCCAGTGCTTCCAAAAACAGGAGAAATACCTTGGAACAACACCAACTAGTAAAGAATTCAGAGTGCAGACCTCTACCAAGCAGCTCATTTCCACCCATATTGTGATTTCCACCCTGTTATAGTCCGACATATACATGGCGAAAAACGTGTACGATTGAGCGAATGGGGCTTTCGTATTGCCTCGGTAGTTGGAAGCCAATGATTCGCTGTGGTGACCCCTCCAGGGATAGATTCATTGACGATTGAAACACACCTTTACCATTTGAAATAACAATATATCTCAATAATTTCATTGATACTCTAATATTTATTAAAAAACTAATTTGTTACAGCTTTTTTTCCCCTGTGTCCTGTGATGGACTGGTGACCAGTCCTGGGTTCACCTGCCTCTCTCCTGCCAAATGCTGGGGCAGACTCCAGCTTCTCTGCGGCTTGGAGTGGACTAAAGCGGTGAAGGAAATGAAGAAATGAAGGAATTTGAAAAGTAAAGCAAACAATATCAGTATATTTACAAACCAACGTTGTGTGTGCAGACTCCAAATGAAGACCGGACACGCCGAGCTCTTCTTTAACGGTCAAAATGACTTCATATTTATTCAGTGAAGGTTATTCATCCTGCAGCCTGACTGTGTTCAGATGTCCATCTACCAGCAATAAAACATCCCCTCTTATTCTGATATACAGCAAAACCAACAGTCCTGTATTTCTAATCCATAAAACTGGATTCACCACGTTATTATTATGTTCTACATAGGAGGTGTAACCTACCTCTGTATTACTATACTGTACTATTTGGATATAATCGCTCCATCCCACAGTTGTTAGAATCATTTTAAACATCTCTGTGTCCACAAATTCCTTCCAGATCACTTCAAAAATTTAATGGAATCTAAATTAGACCAAGAACTGGCCTCAGAAGAGAAAAAAACAAAAACCCACCCAGTAATTTTTACATAAAATCCCTAACAGATATAACACAAGCACCTTGGCATAGATAACACATAGCAGAAAGCAAAAACACTGTTGCCCTTCTACAGTCTGCTGTGCTGTAGGCTACTGCAAGTTTTTCTCTAGTCACTCTTTGAACATATTTGTGGGTGTAAACTTTCCAAGTTGTTTAGGCGTGCAGTGCCTAAAAATAACAAAAAGTAGAAAGTGTTTATTATCCTGTTACAGTTTTAAGTTTTGACCACTATTGTTCCTGTTTCCATACATTACTATATTACAGAAAGCTCTGTCCGTATTCACACATATGTAGCTAAAGATGCACGACGTGACTTTACAACCTTAAAAGTCTGTGTTGTGTAGTTGTTTGATGGCATAGTGGCGTTTATGATGCACATTTCTGGTGCCATCACTGGGCAGCAGTTCTAGGACGTTTTACTTTACACAAGCAGGTGTCGACGTATCGGCAGTTTTCAATGGGCGCTGTGGCTGAGTCAGGAAAGAACGAGAAAATGATACAGAAAGAAGAGTGGAAAAGAAAGCAGAGCAAGAGATCATAAGAGCTCGAACAGAACTATCAGGATGCAAGATGGAGGCAGCGAGAACGTCTACAAAAGTTCGGAAGCATCTTCCGTGTAGAAAGCAGAAACAAAGCTGAGTGCAGCGTGAAAGCAAAGTGACGGGCTGAATGTCGCATGCCCAAATCTCACTGAGTCTAACGTACTATGAGGAGTGAGAACGTCCTCAGTTTGGCCAAAGTCATCAGGTGAATCCGACTGCTGAAGAGGAGGCGCTTGGTTCTGGTTCTGGGAGATTTTAACGTTAAACTCAACTCGTCTACTGGTCCAGTTATTTTGTACAAACACCACCATCCTCTTCGTTAGCAACCTGTCTGATGTGAGGTGCAGGCGGAAAGCTCATGCAGCCGGCGTTGTGTTTGTTGTCCTTCAGTTAACAAGTGAAATATGTGAAAGGATGCCTTCCGTCAGTCCATCCATCATCCATCCGTCCATCCGGTCCTGAGGGTCCTGATCACCTACTTTGACTTAGGACAATGAAATTCAGCACACATGTGTAACATCCCAAGATGAGCAAAAAAGTTCATCAAACACCTGTTGCCATGGCAACGGGGTGTCCGCCATCTTGGCATTTACACCTATTTTTTTTCACTTTAAGCGCATTGAATATCTCCTTGGAAGTACATTGGATTTTCACCAAAGTTAAAAACAGTCGTTATTGTTTGTTTATCAACATAGTCCACAGTGTGTGTGTGTGTGTGTGTGTGTGTGTGTGAGGAGGGGGGATGAGGCTTGGACCCGATGGATGCCCGATAGATGCCGCTTGCGGCTTTAATTTGCTTTGTTGTTGGAAAATCGCAGAGCTGGGAGTTAATATCAACCCTGCTTTTAGCTTTGGTTCATTAAAGGACACAACAGCCCACCGCATGGCGGGTTTGTGCTTTACTCCCACTTCCCTTTGTTTTGGCCAGGGCTCCCATCTCCCTCATCTTGCATTTTGTTCTGCTTTTGTGTTAAAACTTTCTTTGAATCATTACTAACACATTGGCGGTCCTATTTGTTATGGATCCTTTGAGCCGGAACTTATTTAGTGACCATCACAGTCTTTTATTTCTGTATTTTTGTCTGCACTATGAGAGATTTGAGTTAGCCTGAATGAGACGGATTGCTGTCACAACTGGATTCATCAGAAGTGCTCAGACAGCAGCTTATTCACTGGTGACATTTCAACTGTCAAACATGCCAGAAGCTTACATTCGCCGAGCTCTCCGCGGTCTAACCAGGCAAACTTTAACATTGTGTATTTATACTTTTGTTTTAAATGATCAGAATGAAAATGATTCAAGAAATGTTTTCAAGTAGTTTTCATTTAGCTAATACAGTTTTTATAAAAGGCTATTTATTCATAACCTTGTGGTTTGTTGGCTCCTAAACTGATTCAATCACTGATCAAGTGCAGCATTTTGTGTGCAAACAGGAGGCAAGTGCTTTTAGCATCAATAGCCTGCCTTCAATTCCCTTCAGTGAAAAGTTGAGGTAATAAACTGGTGTTTGGTCCTTTTCAGCCAATCTGAAAACATTTTCAGACACATCTCTGACAGTCTATGAGGTTCTGATCAGATCAAATCCTCCCAGTTCAGGTTAAAGCAACGGCCCCTGCGACACTGAAACAAATAATTTGGTCCAACAACCAAAGTTCATGAATTCAATTCGATGAGAAATTTCCATCCAATTGAATTAGGTTTCTGTAACCTTAACTAGAAAATAAAATGTGTGTAAACTCAATCAAATATAACTGAGAAGAATGAACGACATTTAATAAACGTAACCCTGCTAATAGAATTTATTAGAATGATCCATCTAGATTTATATACATAAAGTTAATGTGATGCTCTAAATAAATGTTTAACCTTTTTTGAGCCAAGCTAAACTTTATCTCACAGAAAAAGAATCACAAGGCACCAAAAACCAAATATTTATATATATATATATATATATATATATATATATATATATATAAAAAGCCTATAATAATATAAAATCCATCTTGACAAGATGTCCTGAGTAGAAATCAGAAAAAAGAAAAAAAAAAAAAAAGAATAGAAATCAGATAAATACATGAAAAGTGAATTTTATAATTATTCACTCTACTTTTTAGACCAATGAGGTGAAAATTGGATCATTTCTCTCGACACACTGATGTGCCACAGCACAGTGGTTAAAAACCCTGCGCTAAATAAGGTTCATGTAAAACTGTTTATGAAATTTATGTAAAGTTCCTAATAAAGTTTATGCCAAACTATTAATAAAGTTTAATACTGTAAATGAATGGCAAATATTCCTAACATGTTGATGTATACATATAAGTATGTAAATTTTCCATACTTATATGTATATGAAACTTTAGTAGTTGGACCAAATTAGTTTTTCAGTAGATTATAAATGTGCCATTTTGGCTACACAAATTCATTTTGTACAGAAAAACTAGAAGCGTCTGAAAGGTTAAAATGATTACAGTTCTAAGAGGCTGGACAAAAGTGGGAAAGCATAAACAAGATGGAGCAGTAATGACTTCCAGCGGGATTTTGTGTCAGACCAGTCTGCTCTCCCACCGCCTGCCTTCTCAGTCCAACAAGAACAACAAAGCACTCAGCGGCTGTGGCATTTTAGCCTAAACCTGCTGACAGTGTGGGGAGAATGAAAATGAATCAAATAAAGAAAATATCTAGAGATAAAATGAGAAAAGGGCAAACCACTACGTTTCACTCCCTCATCGTCTGAAAATCAGCCATTTACCTAAAGAACAAGCCAAAAGTATTGACAAATTCTCCAGATGAGAGATGGCTCTGCATGTGAAATAAGAGGAAAAATGCAGCGGGATCTGTGCAGAGATGCTCCTCTGTCGTCTCCTGGAGGAATTCAGCCTGCAGAGCAGATGCACGGAAACGAGACAAACTAGGACGACGACTGCTGCGTTTAGAAAAACATCTGTTCCAACAAACGGGATCTTTGTGTCTTCAACAAAATGACTGAGAGGACAGACGAAGCTCATCATCAACACACTTAATGAGAGAGATTAGTAATAAAATATATACATATAGTGGGACCTCAACGTCAGGACTTCACCCCCACATGACCAGTCTTAGGAATAAAAAAAGCTTAAAATAAAAAAGAATGAAATGAAAGAGCAGGCATAAAACTTTATTACAGCTACGCATTAGGCTGCAGTGCTTTGGATTAACTGCTTTATGGCTGGGCCTTGTAGAAAGTGAATTATAAAAATCCACACTGGGGGAGTGAATGACTTTTTCCAAGATAGCTGAAGGTTAGAAATGACTCATTCCAGGACATAATCTATAGTCATCAGGTGCCTGACCCATCAGCTACATGCAAACAGCGATAAATGTCTCCCACTTCAGGCTGCTTTGCATCGGACCGGTTGGCAGCTGAGTGTGAAGCGGCTGCGAAGATGATTGGCAACTGCAAAGAAGAGAAAAGGGTGAAGTGCCGAGTCAGGAATGAGATCCTCCCTCGGTGAAGGAGTTCCAGGGGAAAATGACGCATCGACAGGCAGATTGGTGCAGGTTGGTCTGCTGGAGCCGAGCGTGATGGTGAAGCTGCAGATTTATGTTCTTGCCTTCACATGCCAGCAGGGATCCTAAATCCTGGTCCTCGAGGGCCAGCGTCCTGCAGGTTTTCCAAGTGTCCTCACTGGAACTCAGACTTAGACAAGCTCTGCACATGTCTGATAAATACACACTGATGTGTGAACAGGTGTGTTGCAGCGGGGACGCATGGAAAGCCTGCAGGACATGGAGGACTGAGGATCCCTGACATACAGTCACATGCTGGGACAAGCAGCGTAAACGAGGTTCCTCCGTAGGATGTCTGGGCTCTGCCTTCAACATAGGAGGAGAGGCATCTTCATCCAAGAGGACGCTCCTCCACATCGAGAGGAATCACATGAGATTGCTCTGATATCTGGCTAGGATCCCTCCTGGACACCTCCCCTTGTAACACACTGATCAGACCACGTCTTCCAGCTGGCCTCAGAACATCAGGATGAGCTGGAAGAAGCAGTAAGAGAGCGTAGTCTGGGATTCTCCGCTCAAGCTGCTGTCCTCATGACCTGACCCCAGATAAGAGGAGGAAAATGGATGGAAGAAAACACTGGAAACCTAATCATAGTTTACTGTCCTTGTCCTTCAGTTGGTGCAAACCTGGACATCATGCCTCTAATAATGTCCACATGTTTCCTGGCAGTAATGGTGCACATTCAGCACAGTGTGTATTAATATCCACATGCTAACGTGTGAAGCTGTGCTGTAAAGTGTGGAGCGAAGCCCCATGAAGCGTCAAGATGCTGCAGGACGACACACGCTAAAGGAGTGTTGATAATAAATGTCACTGTTGCATCAAACTGAGTTTTTTAATTCACAAAGTTACGTAGCGCCACCTTAGTTACTTTATTTTTCCCTCGACCCCCTATGATCCTAATGTATCTCTGTTCTTATCTGTTATAAGGCGGCGCCGGTAAAACTGGCTGCAGGGCCTGAGCTTCAGTTTGGTTCTGTCATTCTTCTTGTTATTAATGTTACATGTCTGTATGTCAAACCTTGGCTTGAAGCTTGAATTTCCCCTCGGGGATGAAAAAAGTATCTCTGATTTGATTTGATTTGATTAAAAAGTCTCACTGTAACTATGACTGTTTACTAGATTACATAAAATTGCTAATATAAGAACACCAAAGTAAATACAGCACAACGCCCAGAGGAAAATCTTCCATAGAAAGAATGGAGTCAGATCAGACTGACTTGCGCCACCTGTGGAAGAACCGCGTGTGAGAGGACTCCACCACAGGTGGGAATGAGTGCAATCACAAAAATCAATCACTAAAACCAGAGGAAGAGAAGTGAATGGATAAAAGTGGGGAAACGGAGGAGAAAAAGAAGAAAATGGGTTTTTTTCAGCACCATGGACAGCTCACGTGACTCAAATCATGGTTGCAACGTTTCACTGATGTGTCATTTCATCAAATGAAATTCTTATTTTACTTCTAATTTGTGGTTTTTGGGAATTAAGCAGGTTTTCATGCTGAGTTTAGGGCTTTACGGACAACACTCAAACACACACACGCGCCTCTATGGTTACCACCACGTGCTCTCAAGGTGTCTAATTACCAACCATCCTCCTAGAAGTAGTTTATACTCTGAGCTTGCTGTAACACCACGACTCTGGTGGTAAAAAATACACGAAGCTGCAACATTGTTTCCCACACAAATCCTGGTTTATCTCCAGCAAACCAGCTAGAATCACTGTGGACGTGGCCAAACACACAGACCAGAGGCCAAGGCCCCAGCTTAGACCCTGCTTCCAGGTTTAACACTTTATATTCCTGTGGAATCCGCTTTAAAAGGTCCCCAGGTGCAAATTTTGGTGTTTAGGAGCAAACTGCACGCGGCTTACCTTCACTGCTTCCGCGTGGGTGACTTTATCGAAGACTTTGTCGTTGACTTTCATGATCTGGTCCCCGATCCGGAGCCCCTGCTTCTCCGCCAGGCTCCCCGGCTCCACCAAGGACACGTAGATGCCGACCCCGTGCTCCGAGCCGCCGCGTATGCTGAAGCCCAGGCCCTCGTTGCTCTTGTGCCGCTTCATGGTGACCTGCCGCAGCTCGCCGGGGGGCTCGTGGATAAAGTTCCTCCCGAGCAGGGGCACCAGCGGAGCTGTCCCGTCGCTGCTGGTGCTGAAGCTGTCCGGAGAGCCCCGCAGCGCAACCTGGAACTCGGGCGGGTTGTTCGGAGAGAACTGTCCGGGGGGAGTCGGGCTGGCGCTGGGGTAGTCCCCCGGCGGCGGCTCGGCGGTGCCATTATTCGCAACTATATCCGACTTTAAATAAAGACCCTCCGAGGTGTACTGCTCGAAGAGGAGCTGGTCGGAGCGGGGGATGACGAGGCGCAGCATGGGGAGAAGTTGCCGCTTGCTGGGGGCGTTGAGGATGACGTTGAGGGTCTGCACCAGGTCGTACACGTTGCGTTTGGAGTGGTAGACGTTGAGGCAGTGGATGAACTGCTCCCTCTCAAACTCGCTGAGCAGGAGGTTGAGCGCGTTGTGGAGCTTCCGCACGTTGGCAGAGAGGGTCCGCGCGCTGGAGGCCACCGAGTTGGCCGAGGAGCTGAGCGACATGCGCTCCAGGTCGGTGCTGCTCATCCTGGCGGTGGGACCGGGACGCGGCGCCACGCTGCTGCGGGTTACAGAGCGCGCATCGCGGGCTGCTGGTGCTGGATCACACCGGCACACGCCATCACCACCGCCGGGAAAGTCGCGCTCCTCTTACAGCCATGACATCAAGCTCTGATAGAAATACTATTACTTATAAATAGCTCGATGAAGAAACAAAAATTAAGTCAAATAATTCAATTTTTTTGACTCACGCAAATTATTATTCAGTTCCGGGAAGTTGTCTTACTGAGAAGAACTTTACTGCGCGTCAGCTAAAGCCTCGTGGAAAACTGTCAGGGAGCTTAATGCGCCACGTAAGGCTCTCAGCCTGCATGTCATTAGCTGCCGTCTTATTTTCCAGGGGGTGGGGTGGGGGTCAGGTGGCTGCAGAGCCACCACTTCTCTGGTGTCCGCCTCAGCTCCTCTCCAGGGCGCAAAGACGCACCACCGCAGCTGAAAATGCTTTTGCTCCCTTTCTGCAGAAGCAACTCAAAAAGAAAAACTAAACATTTCCTGCACAGTAAAAAGAAAAAAAAGTTATTTTTGTGCTTTTTTTCCCCTTGTATCCACAAGAGTTGGTCTAAAAATATCCCGCTGTTGTCGCGGTTTTACTTCCAAAACGACGGAAAGAAAAAGAAAAAAATCCAGCTGTGCAGCGTTTGTTTGCTTTTTCCTCTCGGTGGGTCTCCTCCGTGGACGGACTACAGCGACTGAGTGAAGAGCGGCTCTCTCCTCTGAGCGTCCTCTGACAGGAAATGACGTAACCCCTGCCAGCCAATAGGCTGCTTGTGAGGATTAACATACGCGCGTGGCACTAGCATGACCACACATGCTAAGCTAACGAGCTAATTATAGCTAAGTGCCCTTTTAGTAATGGTTCACACGTTTTATCTGGTCTCTGTTTCAAGTCTGTTTAGTTTGTTGGCAAATAAAGAGCAGCCGTTTAAATGGAGAGTTAAACCTTTTCCACCTGCTTTTTCTGTCAAACTCCATTATTACCTCTCAATATAAAAAACAATCACTTAGCATTGTTTTAATTTTTAAGCATAAATCTAAAAGGAAAAGCAACTCACAGTAAAACCTTGTGAATAGACCTTTTTAAATTCAATTCAATCCAACTTTATATAGCGTCAAACAAAGGCAATGCCGTCTCAAGATGCTTTACAGACAGGAAAAAAACACAATGAAAGCTAATTCATAATAGCCTATATAAAGAAACCAACAGACTGAGTTGGAAGCTCCAACTGAATCTCCCATCCTGAGCAAGCACACTGGCGACAGTTGGAAGGAAAAAAACTCCCTTCCCACAAACTTAAAAGATTGGAATACCAAATTTTTGAGTATTAGAAATTATTGCTGATAGTATCAAAGATCCCTACTTACATTCAAGCTAGCAAAAAAATATTACATTACTTACAGTTTACAACTTTAGAGGGAATGAGTATTTTGAAACGTTCAAAGTGATTAAATAAAACAAAAAGGCTTTTTTTTTCTTAGTAGTAAAGTAAAAGTGACTTTTTTGTCAACTTCCTTTACCAATGTTAAGTTAATTTGTTGCTAATATTGTAGCTATGAGCTGACCAGTCAAACCAGAATGGTATTTCCATATGACAGAACAGAGTAGAAAAAGATTCTTTGTTTTAACAAAATAAAAAGCAACTCTAAAGCAACCGTGGCTGCAGTTATCTACTTTTTAAATAAAAAGCAGGAAATTACTTGCTATATTGTACATTATCAGGAGACCATTCAAGTAATAAGTTTATTTTTCTCTCTATCTTGAGATGTAGACCCTTTTCTCTCTTTTTGTGTGCACGCTTTGTGAGATGACTACATACCGTAACTGATCACTGTAAGATAATGACATTTGTTTTCTTAAAATCATGCAATAAGCAAAGTAAGTCTTAAATAAGAGTAAATGCCTGAAATACTGGGAATTTTTAAGGGAGCCAAAAAAGACACAAATGAAAATTATATTCAAAGGTAAAAGTTCATCTAATGAACTATTACCTAGTTTATGTAATTGTTGATTGTTTCAACATCTATTACTATTAAAGCCCAAAACAGCCGAATGGTTCTCTTTAAGCTCCTTGTTTCAAAATAACATGTTGTCTAATACCCAGATTAATTGGTGATAGTGGACTATTAAGTAATAATAGAAGAGAAGACAATTAAAACCCAGTCTAATGAAGCAGAAGATGATCTGTGAGGACACAGACTAGAATGTCCTCTTCCAACCACATGCAGAGGAAATCAATTTCATGTGTGTGACATATTACATGTTCTGCATAGCCAGTATTTTTCCAACTAAAACACTGAGATTTTGGACTGCAAGAGACCTTAAAAAGTTAAATGACAACAAACCAGTTCGCCAACCATCTCACACCATGAAAGTCCTTGGGAGACTGTTATTGGTTCACCTTTCAGGAAATATTCCAGTCTGCTTATTGTAATGGGCTTCGGGTTGAAAACAGCATCATTTACCTGCTTTTATACAATTCAGCTGCTCTTTTATGCTAGAAGCTCCATAAACTCCAGGTGAATACCTTCACAACCTATGACTACCTAACACACACACACACACACACACACACACACCACAGGTTGTGAGACAGAGATGGTGTTTAGCAGCACTGGAGCCCCACATGGGACTGTACTCACACCATTTCTCTTCACACTGTACACCTCAGACTTCCAATACAAACTGGGTGCTGTCATCTGCAGAAATACTCTGATTACTCTGGAGCTGATGGACAGGAAGCTGAGTACAGAGAAGTGAGCTGCAGAAACAATCGCCTCATCCTGAACACCGACAGAACTAAAGAGATGGCTGTTGACTTGAGGAGAAACAAGAGTAAACAAAACACTGTTTACATCTGGGAGAAGAGGAGGAGGTGGTGGAGGAACACAAAAACCTCAGAGTTTAGCTGGAAAAGAGGCTGGACGGGAAACACAACACAGAGGCATCAGTAAGAGGCAGCAGAGCAGATTCTACATCTCCAGGAAGCTCAGATCCTTCAACGTCTGCGCCAAGATGCTGCAGATCTTCTAATAGTCTGCTGAAGAAAAAGCAATCAGCTTTGCAGCATCGGAATCAGACTTAGATCAAATCAAACGTTATCTATAAACTACTTTTCATACAAAAGCGGCTCAAAGTGCTTTACAGAATCAAAACAATTGATGAATAGAAATAAAAGCTTCTCACACTCCAGTTTAAAACATCAAAGTTCAGTAACACACACCTGATTACACTCTTTTTCTCACACACATCATCACTCCCACACCCAAACAGTGCACATAAACAACACCCCCCTCCCCCTCTGTTTGCACAAACATGAACTCTAACTTCTAGTTTCTGTTGCTTACACTGAAACATCAACATGAAGATGTAGCTGGAGACAAACATCAGAGGATAAACACCTGGTGTGACGCTGACACTGAATAAGCCGATCAGGAAGACTGGTTTTGTACTGGGAACAACTCAGGAGCTGCAGGAGTTGATTGTCCAGCAAAGATGGATTGTCCACTGTGATGGTTGTGTCTACAGCCACACATGGGTGATATCCAAATGCACCACACATACACTCAGATTTATTTTGTTCAACCAGGATTTAATTTGCAGACCATTATTTTTGTTAGACATTAGTTTCATGTAGGATCACAACTATTCTGAAAAAGCGCACATTTTAGTTTATGTTGTGATGGTATAATTGTTTTTCATTTGTTCTTTTTCCTTTGAGTTTCAGAAGCTCCAGTCCCTTGGCTGTGAACCAGCAGGTGACCACGGGGTGGAGCCAATGAATTGGACCAAACCAGTGACAGAAATGGGAATTTAGGGTTTTCTTTTGTTCATTTAGTTTGGTTTTTGTGTGTCATCCCCCTTTGTCTGTTTTTGTTTGGGCTGATCAGCCTCTATTTAAGTTTAGGCTTTTGTATCGTTTTGTTAGTCAGTTTGTTTCATTTTGATGCTTGAGTTACTTTTGTTACAAATTCTTTGATTATAGTTTTGTTAAGTTGACCTCTTTTATAGGCCTGATTTATTCATTTATTATTATTTAGTTAATTGTTTTTATTTAAAAAAAAAAAAAAAAAAAAGTGGCTCAGATGGGAGAGCCGCTTGTCTTGTAACTTGACTGTCTGCAGTTTGAGTCCTGCTACTCTGCTGCAGTCCCGAGGGCGATGCGGTTGTCCTCTAAGCGCCGGTCCCAAGCCTGGATAAATGCAGATGGTTTCATCAGGAAGGGCATCCAGTGTAAAACATGGGCCAAAAGTTCAACTGTGCGATCCTTTTTTCAGAGGGACAAGCGATCCCTGTATTAGCGATCATTACTGATAAAAGCACATCCATACAAAATAAACATAAAGATTACATGATTATCCATGAGAACATCTGTAAAACAGGATCCTTAAAAACGCTAAGGAAAATGTGTACCCATCAAATCCATTAAGAGCTTCTAGATAAAAACACAATGCTACTGATTAAGCAGTGTGATGGCATGCAGAAACATTTACCCAGTGGGAGGAGCTGATACTCATAGTGGATGTGTGAGGGGTCTTTAGTGATGTGGTTTTTCAGTGGAAAGGAAACAAAACAGCTCTCCACAGGGGGAGTCCTTGGAGCAGATGTTCAGCTGCTATGGAAATTTCATGTTAGATTTTCATATATTTCATAGTCATTAGCATATATTTATTTGTTATTATGGTTTTGTGGGCTTTCTGAAAAGGTCATGATGAACTGTAGGACTTAAGCTTAGTTACACAGTGTCTGCTTCTTCCCCTTACAGTCATAGGAAACATGTAGGGGCCCTGAGATGTCTGCATTCAGACATCTGGGATCTGGTTAAGTAGAACACTCTTCCTGTGAAGAGTTTTACAGCTAAGGAGTCAGATACCACAGTGCCATTAGGGAGATTATAACGTAGGGGTCAGTCTGACCCAACTTTTTAAGCAACAACAGACACATTTTGTTTAGAATAACTTAGGTTTATGACATGCGAGTGTAGGCGAGGGCTTAAAAAGTAGTTATGTGTAGAACTCTAGAGCGTTCCAGTTGGACCTCTGGGCCGTCTCTCCAAATTACAATCTGTATTTTTCTGTTCCTCTTTATTTTCTATTCAATGAACTTGGTAATCTTTTTCACTTCAGACTCCTCTTCATCAACAGACTTTTTTTCTACACCCCCATTATCCTGAGCTTTCCACTGGACAGAGCCAGACTGGACCTCCATCCTGTGGGTGATGAAGAATCTGTGGAGGATCTCGCTACTGGCTCCAAAAGACCTGAATCTCCTCAGTAAATAAATCCTTTGCTGGACTTTCTTGCTAATATAATCTAATAATTATTGTGCCATATCATGATCCCACTGATTTTGCCAATGTTAATGCTTTGCTCTGATCTGAGTGGTTTCCATGGCGATGACCTCTGAGATCATGGGTGGGGTGGCTCTTGATGCTGATAGATTTCTAAGGATCCCTGAGATACTATTTCCTTGTCCAGATCCATCAGTGACAAGACATGTCCATCTTTATGATGTTATTTTTATGAACATGTTGAGTCTGTTAGGACTGGGATAGTGGGGGTTAAAGGTGGGGGTGGCGGAGTCTCCATTCATGGGGCAGCTGCTCTACCCACTTAGCTATGACATGATGGTGTTCGACTATATGACACTGAGGAAGACTGCTGAATGACATGAAATGTCAGATAACGGCTGTCCTTCTGATGATCGTCTTGTGGTTAAGTTTAACACACCAAGAGAAAAAAATGACGTGTATTTGTGTATTTTTTGGTTTAAACTGAAATACTATTAGATAGTTCCAGCCTTTTCATCTTGCAGCTTTAAACTTCAGTGAATACATCTGACCTCAAGTAGCTTTTTCTGCTGCTTTTCTACCAGTTTTCTAAATATTTTTTCAAAGAATGTTTCTTTTAGTTTCATTGCGATGAAAAGAATCTTTTGGTTTTAAGTTTATTGTGTGACATAAAGGGTTATACTGCAGCCAGTGTGGCTTTTTGGTATACTGGTAGCACGATGACAACCAGTATATATAAGGCTTGGAAACCATTAAATTGTCATGAATAGGAAGATAAAGTGGTTTTTAGTGGATTATGTTAACGGATGTGACAAGGCACCAATATGCTGAGTCAGCTATTTTCACCAAGGTAGAGCCAAATTCCCATTTTTAAAATAGCACCTCTAATAACTTGCATCCATCCATCCATCCATCCATCTATCAGTCTGTGCAACTATCCATCCATCCATCCATTCATTAATCTGTCCAACTATCCATCCATCCATCCATTCATTAATCTGTCCAACTATCCATCCATCCATCCATTCATTAATCTGTCCAACTATCCATCCATCCATCCATTCATTAATCTGTCCAACTATCCATCCATCCATCCATTCATTAATCTGTCCAACTATCCATCCATCCATCCATTCATTAATCTGTCCAACTATCCATCCATCCATTCATTCATTAATCTGTCCAACTATCCATCCATCCATCCCTCTCTCCCTTCCTCCCTCCATCCACTAAAATGGCCATGAATAAGGAAGATAAAGTGGTTTTTAGTGGGGGGGTAAGGGCATTACTCCAGTGTGTCCTGGGTCTTCCCTGATGTCTCCTTCTGGAAGAAGGACCCTGAACACCTCACTAGGGAGTAGTCCAGTAGGCATCCTATCTAAATGCCAGAACCACCTCAGCAGGCTACCTCAATACCTCCAACCCAGAGAGGACACTCTGTCCTATTCCGGCTGAGAATAATAGTCTCAGGTGGAGGTGCATATCCTCATCCAAGCTGCTTCACACTTGGCTGTGAATCGCTCCAGTGAGATCACAAACCAATAAAGCAAACAGAACCCCATCATCTGCAAAGAGCAGAGACCCAATCCGGAGGTTTCTGATGAGAAAACGTCTACACGTAAGGCCTGAAAACTATCAGAAACTTCCTTTAAAAAAAGGCTGATGAAGTGGTTTTAGTGGGTTCGCTTCAACATTTGTTGTTTCCGCATTAATGTGTTAAGAGATTTACTCATTTATTTCGAGAGCCCTAATCAAAATTTCAAATTTATTTGATAAATGTAGTCTCTCTCTCTCCCTCTGTCTCTCTCTCTCTCTCTCACACATAGGCTGATGCAACCCTCAGCTCTTAGGTTTGTGTCATTTTATATCATTTTGATTGTAAATGATCATCGGGGGTGTGCAGGCTGAAAAAAGAAGATTATAAACAGTGAAGACATTAGCTTGGAATAAAAGGCTCTGACAGACCTGGAAAATGAAAGTGTTGCTCAGAAAATGAATCAGTTGAAAGCACAGAGCAAGAAGGGAGCAAATGAGGTCAAAGTAGAGCTGCCTGCAATCACAAATAGAGTCAGCAACCTGAAAATGACACAGCAGAACTGTCAGCAAGCAGCGACTCAGGCAGCTGAGACTCAACCAGAGTGTCTCATACTATCAGAAGAGGAGGTTTATTGTTCACATAAACGGTCTTCCAAACATGAAAGAACTCTTTGGCATAGTAAGAGTTCATCTGGATTTATGGCTGAATATGGAAGTTACCATATTACATATTAGTCTGATCCCTGCAGGTCAACTGACTGCTTGTATTTGACATTAGAAACTAGTTATTAATCACCGTTTTTGACGACCTTGGCTGAACTGCTAGAGTCCCATCTCATATTCCACTCAGCCCCTTTAGGGTGAACTGGACCACCCACTAGTTGGGTCCTATTATCCAATGCCACTTCCACAACTAATGAGAAAAAAAACCCTGCAGTCAGATTCCACAATCAGAAGCACCCAGTCTCCCCGGAGGAGAGTAGACTGTCTGGCACGTTAACGGCTTGGTATGTTCAGGCATAATACTGTGGTTTTAAGTTGATGTTTTCTTTTTTTAAAGAGGGAGGGGGGGCACAAAAAAGCTGGATACAGTGATCGATACCAAAGAGGGGCTTTTTCCACAGTGACTGAAGTGTCTGCTAAAAACAGCATTAACAACATAAAAGAGCTCTCTGCAGTGGAATGACTCTGGAGGTCCAGCGCGGCTGCAATTTGCCTCTGACCAATAACACCGTCCGCCTGCAACGGCCCGCTGAAACACTCCGGCTCGCCGTTTTCTAGGCAACAAAAAGAAGAAAAAATCCAAATGGTGTTTAGTTGTGCTTTGCTAGGAAGGAGAAGTTGAAGGTTTGAGGTAAAGATTTCTATTTCATCTGTAATCCAAATCAGTTTAATTTCTAAAGCTTTTCTTTCTTTTTTTTTTTGTTTGTTTGATGAAATCACATCACTTGTTTCTACATGTGTGATGTCAAACCAACAGCCTTCATTCAACTCCAATTCCAATCAGGTTGCCTGAAACTTAAATGAAAACTGAAAACAAAGATTTGAAAAAACAAATGGTTTTTAACATATATTTAACTGGGTCGTTGCCATGGAGATGGCCTTCAATTGGTTGGCCCCGGCATTGTAGCCAATTGGCTGTGGTGGCCGTTCCAGTGGAGACACACTCCATGGTGGTTGGTGGGCTGGCCCAAGGTGTGAAAGGGTCCCCAGGACATTGTTTCCTCGCACTTTGCCAAACCAGATGTTTATTCTTTTGTTGTTGTTCAAGAGACAGAAGTTTTGCCATGTAACATGGGATTGAGGGAGGCGGACAGGAGTGTGTGTTCATTATGTGTATGTGAATGATTATGTGTGTCCATATTTATTCATTCATTATCCTAACAGCTTAGTCCGATGAAGGGTTGCGGGGAAGCTGGAGCCTATCCCAGCCGTCTCTGGGCGAAAGGCAGGGTACACCTTGGATCAGCTCGCCAGTCCATCGCCCCATGTATATATTAATATATGTAAAACTTATTGCACTGCTTCATGTATGAAAGGTGCTGTATAAACAAATTTAGATTTTTTTTTAACATACTAACTTCATTGGAATTGGGGTTGTATAATGTAGAAAGCCTGGCGCTGAACAGCAGGCAGAACAGTGGAAAAACAGGCGTCAAGAAAGAGCCAGGCGGGCAGACAAAAGGAAAATCACAGAGCACAAAACGTTCTGCTGGAACACAGTCAGAGCTAATTATTTTGCTGCTTGTCATGGTTTTTAATGTGCACAAGCCCACTGCAGTGCTCATGATGGACAAAGCCAGATTTCTGTCTCGGCGGCTGAACAATTAATATGTTAATCAAAAGGTGACCGCTGTGAGCTGCAGCACTGATTTCTAGAGCACACGAGTGGAGCTGTTGGTCGTAACAAAGAGAAAAACAGCTGGCTGTTCGCTTCAGATTATTACTAGGATCAGGCTGTTTGGCCCAAGAAAATAATTTCCTCCCAAAATACACCAGGTTACCGTCTCCTAATTACATTCCACGGTGAAGTGGAACTGTTCTGAAGGCTTGGCAAGGCTTAAATACTTGGCTTAACAGGCTAAGCTGCTTATGATCAGATGGCTCACAGTCATCAGTTTTCAAGATAAATGGACTGAAAATGTGTGTGTCTGCTGCAGAAGTCCATTATGCCTGAGATAAACTAATCAATACATGATATTAATTAGTCAAAGGGATGTGGCTGATATGAAAAGGCAAATTAACAACAATGAGCAGAAATTTAGAGCAACCTTAAAGTCACTCTTTTTAACTTGGACTTGTTTGTCTTATTGGTTTAGATGAAGACGATGGACCATGTGTCCATCAGCGTCACCTCCAGCCTTCTGGACATGCAAACCTACGGAAGCTGAGAGCAGTCATATCTGCAATAACTTCTCTACTATCTTTAAGAAGCATGAAGAAACACCTTTGTGCTCCTCAGTCATCGAAAGAAATTTGCTAAGATGGCAGGCGTCTGATTAGGACGCCTCCTGGTCGCCTCCAATTTAATGTTTTCTGTTCCTTTTTCACAAGGAGGAGACCATGAAGCAGATCCAGGATCTGCTGCAGAGGTTTCTATAAGTCTTCTAGTCCAGGACCAGTGTGGGAATTCCTCCTGGAGGAGGGGAAGATGGGTGTCCAAGTTTCCTAAAACTCTGCAGCCTGACTTGATAATAACGTACAGCCTATTATAATGTTATTGCTGTGTAATATGCTTTTGTCCCAATTAGATTAGATTCAGATTTTTTTGGGTGCTGATTCGATTTAAATTGCAATTCTCACGATTCTTTGATTTTGTTGATTTTTGCCTCCTTTGTGAGGAGCCTGTTGGTTCTTGTCTCCTCCACAGCATCTTATGGTCCAACATCAAATGACTCATCCAAGTCCTTCAGAAAGTCAGTTTGTTGTCTCTTCTATTGTTTTGACAGTTTTCCTACTTTTCATGGAGGATCATGAAGCGGCTGATTGCATTTGGTCTAGTTAGTGTTTTAATCCACTGTACCATGGGCTGGAGACCTCTTGTCACTGTTGGGATTCTCATTCCTCCAATGCAGGAAATACTGGAACACCTGGCGATTAGTAGGACATTTAGAGCCACTGATGCTGGAGCCTGATTGCTCTATGAGATACACATCGCTGAACGACCTTGTGCCGGGAGTTGCCGCCTTTCTTCTCTTTTCGTTTGGTTTATCCCGTTCACTTGTATCCACGACCACTTTCCCGCTGCGTGGTCATCTTCCACATGCCATGATGTCAGCACTTCACAAATCTTAACAAGTCAATCTTAACTGACAATCTGAAATAAGGAGATAAAACATAATTAGTGATAAAATTTGATGTACGTGCATTGAAAGTAACAATTGTGAGATAAAGTTATATATCATATGTCATCCTTTTCAAGCATAAAAAATATGAATGTTTGAGATTGTTTGTGCTTTAAAATTAGTCCAAATTTATACCAGTGTTAATGTGTTTACAACCATATGCAAGAACATTTTTTTTAGCTTTCATTTGGTACAACTTTCAATGCGATGGCATCAACCTCTGGGAAGCTACAATGAAAACAAGAGGAAAATATCCAGAATTTTGCATTGTTTTTGAAAACGTCAACAATAAAACTACATGGCTCTTGAGGCAAGATCCAAGATCAAAATAACTGCTATATTTAGTTCATTTAGACCTTGGAGAATGGGAATAACATCAGTTTGCAGAGGAAGCATCCTTGCTAGGACCATAAATAAATAGAAAGTCAAGTATTAAGCTTTTACACCACTAACTATAACTGGGAATGCGACGCAGGCTGAGGTTTGATCACCCTGCAGCCGGCCATCATGTGAAAGGCCGAAACACTCTAAGATCCAGAGGAACACGACTGATGATGCGTCCTAAATTCAACAAGTCCCAGACCCCCTCCCCTCCCCCTCCCAATCTTCTTACATGGGTCAATCACCACTAAAATTTATATGTGAATTAAGGGGCAGATATCATAAGATTGCTCTTATTTCTGCTCCTTTTCATTTAAGCCATATTTAATTGGGAGACTTATTTTGTATTTATTTTTATGTTGTTTTGAATTAAATGAATAAAAATGAAATGAAAATATGTGCTTGCACAGAATAATCACATCCATCCTGTGTTTTTGGAATCAGTTTCATATGTTTGATGGAAAAAGGTCAAATTTGAAGAGGTGTAATGCTACATGTATGTAGGTGGAAGGATTTGCTATCTAACTGGGACCTGTTTAAGTCGTCTGAGGATCATCTGATCTGGTATCTCACACAAACATGATTCAGGAACAGAAACGACAAACCGAACAGGAGTTTCCGCTGTTCATCTCTAAAGTCTGATGCTCCTGCAGGCAGAAAAGACAATCAATAACCTTTGTGGTCGATCAAAGAGCTCAGTGATCACATCTTTGACCATCTAAATAGAAACTAAACACTAAAAAGCTCCTGCTTTGACCTGAGTGTGTTTGACATAAGAGAAAAGCTTCGCATCAATACAACAACCTGGTAATTATTGTTTTTTTTAATGACCTGTTGCAGCAGGTGCAGATTCTGCTCCTGAATCAATCCTTGTTTCTGCCTGATTATTTATTGAAGAGCAAGTCTGAAAAACAATAAAATTCTAGGTAAACCTACATCAGACAGTGTGGTTTTTATTAGGAGGGTTAAAATGTGAGAAGTTGCATCTGGAAGATGAAAAAGAGACAGACTTCTTGGGGGTCGTAGGTTTAAAAGTGATCTGAAACCCGACTGGAAAGCCTTTTTATTGGACAGATAAAAACATAAAACCACGAAGTGAATAAAGAGGATTAAGAAACTCTGGCATTTTCCTTCAAGACGACTTTTATGAACCTAATAAACTTGTACTTATGTACTTCGGGATCAGCTGGAAGCAAAATCAGATGTAGGCGGATTTTACTGAAGTCATTTCCTGAAGAGGATCTCTGATGCTTCATATGTTAAAACCAAAGCCACTCTGATGGCAGCTGCAGATGGACCCAATCCACATTTCTGCACACACACACACACACACACACACACA
This sequence comes from Telmatherina bonti, assembly GCF_933228915.1. NCBI lineage: Eukaryota > Metazoa > Chordata > Actinopteri > Atheriniformes > Telmatherinidae > Telmatherina > Telmatherina bonti. The sequence continues at coordinate 28,985,355 of NC_136615.1, forward strand.
CCCACACAGGCGGCTCGCAGGCCGAGGGCTTTAATGGCGTGATGAGCTGGAGATAAAATGAGCGTCCATCATTAGTCAGAGCGGCGCTGCGCGTGCGCTGTGAGTTCTGCACATTCAGAGCAGCTTTGACATTGCTGTTGAGCAGATCGAGCCGGATGTAAACAGAAACCTGGCAGCTGCAGCTTCATGAGCAGAAACAACCTGCAGAGTCCTGGGATCAGTTTTGATCAGGTTTGGCAAATGCAAATGCTCCATATTGATCAATGACTTCAATAAGTAATGAGAAGCAGGTTCCAGGACATGGTGAAATCCCTGTGGAGGCTGAAGTAATGAACCCAGTCTGAAAGGGATTACTTTGTCGTTTTGATTAAAATCCTTGTTTTCTTTCTACTTTACCTACTTTCAACCTGCAGGACTTTTCTGAACGAATCAGGCTCACATTTGCAGGGAGCTACCATCCAGCATTACACACTGATCTGAGTGCAGCTGCAGTGACATGAGGGAACTTCAGGAAGCTGATTTTAGCTTAAATAAGAAGATTCTGGCAGACAGCGACTGGAGCTGCTTTCATCCTCTACTCTTTCCTTCCTTTCTTTTTATTATTTGTCATCTGGGAGACCACAGGCTTGTGGCTGCCATACCGCTGATAGATGACAGCTCACAGCACCGCCAAGTGCCAAGGTCTGTGTCAGCTCAGATGAGTCCAGTTCTCAGAGGAGGAGTTGCTCTGGCGTGCAGAGCTGCACCGCCGATGGATCATCTGCTACTGAGGTGGAAGGAAGGTGGATGGAGAGCAAAGGAAGCAAACCGGCTTTTCTTTTGTCATGACACATTTGTGTCAAATATATTTTTAAATCTTGAATACTTTGTTAAAGTTGTTGGAGTCTGTGGAGAACTCTTGCAAACAAATGGGATGATTATTTTTGGTGATTTTAGGACAAATCCAACCACATGAATCATTTAGAATCATCCAATCCGCTGGATGCATGTTGAGCTGCAGAAGATTTTGGAAACAGATTTCTGAAATTATTCAGTTGTCACTTCAATTTCTTCCAGCTTTTCCTGCATCATTATATAAGAACTGCCAATCAATACAATGAGAAACGTGGAAAATATGCAGAAACCAAGCATAAACAAGGATCAAAGTTTCTTCTGCATTGGAGCAAAATGGTTTCTTTCATGCCAGGTTGAACATTAGTGGTTCGAAGATTCAAGTAAGCTTTTAATTGGTTTTGAAGACTCAACTCTTCACATATAATGATGAAGATGTCGAATATTTCTAGATATAAACTGTTATGGAGCAGTGATGATGCAGGAGCAGACCAGGAGGCAGGATGCAGAACCAAGATGGTTTCATTTAAACTTGACAGGAAAATCAGGCGTGAGACGAAGGATGAAGCAAAGCGGTGTGTTTACACAGAAACCACAACGAGACACAGGTGGGAAGGATGAGCTGAATGAATCCAGGTGAACTAACAAACAGGAAATGGAAAAATAAAACAGGAAAGCAGAACTAAAGATCCACACTGTGACATAAACAAGATGTCTAGATTAGAAAGTGTCCCAGCAACACAAAAGCCACAAAACTCCTCGATTAACTGTGACTCAAACACAAGAGCTGCCATTTTTTCCTCTCCTTCCTGAGCTTTCACAGGAAAACTCAGAGAGACACAGAAAGCTGCTGCTCGGTCCTCACAGGACTGTACAAACAAAAACCATCACGCTGGTTGTCAGGATTTATTTTTAATGTGGCTGCTGGTGTGTGAGGCTCGGACTGGTTCTGATCCAGCGCTGCCCACGCCCACAGGTTAGAAGCTGGAACCAAATACGTCGAGACCCCAGAAGATGCTGCAGGTGGTTCATTCTTTTGTTTCATATTATAAAATAAGCGTACATAAATGAGACGTTTCTGACTCCAGTTTATTTATTTTTAAAAAGCACTGCAGATGTAGTTGGAGAGGACGGGGGGGGGGGGGGGCAGTGATTTCACCACAGGCCACGCTTACTTGGGGCCCATGCGGGGCAAACACCAGCAGTTTGGACATGAAACAAAATGTACATAAAAGCCAGATAGTTACACCACAGTGTCCAGTGTGTTGCTACTGGTACCACTGGCTGAGAGGTGTTAGAAATGTAGTTTCACAGTGTATCATTCCCACTTTTCACAATTTTGCGGCGGGGAAAGGGGTCCCTGGAACATTCTGGGCCCAGGGCCCTGTGCACTTTTAATCCGGCCCTGCTAGCAGGCGCGTCTTCGCAGAGGACACAATAATTGCCAGGAAGGAGGAGGTGCAGGAAATGGGGAGAAATAAAGACCAGAAATGACAATAAAAGATCAACTTGTGAATAAATCAGAATTCTCCACCTCTGATGTGTTGCATCACTTTGAGACGTGAAGCAGCAGTTTGGTTCCAATGTGAGAGGATGAGGGACCATAGCGCTTGTGACACGTTACTATTTAATACCATGTCATGTAACACCTCCACTATCTGCACACATCTACAGCTGTACAACAGGTTTCCTCCTGAGCATCGAGGCACCTCCACCTGCCTTCATCTGCCTGATAGCCACTACACCACGGCGTGTCTGGCTGTGGCGCACATAGTTCTGTTACTCTGCGCTCTGGGTTGGGAGAAGGAGTGATCAGTCCTGTCCCTACCTGTCACTCACTTCTTCCATTGGAAGTCTCCATGCTCCATGTCCACCAGCAGGGACAGATAAGCCACTGTGAACCTTTACGCACTGGGGTGCATTTTATATCCAATCACTTCATGTTCAGTACATCTGCAGGTGGAGGAAACCTGATCAGCTTAATGATGGAGGACCACATCGTTTTAATTTTATTACTCATTTAGAGCTTCTGTACAACTTATTAACTGTGTGAAATGGCTTTTATAACATGCAGAACTGCTTCGTTGCAGAACAGATTTTAGTGGTTGACGTTTTACGTGGTGGAGGAACACTATCAAATATGCATTTTCTCATTTTTTTGCAAATGCTGTCAATGCACAACATTCTGTGTGGAAGTTTATATTTAACTTTGAACAAATGTCTCAAATTTCCCACCATTTCTCTGGTTTTATTTTCGTGTCGCCATTTCCCGTTTCTCCAGATGTGCGTACGCCAGGGTCAGAGCTGGCGTGGAGGTAAGGAAGTTTTACCACCAAGTTGTGTTTTTATAGATCCCAAAAGCTGACTATAATTGGCGTACGCTGGGTTTTGTGCCACAGCTTCATAAATGAGGCCCCTGATCTGCTGCAGAGACGTGTAAGGCAATCTGGGTCAGGTTGACTTTCCATCCTGAGAGCTAAAACTAAACAGCAGTGTTTCGTTTTTATGCTCCCAAAGAAAAACCTGAACTTTTTTCTTTTAAATCCAGTTTGGGTTGTTCTTTTCTGTCTAAATGTGCTCTCACATGTGCACAGCGATGGTGACGATGATGATGATAATGATGATGACAAACTTTCATTGCATCGTAAAGGTCTCGCAATTCCAGATTTTCCCAAGAGGGTTTCTAACTTTCAGATGGATTTGAAGTGACAGTTTGTAAAAGTGGGATGTGAGGCAGCTTCCAGGCTGGTTCAGGAAGCAGACACCCTCGCTACCTTCAAGAGCTGGTAAAACAAAACAGAGCCTGGTGAGGTCTGATCTCTTAAGTTTTACTGAGACCTAGCACACACACGTAACCGGGTTTTTGTGAAACTGAAGATCTTCCACCTCCTTCCAGTAGAAAAAAAAAAAAAAAAAGAGTTCACACAACTTCGTTTTCCAAAAACAAATCCATCCGAACATGTCTGCATTACCGTGTTGTTAAGCACATTCATGAGCAGTAGGTGGCGGTAGCGCCCCTGATCCTATCCAATCAGAATAACTTCCTGTCACATGACATCACTCCCACAAAACATGAAACGTGCCTCTAACCCAAGCGGCAACGGCGGTTAAAAGTGAAGCCTATGCGGAAGTGTATAAAACTGCAGTTCCCCCCTTCATCCACTAGGGGCTGCAAAACAGAGCAAATCCCCATAGACTCCCATGTTAAAAAGACCAACTTCACAGCAGAAATAAACATGTTTACAGCCTGGTTCAAAAATTCCTTATAGGTTTAATAGGTCAGGTTTACCTTCATGACAACTGAGAGGGAGAGAATTATTTTCTAACTTGCCTGTTTAATGAGTTCGGCATATTTAGGGGCGTGTCCTTTTGATTGACAGGTACCCAACCTCACGCTTCAAGTCAGAAGAACGTAGAACAACCGCGGTTTTTAGCTGGTTAACAACGTGACTTAGCTTTAGCCCGCTTACCTCCGTTAGCTGGTTAGCTCCTGTTATCTCCGGGTTAGCTCGGTTAGCTCTTAGCTACAGAAAGCTCGGCGTTCGCTCGATGTCAATCATCCACCATGATGCTAACAGCCCCCCTCTCAGCTCCACCTCTTTGCCCACATTAGTATTTTCCGGGTGAGACGACACATATGCCCCTGCCAAGATGGCGATGGTAGGAACCGCCCACCGAGCTTCTATTCTGCTCTTCAGAAACCTACGGGTGACGTCACGTAGGCTCCAGCCATCTCTTTATATACAGTCTATGATCCAACCTGGTTAGGGGGCGGGACATAACTGTCCTTAATCCCGTCCTTCACCTTTGGTCATCTACGTGCAGCGCGGCACTGACGGCAGTGTGAAAACACACACAAAGCGCCTGGACAACAAAGAACGCCGACACAGTTCTGATGACGTCCATGCTGTTGAAAACGAAGGTCGCACATGCTTCATCGTGGTATTTTTGTTGCAGACAGTCACGTTTCAAAACCCAAAACTCCGGTTATAAATGTCCACACCGAGTATTTGCCCGTCTCCAGTTGGGTGTGAGGTGTTTTAAAGAATCCTTTATGATTACATAAATCTGCGGTTTTGTGTCGACGACAGGTCAAAGCAGAGAAAAATTTCTTGGTTTTGTGCGATACCCCGTTACGGCTCCGTCTCGCTGATGAAGGTACACAGTGGTCATGATGGGACCGCTGGTCAGCAGTGATGTTTTAATGATGCTCCGGGTTGCTTCAAGTGCTGGTAGATCTTTCCAAGATGTCCGACATCACTATAGTTTTTCTTTTTAAGTGTAAATATGGTTATTTTGATGTGGCCCGTTTCTGTGAGATCACATTAAATTGTCATGGCAACCGTTCGGTGCATCAGAGACAAAGTGGAGCCTTTTTTTTTTTTTAACAATTTATTTTCTTCTCAATCTTTCTTTTTTAATCCAATATGTTTGGGAAAAAAGTAAAGATTTAGGTTAAAAACAAAGTCTTAATTTCCCCTACAGGCAATAATTAGTATCTGGAAGCTTCATAACGTTTTGGGAAGAAGATGCAGCTTGAAAGCCTCTGTGAGCCAAACGCAGCATTTGAAGCCAACAACGCAAACATGGAAAAAACCCCAAATCTATTCATGCACAGAGACAATAGATACCAGATAACATTTGTTGGCTGCAGCAGTAAAACTTATCTGCTAAAACTGGTGAAAAGATCTGGAGCGAGTTGTGCGATTGGTCAGAATCTGAAGCGGTATTGATTGGAGGATCGATTAATGTTCATTCTAATGTGATCCAATCATGTATTTCAGAGCTGACTTCATTTCTCATGGAAAGATTATTTCATATCAACATTCCCACACATTCAAACACACACACACACACACACACACACACACACACACACACACACACACACACACACACACAGTAAAAGGTTGTAATCTCCCAAAACAGCTTTAATAACTCCCACATGCAGCTTGTCTTTATTTGACTTGTTCCAGTAGTTTGATGCACAAAACTGAGCTTACAGATACCAAACATCTTCTGATTGGTCAGTCATGTCCATGAGGTCATGTGATAAGGGTCTGCTGGTCGTGCAGCAAACACAGTGAAACACCAAGGATGACAGATTCGCAAAAATCACCTTAAGCCATCTTTTCCAACTTGCTTCTGTTAATTTCTGTTGCTCCGTTTTCTTTTTTTTTTAAAATTTCTTTAGGATTTTCTTCCCAGTATGTGTTTTACTTTTCTTTTGTCTTAATTATTTATGTCTGAATATGTATCATGTCCATTCTGGGACGAGCTAACTCTGTTTTAAAGGACAAAAACTATAAGTGGAGGAAGGTAGGGAAAACATGCATGCAGTAATAAATACATGAAAAAAATAAAAATAAATAAATCCAGTCTCTTATCTGAAGTCTGTGAGCTTGACTGACATTAAATATCTAATTATAAAAGGTTTGCTCATAAAACTGCTCTTGCAAGGGATAAACACATAAAATAAAACGGAAATAACCAAAAAAAAAAAAAAAATTTTAATAGATTAAATTAATAATGAATTAAATCAGAAATATAAAACAGAAATTGAAGAAATGTATAACACCCATGCAGGATACAAGCTGAATATATCTAAAACCCAAATATTAATTTTCAACCACTCACCCTCAAATGACATTACACTTAAATATAATATAAAGTGGAACGCCAACAAAATTAAATATCTAGGTGTATACCTGTCTAAAGATCCACTACTTTTATATGACTTTAACTACAAACCAATTGATCAAAGTATTAGAACGGATATTCAAAGATGGTCCACCTATCCACTCGACTTAAGCAATAGAATAAACGTGGTGAAAATGAGCATTCTCCCCAGGCTTCTTTACTTGTTCCTATCCCTCCCGATAAACATACCACCTAAACAATTTACAGAATGGGATAAGTTGATATCAAAATTTATTTGGGATGGTAAGAGGGCCAGGGTTAAGTACGCAACATTACAGTTGCCAAAGGATAGAGGGGGCATGAATCTCCCTAACCTGAAAATGTACTTTTATGCAGCACAACTGAGGTATTTGTGCTGCTGGTGCGATCCTGGCTATCTAGCAAAATGGAAAGAGATTGAGGCATGCATTCCGGGACATAACATCCAAACAATTATAGGTGAAGATTCTATACCAATTAATTTGAAAGATATACTAAGTCCAATTACACAATTCACTTTAGAAATTTGGTTTAGTGTGCTAAGACAATTAAAATTGAAAAAGGAAAGAAAAATATTTAAATGGATAGCGTACGACAAGGATTTTAAACCAGGAATGTATGACTCAACCTTCAGGTATTGGCACTATAAGGGTGTTACAGCGTTTTGCATTTTGATTAATAATGGTGAGATGAGGAGTTTTCAATGTTTGAAGGACAAATTTGGTCTCGATAATCAGGATTTATTTCGATATTTACAACTAAGAGAATATTATAACAAAGAAATTAAAGTAAAAGGAAGTGTATCTCATGTAGTTTTAGAGACAATATGCGATGCGTACCAACAAAAAACACGTAAAATTATATCTAAGCTTTATTTGAGCTTAATGTCCTGTCAAGAACGTACAACTCTGTATATCAAGGAAAAATGGGAGAAGGAATCACTTACTACAATTTCTGATGAGGTATGGCATAAAATCTGTGAGCTATCTCAGTCTTCTACAAATTCTTTAAAATGGAGAGAGTTTAATTGGAAAAACTTTATTCGGTTCTTTATTACGCCATCTATTAAAAGTAAACAATTATCCTGTCAGCAAATGTGTTGGAGGCAGTGTGGCACTATAGGTGCTAATCATACTCATATCTTCTGGGATTGTTCACAGATTAAATTGTTTTAGACATCTGTCCACGTAACTTTGTGCGAGATGTTAAAATACCCCATTCCTTTGACATTCATTACATTGTATCTTGGCTATCTTTCTGATGTTGTAAATAAGGATGACCAGTATTTAGTAAAAATATTATTGACAGCAGCAAGAAAAGCAATAACACGGCGATGGCTCAAACCTGAACCGCCCAGCCATACTCAGTGGATGGAGGTCGTTCAGGAGATTTTCACCATGGAGAAAATGACTTATGTCTTGAGACTTCAAGAGGGTGAATTTCATGAAAAATGGGACAAATGGATTGCCTACAAAATTTCAAAGAACACATTTTAAAAAGAAAAAAAAAGGGGGAGAAAAAGAAAAGAAAAGAGAAAAGAAAGGAAAGGGAAAAAGGAAGGAAAAAAGGAGAAAAGGAAGAAAAAAAGGGGAAAAGAAGGGAAGGAGAAGGAAAAAAGGGAAAAAGAGAAAAGAAGAAAAGGGGAGAAAGAAGGGAAAGAAAGAGGGAACACTAGTTTTTTTTTTTGTTGCTCTCACTTTGTGTGTTTGTTCTTATTTTAATGTTGTGTTATTTTACACAATGTAAATCTATGCATCGAAGGGGCACTGGTTTGCCTTCTGTATATGTTTATACTTTATTTGTTAAAAAATTAATAAAGACTTAAATGGAAAAAAAAAACAGAAATTGAAAATAAAAATTGAAAAAAGGTGTGTGGCACATAAAAAACCCAAAATGAAAATAGAAATGAAAGTAAAAAAACAAAACAAAATTGCAATAAATAAAATGTGAAATAAAAAAAACCATTTAGTGTTGACTCTCAAACACATTTAATAGCGGAGCATAAAGTCATTCACTTTGGGTGATTTTTAGATTATTATTATATTAAAATTTAAAAATGTTTTTTTTAACCTCTTGCAGTTTTATATGCAGATGTTGTTTTCCCTGTAAAAAAAAAAAAAAAAATTAAAAGAAAAAAACAAACAAAAAGAAAAATAAAGTTCATACTATATTCCAAAACCAGCACTGAAGACCTCATCTTTATCCTAAGTTATTTCTATATTACACATAAATATAGTAGAATAAAACACTGTAATAGACGTGTAATAAAAACAAAAGGCATAAAACATAAAAACTTTGGTGCCACAAGCCGCTCCCACCTCCCTGACTTCTTTTAGTGACGTATAAACCCACATAAGTGCAACTGAAAGAAAATAAACAGATGTGCTGGATTTTATATCTGCAAGGAAACTGTGACAGATTTATCTCCTGCTTTCATAAAGCGCCGTCCGGTCTTTCCGAAGCCAGAAGAAGAAGATAAAGTAAACACTGACGCTCCATTTGTCTCCGCATGAAGAGAATTTAATCGACTCTTATCAAGGTTGAAGCTTTGATGCGTCTGGGATGTTTTATTTTGACTGGATGCTTTATGTTTGTGCATTAAGCAGAAAGCTCTGATGTGTTTCTGGGGGTTTTCAGGACGACAATAACAGAATACAATGTTTATTGTTGTTATAGATGAGTAATGTAAAGATTATAACACAACATAACACACAGGAGTTTCCCATTTATAGCCTTTAGGACAAGACTAACAAAAGCAAATCAGGTTTCAGGTTCTAGTTTGGGGTCTTCGGCTTGTACAGTCGTCTCAAACCAGAAAGCCAAGAAGCTGTCAGGAGGCTGGGAATAAGCCTGCGCAGCGCGATGCAGGGGCCGAGGCTGTCACACACTTTACCAGCAGCCTTCCCTGCTGCTGTGCCACTTTTCATTTTCATTTCAGGAGCGCTGCGGAGGACTCCAACAAAACCTCCACCGGATCCAGACACACATAAGCTGAATCTTCTAGATGTCTTTGCACCTTCCAGCAGATGAGGAAGTTTATGATTGAAGCTCTGCAGGATGAAAACACAATAAAGGGTGTGTGTGTGTGTGTGTGTGTGTGTGTGTGTGTGTGTGTGTGTGTGTGTGTGCAGAAGTCATGCTTTGCTGCATGTATGTTGTTTTTCTGTCATCACCCACTCAGTGTACCTGCCGTGACGCATCGCATGGATTCTATTGCTTTCATTTCTTGGTAGAGGGCTGTTTGTGCTTTAGTGGGAAACTGCAGGCCTTTGCACTCATTAGGATCATTAGGTGATGATCCTGGTGTTTGGAGGACAGTGATGGATGGCTTCTTCTGCCCTCTGGTGTTGGACTACTGAAGCTTTCACTTAGCAACTGCTGGGGCTGCAACATGCACCTGCTTCATGTCGACCATCGATTTCCTGCAAAGTCGCTAACTAGAACCTAATCCTCTAAACTATCACAACCAGTGCATGCAGCTGCATGAACACAAGCAAGGTTTCGTGTTGTTTTACAAGGTTCTTTTTCTATTTTTCAGCTGTGAGACTTACTAGCATGTTGAGGCTGCAAATGCACACGCAGACGTGCAAAAAGGAGAAAGAAGAAGAAACTCCAAACATTCGATTAAAAGGTTTTATTGAAAAGTTCTGTGCGCACAAAAGGAACTTAGCAGAAAGCCACAAGTTGAGTTACAGAGAGCAGAATTGGTCGTCTGTACAGCGAATGCAGGTCTGATAAATGGCAGGAAAAGAAATAAACAAGCTGTGCAAAGAACAACAAAAGGAGGAAAAATCAACTCTAAAAATGTCCCCAAAAATAAATGGAAGAAAAAAAAAAAAGCACTCTGCCAACATGTCAACAAAGCGATCAGCTTCAGGTGTGCTTGCCACCGCCCCGCCTCTGTTGAAGTCAGTGGCGGATTTAAGAGATTTGGGGCCCCGAGCAAAGGCAGGCATGGGGCCCCAGTGGTAAATCTTCTACTCCAGTACTGTATATTATTTGTGTTGCTAACAAACAGCCAGTGTAAAAGTCTCTTTGCTGACCGTGTATAACGACAGGGTAGGGTTGCTTCACTCGATGGTTCGAACTGATCTTTTATCATGACGAGTCATTCTTTAGGTTACAGATCAACTAACTGATCGCATCACACACACACACAGATCACATTAGGTATTAGTGTGCGGCCCTATATACCTAGAGGGGGGGGCCCGAGATGCACTTAATATAATAATCATTCTGCTGACAGTTTAGCGAATGCATTTTAATCAAAAACAAAGATTTTTTGTTAGTAATAAGTATGTAATAAAAGTGTATGACTAGTTTTATGGAGCCTTAAAGAACTGGGGCCCCTAGGCAACCGCCTAGTTTTGCCTAATGGTAAGTCCGACCCTGGTTGAGGTAACAGCTGTATTAGGTGTATGTGTGTGTGTGTGTGTGTGGCGAGTCACCTCTGCAGGCCGTCGTAGCCGCCTGCCTGGTACGGCTCGTCTTCAGACGAACATCACTGATAGGATTAGTTATCACAAAACAAGGTTTCAGTGGAAAAACCCAGAAATTGATGAAAAAAAAAAAAAAATCAAATTTCTGGTCAAGTTTTCAGGGTAAAACTTCTACAGAATCAGTTTTATAAAAAAAAAAAAAAAAAGAAAAAAAAAAAAAGACAATTTAGATGGCAAAGTTAAAGTTGAAAAAACTTTAAAAGTCTGAAATATCTGGAAGTAAAAAACTGATCACTTGCGATGCGGCTTAACATCCAACTAAATAAGTCATCTATAACAGTTTTGTAACAATCATCAATACAAATTCCAAAAATGAAAATTTATGGCTTAAGGTTTATTTATATTAATTAAATATTAGTAAAGTTTATCTGTACTTTAATATACATTCATCATGAAATGATCCCAATATTTACCAAGTCAAGTGATTTATTATTTATCTAAACATGGTGTTTAGTGGTGAAAACAAAAGGAAGCATTAAAAATGATGAATTTTAAAAGTTTTTCTTATGGTAACATACAATGAACAGATCTGACATGTTTTTAATCATTAAGATTTGTGCATCGTAGCTCAAATCTTGGTGGATTAAAGATCAAATTTCTTTTTTGTTTTTCCGTTAAGTCAAACCACAGACAGTTAAAAGGTGATAAAGACAGAAATTCACAAAGATGTATTCTAGTCAAAATTTTATGTAAAATCAAACTTTCAAGTCCAATTTCGTAAAAAATTGATAGATTTTTAAAAGTAAAATAAAATCTAAAATATGAAACAAATATGTCCAAATAATATGACTAAATTATTTGTATTTTTAAAAAAAGAACAAACTTGAAAGTTTGAAGGCAAATATACTAAATGATGCAATGATGAATTTCTCAGAGGGTTCTTCCCATCATTGGCCTCCACACACCCAGATTTTCCTGAATCCTTGCACAGTATCATGCATGGAGATGTTAAAATTTAACAAAAAAGTGCTTTGCAATCTGACATTGACATTTTTTCTGCAACTAACTGGCTGTCCTAACAAACAGTTTAACTATGAATCATCCTTGCTTTGAAAGACGAATTCTTTTACTGCTTTTTACTTTTATACCAAGTCATGGCACCCTAACCCGTCACCAATGAATCTAGTCCTTGTAATTGCTTTGCATTCACTTTGACATTTAGATTATATTTTCTAAACAGTGAAGTTGGCAGATTTTAGTTCATATTTCAACGTTGAAAATTGAACTTTTCAAAGTAAACGCATATTCTAAAGATAGAAAGTGTGCTGGATGAGAAAATACGTAAAGAGCAACGTTTGTTCACATGTAAACAAATCCTTTACAGACTCAGTAAGATATCTGCAAGAGATTTATTCTGGTTGTCTGCTTTACAACTGGTACTTTAAAGTCTCATACATGTGGAGAAACAGATCTGAAAACGAGAGGTGTCTGTGTTTCTGCAGGCTGATAGATCCTATCTGTGCCAAATGAGCTCAATTGCTGTCCAAAAACCATTAAAAACCCATCAGAGTTGCAGCGGCTGGCAGGTTTCTTCTCCACCATGACCGCACAAACACTGCTGAAAATAGTCCCAAATAAATCTGCAACGTCGTCCTACATGTCCGTCCTATTGAGTTTTGGACAAAATGGCACAGGCCATGTTGGCTTTTTCAGTCTGAATGGACACGTAATTATAATTAATCTGAAAAACAAAGTCAGAAAACATTGATGAAGTTTGGCTGTCTCCAGAAATCACAATGAGAACGATGATTTCTTCCTTTCAGACTCGTTTTAGTGGAATTTCAATAAACCATCAAGGTGAGAACTTTGCAACAGAAAGCTTTAAAGAGCTTTATCATAATAATACTATTAAATATATTATCGTAGCAGGCTTTTCAGTGCACCTGGAGGTTAAAGTGGTTTAAATGTGATTAACTGGGAACATCTAAGATGTTAAACAGATGGTCAAAATAATGAATGAATTATCTACCATCAGTTTCCATTGGTTAAACCGTCTGTGTTACAGGATTAAAAAAAGAAATGAAAGCAGGTCCGTCGTAGCTTCTTATGTCTCATCCAGGCTGCAGCCAGGCTCTTTGGCTACCTCGTTTCTACCACTCTGATGCAGACTGAAAGCCACAAATGTTTAATGGATTGTCACAGAATTGTGTGGGTTTGGTGATCACATGGTGGCATGGCCTCCCAACTGCTGAAAAACATTCAACATGGCAACGTAGAAATGTCTGACACGATGGCAAAGCGCACTAAGAACTAAGGGTTCGACGAACAGCAAAGGTTTGATGCAGAAGTTGGAAATAATTTACAATCTTTTACTATAAACATAAGCCATAAGTCAGGTTTACATCGTAGTACTTCACATATACGTCTACAGGCACCAGGAAATGGAACCAAACCACGAGGACGCCATATAAATGAACACAGCAGAACAAGGTAAACACAGCGGCTGACGCTATTAACAAGAGGAGATGATCTGTACGGAGCATGACTAAACCATGTTTAAAGCTGCAACACAGGGCCGGATTAAAAGCGCACGGGACCCTGGGCCCAGAGTGTTCCAGGAGCCCCCTTCCCCACGCCAACATTGTGAAAATTGTGAATGATACACTGTGAAACAACATTTCTAACACCTCTCAGCCAGTGGTACCAATAGCAACACCTTAGACACTGTGGTGTAACTATCTGGCTTTTATGTACATTTTGTTTCCTGTCCAAACTACTAGTGTTTGCCCCAAGTGGGCGCCACATGGGCCCCAAGTGGGCATGGGCCCCAAGTGGGCGCCACATGGGCCCCAAGTGGGCATGGGCCCCTGGGCGTGTGTCCATAAAAGCCCATTGGATAATCCAGCTTTGCTGCAACTGCAGTAAACCACATACGTTTTCAACCAATCAGATGACTTCTGCAGGCTTATGAATCTCCGGTGAGACAAAGTGGCCACTGTTGCACAGGAAGAAGCGAGATGCGGAGTATTTTTAGTTAAGATGCCAGTTCAGGCATAAGACGCTTGGAAAAATAAGTTTAATGATTTGACAATAAAGATTTTTACTTAAGATTTAAGCTTTACATACGAGGTAAAACACCTCAGTCCAGTTCGAGGTACGATGTGCTGCTTCAGACAAGCAGGTGAAAAGCTGGAAAAACATGGACGTCTAACATCTTCATGTGCGGATAGGTTAAAGCACTTCGGATCGAGACCTGTCTTCACAAACTCTGCATGGTTTCTGCTCCAGTATGAACATATTTTAGTCTGTTCATTGTGTTGTTGTTACAAATCATATTAGTTGTTTCACTGTGTCACCACTTTGTCTTTGTCCGTTGTCTTCATCTTGAAGATTGCTGGGACAGTCAGGACGTTGGTTCAGGTTAAAATTAGATCATGTTACCAACGGCTTCTTGTTTATTTAGCAACAGCAATCACGGCAAAGCGGCTCCGCACACGAGCTCCAACTGACCAGAATCTAACCAAGAAGAGCCTCGACTCCCTGCACACATACACACACTTCCACCCAGCTCCTTTTGGTGCAAACACAAGCTACTTTTCTTCACATCTTTCAGTAAAACTCCTGGCTTGTGCTTCCTTAAGTCTGACTTTATGAGGAACTCTGAAGTAAACTCGATTTGTTTCACAGTTTGAATGACTGGAGCAACTTCAGTCTAAAGCTCATGTAGATGTGACATCTGGAGTGGTCATTTCATGTTAATTATATTAATTTTATATAAAACTTATGTTAACTTCACGTATTACTTTTACAGAAATGCTCTCAAGTCATTCCTGAGGTCAGTTAATGCTGAGTTTTTCCTCAACAGGATGCTTTGTCTGCACTATGCAGTCTTTTTTTCCCCTGACAAAGCATCTGCACTTTGAGCTCCCAAAGTCATAAAGCATGATGGGATGTGTAGTTTATCATGGAGGGGTAAACAGCCTATACATCCAGAGATGGTCTGTGTCATACACGCTCTGGTGCAAACCTTTGATAAAACCATTTATCTCACGTTGAAAGCAAACAGATTTGCTGTGAACAATGATGCGTTTCTCTCTAAGGTTTAAAAAGCAGCTTGTATCGCTTTCTCAGATCAGAACTCTGTCGGGTACGGTCGTCTGAAAGGTTTCTCCGGTCGCAACCACAACTTCTTTGTTCCTCTTTTATTCATCTGTCTATTTATTTGGTAATCTTTTTTCCAACTCATCCAGACTCTTGTCATTTTCTCCACAACACATCGCACAAATATAAGGAATTATTTATTCCACGTCCACAAGACAAGTTTAGATGCATCTAACGTTTTTTTTTTTTGTTTGTTTTGGGCATCTTCTCCACATGAAACCTCCATATTTGGAGCCTAAAAGTGCTTTTTGGTGCATTTCTGCAGCAGTGTTGCAGCAGTTTCAGTGTTTTTTTTTTTAGTTTATTTCAATGATTTAATCTTGAAAGAAACCTTTTAAAATAAAACCTGTTTTGTCTTCATGTGGATGTAGCCACATGACTCGTCATTCACCAACTGCAGAAGGGAACCTTAACATGCATGATCATGTTAACGGAGGCAGAAATGCAAAATCCATTTTGCAACTCATGTAAACACCAAAACCAGAACATGGTCTCAGTGAGAGGGTAAGCAGCTGGAATAGTTCTCATGTAAGTCGATTTATATTCCATCTCTGCAGCGCTTCTTCCAACAGATGAAAGGCGTCTGAGAACGATCCATTGAAATAAAAAAACTTCAAAAGAAAACGACTGTGAAAGGTGAAACCCTTTACAGTAAAGCAGCAAAGTACTGATTAGCTTCCACAACCTGAACACAGCGTTGTGTTAAATGTTCCACACTGAACACTGATTTGACATTAAAACACGACTGTGTAAAAGCGATAAACATGGCCGCAGGCTGCTATAAAGCAGCTCATCCTGAAGCCCAAAGCGTCACTTATTAAAGTTAAAAGCAGATATTTACGCTGCTGAGGTTTGCGGCATTTATTTAAAGAACTTGACAATTTCTTGAGGGGAAAAAAAAACAAACAAATCATAAATAAATAACGGCGAGGTGGTAATGGCAGCTACATACCGTTTACCATAAACTGTTTTTGTCAATGAGATGATTTAAATCAAAAAGTCATCTATTTAAGTCCAGCATGGTATGTTTTCCCTGACACAGGAAAAAGTAGTGATGACATATAAATGCAAGGCAGCCTTCATTAACCCCCCTTCGTATGACAAAACAAAAACAAAAACAAACACAAGAACACATAAATCTACCATCAAGTGCGTCTATGTAACGAAAATATGAAAGGAAGAATAAATTACTGGGCAAAATGTTTACATTCAACTTATTACGCAACCATAATCCAGTATCAGATCTTTGTCCGATGTCTCACTCAGTTATGTTTACGTGACACCGGGAAAAAAAACAATTGGTGTTCAAGTTTAAAAATGCATGTAAACACATTAGTCTGATTAAAACTGTACAAAGTTAGACTAGATAATTCAATAGGAGGTTTGGATTACTCCAATAACTAGACTCAAAGTAGAGGAGATGTTGTTCACATGCTCCACGGTTTCCAGGGTAACACTCAGGAAAAAGATGCTGCTACACAAAAGAAGAAGCGGCCGATAACAACACACAAGAAAAAATATCCATGTTTTAGTAAAAACTGTAAAGCACTTGGGAAATGTAGCAGGCTGTGAATTGGTCCAATTCACCTCTGGACGTGGTGATAAGTCAACACAAACTAAATTGATTTACTTATTTTGGGTTGTCACGTTGTGCTAGCTAGCATTATGGCCAAGCGGCAACTTTCAGCTGGAGTCTATGCAGAAGTGCCAAAGATTGCAGTTCCCCCCTCATCCACTAGGGGCTCCAAAACAGAGCAAATCCCCATTGACTCCCATGTTAGAAAGACCAACTTCACAGCAGAAATAAACATGTTTAAAGCCTGGTACAAAAATCCGTTTTAGTTTTAATAGGTCAGGTTCTTGACATTTGTGATGGGAGTGAATTTTTCTTTTGTAACTCCTCCGTTTACAACCAATTTCATCTCAAAATTTGGCATAATTAGGGGCGTGTCCTTTTGATTGACAGGTAACCGATTTCCGTTTCAAGAAGTAGGACAGTGGAACAACTGCAGTTTTTAGCCAGTTAACAGCGCGACTTAGCTTTAGCCTGCTTTCTTTTGTTGGTTGGTTAGCTCCTGGTTAGCTTGGATAGCTCTTAGCTACAGGCAGGTCAGCATTTGCAAGGTGTTAATCATCCACTCCCACGCTCACAGCCCACGTCTCAGCTCTACCTCTGTGCATTTTTGTATTTTCCAGTAGAGACAGCCCTTGTAATGCTGCCAAGATGGCGATAGTAGGAATCACCCAATGAGCTTCCATTCAGTTCTTTAGAAGCCTACAGGTGACGTCATGGAGGCACCGTCCATCTTTTATATAAAGTCTATGGTTGCGCCATCAGACATACTTTAGTCAAAGCCTCGATTCCCCTCCTGTGTATGTATACTGGACCAAGAACAGCAATCTAATTTATCAGGCAGGCACTGACTGAACCACCTGCTCAACTTTACCATAGGGTCGGTATCCAACAGGTTTGGGTGCGTTTCCCTCTTAAAACACACGTGATTCAAATCAAAAGGAACCAGCAGCTTCTTGTTCACCTATTAATGGTGTGTTGGAGCAGGGAGACAACAAAAGCCTACAGGGTACCAGCCCTTGAGGACGAGAGTTTGACATCTGTTCATGACCAACCTGCTATTTGACAATCACTGCTACATATGCAGTATAAATACTTGCTAGACATTTAGGTCTATGCAGAGTATTCATTACCAACGTAATGCTGTTTACTGTTCAAATTAATAAAACAAAAAATCTGGTCAACTAGAAAAGGTCTGATACACAGCAGCAGAAGGGGTTCAAGTTTCTGATTTATAAAGCATTTTGTGAACATCAATCATCATAAAACTGACTGGAGTTGGGTTGTTAAGTAGGAAAGGTTGTAAACAAAACTTCACAGTAAGCAAGTTTTCATTTGTTTTGTTTTTTTTGTTTTGTTTTTTTTAAATCAAGAAGAGGCAAAAGATCCTCTCCTGTGATGTCTTTTTTTTTTTTTTTTTTTTTTTAAAAACTTGATTCATACCAAGGGGAATGGACACACTTCTGAAATTTGTGCCAGACTGTGATTAAGACGACATGACAACGAACTGTTGCTGTCCATTTCCACTAAAGTTTAAAGTCATTCCTGAAGAAAAGCCCATTTTCCTCCTGGATGTCCACTGCAGCTGTTGTTTTTTTCCCTTCATGGTGCAAAAGGGAATCTGATTGACATTTATTTTACAGTGGAAAAATCTTTTCAGATTTGCTTCGCTGGCAGCTAACCACAGTGGTTCTGCTAAAGCAGGTGGAAAAACAGTCCTGTGCACTTCATGGACTCCTGAACAGAAGCTGCTGCTGTGGACTGTACACGAACAAGCACAGATCCAGTAGCTTCAACCAAATACAAGATGGCTTTAAATCACTGTACACCAGCCAGCTTTAAGTGCCCTAACAAGTCATTTCAAGTCTTAATTTAATAAAAGACATGCATGTTCAGTATAAGTTAACACCCCCACCTTCATCCTTTTAGACTTTTCTGCTTACAAAATGAATTAAAGCCAAAGGTGAAAACATACAAAAGTCCTTCCAATCACCCAAGTGATAAACTGCTTTTTACAGAGTTTTTCCATTAGAGGCCAGCTCTGTCGCGAAGCTTTTCCTTAGGAAAAATAAAGTCTGTGGAAAAATCACAACCGGCACAAATCGAGTGGAACTCCACCTCATATCAAAGTACAGCAAAAATCTCCTTCTCTGCTTCCAACAGCAGTCCAGCTTGGACGGTTTCTCAGAAAGGCAGCCGGCTCCACGGGTTGGATTTTTTTCCCCCAGGCGTCTCCGCCACGGTGACATCACTTCGGCGGAGAAGGCCAGATGGGCAGAGGATGGGCCTCTGTGTTGAAGACATACTTGTCTAGACTGATCAGCTCCATGTCGTCAGAGAAGAGCAGATACAAGTATTTCAGGGTCTCGCCCAGGAAGAAGCTCTCCATCTTGTCTCGGGGTCCGGGGTTTTCAGGGTCACAGACGTTGTTAATGGATGTGTAACCACCACCAGGGACCTGAAGGAGTGGAGCCATTTAGTTAGGTTGTTAATGCCCCTATTAGGAGGCAGAATAATTAATCATTATCAGAGTTCAGCTTCCATCAAGCCACCAGACGTTACATGCATGTAAAAACATAACTCAATATTCCTGCATGCGCCAGCAGAGAGGCCAGAACCAAGACAGACTTTGATATTGTCTCATAATTTTCAGGTAAATCTAAAACTGTGGTCATTATGAGAAGGCTGCTGTGTGGAAAGCGGCAGGTACCTTTGTGTATTTATTGAAGCTCTGCAGTATGTCCCAGCCCCAGTCTCTGTACTTGGTGTCCTTGGTGAATCTGTACATGTAGAAAAGACTCTCCACCGTTTCTGGCCTCAGCAGGTTGTGTCTGTCAGCAGGCTGGAGGATAACAATCAGCATTTTACTTAGACCTTAACCAGGCGTCCCACAGAAACAAAATGACATTTTTAGGACAAGTTATAATGAGAAAACCATCAGTGAGCCATGATAGAGATTAAAAACAAACAAAAAAAAAAGATCAGGGGAAGAACAGACGATTGGCTAATCATAGTGGTCAGAAATAAAAACAGCAAACAGAAACATTTAGCTTCACAAAATTGGGGAATAAAAAATTGTTTCTATTTTAATATTTTAAAAAATCTTTTAGAGTTTAAATCACCCAAATCATCAACCTGTCCTGACAAAACATGATCCCAAGCATGTGGAAATCAGCTGTTGTTGCTCCCATTTTCAAGAGTGGAGATCCTCCTTCCATGTCCAGCTACAGACCCATCTGTAGTCTTCCCACAGCGTCAAAGATCGCAGAGAAACTTGTATCAAAACGAATTATCAACCATCTCAACTGCACACCCTATACTCTGCAAACATTTCCACCGTTTCCTTCTTCACTTCTTAGAAATTATCACTGTGTTGATTAATGTTTAAAGACGAATCTCGTAACTTTCTGACCTTAAAACTCTACGTTCGACTGGTTCGATGACATAGTGACATCTACCGGGCATTTCTCAGCATTTCCAAGCTGAGAAACTTTTTCATCTGGGACGCTGCGTAATGTTGCAGCACAATTCTGCTTCACACACTAGAAATTGGATATAAACACACCGACTGTTTTGCTGATTCAGCAAAAAACACAAGAAGATTAAAATAGAGAAAGACTAAACAAGAGTCATCGTAAGATAGTCTTTTGTCACTGGGAAAATGCTTCTGTAGGGTGTCTTCATCTTGGATTGCTATTGGCTTGTCGATGGTAGAATTGAGACATCAGAGCAGTTATGACTCAAATATCTGGTGTATAAATTCAATGTGACAAAAAAAAATATATTTTTTTTTTTACTTCCATAATCTAATTATTTGACCTGTGAGTTGAATGAAATTAGTTTCTAGAGTTAACAAAAGATCCTAAAACCTTCTGCTGTTACAATCATGACGATGGGAAAGACATGATAACACACTGCTTTCCACACGTCCCCCCCGTCCCGCAGCATAAAAACATCTCCATTTTTCCAAGTTTAACTTCAATCCATCGATAGCGTTAAAAGCTGCCAAGATAATCATTTTCCTTGCATCTCATTACAACCCAATGACTGGTCAGATTGAATGGAACAAAACACTAAACCAGATAATGACCCAGTTTCATTGGTCCGACATCTGGTGGGATGTGCGCTGCAGGTCTGCATCTTGCTCATAAAGCCAGCTTGTTAACCAACTAGACATCCCAAAAGTGCCAATGTGCACAAACTTTAATGAATATCCCATCTGAACACACCAACATGGATTTAACTGGACTGCTTCATGGGGTGTGTGTAGGAAAACGACCTTCTGGTACATAGTACCAACTACTGAGTACCACCCACAAACCGACAAGCTGCCTGGACATCCAAATGAGACCCAAAAGTCCGCGTTTCCTAAATCTGGCCATTAAGATGAACCTAATTGGGTTTTGTAAAGAACTCCAGTGGATTTTCTCCTCAGAGCTGCTGTTTGGCAGTGAGCTGCTTCCAGCTTTTCAGGATCTGCTGAGAGGAAAACCGAGAGGAAGACGGGAGCTCAAGTATGAAGAAAGCTCGGTGCGTTCCGGATCAGAAAACCCTCTTTTGGGAGCTTTTCATTGGAGAATTTGCTCCTTGCCAAGGTCATTGTGTCATCACACAGAGATTGTGTTGGCCTAGAGCCAGCCAGATGGCCCCCATGCCTGTCTCAGAGTCTGTTCTGAGGAATGAACCCAGAAAGAGCCTTATTATCCCATAAAAGCAGCTCACCGGGAAGAGGGGTGGAATGGAGAGGGGAGCCTTCTGTTCTGTTCTGCTGCTGGTTGACGTTGCTCAACTCGAGATGGTTTTGTTTGAGCTTTCAACCTGTGGAAAATGAAAATTTTTCCCTCCACTTCCTCCATAAGCTTATGCAAGGAGAGACCAACAGGTTTGTCTGAAACTAGATTTGTCTTATTGGTTCATCCCTCAGATCCTGCAATGAACTGGCGAGCTGTCCGGGGTGTACCCTGCCTTTCGCCCCAAGACTGCTGGGATAGGCTCCAGCTTCCCTGCGACCCTTCCTCGGACTAAGCAGTTAGGATAACGGATGGATGGGTTTGTTGAGATGTTCTGCATTAAATATTGTGGAGTAGGACCAAAAAAAAACCGTGGAAAAGCTACAACCAGCCTTTCCAGTGCCGCCATGCACGAACATATTCAAGTGCATGTTCTAAAGGGGTTGGTTTAATCTGAGTTGGTCAAATGAAAATCAATCCATTTGGCTTTTTATGTTTACGATTTTTTTTAAAATTATTTTGAAAAAGGGGGGAGGAACAATCCTTCCACTTCTTAGCAACAAAAGGAAAGAAAGAACAAAACAAATGGCCGAGAACTTCTTAACCAGCTCTCTCTCCCAACCCCCCATACCCTCCCCTTCCATCTCCATTTCTCATTTGTTCTGGATAAGTCTAAACATTTGTTTTAATTGGAGTTAACAACTCAAAGTATAAAAACAAACTTGGCTTTAAAGGCCAACATTTGTTTCTTTAGTTTTTAAACATTAAATCTGCCTGAGCTCATTATCAACTGCAAGGTAATAACAGAAGCGGTGGAGGCAGGAGCAGTGCGACGGGTGCTATAAGAAACCGAGAGGCCTGAGGAGGGTTGGGAAGGTTTAAGTCTGTACTCGCTCAACAAATGCAGCCCGGATGAATGAAACCTTCCCAAGTAGTTTCGCTAACACATCTACAATGCGTTCTCATTGATTTCCGTTACTTTAGATGGTTTGAAATCCCACATTGCGTCAATACTTGGAATGACATAAAACCCATGTTTATGCTGGATTTGCTTATACAGACAGAGTCAAACACAGCTGGAATCATAGCAAGTCACTGTGAAGAGCCGCTAGCCGCTAACTGCTAACCGCTAACCGCTACCGATGATAAGCTCAACTTTGCTCTGAGCCTCACCTTGACGACAACATCATGGCCGTCGGTGTCCTGCAGGCTGAAGTGTGCGATCTCCGGACTTAACCCAGTCTCCATTTGTTTGTACATCTGGTGACACGTCTCCATCAGCTGCGTAGCCAGATCCATGTGGTCACCTGGGAGGCCATTATGGACCCCCAGAGCCAAAGTTCCTGGCAAGAAGCAAACCAGGTGATCCTGGAAGAGCAGAGATGGTAAGAGAGAAGAAATCAAGAAGAAGTCGGAGAATGAAAAGATAACGATGTCAGCAGGAGCTGGTCAGAGGATGACAAACTGAGATGTGACAAAAGTGCAGAAGCACATTGATCTTACAAGGCGGACTTTGCCTGCTGATGACTGAAAGTAGAAGTGTGTATTGGCAAGAGGCTAAAGCGGAGGTGAGAAGAAACACAAAAGCTGTCGGTGAGAATTTCGCTCACCATCTTGGGGTTGAAGCGGTTGTGAGACAGTTCTCCAACGAAGGTCAACCTGCTGGGGCCAGTCTGCCTGACGAGGTGTTTTTTCACTCCCTCCACCGCCTGAAGGTAGTCCTCCAACAAACTGGACAAAAAACACAACATTAATTATAAATTTCCATTTAAATAAATGATTGTTTTATAAGTTCTAATTTTTCATTAACAGATTAAATACATTTATTTCACTTATACAGATCTCTATTAAATGAAGCATCTAAAATTTTAATATTTCAATTCAATACATATCAGATGATTAATAAATTAAATCAATTTCTTTTACTTTAAATTAATCAAAGGCAGTTGATTATTCAAGGTGTTTCTGGTGAAAATTGTTTATTTTTATAATCATCGCAACAGATGATGGAAAGTTGAAATGTTTTGACACTGTAGAGGTAAAATTGCCATTACTCGTCTTCTGTCTTGCCCCCCTGGATCCACTGTTTGAGCAAGTATTCGTAGTAGCTGTCTGCTCTGGCCCCGAGCGTGTAGACCCCTTTGTGGGTGAACTGGCCGCTGTTGGTGTTGATGAACATGGGCACCAGGCCGTCGTGTTTGCCCGGCAGCTTGTGGACAAGCTTCATTACCTCATTCACAACGTCCTGAAGAAATAATTACATGAAGAAAGAAAAAGAAAGGTTCTGTCAGGATGTGATATGATGATGTTTGGGTGAATATGTGCAAAACACAGTTATAAACACTTATTCACTGGAAACAAATGTACAACTCAAACCTTCGATGATGCAACATTAATCCAAAGGAAACGTCACAAGGAATCATTATTCCAGTTCAACTCAGACTCAGTCAAACATTTCCAGGCTTATAAACTGATTCCACGATGGATGTGAAACACAATTTGGCTGATGATTGTTGCAACTGGTACATCTGACTGGTACAGGGTTGCACCACCTTCTTCCCTCAGAAATGCCTTCATTCTTGGTGTCACAGATCCAACAAGGTGGAAACATTCCTGAGATTTTGCTCCATGTTGACATGAAGCATCACACAGTTGCTGCACATCTCCCGTTCCACCACTAGGGGCTGCAACGATTGGTTGATGTTGTCGACAAAAATCAACAATAACAATAGTTGACAATGAATTCCATTGTCGCCAGAAGCGTTTTTCCAATGGAGTGAAGCATCTCACCTAATCATTATCCCTGCCGAGTCGCATACATGCATAATAACGTCTCTGCTTTGTGGTGTCCGCAACAACAACACATACCAAAAGGTCTCAAGTTTGGGAATATTTTCCATTAGAAGATACTACACTGTGGTCATTAATGGATGGACATGGTCAGCAGCAATACTCAGGTAGGTTGTGCTGGTGAAACCTGCCATGATGGTACTAAGGGCCCTCAAATGTGCCAATGTCCCCCACATCTCCCACCACCAGCAGCCTGAACTGTTACAAGGCATGATGGATCCATGTTTTAGTGTTGTTCCACCAAATTCTCACTACCGTGTGTATCTGGAAGTGAAATGGAGACTCAGACCAGTTCTGGTGACACTGTGTGAATTGTAGACTCAGTTTCCTGTTCTTAGCTGTTCTTCTTAGCAAAGTGTGTTCAGTGACAGGCTTCTTCAAGTCCGCTGTAAGACTGAGAGACACAGAAGATAATTTCTGCCAGCAGCCATCAGCCTCCGGAACAAGACCTCCTCATATTAATTATCTACTACTACAATATTGAATTTCCCATTGGGGATTAATAAAGTATTTTTCATTTCATTTCAGTAGCTGACAGGAGTGGCACCCGGTGAGGTATTCTGCTGCTGTAGACCATCTGCTTGGAGTGTGGACGCGTTGTGTTCTCATACATTATATTCTGCATACACTTGTTGAAAGCAGTGTTTTATTTGAGTTCCTGTTGTCTTTCTATCATCTCCAACCAGTCTGCCCAGTCTCTTCTGACATCAGGACATTCTGGTCCAGACAACTGCTGCTAACTGGATAGTTTCTCTCTTCAGACCATTCTCTATAAACCCTGGAGATGGTTGTGTGTGAAAATCCCAGTAGATCAGCAGATACTCTCAGACCAACAACCATGCCACATTTAAAGTCACTTAAATCTCCTTTCTTTTCATCCTGATGTTCAGTTTGAACTTCACCAAATCATCTCAGCCACGTCTACGTGACTAAATGCAGTTAACAGCTGCTGTGTAATTGGCTATTAACTATTCGTGTTGACAAGCCGATGAAAAGGTGCACCTAAATTTTTTGATCCGTGTAGACATTCAGAAAAACTACCTTCAATCATTTTAAAATTCATTTTAAAAGGGCATGTAAAGCCCATTTTAGAGTGGCAAAGCAGTCAAGGAGTCCAAACCTGATACTGCGGGTCCTGTGTGAGATGACTGAGCTCTCTGAATTCCAGCTGAATGCTCGTGACTTCGGCTAGAGTGCTGTCCGAGGTCCATCTCGGTGGGTGAGCGGTTCCTTTCCCAATGTTGACATCCGAGAACGGGATCTTTGAGGGTGTTCTAAAGGCCGGCATCAATCTGGACCCAAGGTCTTTCTTTATGTGAGAAGAAGAAAGACAGTTATGGGGGTGGGGTGGCAGACTGTTTAACAGCTCAGGTATTTCTAAATCCATTGGCTATGTTTTAGTAGAAAAGAAGACTTACGGCTTTGTCTAAGAAAAGCTGGTCTCCTGTTAGATGGTAGCTGCTCAGCAGCCCTCCCAGGACCCGGATGGTTGTTTCAAACAGATTCACATCGACGTTCTTGTTGAAGGACAGCTCTGTCTCAATCCACTTCTTTGCCTCTGCAAACTCTGAGTCAAGAGAAATAACATAAATCATATGAGAGGAGGAAATCGAGTAACAAACTTTAGAATCAAGAAACCACAGTTAACAGGTCACCTGGTACAGAGGTAATCCTAAAGCTTTATTTTCCCCCTTCTTTCCACATTTTCTGTTGTGGAAAACATCCCGACTTGTTACAGGTCTAAAAAAATCCCAACCATCTGAACCAAATCACTACAAACCTGTTTCCTTGACATCTCAACAAAGCCTTTGAGAGACTGTTTTTGGCTCTTCTGAATAAAAGCAAACACCTTTCAGGATCCAGTTTGCTAATGGTAATGGGCTTGAGGCTGAAGACACCATCATCTACCTGCGTCATAGAGCCCAGTCTCATCTGGACCAATCAGACAGCACTGTGAGGATTATGCTCTTTTCATTTCTCAAGTGCTTTTAATGGAATTTAGCTTCTGTGATATGAGAGAGGCTTCACAAATTCCAGGTAGACAACCACCTGGATTTATGCCTAGCTAACATATACACACACACCACAGGTTGTGAGACTAAAAGGTTGTGTGTCTTAGATCGTGTTTAGCAGCAGTGGAGCCTAGGGCTGCTCAATTATGACAAAAATTATAATCACGATTTTTCTGGCTGAAATTGAGATTTCGATTATTTAACACAATTATCCAGTATTTTTAAACAAGGCTGCGTGTCGTGGTGTTCTCCACTCCGTGTCGCACATTATAACCGTCTAATGCACGGTTCTGAGTTTTTTTAATCGCTTTTACTGCTTATATAGGAACTATTTTACGTTGGCCTCGATGTACGTTTTATGCCAAACAACCGCTGTCAAGCTGCAACGCATTTTTCTCATTCACCTGTTAAAAGACAGCTGATAAACGCGCTGCTATGGTAATGCCCCGTAACAAAGACATATTACAGAGCGTAGAGACGCAAAGAGCTTAGGGACGCAAAGAGCAAAGAGCGTAGAGACTCAAAGAGCGTAGAGACTCAAAGAGCGCAGCTGACGCAAAGAGCGTGGAGACGCAAAGAACGTAAAGATGCAAAGAGCGTAGGGACGCAAAGAGCGTAGGGACGCAAAGAGCGTAAAGACTCAAAGAGCGTAGAGACACAAAGAGCGTAGAGACACAAAGAGCGCAGCTGACGCAAAGAGCGTGGAGACTCAAAGAGCGTAGAGACTCAAAGAGCGCAGCTGACGCAAAGAGCGTAGGGACACAAAGAACGTAAAGATGCAAAGAGCGTAGGGACGCAAAGAACGTAAAGATGCAAAGAGCGTAGGGACGCAAAGAGCGTAGAGACTCAAAGAGCGCAGCTGACGCAAAGAGCGTGGAGACGCAAAGAACGTAAAGATGCAAAGAGCGTAGGGATGCAAAGAGCGTAGGGACGCAAAGAGCGTAGAGACACAAAGAGCGTAGAGACACAAAGAGCGTAGAGACACAAAGAGCGCAGCTGACGCAAAGAGCGTAGAGACACAAAGAGCGTAGAGACACAAAGAGCGTAGAGACACAAAGAGCGTAGAGACACAAAGAGCGCAGCTGACGCAAAGAGCGTAGAGATGCAAAGAGCGTAGGGACGCAAACAGCGTAGGGACGCAAACAGCGTTCCTTGTAAACGTTTCCTGTTCATATTTGAGATGAAAATCAAGAACACCAATGCAATACCTTCTTTAAGGCCCAGAATCCACATGGTGTCCAGTGAGTCGATCAGTGTCAAACCCAGTCCAAACCATTCACCAAAAGACTTGGAAATGGGCTTCAGCTCATCATGACCCCAGGCGTAATCCTTATAGCCTTTCCACGCATGCCTGAAGGCATCGCGTACTGCCTCCAGTCTGTCCACTGCTCCAGTTGGAACTACCAGCAAAGACACAAAATGAAAATGTGTTTCTTTTAAGAAGCAATCTCAAGAATTTTCTGATTGTTTTGCAGTCGATGGAAATGTTTCAGCAGAGCAGGATTTAAAACTGACGCATGAGTCTGTGGATGAGTACAAATCAGGTCTATTTTTATAATCATCCCAACACTGTGGAGCCAACAATCATTGGCTCCTGGTGAGAAGTCTGCTGCTGAAGAATCAACAAGTCTTAGTCTTTCTGAAAAACTGGTTAAACTGGGCACTGGGGTGGAGACTGCACTGACTAATTAGAGAAATATAAAAGTAGATTTTATATGATGGTGGTGGGTTGATAAAAAGCAGTGTGAAGTTATTCAGATCATTTAATTTCTTTTTTTGATTTGTTTTTATCTAATAATAAATAAATGTGGGCGTTAGTGGGTTAAACTTCTGGTAGTCATGCATACTGACAGGCTACAGACTGTGACCTTTACAAGGGAGCACCAGTCTTAGATTCTTACACTGGCTTACAGTTACATTTTAGACCATGATTATTGCTGATAAGCCTCCTTATGGTTCTGGGCCAGAATATAATCAGAGGCCACTTTATCAGGTCCACCCTGCTAGCACCGTGTTGGACCCTCTGTCTCCAGAATTGACTTAATTCATGGTGTCACAGATTCAACAAAGAGTTGGAAACATTCCTCAGAGATTTTACTCCATATTTACATGAAGCATCACACAGTTGCTGCACATCCATGATGAGAATCTCTTGTTGCACCACGCCTCAAAGCCGCTCTACTGGACTGGGAACTGGTGACTAGGGCACCAATTCTCGGGCCGACTTTTGCCTCCATTTGACGCTGCATTTGCGGCTTTTGCTCGTTGAGTCTATTCTTTATTCTGTATTCTTTATGCTGATTCTTGCGGAAGTGATAAATTAAGTTAGTCCTGTCGGAGTCTGTTGCTGGGACTGTGAGCTAGTCTGTTGTTGGTTCCACGTCGGTCTTTTTATATCCTAACCACATCCATGAGACAGAAATGTCTTCTCTTCTATGAACAAGCTAATCAGTTTGGGTTGGATGGTCATCTTTTCGTGCATTGCCCTGCTCTGAAACGTGTCTGCTACCGTCTTTTTCCATGATTGCTTATATATTGCAGCGTGCATGATGTAAAGCGCATCTTGATGTAAAATTCTGCTGTAAAGCACCTTATCTTGGTGTAAACGATAGAGCTTCATTTGAAACAACAGACATTTTCCATCATCCAAAGAATATATGTCATCATATCGCCCAGCTCTACTGGTGACTGTGGAGGCCGTTGAAGTAAAGTGAAGTGCACAGAATGATGTCGATGCTCAGTTTAAACTTAACCAAGTCAGTGTGATCACATTTATGTGTCTAAATGCAGCCACGTCATTGGTTAATTATCTATTTGTGTTAACAAGGAGTTGAACAGGTGGACCAAATACAGTGGCCGGTGTGTACAAGGCCTTTAATCTTTATCTAAAATCAGAATTAAACAGCTTTTACAAAAATAAAAATGTATATATTCGATGCATTTTACAACAGAGCTAATACGTCTAATTAAGGAAAAACTGTCAATTAAACTGCCATTAATTATGTTTGCAAATAACCACTGGTTAAAAAAAAAAAAAAAAAAAAAAAAAGTCTGCTGACCTTCCTGTGGGACTGAGGCTGCAGGGTTGACTGGTACAGGAGGAGCTGCAGCATCTTTCTCATTGGCTGAGGGTGGAAGCTCTGTGGCCTGGTCAGCTTCAATCATCGCTCCTCTCCAGCTGTGTGGTTAAACCCCATTTTACAACCACATTATTTATCATCTACAAAACACATCGCCATAATAATATGGCATGACTGCAACAGATAAAAAGAAAAACACGTGGATCACCTGACAATTTTCTTTTCTTTGTCCTCCTCTTCCTCTCCTACTTCATCTTGAACCACCTCTTGCTCTCGATTGTCGCCACCGGCAGTGTCAGAAACATTCCCATCTTTTTGTAGGCTTGGCGGACCTCTTTTGTTTATAAATGGTTTTCTCTGCAGTTAAATACACAAGGAACAAAATGTCAAAAGAAATATCTAAAAATCATGTTTCATGTTTAAAAATATTTTATTCAGGAGACATTACAACATCATCAAATGTTGCATGCGGAACACCAACCCTTGCAAAAAACAACAACAAATTGTTTAGCTTTAACCCACACAGACCCAACCGATGAAAAAATGTTATGATAATTCAAATGATTTCATATGAGGTCTTTGTTTATCCCTGGAACAAAATGTAACATAAAAAGTACCAACATTTTTTGGGATTTTTACCATTTATTACCCAAGCAGCAACCTCTGGCCGTTAAAAGTAAAGCCTACGTTGAAGTGTAGTTCCCCCTACATCCACTAGGGGCACCAACACAGAGCAAATCCCCAATGTTTATATTATGTTTATATCTGCTGTGACCAACGTCACAGCAGATATAAACATGTTTATAGTCTGGTACAAATATCCATTTTCAGTTTAATAGGTCAGGTTCACCTTGCCATGGTTACCATGACAACTGTAGGGGGAGTGAATATATATATATATATATATATATATATATATATATATATATATATATATATATATATATATATATATATATATGTGTATGTATGTATGTATATAAATTTTCTGTTTATAACCAATTTGATCATCAAAATTTGGTATAATTATGGACGTGTCCTTTTGATTGACAGGTACACAATATCCTGCTGCAAGAAGGCAGAGTGTAGCACAACCACAGTTATTGCCTATTAACAGTGTGATTGAGTTTTACCCCACCTACCTCTGTTCGCCTGTTAGCCCCTGTTAGCTCGGTTAGCTCTTAACTGCAGTCAGGTAGGAGTTTGATAATTGTAAATCATCCACCCCAAGCTCACAGCCCCCCCTTCTCAGCTTTACCTCTTAAACTATTTTTGTATTTTCTAGCAAAGAAACATGTGACACTACTAAGATGGTGACTGTGGTAACCACCCAATGCAATTCACTTCAGCTCTTCCGAAATCTACGAGTTCACAGAGGTTCTATCCATTTTTTTTACATCCTGTCTATGTTATTCCCACGAGATGTGTCAAAATTTGAATAGTTGTAATCTTCTTTCTGGTGTCCACTAAGGGGCAGAAGACAAAAATCTGATTGTTCCAACAGGGTTTTAAGAAAAGTTTGTACCATAAAGTGATACCAAATGTCCCAAAAACTATGTGTCATGTATGTCACACTGGGCTCTTATTGATAAATGGTGTGTCCCCTGCTCCACAGGATGGCCTCTCTCATCCCTAACCAGGAGGATGGGTGTCAGATTTTTCTAAAACAAACTTTTTATTTGCAAGACATTGTGACAGTTTCCACTTTACACCTAAGTCCACATCACATCAGCTTGGGTCAGAGAAGACATGCTGCTTCTGGGTCTTACATATGGATTAATTTGAATAACAGAGTTTAAGCTCACAGTTGTTTTCAACTACAAGCTTTGTTAGCTGACAGAGGTATTTTAGAAATTCCCTGACTCCAAACAATACTTTCCTTGACAGAATTGTGTGCAAATCATATGGAGTCATATGGAGGTCGATTTATGGCCGTGTTTATTGGCACAGTAATCTGTTGTGAACATTTACCATCATTGGGCTGCATCAGTACGTTCTGCTCTTCAAATGATATGTGCCAGAGCAATAAACAGAGCATGCAGTGGGGAATCTGACCTCTGTAAGACTCAGCCACTGTGGGATCTTCGTTTAAAACTAGGGTTTGCCATTTAGAGGGGTTTTTGAGCCAGGCCGATTAAATCTGATGAGTCAATCAGTCATGAGGGCTTCATTAGTTTGTGTACTGGAGCAGTTGCTTTAACGGGGGAGTGAAACACCACCACCTCCCACAAAACAAATGTTTAGTGACAGCAAACCCAGTTTTTTTTCTATTTTCTTTCTATCTGGTCCTTTTACTCCTCTAGTGTAAGAAATTAAGTGAAGTGTGGTTCAGCGAATCCTTATCGTACTGGTGGAACTGCTGTAAGTTAGCTTCATCCTGCACAATGCCCACAAAGCCCATTTGACTTTGTAGTCGAGTCAAGTGAAACACTATTATGCTCTCTTTGTTATAATGCCTTTGCAAACACCTGCTCCGGTCTGTTGCTTGTGTTGTAGGTGCAAAGTTGGAGAGAATCAGTCCTGTAAACACAAGTCTGCACGCCTCCACATAGCAACGGCGTGCAGTAAGGGCAGGCAGAAAGGAATTGTAAGTAAAAATAGTGATAATTAGTTTTTAAATAGTTTTTAGCCAATAAGATAGAACCAGTTGGACTGGCAGCGGAAAAACAAATAGATCACCTTGGTAAACAAATAAGGGTGCATTCACATCAGGATAATCCACTAGAATCGGTCCGATTGGGGACTCAGCTCAGTAGGGGGGTGTATCCATGGGGACTGAAATCGTGTTCACGCTACACTTTGGTCAAAGGCGCCAAACCTTTACAATAATATATTCTTATTCTCACCAAAGGTGGCGCTGCACTGGTATTTAGCAAAAGCGAGGACAAGACCTGCACGAAGAAGAAAAATATGCCGCGAGTTAAACATGGAGATGAAACTATCGCTGTTTTGGGTTTTTATTGTGTCTTATGGCAGTATACTGCCGAAATACACTGCAACATGGACGCAGTATAAACAACAGACGAGGCAGAGGGCAATCGCTCTGATTTATCCACAACGCTAAGCTGCGCCAAATGCAGTAAGTCTTTTTTTTGTAGTCTGCTTCTTGCATTTGGTCCGCTTGAAGCTGACAAGAGATCTGCGTTTGCTGGCAGACCAAGTCTGCTTCTTTGATCCAAATCAGAAATCGTTTGCCGCATTCACATTTCCCCAAACGAAGCGGACTTTCCGAGCAAGTGGACTCGGATTTGGATCAAAAAGAATGCGAATGTGCCCTAAGACCATGTCAGACGGGGATCCTGACACCTTTAATCCAGTTACAACACTAACCTTACTGGGAGGTTTAGCCAGAATCGGGATATTTGGTCCTTTGGGCTCTGCCACAGCATCAAGACCCACAGCTGACACCAGATGTGGCCCCACCACAGGAGCTGGAGCTTTACCTACAGGTGGATTTAACCCGGGGTTCAGGCCTGGAGGAATGACATTTGGCTCCATCCATACCTCCCTGTCAGACAACCCTACACACACACACACACACACACACACACACACACACACACACACACAGGACAAGAAAACAAGACAAAACATTCACTCTGTGGCATATGACAACAGCATGTAGCCACTGTTAGACCATGATCCTAAAGTTGACAACATACAGAAGTTAAAAACTCAGAGCGAAGGCTGCTGACAGCTGCCTGTGTGCTTATGAGCCTAGCATTACCTCTCCACTGCTCTGTGATGCTGGGATACGAGAGCAGGCCTAAAATGAGCAGCAGAGCCAGCAGGAACAGGATGAGGCTTCGCTGGAGCCGAGACAGCTGCTTCCATTTCTGTGGGAAGAGAAACAAACTACTAACTACAATCAAGCATGTCTAACAGCTTCAAACTGCAATCACAGATGGCAAATCAGAGCTTCCTCCCAAAATATCTGTGTAATCACTCTGTGCTCTCTTTAACAGAGAGGAAGCATGAAGGAGGGAGGTCTGATGGCCGTTCTCACCCTGTACAAACTCCACATCTCGCTTCACTCGACTGTGCTGCTGTGAGCACAAAGACGGAGCACAAATAAATCATCTTGTGCCGGTGCTGAGGGAGGGACTAAATCAGAGTCTCTCAGGAGAAAAGACCAGAGTTACCTGCTCTAATTAACACCTGTGCAACCTCATGAAACGATTGAACCATCTTGTGAAAGCTGCAGTGAATACAAACAGGCTTTTCTCAGGCGGCAGGACCAAAATGTGAAAACCCCACTCCATCTGACCGTCAGGTTCATACCGGTATAGTTACCATGCTGTGTGTAGTTTGTGGCAATATGTTTATGCAGGTAAGTATTATCCACAGAGTGTGTATTCTGCTTCATACCAACAACAGCTAAACCAAATTGGTTCAGCTGCTGCTGTTCTAGACGTGTGAAGTGTGTGAAGGTGGAGGTCTTCGTTCAAGGCTCCATATTTCGTTCAGCATTATTTAACATTTAGATGAACCATACAATCCAACATGAAGCCAACTCTAACAGCCGCCTGTATGCCGATGATACTACTGTTTACACTTCTGGTTTCTCTCAACTCTTGTCTGCAAATTAGCTTTAGTTTTACTCAACAGGCTTTTTCAGATCGTAAATTTAACATTGAACACAAGCAAAAAAAAAAACAAATGTGTCAGAAGCACTCTCCCAAGACCTGAGTGTGAAGCAAAATCATTTCACTGAAAGTGTTCTGGCATTACTTCTCTGCTCTCAAAAGTTTTCTTTTTTTTTTTTTTTTTTTTACCGTAAAAACTCCTCACTGACACACCAAACATTTATTCATTCATTTCCAGAACCACTTGTTCCAATTAAGTGTCACAGGAAAGCTGGAGCCTATCCCAGCAATCACTGGGTGAGAGGCAGGATACTAGGGGTGTGAAAATCAAACAAAAAAATCCAATATCGGGATTTTTTTCTTTCACATTTTCTATTTTTTTTTTTTTTGTTAAAAAAAAAAAATATATATATATATATATATATTTTTTTTTCCAAATAAATAAAAAAATAAATTTTTTGCAATTTTTTTTTTTTTTTTTTTTAATTGATCTTTTTACTTGTCTTCTTGGGCATTATAGCAGCAGAATGATGGTCTGGCTACTGTGTTGTTTTTTTCCTGATTTAAATTAAGAAAAAATGACTAGCAAAAAAATGTTTTCTACATTTTTGTGTTTTGTCTACAAAAATCAGTATTATCAAAGAATTGTGAGAATCACAATTTAAAGCGAATCGGTACCCAAACAAATCGGGATTGAATCAGGACAGAAGCATATCATTACAGCCCTACAGGATACACCTTGGACAAGTCGCCAGTCCATCGTAGGGTCACAACAAACATCTATTGGTTGAATTCCAGTTCTCCCAGTCCCAAGTTGAAAACACTCCTTCATAAATTGGGCTTTATAACGGAGTCTCCAATTAGTGTTCCTTGTATCAGCTGGCAACTTGGCCCCATTTTTACTCTCGTCAACAAACACACTGATATCTGTCGAATTATAAAACCCTAAAACCTGTTACATACTCCACGAGACGCAAGAACTGAGTTCTTGTTCTCGAGGCTGCAAGAACAAGAAAAAACGTCTTGTTCGGCAGGTCCATACATACTCCACGAGAAGCCCGTCTGCAGCGGGGAGGGATCACTGCGGAGGGGCGATGTCTGCTTTATGTGCAATGAACCCGGTTGTTACCACCGCCGAGGAGGTTGTTTTTCCCGGCGTCTTTTTGCTCAAGATAACTTAAAAGGTTACGGACGGATTTTTATAAATATTTCAAGAGTTGTTGCAAATGCAAAAATGAAAAACTGATTAAATTTTGGTGGTGATCCAGATCACCGTTTGGATCCAGGATTCTTTAACATTGTGCTTGGCGGAGGTTTCCGCTCTCCGAGTGATTTTATAGTTTCATATTTAACGAGCAACTTCGTCCGCAGCAGGGCGGGTCGTGCACGCGGCTGGGTCCGAGTGTTTTAAAAACACATGTAAAAATGTTCGTACTTTCTCACCACCTCCATCAGCTGTTTTATCAAAACAATCCGTTTTGCCGGCAACAGCAAACACACGGAAGCAGCAACTCCGCCTCATGCTTTCTCAGTGTTAACCACGCCCACCACAAATGTCCAACCAATCACACGATACTTCTCGCAGCCCCGCAAGAAAAAAAATTTTCTTCTCGGAGCCTCGAGAACAAGAAAAAAGTTCTCGCTTCTCGTGGAGTATGTAACAGGCTTAACAGGCAAAACCATTTTTGTACCTTCGCCAAATTCTCAACTTCCATAACATTCGCCATACTCTTCAATCAAGTAGCTGCCTGAATCTGCTTTCTCCTAAAGTCTGCACAAACTTCGTTCTTCATCTTTTCATTTCCTGCTGCTTCTGACTGAAATCACACGCAGCAGAAAAAACATCTCAGTTCTTTTTCACCACTCTTATTTTAAAAAATACAGTAAAGTAAGCAGTCCACGGCTGTAGTTTTAGCTACAGATAGTGGAACTGTTTTACGTTGAAATTAAATGAAAATGTATTGTTAAATCTTTTAGTTTATTTTCTGTGCTTCCTGCCAGGTTGTCATTGTGACTGACATTTTGTTCTTAACTGACTCATGCTGCTAAATAAAGGTTTAAATGATAGCTTTACATAACAAACCAAAGCGTGAAAACAAGCAAACTGCAAACAGCACTTGGAGATACTCCAAAGGTCACTGAAATGTTTCCATCCCCCATTATTTAGCAACCACAGCAGACGGCATGATAAGTTGTCTGACCAGTTGTACAAGGACGGAACATGAAACCTCTGAACAAGTACGTGTCCTTGTTTTCACACCCCCGAAGCAAAATGCACCAAACATCAAGATAACGCTTGAAATGAATAAAGAAAATGCTACCGAGAGACATGGAGACGAAGACATTTTGGGAAAGCAGAAGTGTAAACTGTCAGAAACCTGAGTGAGACAAAAACAATCCACCATACAAATATTTCCATTCTGTTCATTTTCATTTAAATTTATCTTCATACTATCATTTTCATACATATATATTATTATTACATACTATTATATACATACTTATATATTATAACATACTATCATATACATACTTTGTATAATTATATACATATGCCATACTATTATATACTTACTTACATGCTATTATATACATACTTCATACCACTATATACATACATAATATAAGGGTTGGGTTTCATTTGAGAGTAGTGCCAGAGAGACAAGACAGCTCTCATCCTGTGTTTGTGAAAGGCTGCAGACACCAGTTGGACACCAGTTAGCCAACAGTCCCAGTCCAGCTGCAGTCTTGTTGAGCTGAGAGTTTAATTTAGACTATTTTTATGCTCAACATCTGCAGGGTTTGGCCGAGTCCTTGACCAGAGTAAAAATGCTTCGGAGGAGAGTAAGATGTAAACAACCCCTGCAGAGCGTTGCATTCTGCTGAACCCGTTTCCCTGCAGAGGCTAAATAAGTTTGTACATTTATTTCTCACTGATGATTTTATGTAGAATTTGCACAAAACAAGCAGAGAGCCTCAGCTTAGCTGTTCTACTTTCTAGTCTTGGTGTAAATCAACAACAGCTGATAAAATTCATGAAAAGCAAAATATATCCCTGTACAGGCATGTGCAATCTGCTGTACTGTAGAGCCCCCATGTCTTGTAGATTAAACTAATCACTATTTTCCTTCCTTTGTTAAGTCTTAGTTCACATCCAACGTCCAAACAAAAACTTGAAAAGACCTTCAGAAAACTGGGAGAACTGCTGCTGAAGACCACTTGTAAAGATTACAGGAGAGTCTGGCTCCTCTGAAGCAAATACAGACATGAAGGTTGTCTTGATACTTTCGGAAACTGCTGTAATTTATGTTTCAGAACTGAAGGTGCATTTTTGCTTTATGACGGTCCTGACAGTTTGCAGACAATTTATCTCAGCTTTTCCAGAATGCTGGAAGTAGAGCAGAGTTTACTCTGACTGTAGACTCCTTAAGCCACGACTGCTAGCATCCGACTGGCTGGTTATGTAACTGACTAGATGGATTATCTCCATCTTTATATGACGCATCTGGTTTTCCAGCTAATTGATTCCTCTCTCTTCCCTTCTTACATCTCCTCTACTGTGGAGCATCTTAATCTCAGAAAAAAAAAACAGACCTCTTAGCAACCTTGAGAGCTCTACATGCCCAATTACATCAGTGATAAAAAAAACGCATACAGTTAATCTCACCATCTTTCATCTGACTTCCACAATGCGTCTTTGGGTGAAGTTGAATGTAGGATCATCGTCCTTAGAAAACACAACTTGTGCTACAAGTCTAGCACAATGACTCGTAAGACATTCAGTATTTTCAAGCTGAAAACCTTCCTTTTTTCATGAATCTTATAGTTACGATATAAAGGTCTCCTGAGGTGGAGTCTGCATGTACGGGACCCAACTGTCCAGGTTATGCTCTTTGCTCTTATAGTTATGGGTAGTCTAGCCATCCATTACTTATGTAGCAATGGGGATGTTACCTGATGCACTGAGAAGTACCTTGCTCTATTTCTCTAATATATTAATGTATAAATATATGACAATATTGCCATCTCTAACTTATTTCTCCTTTTTTCCGCAGGTCTTCCTGAATAAGTGCAGTTGTACATGTTGATCTGTCTTTCCTGTCGTCTCCAGCCCAACCAGTCGAGGCAGATGGCTGCCCTCCCTGAGCCGGGTTCTGCCGGATGTTTTCTTCTTGTTAAATGGGAGTTTTTTCCTTCCCACTGTCGCCACGTGCATGCTCAGGATGGGGGATTGGATCAAAGTCATGCTTCGATGCAATCAGTTGGTTTCTATTATAGGATATGTAGGAATTGGCTTGAAATGATGAGTATGTAAGTGTGACAACATTGTTGTGAAGTGGCGCTATATAAATAAAGCTGAATTGAATTGAATTGAATTTTGAACACCTCTAGCTACCAGTTTAAGCTTCGTATCGTTAAAATTAGCTTCTCAGTTCCACAACTACTTCCTGATCATCTGCATCATCGAGTTTCTGCCTTTTGTATACTTTAAAAGGTCATACTTTAATCCATCAAAACGTTCAATCTTTTCTTGACATTTATACTATGACTTTTGGTATTTTGTAACTTTTATAGTTCTGAGGTTTTTAGCATTTCGTAAATCTTGAAAGCATAAAAATGACTGGATGAACCTTGATTAGTGGGTGAAGCAGCAAAGTAACTAAGTTGCATCATGACTTAAAGTATGTGTAGGATCAGCAGAGCTCCATAGTAACCCCAACTTATGCAAACGCGCCTTAATAACCCAAACTGAAGCCTGATTATTGAATGCACATGGATTTGTTGAGCATCAAACGCACAGTCTGTCTGTTTGAGTGGCAAGCCAAAATGTGCATATACACGCCGCTCACCCTCCAGCAGGACTGTCTCCGGTGTTTGCCGTTGTTGTAGGCGTGACTGTGAGGGTCGCCGAGTGTCAGAGCGATGAAGTCCTTTCTGGGAGGCGGATACATCCTCTGATCGGGTAGTATGGTTGTAGATCATAGAACCTGCATGAGGAAAAGTTGAGAAAAATTTTTTTTTAATTAAGATTATTTTTCAAGCATGAAAAAAAACTAAATGAGCAGAAAGTGAAAAGATTTATCATCTCTTAACTTTTACTGAATCTTCTTATTTTGTTCTGTGGTTGGTGTGTAGCCCAGTGTATTTCTGATTAACCCCTAAAAACTGCCACTTTATTAAGTACATGTGATCAGCTGCTTGTTAACACAAATATCTAGTTAATCAATCACATTTAACCACATAGACATGGTGTGTGTCGTGGATCTAAGTTGTGTTTTCTCAGGTTTACTTGAGAATTTTTCATTTATCCAATTCTTCAGCACCACGGACAGTGGACACGTGGCGATTGCCAGGCGCGATCGTTTGCTTGTGCATGATACTGATTACATCTACAAGAAAGGTCAGAGCAGACTGTACTTCTTAAGGAAGCTGAGATGGTTTAACGTCTGCACCAAGATGTTGCATATCTTCTATAAGTCTGTTGTGGAGAGTGCAGTCAGCTTTGCAGCATCTGCTGGGGTAGTAGCATCAGAACCAGAGACTTGAAGAGAATCAACAAAATGATCAAGAAAGCTGGTTCTGTGCTTGGAGTAACTCTGGAGTTGCTGGAGCGGATTGTCCAAAGAAGAATGCTGCACAAGCTGATGAAGATGATGGAGGATTCTTCACACACAGTGATGAAACAACTAAGTGTGTTCAGTCAGAGGCTTCTTCAGGTCCGCTGAAGGACACAGAAGATCATTCCTGCCAGCAGCCTCCGGTACAAGACCTCCTCTAATTAATTATTATATACTACAATATTGAATTTCCATTTGGGGATTAATACATTTTTTCTAATTTAATTTTCATTCATACAAGGTGCTATGACTTGGAAAAAACTTGAAAATGATGTAAACAAGGACTAAAGATTGCTTCCAGAGCCTTTAACACCTTAAACACCGTGAAGAATCGAAAGGAAACATCCGTGATAGTTTTAATATTTACAACAGAATACAAATAGTAAAATAAAATTTAAAAAGCCAATAGATCTGTGCTGTATTTTTGCATTATTTGATCTTCTGGGTCTAAAGTTCCTCCTGAGATGCTACAATGATAATTAGCACGCAAGCTAACACCAAGGTGTTCAAGCTAGGGGAAGCTAAATAGTCGCACCGCCTTCTAATGTTAATAATAACAGCTTTAAACACATAGGTTTAGTGGACTATCTCAAGTCCAACTTTCAGCTTCCTCCTCACCTTTATGACAGGTTGTTCTGCCTCACGGCGGTGGAGCTTTCACGCAACCAGACAGCTGTTAGCTGCGGGAGGCTAGCGAGCCCCTTCGGCTCGTTTCCAGAGGCGTGAGGCTGCCAGAAGCGCAGAGGCGACACACTCCTCTGTCCGACTGGCACACCAAACGACCAGCTGCTACATGAAATGTCAAACAAGTTGAAATGATAGAAAATATGGCTGAAGTTAAAGAACAGACAGCTGGGCGCAGATACGGAAAAGAGCTAGCAAGACTCGGAGCTGAAATTCACGTGACGTGATCACGTGCTCCGAACTTTAACCCTTTGAGTAACGTCGAGTGCGGCTGAAAATATCTCTTGATTTTAACAACAGCTTATTTTGTTTAACTTCCAGTTATTTAGTATTAGATTTAAAAAATGTTTTATTTTATTTTATTCTTTTTTTTTTCTTTTTTTAAAATAGTTGTCCTGTCCAGCATCTTGACAGCATAATGATGGTGTGGCTGCCGTGTAGTGCTGAATACATTTACTCTTCCAAGAGGAGCCCGTGGATAACAAAATTTAAAAAAAAAAAATTTTTAAACTTATCTTAAGACTTATTTTTATTCCTTGGCTTTTAATCCAATGTGAGTCTGCCTCTGATCACTGTGCTATATTTTAGTTTTAATTTTGGTTTTATTGGTTAAATTTACTATTTATTCATTCTGGGGTTTTTTTTTGTTTTGTTTTGTTTTGTTTTTGTTTTTGTTTTTTGTTTGTTAATAGTGTTGTTATTCCTTGTATGATCTATTGTAATCTTGTGTTATTTTTTTATCTCGTAATTTTTGGCTGATGGACAGCACTTTGTCCCAACTTTGGTTGTTTTAAAGGGCTTTATAAATAAAGTTGAGTTGAGTTGAGTTGAACTATATCAATATTTAAATAACTTAGGAGTTACTAAATATAGTTTTCGGAGACTGTTTTTAAATTAAATTTGGTACATAATAATAATGATAATAATAATAATAATAATAATAATAATTATTATTATTATTATTATTATTATTATTATTATTATTACTACAATGAGAGTAGAAACAGAGTAGGAGTCATCAACAAGCAATTACAGTTTGCATATTGTGATGGACTTGGGGTTGAAGATGCCATCATATACCTGCTCCAGAGAGCACACTCTCATCTGGACCATTCAGGCAGCACTCTGAGGGTCATGTTCTTTGATTTCTCAAGTGCTCTTAATACCATTCAGCCTGCTTTGTTATGTGAGAAGCTCCATAAATTCCAGGTGGATGCCTCCACAACCACCTGGATCTATGACTACCTCACAAACAGACCCCAGTTTGTGAGACTTAAAGGTTGTGTGTCTGAGATGGAGGTCAGCAGCACTGGTGCACCACAAGGAACTGTACTCTACTCATTCCTCTTCACACTGTACACCTCCGACTTCCAGTACAACTCTGAGTCCTGTCATCTGCAGAAATACTCTGATGACTCTGCAGTTGTGGGGTGTATCAGTGATGGACAAGAAGCAGAGTACAGAGAACTGGTCAGTCAGTTTGTTAAATGGTGCGGTGACAATCATCTCATATTAAATACCAGCAAAACAAAAGAGATGATTGTTGACTTCAGAAGGAACAAGAATAAACAAAGCACTGTTTCCATCCTGGGAAAGGAGGTGGAGGTGGTGGAGGAATACAAGTATCTTGGAGTTCAGCTGGACAACAAATTGGACTGGAAACGCAACACTGACTACATCTAGAAGAAAGGTCAGAGCAGACTGTACTTCTTAAGGAAGCCGAGATGGTTTAACGTCTGCACCAAGATGTTGCATATCTTCTATAAGTCTGTTGTGGAGAGTGCAGTCAGCTTTGCAGCATCTGCTGGGGTAGTAGCATCAGAACCAGAGGCTTGAAGAGAATCAACAAACTGATCAAGAAAGCTGCTTCTGTGCTTGGAGTAACTCTGGAGCCGCTGGAGCTGATTGTCCAAAGAAGAATGCTGCACAAGCTGATGAAGATAATGGAGGATTCTTCACACCCTCTCCACAACACAGTGATGAAACAACAAAGTGTGTTCAGGGAGAGGCTTCTTCAGGTCCGATGTAAGACTGAAAGATACAGAAGATCATTCCTGCCAGCAGCCATCAGCCTCCAGAACAAGACCTCCTCTAGCTAATTATTAATAATCTTATCTATCTATCTATTATTATCTACGACAATATTGAATTTCCCTTTGGGGATCCATAAAGTATTTCTCATTCCGTTTCATTTCATCAACGGATCAATAAAGCTATAAAAGGTGACAGGATTAGGACACAAAATATGCTTTTTTTCTCTTCCTTTCTAATTTCAGAAGTGTCACCTGATCCTGAGTCTCTGAAGTAGCGCATTTTGCTTTCGTTTTATATATTTTTTTGTAACATATACAAAACTGACTTTATATTCATATATATATATATATATATATATATATATATATATATATATATATATATATATATATATATATATATATATATATATATATATAATGTGTGTGTGTGTGTGTGTGTGTTTTTTACAACACGTCAACAACTATTGCATAGACTTCAGTGCAACTGAACAAACTTATCCATGTAACAGTCATCTGGTGTCATCATTATGATTGAATGGGGAAAAAAGGAACTAAGCTTTAACTTGGGGGTATTGGCATTTTACACTGAAAGATGGGGTTTAAAATTTACCACTTTAATATATAAAGCCCTCTTTTGTGTCTCATAATGAATTCTGTGAATAACATGTTTATACTCAATATTTTGTTCACAAACTGTTTGAATTTTGTTTGGTTTTACTCCTTTGTGATGCTTTGTGAAGAATCAACCCCTGTTGCCACTTTGACTTCTTAACTAACTGCAAAGTTTGTGAGAGAAAAATATGAAAAAAATTTATGAGGTAATAACATTTGAGTAACAGGATGGAAAAATGGTCTGAAATGGCCTTGTGGTAATATTGGCATTGGTACTCACTTTATTAAGCGAAGA
Organism: Telmatherina bonti; assembly: GCF_933228915.1. Taxonomy (NCBI): domain Eukaryota; kingdom Metazoa; phylum Chordata; class Actinopteri; order Atheriniformes; family Telmatherinidae; genus Telmatherina; species Telmatherina bonti. Next base: position 29,028,541 of record NC_136615.1, read on the forward strand.
ATGTCAACATAAAACATCCATCAGACAGAAAAATCCAATCATTCCTGAGGTGTGTTGTTTTAGAAACAACCTTCATCCCTTTTCCTCTCAGATTCCACAACTCTTCCTTTTCTTTATGGATGAGGGGTTGTTGGTAAAGGGCTGCTCCTGAGAGCCTCTCCAGATCCATTTGTTTGGGAGGTTGCAGCCACTGGCATTAATTGAGCTTTTATTTAGTTGTAAACACCATTATTGATTTTGTAGGTTGTCTTCTTTTTCTGTACATATAATAACTTTAGTATATTTTCCATCTTTAATGCTTGCTGCACTCAACATAATTCCTCTTAAGTAGTGTTTTACATTCATATTTGTTGCAGTTTTGAACTATTTTTGCATAATGCATGCCTTGTTTAGCTGTATAACCTAAGATTATTAAATATATCAAATCAACCTTTGAATATTTACTTTTAAGTCAGCTAACACGCTTTCTGTCCAACTGATAGAGTGATCACACAAGACAGATGTCCAGCATGTTATTTAATATCTTAAAAGAGGATTTTTTTAATTATTATTTTTACAGAGCAGGTAAAAGAACAATGATCAGTCTCAGCCAGCCAAGGCTATCATGTAAAATGATACAATAAATCTAAATTCAAAACAAAAATACTGAACATCAGGTGGATTTGCAGACTTATAGCTAAGATCACATGTAGGTGTATCATTTTTTCTGACATGCCGTCTGTTGTATGCAGCTATGGGTTGCCTCTGCCCTCAGATCCGTTCTGCGATTCTGGATAAATCAGTGTTTGTGTTGTCCAGCTGCAGAGCAACAATCTCCCTGAGATCTTTCTCAAATGCATCCTCGGCTTCCCTGCAGACTGTACAGCACGCCGCTCATCACTCACTGCAGAGCAGCTAAAGGACACAAACACCAATACTGCTGAGCAGCTACAAGCTTTGCTTCTTTTCCCTGGACCCAAGCACCTCTCAGATTGAATGAGGCAAGAATTCAGGTTGACAGCATTTGCTCAGAGCTAAATGGGCAGTAACCAGCACCTTATCCTTTTCCTCTTCTAGGGAAACACTGCTATTGTTGGAATACAGTGGTACTGATGCATGCGCTTTAAAGTGGAGCAGAACAAAATAGTGTGCTGGTTGGAAAGGAAATTAGTGGGAGTTGTGGCGGCCTAACTTCAACACTTCTGACACTCATGTTTTACATTTGAATTGAACATTTCCTTACATACAGCAGAGGGGCAAATGTCTTTTCTGGTTTGCATAGCTGTATGCAGGAGTTCAGTATGGAAGGATTCATAAAAATGTTTTTCTTTCTGAAATTCTTTAGGGGTAAATTCCTGAGATATGAAGGTGCTGCAGTTTGCCTTAAGCATGATTAGCTGTTAATCACAAGTGGCGGAGTTTGACTAATCGATGGAGTGGTCAGTGTATGGGCAGGACTTCATTAAGGGGCACACACATACTAAAGGCCCATTTATGCTCCATGCAGAAGACGGACAGTGTCGTCCATCTGCGCCGGTTACGCAGTCCGTTTCCAAGGACTTACCTATCCTAAAAAGAGCAATACCACCGGAAATTGTGGGGGCAGTGTTGGGTTATACACACAATAAGTTAAAGGAACAAACCAGAAAAGAAGAAAGGAAAAGGTAGGAAACAACACAGAAGAAGTGAGGAATAGCAAAAAAGTTTTATTCTTCTACTTCTTCTAATATTTTTGGGATGGCTGTAAACAACCTGGTGCATTACCGCTACCAACCAGTGTGAATACATGGAAGTGAAGTCTGTATGAAGGCGGCGACAACCGTCCCGATTTACATACGTAAGGGAGTATAAATGGGCCTTAAGAATAAAAATGATAGTGTTCCTCTTACGCACTCACATCCACTGCTGTGATAATTGGCCACAATGGAGAGACATGAGAAATTAACATGAATAGTCTGGATCACCAAGTGGAAATATTTCAAGTTCAAGGAGGTCCATAGAAAGGTAAAGTGACTGTTAAGTGGCACATTACTTAGAGCTTGATGTGATGGGAGGGCATCGGTGACTCTTCTCTTAAACAGTTCTGGTTAACTGCCTAGCGGTGGTTGACTGGATCTTTGTGTCTGACAACAATGACTTGGTGGCTGGTTCCATATTGGTAGCTGTCAGGCTGCTAACACTGGCACTGGGGTCTGTCTCCATCTTTGCAAAAATATGTCACAAATATCTCCCTCTCTCTTCATTATCATTCTTATACAAAATAAGTTAGACTGTATTTCTCCATATTTCCATACTGTACCAGCTAAAAAATCCAACTAGCAGCCTTGCTAGCCTCCTGTTTAACATAACTTGGTCATACAACTTCAGATTAGTTAGAATAAATTAACTTGGATACTGAGGTATTTTTTTAAGCATCTTAATGATTTATTTTCAATACAGCAACCAGGGCCAATACAGCATTTTACTGACAAGTTTATCCTAGAGAGGGTTCAGTACCAACTGGCTGTGTCCAAACTGAAAGTATTTATTTGGTATATTAGCTATTTTTTTCATTTCTTTTAATTAGTGAAATGTGTCATATTGTGAGCTCTGTTGGCTTTGTGTGCTAGTGTGAGCTCTCAGGTAAGTTGCTGTGTACTTCTTATGCAGTATCAGCATACTTTTCAAGAGTATTGTGTGGAAAATACCAATTTTTGTTTCTTTTCTAGCTGTGTGATGTGTGTTATTCTGAGCTCTGTTTTATTTAGCTCAGGAGAAAGAGCAGTTGTTTTTCAACTGAAAAGTTGGGAGATTGATTCTAGGCTTCCACATGCTGAAGTGTCCTTGGGCCAGAGACTGAACCCCAAATTGCCCCCTGAAGTGCCTTTTGGGGAATAAGTGTGTGTTTGAAAATGCCATGTAGTCTAAATATGAATATGTGTAAAATATGACTGGAAAAGCGCTATATGAGGACAAGCCCATTTACCATTTATGAGTATGCTAGTGTGAACTCTTCGGTAAGATACTTTGTTTTTGTTCATTTGGCAAAAATGCACTTTTCAAGATTATTAAGAAGAATTTGTACTCATATGTTACATTTGCACAACAGCTAAGTTTACATTTGAGATTAAAATGATAATTTTAGTATTTCTCTGTTGGTGTAATGTGTGGTAGTCTGAACTCTGTTGGCTGTGTGTCCTAGTGTGAGTGCTCATGTAAGATATTATGTAGGCAGAGCTCAACTTGGTCCCATGAGTATGAGGTGTATGAGGTTTTTTTTCTCTGTATTTCCGGACCGCGTCTTCCTGGTGCAGCCCGGAGTTACATGACCTTTTTTGCCCTCGACCCCCTATGATCCTAATGTATCTCTGTTCTTATTGTAAGGCCTTATTGTAAAGCAGCACTGGTAAACTAGCTGCATGGCCTAAGCTTAAGCTCGGTTCTGTATTGCTCTTTTGTCATGAATGTTACATGTCTGTATGTCTGACCTTGGGCGAGCTGGCTTGAACTCTGAATTTCTCTTTGGGGATGAATAAAGTATCTTTGATTTCATTTCATTTCATGAGGTCCAGCAGGTTTTCCATGTATTCCTGCTTCAACACACCTAAAGGAAATTAAATGGACCTAACAGCTTATGAGGTTCTGCACAATGACTCATTATCTGATTCCGCTATCAAGAGTAAAGACCCTTTTCATAATTTATTGCATAGATCATTTGGGCATGCTCGTAACTTCCAAAGGCAGTTCAAAGAGTTTATTTGTATTGTATTATCTTGCTTAATGTGGATTGTTATGTTAAATTCCAGTGAAATGGCTCACATAGTGAATTTGAATAAGCTAAAGTAAAGAGAATTATTAAATACTGGCAAAGGTAATTCCAACCTGCCCAATAAGCATTCTAAAACATCTTTGATCACCATTTGGTCAACTAAACCTGTCCACCATACCTGCAGAGATTTTTTTTTTTTTTAAATCAAGCCGTAAAACATGTCTCAGTGGGGGATGTTGGATACCTACAGCTCTCCTTTGAAAATAATCTTGGCTTTTTCTGACGAAAAATCTATTTGTATTCCTTTGATGCTGACTGAGGAAAATATTTTTTCCAACCTCCTGAATGCTAGGACTCAGGAGGATAAATGCTAGGATGCTAGGAGGATGCTAGGACTCAGGAGGCTAAATTCTTGGATGCTAGGAGCAATCTAGGGCTCAGGAGGCTAAATGCTAGGATGCTAGGAAGATGCTAGGACTCAGAGGCTAAATTCTTAGATGCTAGGAGGATGCTAGGACTCAGGAGGCTCAATGATAGGACCCTAGGAAGATGCTAGGACTCAGGAGACTAAATTTGTTGTGCACTGCTCATGGAATGTCTGGTACAAAACATCTGAAGACGGACTAGAAAAATGGCTTGTCATTTTGGCCAAAACCAGTCCATCTAGCCACATACACAAGAACAGACTGGCCGTCTGGCATACCGGGCTTTTTCCTGGTGGCCTGACTTCTTCTGGGGCCGACTGTGTATTTATTGATCTCGCTGATTTGTGAAACTCAGTCAATCAGTGGCTTAACTAACACAAATAATTTATTCCCTGTTTACATGACTTCTCTCCTCTTTGGCTAGAGGATTCAAACAAGCAACCATGGTGCTAATTTTCCAGCTAAAGATGACTTACTAATAAGATTTACTTGGACATCCAAGCTTTCTGAACTTGGTTACAAGGATGCATGAGTAAGGAATGAAAAATGTTATGAAAATCAGCCATTAAAGTCCATTATTTAAATTTATACAATTTGTAAAACCAGAACCACCAATTATAAAAAAGCACTCCTTAGACATCATTGGATAATCTTGGCTGAAGATAAAGCACCTGCACCGTATCTCTGTAGTAGTGTTACACAAACATGTTAGCAACTGAGAAAAAAAACATGACATGTCTCCTTTAACACCCCCTAAGTATAATTTTAGAGCTTGACTGCAAAGCAAACATACTGAAGCAAAGGTGAAAGAAGCGCCACCATGTTATAATTTAAGTACCATACCTGAGCTTTGAAATAAAATGTAAAAACTAACGTATAAACTGTAAAATGTCAAATCTGAACCTGTAAAAAACACAAAGACAGCTTTGCGTTTTTTTAAAAATCAGGACAGCTGGTCAGCAAACAGCACCAAGTGTTTGTCAGATAAGTTTCCCTTCAGGTTAAGTTTCGGGTAAATAAAGTTTTTGGTCTTTCAGATAAAACTGGAACAGCACCTTTAGTAAAAGCGATACACCTGGGTTCACTTGCAGTGGCGTACAGTGACAGCGTGGCCTGGTAAAAAGCGGCCAATGGGACAATAGAAGCCGTGTCCCCGTGCAGAACACATTGTTAGGAGGTCACTTGAGAAAATCTGACTTTTATATACATAAAATCATAGGCTATACCAGAAACCCTAAATACACAACAAAATTACAGTAAAAATATTGTTTATAAAGGATAAAAACATACAAACTTAAATTATTTCATACAAGATAAATGTCTCTGTAAACAAAATTGACTTTTCAATGGAAAATAAAAAGCCCTTGTGTGCAGTCAAATTCATCCATACTGAGTCACTTAACTTGAGAGATCTGCTCCCCCAAAACAAGAGGAAAAAAATGGAAATGATGCTCCAGTTGTCCTCTTGTCCATGTTGCAGATAAAGGGTTTTCTCCTGGGTGAAAGAGTCCTCTGGGACAACGCAGCTTTCTCCCACCTCTAGCTGAAACAGACAGGTCCGACTGTGAAGCCAAACTGATGCGCGAAGTTCCCTCCCCCCATCAGTGCTATGTCTCTCAGGGGAAGGAGCTGGAGGTCCTCGAACTCGAACACAGACTCCCGAGGACCAGAAGTGGTCTCCTCTCCTGGCTGACGTGCACAAATGGAATATTGGGAAAAGGTATAAAATAGACAACAGAAATAAAAGTATTTTACATCATTTTCTAACGCCTTTGCCTTACGTACCACACAATCTTTCACTGCTCCGAGGTAACTTTGCTTCCCCGTGTCAGTGAGGAATTTGACGTCTGTGTCGTTTTGGCCCTGTCTATGTCCTGGGTGGCAGGAGTAGGTCACCTTCTGTTCAGCGGTGACGCTGTGCAACCTCAGGAAGCGCATCTGGACCGCGTTGGCATCTGGATAGTAAAACTAAAAGAGACAATTTGTAACAATAACATTAACAAACAAATTATTGTACAGCTGGAAATGGAGAAGAGGGAAGAAGAAATGTTTCTACGTTTTTATGTGCATTATAAAAATGTGTTTTTTAAGTCGTTTAGACTGTTTTAGCTCACTGTTTTGGTTTCAGGGGATATTTATAATCTTTAGTTTTAGCATTTTCAGAAGTTCAGGATAGCTTTGATGATGTCACTGTGAACTTTACAAATGGAGAAAAAGAAATGGAAAATCTAAAATGCTGCTTAATGTGCAGCAGTTATGAGACTTGATGTCTCCCTCTATGTTTTCTTTTGTCAGTTTCTTTTGGCCTTTTTGAGCACATTGGGCTGCCTGATGGAGGAAAGGTGCTGCAAGTTTTCAACTATTAATTCAGCTTTTTTTCCTCTGACGCACACTTCCAGACAAAAGTTTACTCTTTTCCTTTTGATTTAATGAGAAAATTTGTCCAAACATTTGACTTGTACTGTAACTGTATTGCAAATCACTCAGAAAGATTAACATGGGAAAACAAAAATCAGTTCATGACACTTTTACGGCTCCTGTATGGATCAATTAAATATTTAGTTGATAGAATTTGGATATTTTTCCCAAAATCCTTCTTCTGTGGATATATATTTTTTTTACTTTACTTCTCTTTAACTCACTGAAAAACCAGTTAATGCATATTATAATGAAATTCAGAACGAACCGAGACCCAAAATCAGCCTTGTAACTCGGGTCTTAGAACCTAAAGCTAAACACGGCTCGCTGTTCTCAGACATAATCCTTCACCTGAAATCCCTGATCGAGCCTGCTGAGCCACTGAAAAGATCCTTCCTCAGAGGGTCCTTCCATCCAAGCTTTCATGGGAAGCTGTTGGCAGGAATAAAACATGTGTTTACATAGCTGAATAAAAGTCAGCGCTTATATGATGAGATAAAAAGAGGTCGGCTGTTCAGACAGCAGTTAAACTGTGGATCAGCATTTGGCAAAAACATGAATCAGATGTAAAGTAGTTACAGTATTTTAGTTCATTATATTCTTACATAACACGACTAGAGGACTAGTTTAGACTGCTGCACTCTGAAAACAATCCCCATGATGGTAGCAGCATCATGATGAGATGTTTTTTATCAAACAGAGTTCACAAACACTTTGTATGCTCCTGAGGGATGTTGGCAGGCAGGGAAATGGGTCAGAGCAGGCGGAACAATGGAATAAAAATGACTTTATTAATCCCATAGGGAACATATTCAACATATTAGTCTTCCAGGAACGCCTCAGCATAGAAACCAACTAAGTCCTCCAGCTATGACCTAACTTGAGTTTAAATGGGAAACTTGTACATAGCAGAGAACAGACTCATCAGAGTCGTTGTGAACGATGATGCTAATCTCTGATCATACAGTGTTCCACTTAGATAGGATATGAAGTTAAAACTGTCCTGACACCTCAACATGATCACTGTCGTCTTTGCAAAGAGGTTGTACTTGCGCTCAGGCTGATAAGGAACTAGGTTGGTGTGTACCAAAAAAGAAGAGCTGTGTATGTGAGACCTTCACTTTAGTGATGGGAATTTCAGCTCTTTTTTTAGGCAAGGCAAGTTTATTTATACAGCACAATTCAACAACAGGGTGATTCAAAGTGCTTTGCAGAGACAATAAAACATTAGAAAATAAGAAGCATAATTTAAAAGTAAAAACACGAAAACCTTGCCTTGCCTCTTTTCTTAGAGAGACGTCTCTTTTGCTTCGGCTCCCAAATGGCTCTTAATAAAGGATCTTATGTAGCCACATCATTTACCTGAACCTCTCCAACATTAATGGTTTGTGTGTTAAAAAGCTTTGTGTTCAGTGTTTTTGTGAGAAGCCTTATATTTGCCTTTTTGTTCATTTATTTATTTTTTATTATTATTAATATTTCAAAGAGAACCAAAGTCAAGAAAACAGCATTAATGTTCTCCTTAATGTCCAAAACTGCAGCCACTTTTATTAGACGCTGATAATGAGATAAGACCACAGACGCCCTCACGCATTTTCCTCATGACTGTCGTCTAGCATCAGGTAGAGTCACCCCCCTCTCTGCTTTCACATAATGGTACGATCCCATATCCTCACGCACCACATGACCATGCAGGCCAATCAAAGCAAAGCTCTGACTTCAGGTAGAGCTGGGGTTGAGCACATAGACCATATATGAAAGATGGACGGAGCCTCCGGCGTTTAAAAGTGAAGCCTATGCGGACGTGCATAAAACTGCAGTTCCCCCTTCATCCACTAAGGGCTGCAAAACAGAGCAAATCCCCATGAACTCCCATGCTAAAAAGACCAACTTCACAGCAGAAATAAACATGTCTGGTTAAAAAATCTATTTTTGGTTTAATAGGTCAGGTTTACCTTCATGACAACTGTGGGGGGAGTGAATTTTTTTCTAACTCGCTCGTTTAAAAGTAATTTAATCTTGAAATTCGGCATTTTTAGGGGCCTGTCCTTTTGATTGACAGGTATCGATCTCCCGCTTCAAGTAAGAACGTAGAACAACCGCGGTTTTTAGCCGGTTAACATAGTGTGGCATAGCTTTAGCCCTGCTTAACTCCATTAGCTGGTTAGCTCTCGTTATCCCCAGGTTAGTTCGGTTAGCTCTCAGCTACAGAAAGCTCAGAGTTTGCTCGATGTCAATCATCCACCATGACGCTCACAGTCCCCCTCTCAGCTCCACCTCTTTGCCCATATTGGTATTTTCCGGGCGAGACGACGCGCATGCCCCTGCCAAGATGGCGATGGTAGAAACCGCCCACCGAGCTTCAATTCAACTCTTCAGAAAGCTATGGGTGACGTCATGGAGGCTACGTCCATCTCTTTATATACAGTCTATGATTGAGCACTTACATCTAAGCAGCCAAAGGAGATATAAAATTAGGAATTGATCAGTTTTATAATAAAATCCAGAAAGAGTTGTTCGACTTGAGACTCAGTCACTAAGACTTTACTTAGCAATAACTAATCATTTTCTCTACAGAAACCTGCCCAGCTTGTAGGACATGGAGTAGCTTTGTTTTAACAGACGACCAAACCTACCAGGAACCTCTATTTGCTACTTGCTATCAGACTAGCAAAACCCGAGCTAGCACCTTGTTCTGTTAGCAAAACGGCAGCAGCGTTAGTTACACACGTGACATCAAGCCGCTGCTTTGAAGCTATATTAGGTAATCTTACACAGAGACATTTTACTTTGACTCTGGGTGAAGTGGTTCTTCGTCCTGATAGCAGTCCATACATTTTGTAATAATCAACAATAAGAAATATAGTTAGACCCCTCAGTTTACTGTAAATCTGTAAAAACGCTGACCAATCCAAACGTTCGGACCAAATTAAAGTTGTTCATTTCTTATTTTCCGGAAGCATCTTCTCCTGGCTCCCCTCCTCCCCCTCCAGCAGTGCATACCTGATAGCCACACCCTGCATATAAACAGCGTGTTAAACTCGGAAGGCAAACAGGGTGGGGGGGTGGGCGTGTCTAAAACAGATTATTGATTGGAGGGAGAGGATCCAAGACAGGGCGCCTCTTGACCGACATTTACCTACCCCACCTTTAAAAGTGTTGAACATCACAAAAATGTTCTGAAGTCCAGGCTGAGGTGCAACAACGTGCATCTTACAGTCCTGCTGGAGGGATTTGCTCCTACCTGAGAGTGTTTAGGATGAAGGCAGGTCTGTGCTGATGAGGAAGAGAAGCTACAGTAGGCCAGCAGAGCATCGGCTGAGCTGCCCTGGTTTGGGTCGATGTAATACATTCCTGCAGAGGTAGAAATAGCAAAAGCTCCATGAAATTAGCAGGTACCAAAGCATTATGCTCAGTACTGACAGGTAGACATGCAAAATGCAGGACATTAAGCCAACATGTCAAACTGCAGCACAGACACATGAAGAAGAAGTACAGCACCAGATACAAAGAAGATGATGTTTCATCGGAAATGGATGCAATCAGGAACTTTGACTTTCTTCTTTGTGCTTTTCTTTTCTTTTCTTTTTATGTAGTTCTAGGGATGTGAATCTAACAACAACTCACGATTCAATTCAATTCCGATTATTGGGGTGACAATTTGATTCAGAATCGATTCAAACAGATTTTTGATTTTTAATCATTACACTTAAGTTACAAAAGGTGTTAATTTCACAAGTAACTTTATTCTTCTATAACCTAGGAAGAACTGAGAAATTATTTAAGGTCAATTTGATTTAAATTGCGACATGTACAAAATGTTTTTGCGCGCCCTTTTTCCTGATTTCAATGAGGAAAAAACAACACAGTAGCCAGACCATTATTCTGTTGCTATAATGCTTCAATAAAATTTACAAAAAAAAGATCAGAATGGATTTTTTTTTTTTTGGAAAATTTTTTAAAACAAAAATATCGATTTTAAAATTGTTAATCAACAAATCCAGATTTTTTTTAAAAATTTTTTAAAAAATTCGATTTCCCACCCCTATGTAGTACGGATGAGAAATGATACTTTTATAATTTTCTGTAATGACAAATTATTTGTTCTTAAATAATAAATGATTTACATTTTTTTGAAAATCCATTGAACCCCATTATTTTCTTCTGGAAATAAACATGTTTTTTATTTAATCCATGAGCGAAACTGAAAATGCTCTAAAACAAATACTCCAGTGAAAAATCAGACCAAAATTCCTTTAATCTTTTAAATGAATGTGTAATTACGTGATGCAATTTGCTGATAAGAGAAATGATTTTTGTTTTAGTGAATGGTGTTACTGTGGACAGAGTTTGACACAAACTCTTGGGATTTGTTAGCAAATAGCATCAATGAGTCAAAAGACAAGCCAAAGTTTTGCATCTACGGTTTGTTTACTGACCCTGAAGAAGCTAAATAAGCCTGAACATTTTGATAAACTGAGGCGTGAATGTCATCATACAAGCAAATTAATCTCAGCTAATAAAGTTACTATAATAACATCTGCATAAATGTAGCGGATGGGTATTTATTCATATTGATTTGCTTTTAATATAATGAAGAAACACAATATTACCATGAAAATTAAACATTAAATGAAAGATACTTTATTGGTCCCCAAATTCTTTTTTTATAAAATAAAAAAAATATATTATTAATTAGAGAAAAGGTCGATTGGATTGATAATTATTGGGAATTTAGCTTATTAGAATGTTGTCTACGGTGATTGTGGAATAATCAATATGAAAAAGCAGGATAGAAATGATAATAAAGCCCCAAAATAAATACACACACGCTTTTTTTTACAAAATCTATTAAAAATAAAACATTTTAAAACATGTGAGTTATAAACGAAAAGTGTGGTTTAAGTCAGCCACTGAACTGGTACATTAAGCACAGTTGATTAATCGTACCTTCTTTATTCTGTATGTTTTGCTTTGCAGATTAAAATAAATCAAATAAAAAACCATGAGAAGGATTTCATATTAAACTGCTACTTGACAGCAAAGCGAACTCAGTCATTGTGTTTGAATATACTAAAGACCTCAATGTTTTAAAGAAGCTGCAGGAAGATTTTATTCCATGTCGATGGCAAGAAATAACCAGGATCACAGACCACAAACCTTTACATATTTAAGTATTTTTATAAATTCCTTGTCACTAAGCTGTAAGGCGTAAGTTTCTGACCATTTTTGTACTCAGGATGGCAGAGCCAGAGCTCCAGACAGGTGGTGGCAGGATGCTCCTTGCTACCGTCAGGGGGGTCCAACAGCAGCCGGAGATCCTGCTGCAGGGAGTCCAGCAGGGTCTGGATCAGGGGGTAGTTGGGCTTATCAGACACGTACATCAGCTCCTGGACAAGGGAAGAGATTTCAACAAGCATACATTTATTTATTTTATTTTTATGTCCAGTCGTTCCTGTAGAAATGTTAATTTAAAATTAAATAGTTTGATCATTACACTCATTGGCATCAGACATAAAGTGGGGGGGTAAACGGTATCATTTTTCCAGGGCTCACTTCAGGGGGAGGGCCCTTAAAAATTGCAGGACAAAAAGTTTTTTGTCTTCCAATTTTAATTTTAATGATTAAAACAGTTAAAGTGAGTTTGCCAAAATAAAGAATAATAATGATGAGTGTTCTTTGAAGCCCCCACCAACCCTCTAAAACTGTGGAAAATGGTTTAGTCAACACCTGCACGCTCATTTCAACCAGGTTACACACAGGCTGCAGGTGGACACACACAGCCAGATGAGAAAGGTTGTTGTGTCTTTATTCAGGGTCTGCACACTTCGAAGTGTGGATTCATCGGCTACATACGTGTTACGACCCAGCGGTCTAGGGGTAAGAGCCGCAACATAAAACAAATGTGCCAGACCAAAAAGTGTAAACTTTGGGAAACTTTATTGTCCCACCGAAAAATAAAAAGGAATCAATACAGGCCCAATTGGAAGGGCAGGGCAACCAAAAAAATAGAACAGAGGTGGTTCTAAACACAATCAAACACCTGTAAACTCAAGTCACTAAATAGTCAAAAACAGCAAAGATCAAAAGCTACACAAAAACCAACAACATGGTAGCCAAGGCTATAAAACCAACAACCAAAGAACCCAGTCTCAAAGGGGGTAAACTGCAACCACCACACAGCTGCCCCAGAATGAAGAACTTGGCGCTCTTTTATCCTGATTGGAGAGGTGTTGAATCCTCATTGGAGCAGAGGTCAGCCACTCAGAGATGCCGACGAGACCAGATGATGTGGAGGATCCAATCCAAGCCAAAGGGAGGCCAGATGGTTTCCAGGCTGAATAAAATGGGTTGGTGGGCAATTGGGGGCAGCCGTAACAATACGTCATGGTGGGGCGCCAAGTACCAAAACCTTTCTAATCTGAACTTCATTTGGCTCCAGATTATCTTAAAACAAAGGTTGCAAACGATGCATCCTTCGCAGCCTCTTTTCTCACAGAATTCATTGTGCACAACATAAAGGAATAAGTGGCAGCCAAGTACATTTTTTAAAATGTATATGTGTGTATATATATATATATATATAAGATATATATATATATATATATATATATATATATATATAAGATATATATATATATATATATATCTATATATATATAAGATATATATATATATATATATATATATATATATATATATATATATATATATATATATCTATATATATATGTATATATATGTATATACACATATACATTTTAAAAAATGTACTTGGCTGCTGTATTTATATATATGTATATGTATATATATATATATATATATATATATATATATATATATATATATATATATATATATATATATATATATATATGTGAGTGTATATTGAATTTTTCATTGTCAGTGTAACCTCCTTATAAGTTCATCAGTATTAGCAAATGTTAACGTGATGACCCACATGATCCTCATTTCGAGCCAGCAGGTCCATCCTCATGTCGATGTGATCACTGTGGTGTGAGACAAGGTGAGCTCATCTCGGGTGTTAAGTTGTTATCTGTAGCCGATTCAGATGATAGAGTCGTAACAACACATCTAGTAGCTTCTAATCTATTCTATGTTTTAGCTATAAGCAGGTTGAGATGATCTTGTATTTATCTAGTTTGTGTGGGGTCAGTCCTACTTGCTGCAGCAAGACCAATATAGAAGATGCAAGTGAAGAAATGGGGGAGCAATGCAGAAGTGTGTCTGCTGGATGAGCCAGAACTGTGGCCAGAGAAGTGATTTTGCCAGTGAGAGGTTAGAGGTAAAGTATATGTGAGCCGTACTGATCAAGTCCTCGTCGGGGCCCACAAAGGTGGTCAGTATGTCGGGTCCACAATTTCCTGACATGCCCCTGATCACAATGAAGACATGTTAAAGATGAAAATAACTTGCCTTGAGCTGAGACAAGGTCATGTTGAGAGATGGTCCTGGAGGACCTGGAACACCCGGTGGTCCCTAAAAAGCAACGATGCAACATGAATAAATCTATGGAAATAAAATGAAATGAAATGAAAAGAAATTAAATTCATGTGACACATTGTTTAAAATTTTGGACTTTCTTCAATGTCCATCTGGAAATCTTTTTACAAAGGCCTAACTGAACACATATGAATGTAAAGAAATCTGACAATAACAATTAGGATCTGTTAACCGGAGCAAAGTGGAATTCAGATATCTTTGTAAACTCACCGGCAGACCCCTCCTCCCAGGCACTCCAGGCAGACCTTGGTAGCCTTTCAAACCCTGCAGGAAAAATGAACCTTGATCAGTCCAGCATAAGACTCTTTGCTTTACTGAACAAAATGTCTCCCCTTTAAAATGTATTTACATTAAAAAACAAATAAAAAACAATATATGAAAAAAATACAGCAAACAGAAAAAAAGACTGGCACAAAATTAATTTATTATTTAATATGAAATAAATGAATAGAAATAAATTATTAAAGACGAGTACAAATATGGAAATTAATACATAAGAATGAATAAAACAAAATAAATATAATGATAATAAAACAAGTCAGAAATGGTTTGATACTAATTTGCAACACCAGGCGTAAATGGGTTAAATGTCAAAACACAGCAAAACACTGATCTGGAAAAAAGTATTCCTGAAAGATGTGTGTTTGATGTGCAGGTGGTTGAGGATATCATACCTGTAATCCAAACAAACCCTGCAGCAGAGGAGAAAGCAGAGGAAGAAGAGGACATTTTAATGATTTGGCTCCATGAAGTCTGTAACAAAGCAGTTGTCCATTACATAAAATGTTAAGTAAGAAAGAAAAATCTAATAAAAATCCAAAGAAACTTGCATGACACATTTGGGTTTTGTTCTTTAGGCAGATTTTTTACAGTAAATATTCATAAAATTACACAAATGTTTGTTTATTGATATTTACTGATGTAATTTGTCTTTCAGATATCTGTGAAAGAAAAGACTTGATGTTTAAAAGCAGATGCTGTGTGTAAATGTGCAGATGTGGTAGATGGTAAAATGTAGAGACGGGACATTGGTAACAGAAGCACCGTAGCCTGTTTCCTTCAAATGAGACGGACTTGGTCGAAACACTGCAGCCTATGTGAAATCTCTGCCATCATGTGACCGATGACGTGTGACTCTTCGTACGCCCCGACCATAGAATGTATATGAATATATATGAATATATATGTAAGTGCTCAATCATAGACTGTATATAAAAAGATGGACGGAGCCTCCATGATGTCACCCATAGGTTTCTGAAGAGCTAAATTAAAGCTCGGTGGGCGGTTCATACCATCGCCATCTTGGCAGGGGCATGTGTGCTGTCTCGCCTAGAAAATACAAATATGGGCAAAGAGGTGGAGCTGAGAGGGGGGCTGTGAGTGTCATGGTGGATGATTGACATCGAGCGAACTCCCAGCTTTCTGTAGCTAAGAGCTAACCCCGAGATAACAGGAGCTAACCAGCTAATGGAGGTAAGCGGTCTAAAGCTAAGTCACGTTGTTAACCAGCTAAAAATTGCTGTTGTTCTGTGTTCTTCTTACTTGATGCGGGTGCCTGTCAATCAAAAGGACACGCCCCTAAATATGACAAATTTTGAGATTAAATTACTTTTAAAATGGTGAGTTAGAAAAATTTCACTCCCGCCACAGTTGTCAACTGTTATTAAACCGAAAATAGATTTTTGAACCAGGCGGTAAACATGTTTATTTCTGCTGTGAAGTTGGTCTTTTTAACATGGAAGTCTATGGGGATTCGCTCTGTTTTGGAGCCCCTAGTGGATGAAGGGGGAACTGCAGTTTTATACACTTCCGCATAGGCTTCACTTTGTATCTAAATCACGTGTTATAAAATCCAATGAATAACAGAACAACACATTGAGCTATAACTAACACACCGAGAAGACAGAATGTTACAACGCTTATAGAGAAGACGACCCCTCAGAATGAAGACTGCAAGACTGACTGAACTGTTTGTGTTGGAGAAATGAGAAAATCTGTGCCTGTAATAACTACAGCTGACCACCAGATGTCACTAGTATGGTCTATTTTAAGCCTATTTAAGGCTTTGAGGCTTCAATCAAATTGAAGCCTCAAAAGCTTCGCAAGGCTTCACCGACTCATCTCCAGTAAAATGGCCTTTAGCTCGACTGCCTGGGGTCCTCCTCCTGGGTGTTCAGGCAAATGTTTCCCTGAGGGCCTGAACACTCTTTAAAGGTTCCAGGGGAGACAATAAGACAGATGGGTGGGGCTCAGGCTAAGGACTTTAGGTTGGGATATGGTTTTAGTTTTAGTTATGTATATTCATATTGTCTGTGGGAAGATATTTTGGCCCAATCAGCAACAGAGGAAATGAAATGGGGCCATTTGGCCCATTGGCGAGGGCTGCTGGTGGAGGCTGAGTTGTGCCACAACCGTCTGGTGTGATCCCCTGGTCTATTACTTACCCCTGCACAAATAAAAACTTTTGGATTGGAGTCTTTGAGTGGGTTTCACTGATTCCAGCCGCTCACATGGGCAAGCATTCTTCACAAAGTCATTTTCAGACAGTTTACATGTGAAGGTTCTTCCACATTGGGGTGATAGTCATCTTCGCTGCCTGAACAAAAAGCAGCGGCTTGTTTTCTTTGCTTTCTGCATTTCTAACCGACTTGCGGGATGTTTTGAGCTGATTAGTTGTTGAGACTTACAAATTAAACAGTGAAATTCTCTTTTTCCTATTAAAAAACGTTTAATCTGCCGCATTAGGAAGCAGTCGGCCAAGACGCTCCAAATATCAGAATTCCACAGTTTCTCTGGATACTGTGAAATAGTTTCATAAATGTATTAAAAGAAAAAAGAAACTATAAATATTAGTAATATATCACATAAACAACTATTTTGAAAACTACAGTTTTCATTGTAAAATCAAGAAGTTAAAAATAAATTTTAAATGATGAATAATTTACAAAGTTGTTTTTACACAAAAATATTACAAAAGTAAAAGCTCCTGATTAAAAACTTATAGTAATTATAAAGTACAGACATTAATGTGCTCTTAAAGGAAAAACAAAGTAGTTCACAGACATGATGAGAATAATATCCCACTTTATTCCCCTCGACAATAAATATATCTGTATAACTTTCTGAATCCTGCAAACATGGTTTTGACACATAAACCCGTAGAGTAAAAAGAAAAATCCTATATTTCCGACACTTACAGGCAGTCCAGGCATCCCTGGCGAACCCCTCGGTCCTGATAAACCAATGTTGCCCTAAACCAGAAAAAAGGACACACACTCATTATGAGGAGGGAACAACAGGGAATATACAGTTACATAAAGAAAGAAACAGTTTTAAAGCACAAAACCTAATGCACTATGACATACTGTTTTCATAGATGATCACAGTTAGGGTTTTGTTTATCAACTAAAGGAGTTTATATGGAAGAAAAGTCTCCAAACCAGCCGACCAGAAAGTCTTTTTTCAGTTTTTCAGCCTGACGGCCATGATGACCCTGAATGTTTTTTAGACTACAGGCCCTGTCGTACATTAACCCCGTATAGCCCAATGTGACATATTTGATACATGCTGTTTCTGAGACATTTTCCATCACTGTGTGGTAAAAACTGCTCAAAATCCCTTGAATACAATCTGGTACTGGTATTCTGCCTCCCAGTATGGTACCAGGGAGCAGAAATTACATAAAAATCTTGATAAAAAGTCATGTCAATAATCAACTCCAGCCCTCAAGCACTATAGAGAGAATTTTGTTTCTTTATTATCCAATCAAATAAGTTAGATTTGAAACCAAAAATGATTTTTGAGAGCAAAAAAAACAAGTGAGAATCAATTTTTTTTGTAGAGATAGAAACAAATCAGGTTCCGGTTAAAAAAAAATATATATTTAAGAAAGCATACTTCTCCAACTTCAATCAAAACTAATGTTTTCAATCAAAACTAATGTTTTCTATCAAAACTACTGTTTTCTTCCATCAAAACTAATGTTTGTAAGTCAAAAATGACAACCATTGTATTGTGCATAAAAATAAGTCCTCTTCTCTTTACAGTTAAGTTGGAGAAGTATGCTTTCTCAGATATTTCCAGATAATATCCAGATATATTTTTTTAATTGGAACCTAATTTGTTTCTATCTCTACAAAAAAAAAAAAAAAAAAAAAAAAAAAAATTGATACTCACTTTTTTTTCCTCAAATATAATTTTTGTGTTCAAATTTAACTTATTTGATTGGATAATAAAATTCCTCTCCATAGAGCACCAGTATCATGCAGGTTTTTGTTGTCTCCATGCTCCCACAAACCTGAAGCAAATGAATGAACAGGTTGATTAGAAGCTGAATCAAGTGTGTTGGTGCAGGGAAACAACAAAAACCTGCCAGATATCCATGTCTGTTGGGCAATCATTGTCAAATGACTGAAAATAATTTGATTGACTCAAGTCTGTAGATAAATAAAAAGGCAACTGAACTTCCTTTCGTGCTCATCTGAAAAAGGTTTTCTGGGAGCTCAGAACAAACAGGTTCTTCGGATGTTGTGTGTGACATCATCCATCTCTCGAAGCTTCAGGTTGTTGTTTCTTTAACACAATCCTTACAGGAGTTTTTTGGGGTCCAAAAAGGTGAGAAAAGGTTTTTTTTTTTTTTTTTTTTAGCAACTCCTGGTTCTATTTGAAGTCCTTTTGTAAACTGATGATGGGTCAGTTTGAACCTGGACATCCCTCAAAGCTCAGTCAGGAGAGATGAAAGTTCTTTTGATTACAGGTTAAATCCTGAGAACAAAGCAAAGTTGTCTTCTTTCTCCAAGCACTAAAGGTTCAGTATGGGATTTAATAACTGGATTGTGAGCTGATTAGATCAATTATTTCTTATCTTCAGCAATCTCTTTATGTCATGCATCACAACATGCTTCAGACAAGCAACATTTACTGATGCAAACAGGTTGTAGGAGTGAGTCGGCGAAAGAAGCAGCAACGCTTCGTCTTCTGCTGCTCTGCTGAGGTGTGTTCTGGCCTTAACAACCTCCTGCTGCATGCTACATGTGTGGAAAGACCAATGTTCAGTGGTGTGCGGTCAGGGTTGGCAGTGCCTTACCAAGGCAGAAAGAAAGAAATGTAAGAATTCCATTTTAGTAAATAGTTTATATATCTTTCACTTTTACAATTATTATCTTTATTATCATATTTCAGATGATAATTTTCTGTAGCCTGTAGTACATCCAGTCACCTTTAAATTTATTTATACCCTTTCATTAAACAAAATGCTGAATTTATAACAGTCACTCAAATAAGTAGAGAATGACAAAATAAACAAAAAAGAAAAAAACTGCTAAATTATACATTATTGATAGAAGACACTGTTTTTTCATTTAATTGAGTAAAAGAAACAAAAACAAACAAACAAACAAGCAAGTCGGTCCTGGACAAATTAGAGCACTTTTCTGTTGAACAGTGGGATAAAATACCTGTCAACAGGTGCAGAAAACACCTGACTGCAGTGGAAACATCAAAAGTTTGATGAACAAAATATTAGTTTATGAGTGATGTAACATGTATCTTTTTTTTTTATCATATTTGTTTGCTTTTAAAAATAATGTATTAATATTCATAAATTCTTTATTTTTTTTTATAATTTTAGTCAATTTCAGCTTATTTTATTTACTTATTTTATTTTTTATTTCAGGTAGTTGTTTTTTTCCTTCTTTAATGGGAGGCTATGATTAAATTTGAGGACGACTGTATCAATATGAAAACTGAAGGCATTTAGTGCTTTTTATACCTCAATAAAAACGACTCAACAGCACCTCCTGCTGGCCAGGCAGAGAAGCTGCACAACACACCCTTGTGTTGAAAAGTAGGCACTGTGCTGCACCTTTTCCTCTCATATCATTTTAACGGTGTGTTCTCGCATGCTCAGTCCGTTCCCCCATATAAACTCATTTACATAAGAAGGTAGATCACCACGCTGCCTTTTTACTGCACTTTGCCAATTGACGCTTCGCTTTCAACATTGGCTGACGTTCTGACCAGAGGGATGATCCTGCGAGAGGCTTAAACAATTTTCAACTTATTTCTTTTGGGGGAAAATGCCAAAATGTGTTACTGGCTGTTATGAAATACAAAGTTAAAAAATCTGGGAACTGATAATGAATAATTTAGCTTTGCAAGTTTTAAGATCTTGATATCGTTAGATTAAGCAGGCACTTACCTGCCTACACATTTATATGATTATTTGTTTGGCCAGCGCAGTTTGCGACTGTCTGCCTACCCAACCCTGGAGCTCAAGGCCTGCTAATGTTTAATGAGCGAAGCAGCATTCATTATGTGTACCTGTTCTCCTTTTATGCCTGGTGGACCTGGCAACCCTACTGGACCACGAATACCCTGAAAAATAAAACATTTGCAATGTTTCTGGCAAACCAAATGAATTTTAAAAAAATCACATTCACTTCATTCTCAGTCTAGCAATTTTCTTTCCTTTATTTCCTGCGAGATTACCATCAAATTTCCAGTCGTTTCCTTTCCAGACTGCTTTCAACTAAAAATAACATCAACTTCAGTAAATAACAGCAGAACCTACTTTTATGCCGTCAAGCCCAGGTGATCCTGACAAGCCCATGTCTCCTTTCTCACCCTGCGCACACAAACATGCATTTTAAACCCTCTGCAAACAGTCGAGGAAAAGTATCCTAAAAACGTCTGATTCCGGTAATATTAACTCATCCTATTCATCTGCTGTTATATTAACACAATGGGTTAAAATCAACTAATTATTTGCAAAATCCACACTGTATGTAAAACCTGTCACACATATTATCACGCTGATGTAAAGGCTGCTTGAGAACTGCTTCGTCTGTGGTAAAACCGTAGACTGATGGATGGAGTCACCACGACTCCACCCATACATTTCTGAAGAGCTGAGTTGAAGCTCATTGGGCGGTTCCCACCGTCGCCATCTTGGCAGCATTACGAGTGTCGTATCTCCAGGAAAATAACAAAATATCCAAAGAGGTAGAGCTGAAAGGGGGGCTGTGAGTGAGGGAGGTGGATGATGAATGTCAATCAAACTTCGACCTGCATGTAGCTAAGAGCTAACCAAGCTAACCCGGAGCTAACAGGAGCTAAACAGCTAACAGAGGTAGACGGGCTAAAGTTAAATCCCGCTGTTAACTAGCTAAAAAATGCAGTTGGGCTACACTCTGCCTTTTTGCAGCTGGTTATTGGTGACCTGTCAATCAAAAGGACACACCTCTAATTATGCCCACTTTTGAGATTAAATGACTTCTAAATAGATATAGAAAAAATTACTCCCCCCACAGTTGTCATGAAGGTAAACCTGACCTGGTAAACCTAAAGTGTTCTTTTTTTTTCCTTTGTACCAGGCTGTAAACATGTTTTATTTCAGCAGCAGTTAACACTTAAATGTTGCACCAAATAAGATTTCAACGTCAAAAAGTTGGTAATTCCAACGTGACACAGAGACATCCATCCGTCACCATGGTGATGATGATGATGGAAAACAAAGCATGTGTCAGAACGAGTTGGATGATAATGTTTATTTCAGTGCACACCTTTGTCACACAGTTCTGTCTCCATCACCAACAACACAGAATTCTTCTATATTGTTTTATTCTTGACTGATGATCCTGACTATCAGGCTTACTTCATGTTCATACTGAGTACAGAGTTCTGGACGATCCGGCGCTCGAAGTGCACTGATGAAAGCGTTGCTCCGATTCTTTGTTTTTTTTTAAAGTTTTTAATGGTTTTCTTATTAATAGAACAATGACCAGGAGTTGTGCTTTAATCATTTTTGCAGGGTTTGGATTGAAATGCAAAGCTTTACCTGAGTCCCCTTTTCACCTTGCTCCCCCGGCTCTCCCCGTAAGCCAGGGAGTCCCTTGGTGGAACAACAAACAAACACGAAGTAAACAAATCAATGATTTGTCAATAAAATGTAACTTATTACTTTATACAGAATGTTTTCTCTATAAACTAACTGAACTGGCAGAAAGAAATTTCAGAGCTAACGTGGGGATATGGTCAGTTTTCTTACGATGAATCCAGGCCAGCCAAGAAGACCCAGTGGTCCAATGTCTCCAGTTTCACCCTGAACGACAAAACACACCCTGTAAGATTATGTGTTGTACATGAAACCCTGTGCTCGTGTTCCTGGATGTCCCACCTTCGGCCCCCTGTCTCCCCTGGTCCCTCTAGCTCCGGCCTTCCCACGTTTTCCCTGTGGATCAGTTTGACGTTTCGGTCAATGTGCAAAAACAAAAGAAAAAGGAATACAGACGGAGCTTTTCATGTTTTATATTACTTGGCTTTTATTTTCTTTAAAGCGTGGCAACACGTCTACTATAAGTCCTGTTTTCAGAATTTAAAAAAAAAAAAATTCTTGCAAATCTGTAAATACAACATTACAAACAGCAATAAAAACTTAATAATAGATTTGTAACACTTTAACCCGCTAAAGGTCCTTAAAACTGAAGCAAAGAGGTCTCACCTTTCGCCCAGCATGACCAGGCTTTCCTGTCGGTCCGACGTCACCATCATCTCCCTGATGGAGTAAAATGCAAAGTAATAAAAAAAACAGGGATTGTTCAGGAATAATTCTCTTTAAATCAGAGGATATTCATATAGCCTCTGCAAGGCTGCATTTGATAAACAAACAAACAAATAAATAAACGTTTTAATGAGATGGTTCCACTACAACTAATGAATTACTGAATTGTAATTAACAATTCATTTATGCTTTACAAAGATAAAATTTTACCCACAATGCATTTGGGGAAGAGAGGTGAGGGTACTGGACTATCATTGAAAAGTGAAAAAAAAACAAACAACTTTACAGGATATTATCTTATAAAAGTTGGAAACCATCAGACAAGACTTCATCTGCCACTGCAGCTTTTTACTCCACTGATGTAATAATATCTACATAATGTAGTGTAATGTACATATTACATATGTAATATTCATCTTCTTATCCACTTATAGCTGACATTTATCCATCTCCTCGTCCCATTTGTCCTTTATTGTTTTAATAAAGTCATACTAAAGCATTTTCAGGTTGTATAAAGCGTATCAAACATAAGTAGAAGACTTGAATAAAAAGCTACTTTCATGTGAAAGAGTTTACCTTCTCTCCTTTCATCCCGTGTTTCCCTTCAGGTCCCGGTTTACCGTTTGCTCCCTAAAAAGCAAGATTTCCATTTATTTATGCTGCTTTTGCTTGTTTTTAGACAAATGTACACTTTACCAGCACTTTTCACCTCGGTCCCACCTGGGCTGCAGTCCTGCAGGTTTTTAATGTATCCGTTTCAACACACCTCACTCAAATGGAATGGATCCAACAGCATTAGAAGTTCTGCACACTGACTCATTCATTTGAGTCAGATGCGTTGGAGCAGGGACACACTGAAAACCACTAGGACTGCAGCCCTCGTGGGACCGAGTTATGGCCCTGCACTTTACTTTTGTGACTGCTAATCCGTAACCCACCACAACCAAAGGACAGATAAACAGGTTATAGTGTCTTTAGGAGGTATTCAACATCATTTATCTCCATTAAATCCAGACAGAAAGCAGAATTTAGTGAGCTTAGCTATAGACTATATCATCACAACAAGCTTGACATCGGAGCAAAACAAAAGAAAAAACTCCCCAGAAAACCCGAATGTATATGCTGTAAATATTTACTGGCCAGTCATTGGTTTGTAGGTTTCCCAGCAAGCCTCTTTAGGCATTCTTTCAAGAAAATCAGCTCCAGTTTCTTCAGCAGGAGTCTTTCTGTCAGTGTATCGCAGTCCTTAAACCATCCATGTTTTCATCCACCTACTTTCTATACCAGGAGCTGAGGTTTATCCAGGCAGCTGTCAGTGGAAAGGTGGGTACCACCATGGACTCGTCACCAGTGCTATATTTACACTACAGCTGGTTTTTTAACAGCTGATGTCTGCGGTTTTGAAGACATTTCCAGGTCTCACCTTCAGCCCCTTCAACAGCTCTTACTAAAACTTGCGTTTATAATGAATCACCTTCTTATAAATCTGAGCAGCTTGTTAGGACCTGCTGATGATAAACACCCCCACAGCGTGCTGCAGGGACGCTCCCAGCGCCACTGAAAACACAAGAGGGTGCTCATGGGTTTAAACTAGTTTTAGTTTAGAATACAATCTAGTTTTCTCTTTCCTTTCTTTGCAGGTTTGTTATGGTGCCGTATTCCTTCCATTTTCTATTGATGAATTTCATGGTGCTCCATCTAATAATCAACGTTTTGATGGCTGCATGGTTCTCTATGCTGACTGCTCAGTGGAGACTCTTGCTCCACTGAGGATTTTAGGTTGAATTTAGTGTGTGTCAAACCAGGAAACTTCTTGCTGCATCTTTCTTCAGACTCAGGAGTTATTCTTCACTGTTGAAGAGGTTGCAGGATGTAACATGGATGCTCTAGTTGTTAGTTTGGAATGAAGGAATGTGGAAAGGTCATGTTATACTGGCCAGTGGATGAAAATAAGTGGTGTTAACTGTGAGTTTGACGCAACTAAATCAAATCCCATCTGCATGGAAACACTTCAACATATTTAAACCTCTTTTTTTAATCTTTGGATGATGTTTGAGTTGGTTCTACATTGTTTTAATCCCACAAATAAACTAGAAAAGATAGAAAAACCTGTTCAGGCTCATCTGATGACACTGTCATTTAGGGCTTTACTACACAGTGAGAATATATACTGCATGTCATCTAAAGTTTACAAAATTTTACTTTTAGACTTCTTTTTTAATTTCATTTTATTCAGTGAAGGGCCACTATAGAATCCCAAACATTCATTTATGTGCAAGACCAGCGCCATGCCAAGTATGTACTGCAGTCAAACAAGTTGCAGCTGGAAAAATGTGATTATATTTCTCTCTCTTGTCTTCCTGCTGCAATCATCCAGACACTTACTAGAGCCCCTACAGGACCAGGAGGACCCCGGAGTCCCGTCTCTCCAGGAGGCCCCTGAGAAGGAGACGTAATAAGCAGATAAGTTAGACCTGAAAATGAAATGTAAATCAGCCTGAAGCTTGTTTTTGGATATGAAAACATTTTGTTGATGCCACTTAATAGTGGTTAAGCTCTCACCTCAAGCCCTGGCAGACCTGAAGGACCTTGGATTCCTGGAAGACCATCCTCACCCTGCATGTGTGATCAGAATTACTGAGGTATACGCGAGATGTGTATGTTAAAAATAGATACGGAAAACATTAAAAGGATTCTAACCGATTCCCCTGGTGGGCCTGGAGCTCCTGGTTCCCCCTTCTGTCCATGTCCACCAGCTTCTCCTTTGGCTCCTGACTCACCTTGAGGTCCGACTTGTCCCACTGGACCCTGCCATGCAGGCATCATAAAAGTGTGATACAAACATTTTCTTTTGCTTCAGATATGTTCATGAAATGGGAATTTATTGATGGTAACAACAAAAAAAAAAAAAAAAACAGGAAAATGCTCTGTATTTGTAATTTAATCTTATTCTAGGGACACTTACAGGTGGTCCCAGCTTGCCAACGTCTCCTCTGACTCCACGTGGCCCACTTAATCCCTGTGAACGTGGAAGAGAAGGAACAATTAATGGCTTTCCTAACAGAACTGAGCAATGTCGTACATGTGAAGTGGAACCAAAAGTTTACCGGAGGACCGTCTGACCCTGGTGGTCCAGGGATTCCTGCTGGACCAGACTCCCCCTAAAGAGATGGATGAAAATGTTTCAGTCTCACTCTCTCACTGGACATTGCAGCTAACCAAAGCAGACAATGATTATTCTACCATGTTGTAACTTTGTAAACTTGTAACTGAACGGTGGAAAATATGGTAATGAGACATCAAAGCTCACCGATGCACAAGGGGAGCAAAAACTGATTTCTGAGGAGAGATCCCAAAAAGAAACTGGTGCGAACTCGTTCTCTTTTACATAATTTGGATGACAAGGCATGAGAGCATTGTTTAGCTGGTGAAAATCTAGGAGGAAAGGCAGCTGGTGGAGGCAGAGTGAGACTCTGCTGGGTACCCATTCATGGTAACTCTGCTTTCAGACCATAACGCATTCTTCTACACCTCCCAGGAAGTTCGAGGTTTTGACTGGAATTTCTAAATTCAATATGATCTCAGGTTCTGGGACTGAAAGCCTGATCCCTGGAGGCAGCATGTCACACCTTACAGAAACTTTTTCACCAGTTTTAGCCTCTCTACACTGGTTCCCTGTTAAATCCAGGATAGACTTTAAAATTCTTCTCCTCACATATAAAGCTCTCCATAACCAAGCTCCATTGTACATAAAAGATCTTATAGTTCCATATATTCCAAATAGAGCTCTTTGGTCTCAGACTGCAGGTTTACTTGTGTCCCCAGAGTCTCAAAGAGTACTATCAGGCTCCCAGTGTGGGTTCGGGAGGCAGACTCCCTCCACACCTTTAAGATCGAGCTGAAAACCTTCCTTTTTCATGACTCCTATAGTTAGGATATAAACATCTCCTGAGGTGGAGTCTGCATGTACGGGACCCAACTGTCCAGGTTATGCCCTTTGCTCTTATAGTTATGGGTAGTCTAGCCATCCATTACTTATGTAGCAATGGGAATGTTACCTGATGCACTGAGAAGTACCTCGCTCTATTTCTCTAATATATCAAGGTATAAATATATGCCAATATTGCCGTCTCTAACTTATTTCTCCTTTTTTCCGCAGGTCTTCCTGAATAAGTACAATTGTACATGTTGTTCTGTCTTTCCTGTTCTCTTCACCCCAACCAGTCCAAGCAGATGGCTGCCCTCCCTGAGCCGGGTTCTGCCGGAGGTTTTCTTCCTGTTAAAGTGGAGTTTTTTCCTTCCCACTGTCGCAACGTGCATGCTCAGGATGGGGGATTGGATCGAAGTCGTGATTTGATGCAATCAGTTGGTTTCTATTCTAGGATATGTATGAATTGGCTTGAAATTATGTGTTTGTAAAGTGGCGCTATACAAATAAAGCTGAATTGAATTGAATTAATTGAAGCCTCAAGTCAGGGATTTTAAGGCCTTGCTAAGTGCACACGTTGACATATTAGTGCTCCTTTAGTAGCACTGGAGTGACCTATAAATAGTTAGTTGTGGCAGAAAGTAACTTTCTAAAGGTCCCTTTATCTGTGTAAAAGGTACAATGTTGTCAACTTTACTGCCTACATATCTCTACATGTCTTTTTGAGGGTGAAGGAGACCATAATAATATGCATTGTAGGAAAGGGAGACATGAAAATGGCAGCACATCTTTGCTGGTTGAATGGAGGCAATACTGCACAACATTGCCCCTGCAGTTTATGGTGGTTTTAGTCCATTTGCAACACCAGGCTACATTTCCGCAAGCATACAAGCGTATAAATGAGCATTACAACTAGTGTATATGGACTTTTTTTCACAGCTGCTTGTTTTATTACATTATATTTGTTAAGCAGATGTGTTAGTCTAAAGCAACTTATAAATAAGAAACTTATTGTGGGGCTCTCCAGAGTCCAGTAACTTTGCCCAAAGACCCTTTTGCATGTGATCTCTTGATGTTTGAGATCTAATTGGATTGAAAGGTGACGATTTAGCTACTGATCAGGAGATATAAGGAGAACTATTCCTTTTTTATACCTGTCAATTCTAATGCATGGTCACAGGGAGGTGGAACCTCTCCCTGCAGCTACTAGGCTAAAAGAAATGGGGTGCACCTTGGACAGGTCACCAGGTCATCCCAGTAGATAAACTAACATGCGTAAGTTTAACAGGTTGTGTATTGTTGCAAGGAGCGCATCAGCTGATTTGGGTGGCACCAGTCAAACTTGGTGCCACTAAGTCTTACTGATGAAATCAAATCAAATCAAAGATACTTTATTTATCCCCGAGGGGAAATTCAAGGATCAAGTCAGCTCATCCAAGGTTAGACATACAGCGGAAGCGGAAAAGATGACATGAGGAAGGATGGGTGGGTGTTGAAAAAAAAAAGAAGTATCTCCACACTTCACCTAAAGGGGGAAGGATAAAGATGCAACAAAAAAACACACCTCTAAGCATAAGCACACATTCAGACAATAAACAACACACAGTATGGGAGGGGGGGTGGGTGGGGTCTCCCAGTAAGTTTCCCAGTCCCAGTACTGAAATACCACTGCACTGCTTTTCTTACACGTCCCCCTACTCCAACAAACCTGATTCAGATTAACAAACTTTCTCATCCAGCTCTTTGTAGCCTGTTAATGAGTAATTCATGAGTAGTTCAGCTGTGTTAAAGTAGGGTTGCATGTAAAACATGCGGGGCAGTGGTACCAGGATTGAGAAGCTAAACCCAAGCTATGGCAACCACAAGAAAGTGTAAAAATGTGAAAGGCCTGTTTGAGAGTAAGTCTTTTGTCCCTTCTGGGATACTGTAGTAACATGGTGGTAAAACATGGCAGAGGATAGAGAAGAGTAAGCTGCAGTATCACAGAACATAAACGGATCATTCACACAATCAAAACTTGATAAGCATTGCTAGTAACAGTCCACCCTCAGCTTGTTCCTACAAGCCTAAATCAAAGAGATGGAAATCAGATCATGCTACAAAACAGGTACTTGCCAACTGCTAGTCTAAATTTATTTCAGTTACCTTCTCTCCCTGAGGTCCATCAAGTCCTGGAGGTCCCCGGGGACCTGTGTTTCCCTATAACAAACACCACAGATAAAGCTACACATTCATATCTGTCAGGGAGATTAGATAACGTCAAATATGGTTTATAATAAACTAATTCAAAAAACATTTTTATGTTTTCCATCCTGGTAAGAAACTCACCTTGAACCCTATGAGACCTGCTGGACCCACCTCACCCATCAGTCCTGGTTCGCCCTGTTACAGACCATAACGTAAAGATGCTGTCCTCTCATACGTTAATGTTCTTACTTCTTAGTGAGGTTAGTTTCTTGTTGACAATACATAATATTTATCTTTCAGGTGATTGAACATAAAAAGGAAAGCATTGAATACAATTTGGATCATTTATTGTAAACAGATCATCTGGAAGCCCAATGAAGTTTGGAGAAACAGGAATTAAAGTCTAACAAAAGTAGATTAAAATCTATGCTCACCATCAGTCCAATGTGGCCTTTCTCTCCCTTTGGGCCCTTGTTACCATTTTCTCCAATGGCTCCCCAGGGGCCTTCTTGACCAGATAAACCAGGGGGTCCAACCGCACCCTTGCCCAGAACAGCACAAGTCTTATCAGAAACTTCAAACATGCTGATTTTCATGTAGAGTTAGATATTCATTCACATTTATTCATATTGAGTCAATTCACAACAACATCATCATTATCATGCATAGTGAGCTGGTCAAGTTCACCTTCTGCCCTTTGGGTCCAGGATCACCAGCTTCTCCAGGAAGTCCAACATCTCCCTGCAGAAGACATGGAGGCAAAAGATAAATGACTTTTATCATCTTCTTCTAGAAACTTTTTACCTACTAACAAAAATAATGACATCCTAAAGAAAAGTTGGGTTTGGAATGCAGTGATACTGTGCATCCAACATATTAAAGGAAATTGTGGCAACAAGATGGCAGAGACGCTGGACCCCACAAAGTCCAGCCCAAGCTTTCATATGTGAAATAATTGTTGAGCCTGGGCATCTGCTGAATGCATTTAGTCGTGAAGTCCTGAAGCTGTAATACACACAGACTCACCAAAATTAAAACAATAATAATAGAAGATAGAAATACGTTGCTGGTCTGATGAGTCTCCATTTCAGCTCCACATTCACATGGTAGGATCAAATTCAGTGGAGAGATCATGGAATCATGGATCCATCCTGCCTTGTAGGGGTGGGAAATTGAATCGGAAAATTGAATATTGGGATGTTTTGCTTAACAATTTTTAAATCATTAAAAATTGTTTAAAAAATCTATTATTTTTCAAATAAATTAAAATAATCCATTATAATTTTTTTTTGTCATTTTTATTGTTTTTATAGGTCTTTTTACTTTTCTTCTCAGGCATTATAGCAGCAGAATGATGATCTGGCTGCTGTGTTGTTTTTTCCTCATTAAAATGAAGAAAAGTGACTCGCAAAAACCGTTTTCTACTTTTTTTTTGTTTTTAGTCTACAAAAATCAGCAATATTAAAGAATCATAAGAATCGCAATTCAAATCAAAGTGGCACCCAAAAAAAATTGGAACCGAATCGAATCAGGATGATAGCATATGGTTACAGCCCTACTGCCCTGTATCAACAGTTGGAGCTGTTGGTGGTGGTATAAGGGTGTTGGCAGTATTTTCTTAGTAGACTTTGGGTATCTTGGTGCCAAATTTAGAAAGCAAAAGGGTATCCAACATAGTACTAGCAAGGTTAACCTATAGTCAGTGTACATTTAAAATATTCCAGCAGTACCAGGAACCAGTAGTGCTCTACCAACTGATCCATTGATCAGTGGAAAGTAGTCTTTCTTGCAGCATAAGTCAAAATACAGTATACTCCATTGTTTTTAGATGTTACGGTTGGGGAGCCTGAAGTTGGTCCTGCCTTCGAGCAGGTTTTGAATCGGATTAGTGGGCCAACATTCGGGTGGAAGTGATAGTGATGGTGTTCGAGTCCTTAAATGCTTCATTGATTTGAATAAATCCCCTGCAGAGAAAACTGTGGGTGATCAATATGCTTTACCTCTTTACCGTCTGGTCCAGGTGGCCCCTGTGGGCCTTTCGTGCCCCCAAGCCCTCTCTCCCCCGAGGGCCCTTGAAGACCAAGTTTTCCACAAGAACCAACATCACCCTGTCAAACAACACAGGATTACAAACCAGATACAGTAAGCAAAGTCATCACGACTGCGTTCTGGTAAGAATATCAGACTAAAATATAGAGGTCAATACCGGACCATGACTTTGTTTTTGTAAGATGAAAAAAAGGTGAAATAAAGAATCTTTTAGAAGAGATTCAACAGAAACAAGTACATCATCAACCTTAAAATGAGGCTATTTGCATTTAGCAGTTTTTAATTAAATGTTAAATCTCATTCTGGCCCTGCAGTAAGAAGACTTATTCTGTTCTACGTTCTAAGTGTTTCTCATCCATAGTGCTTCATGTTTCCGTCCTTCAGGGTTTTGCAAGTCTTCATGAATAAACTGCTTTTTATTATTGAAATTAAAAGAAACAGTTTAGGTCTTTAAAGTTGTTGTTTTTTTTTATTTTCCCTGAGGTGTTACAAAGAATATTTGTATCTGAAAATCAATCATACACAAAATCATGAACGATGACTGACCTGATCTCCTTTCCTTCCTGGTGGACCCTCAATTCCAGTTTGACCTGGGAGACCCTAATGAGAAACACAACTTAGAGTGAAAGACTTGCTGCAGATATGCAATAAACATCAATGGTGAGTTTTGGTGGTAAAACACAAAAAAATGAATGCTTTTAACTTCAGGGGGCTTTGGATGGATTTTGTTTGTTGTTGTTTTGTTTTTTTTTTTATCCTGTCAGTCAGGGAATTGATCTACTTTAACTATAGCAAATTGAAACATCCAATATGATTGAAATATATAAATAAAATGAAAAAAATTAAGGAAATAATAAGTATGTATACATTTCATTCATTTATTTCTACATGGTTTTGATAGATTTTACTCTTTTTTGTATTTCTGCAGTTTTCATTCATTTATGTTTATTCATGTATTTGCTAAGGGTGGGACTTTAATGCCTTAAATTCAAATATTAATTACAGAAAAATGTATTTAATCACGGAACATTTGTCAGTGCATAATTTCCTGGTACTGTAGCACCTTGCCACTATATTTAGCAATTTTTCAGACCACTCTAGTGACCCTAAGGAAAAAAAAACAACTATCAAATCCAGCAACTTTTTCTGGTAATTTGGAGACTTTTAATGAGTAATGTGAAAATGGCTCATCCAGATAACTTGGTTTGAGCCATTTCAGGATGTTTTGCATCCTATTACATTAGAAATAGTGATAAAATTGGACAGGTCCAACCCACCTCTGTCTTTGGTCTGCTGCAAAGTCTTCAGACTAATGTGTGATGGTTTGTTTTTAATCAAAAGTATTTAGATATGTGGGAGTGCAATGGCTTAACCCAACTGGAGGATGGTTCGGTGGGTATCATTGAATATAGATAATTAACTTTAGGTAGAACCATCGTTTGAATGGTGGGCACTGGTGACTCTTTTAGTCTGATATCTAGAGAAAGAAATTCAATCTCTAATTCTTAATTTTTTTCTTTTGAAGTTGAACATTGTGATTTACAAGTTGAATGCATCGCCACCCGTGTGCAACGTTCTTAGCATTATGCGCTACAGTGTTTAAAAGAGTGTTTAAAAGAGAGGAACAGGCAAAGACTGGCTGTACGGAGGTGAAACATAAAAAAAGAGTTTCAATGTGAGTTTTGAGTGGCGTTTAACTTGAAAGTTAGTGGCTTCAGTTTTTGTGTCTGCGGTTGGCCTTTTAAAATTTGGGTCAGTTTGAGCCAAGGGTGTCGAACGTCGGTCTACGAGGGCCGCTATCCTGCAAGTTTTCAATGTATTCCTGTTTCACACACCTGGCTTCCATTAAATGGATCCAACCACGAATAAAGTTCTGCACTATCACTAATTGATTTGATTCAGGTATGTCTCAGCAGGGATACATGGAAAACCTGCAGGATTGTGGCCCTCTAGGACTGGAACTGGACACCCCTGCATGGAGCTGATGAGTTATGCTTAAAGAAGAACCAGTAGCTATCTGGGTCTAAACTCCAGAGGAGAGAAAAGTAAGAATTTCAGAGTAAAACTACAGGTAAACATTTTTTTAATCAGAAAAATTGGTCGTTACGGGAGCTCATATTTCTGCGTGGACTCTGTTTGTACACTTTATCCTCTTTGTGGTAACAACAAGCATCAAGAGTTATCACATACACTTCATAGAAAAATTTACTCTAAAAGCTAGCATGCATTTAACTGAAGCACAGATCAATAAAGACCCACTACCACTAAATAAATGGTTTGTTCCAACTAGATCCAGCTGCAAGGAAAAGGGCTGTCAATTCATGGTATAGAAGGGAGCTCTTGTACTTTAGCTCTGCTTTATTTGAACTAAAACATTTCAGAAATATTTATTTAAGGCTGCAAGAAAGTGTGTCAGCTTGTGAAAAACAACGGACAAAATGTCTTTTGTAGGAAGATAAGTCAAGTATTGTAGAGTATATAAACCCCATGTATGTCTTTCAATTTTTAGCTCCAACACCACACAGATTTTTCCACACACTCATGACCATAAATCGAGACATGTCAGCACCCTTAGCTTTAAATCAAACAGATTGCTGCAGCAAACTCTCCTTTTCCTTTCATCGCTGTGCATTTTGCCCGTTTCATGGATGGAAGGAAGAAGACGGAGACATGCTGGAGTAACAGCTGGTTCAATTACTTTAAATCTTTTACCAGCACAGCTTTAATAAAAAGTCACAGCAGCTTGATTTAGGACACCTTCTGAAACACGGTTTGTAGATTTTACACTTGGAGTGCTCTCATACCTTTTATAGTTTTTTTTTTCTCTTTTGCTGAACATAGCATTTCTTTCCTGTTCTATTATGAAGCATTGTGTTGTTTTTGCTAAAAGGCAACTGATAAGTAAACATGTACTTTTCTTTTCAAATCTCATTTATCTCAATGATAAAGTTAATAAGTTTTATGGCATGTAAAGAAAAATATGCCAACCTGTGGTCCGTCCTGTCCTGGTGGGCCGGCATCGCCTGGTGCTCCAGATAAACCCTGGGGGTGTCACGGTGTGTCTGGCACATTATTCATAAAACAGTCTTCATAATTACATTTTATATGTTATATGTTACCTTTAGGCCCTTTTCTCCTGCTGCTCCGATCAGTCCATCGGCCCCCTGAGGACCCTGTGAAGATCCAGAGACATGCTTGTGAGCTTTTTGTAGTTTCTATTGGGGTTATAATCATTTCAGAAACTTGTGAAGTAAAAATGAAACCAGTTTGTGGCCATTTGCAAAGCTGATTACAAAATGTTACACAGGGGAAAACAGCGTTTGATAGTAGGTACCCACTCACTGGGATTCCTGCCGGGCCCTGGGATCCCTGAGGCCCTGGGGGTCCTATGCTCCCTCTGGGTCCAGGTTTGCCTCTTGCTCCAGCAGAGCCTGGGAAACCAGGAGGGCCCTAAAACAAAACATTTGGATAAAATAAAGTAGCTTGATCTAATCAGGATAAAGCATTTTGGCATCTGGGAGGTTTTAAGACTAAATGAGACAAAATGAGGAGATGATGGCAGTAAAACTGCTCGTCTCATCTCATACTGTAGCAGCTTTGCTGGCGTGTAGACGGCTAACTGGATCTCTGATTTTAGCTATTCTTTAGAACTTTGTGCTCTTGGTTCATGGATATGTTGGACTGTTTTGTGAGTTTCACTTTGATTTACTTACTTTGGTTTTTAAAGGTTTAGACTTTCTTTGTTTATTTAAGCTAATCCTGGCTCCCCTACGCCTGTTTCTCATTGTCATAATCTATGCAAACCTGCATAGATTAAATGTTTTTTGCTCCAAGCTGGATCTCTGTTATTTCCATCATCATGTCATTTCTTCTCCGCGTCTTGCTGCCACTGGATTATTTCTGGTTGCATAAGTTTCTGTACATCCTGCCTTTATACATACGTGACAATATGTAAGAGATAACGGAAGCATTATCCCGCTTATACCATGGTCACTCACAAAGGAAATAATATAAGATCAATTACTAATGTTGTTTTTGCTGTTAAAATAATGTTTTTCACAAGAAAGGGCAGAGCGGACTATTTAATGTCTTTTGTTGTGGCGTTTCCAAGGTAACCGGCTGTGAGAGCACCTGCAGCGCGTTCGACAGCAGATATTATTGCAACAAATACCCGATGATGCGCCTCAGTCTGCACACTGCAGGTAATTGTGGGGAGCTCAGTGTGTATAAACGTGAGTGTGTGTCTGTGCGCACGGCGCGCCGTCAGGTGATCGAGTGTGAAAGATAAAGGAGTGTTGAACGGAAGTGCCGCCCCCCTCCTCTTAACGGTGAAAATATGATTATTTTCTGCCTGAAATGCATATTTCTTCACAATATGAAGGAAATCGGGGAGGATGTTTATCATGTTTATGTGATGTTTGATGTTGTCAGTCCAGATATTCTTTCTGCCCGTTTGTCGCTAACATTTCTGTTACCATGGTTACCAACTGCTGTTTGAGCCAATGCACTGATTTAGAACTATTGGGCCATTTGACGGAACTTTTTTTAACTGGTGTCCAGTATCACTTTTTAAACGACAACCTGCAGCCAATCAGAATCGAGTATTCACACAGACCATGGTATAATCCATGATATTCAATTGTATTTTTATTTTAGTTTTATTGATGTCACTCCCTGTGAGACTCAATTCTGATTTATGAAACTATATTTCAGCTATGAATTTAATAGCTAATACATAATGTAACATATTTCCTCTTCCAGACAGTCTTAAAAAAGCATTGAATCTAATTTCTCGGGATGTTTGTTGATGTTTGTCACACTGGAATTTGAAATTGTCATAATTTTATGAACAAGGAAGTTACATGAAATCAGAAGGAAAATGCTAATAAAGCAACATTATTACATCATCATGAAAATGCATTCCTATAAGTTTAGGATTTATTTCCATTTCATCATGAGCGATAACTCACCACAGGTCCCTGTATCCCCTTGGGTCCTTCATTCCCAGCCCGACCCTGTGAAAAACAGTAATGGGATATTTATGCTGCTGGGATGACACTTCCACGTCTGTCAGCAACATTAAACCAAAACTTCTAACAGATATGATGAAACTCAGAAAAATTCTGCTCATCACCTTTAAAAGTGTGAAATGTATACAGGATGCACTTTCTCCGTGCTCTTAAGTTAACACATTATCTGCTGTTGAGCTTTTAACTGTCCCAGTGGATCTCTCCTCCAGCATCCGTATAGCAAAGCGGCATCTCTGCATCTCTTTATTTAATGCTAAAAACTCCTTTCTGCTCTTTGTTCTGCAGCTTCTGTTTATTTAGAAAGAAACTTATCTCACTTTCCCAGTCATGTGGTGAAAAAGTGATCATGTTGCATCCCAGAAAGAGAAGAGCGCACACTTTCTGCTGCTCAGATGAATGGAACGCAACAGATTTGCTTCTTTTCCAGCAGCTATCAGCGAATCACAGGATGCTTTTCATGTCTGTTTTTACACTTTCAAACAACATCTTACCGAGTTAGCATCTGTCCAAAATGAATGATATCCCCTATTACATATTTAAAGCACATAAGCCATTTAACTCTTTTTTTAGGGGTTCTAATCCCAGTATCTGAAATCTGGATATCAGCCGATACAGATATCATCAGATACTAAATCTGTTTACATGAACATGATTTTGATTATGATCATTATTCTTGTTGTTACCGTGCAAGCCTTTGCAGGGTTGTTGTAAACCACACATTACTTCTTAGGAAGAGAGAAACTGATAAATTAATTTAAGTAAGAAATCAAAGGAAATGTTGGAAACTGTTTTGTAATTTAAATAAAAAGACTAGTTATGATTTAGGTCAGAGAGAAAGTTCTGAAAGCAAATCAGGATGTGTGTGAATAATCTGGGAACACTAGATAGTCTGACAGCGTTGTGGTCTCCAGTTTGTTTCAGTCGAGGAGAACTTCTGATCACAAAAGACGCTGTTCAGTCTGACCCAAAGAGATCTGGAAGAACTTCAGTTTGAAGGTACTACAACCAGGGCTGTGCGAGCTGTGAATGTTTAAAATGCTCCACAGGTCACCAACGCTGCGCAGTGAAACGAAGCTGAATACTCAACAAGCTACCGTGTAACAGCAAGACTGGAGATTCCCACGTCTTTCCTCGTCTTCAGGCGCATATCACGCAGCACAACAGCATTTTAGCTAGCAGATGTTTCCAGAATGATCTCAGACAGAGACCGTCTGGCCATGATGATGAATTGGAGGAACAGTTATGTGGGCTGATTGTAGGAAGTTTGCTGTTCAGCAGTGTCTGATGCACCGTTTTCTCTCCATTCCTAGCTAAACAGTGTTTTCCAGGTCTGTGCTAACGTTGCATCTGAACTGGAAACTTGGAGTAGAGAACTAAGTCATATCCAATGTTTTCGATATGAGTTCTAATGGAAATAATTCATCAGCTGATTCTGCATCGATACATTTTGTTTGGTTTAAGCCTTCATAATACATATAATTTGTAAATAAAAGACCACGAATACTCCCTCCATGTATCGGTGAGGTGAATCAGGGCAATATCCATCCTGTCAATTACGTCAAATCAGAGCCCAATCCAGACATTTGAACGGATCGGACTATAATTTTAATGTTGCCAATGAGAAGTATTATTCATTAATTCTCCTTTTTGTCCGCAGGTCTTCCTGAATAAGTGCAGTTGTACATGTTGTTCTGTCTTTCCTGTCCTCTCCACCCCAACCAGTCGAGGCAGATTGCTGCCCTCCCTGAGTCGGGTTCTGCCGGAGGTTTTCTTCCTGTTAAAGGGGAGTTTTTTCCTTCCCACTGTCACCGCATGCATGCTCAGGATGGGGGATTGGATCCAAGTCATGACTTGATGCAATCAGTTGGTTTCTATTATAGGATATGTATGAATTGGCTTGAAATGATGAGTATGTTGATTTGTGTATGTAAAGACATTGTTGTGAAGTGGCGCTATACAAATAAAGTTGAATTGAAAATTGAATTGAATTAAGTTTCCTATCAGAGTGAGACCCTCTAGAAAAACATACCTCAGTCGATACCTAAAATCTGCATGGTCCTTAAAATATAATCATGAATCACGCAGGAAGTTGCAGTTTTATTCTGGACACATTTTCAAAATAAAAGCTTCACCTCACCTGAGGTCCCCGGGGTCCCTGCTCTCCGCGAGGACCTGTCAGTCCCTGGAAAAGAAACGAAGATTCACAATACGTTCAAACCAGCCAGAGAGCCTTCATCAGATTCATTATCAGCCGATTATGTTCGGATCTGAGCTCATTTCAGTGGTCGTCCACCAGAGGTCCTCCTGGTCTGCAGTTGGCAGGAGGGTGAATCTCCAACAGCTGCACACGCGTATCATCTAAACCATCAAGGAAGGATAAAAGGAGTCTGCTGCCAGCCCTTCAGTGCCTGCATGGTAACTTCAAGCCCTCTGAGTAACTCTCTGAGATCCTGGATGTCTTTGAAATGTGCAACTTATCCCCATTCTTTCTTTAAGTATTAACCATGAAGACTTCTGGATCGGCTCCTGGTGAGACTCCCTGGCCTGCACAACCATCCCTTCTATGTGCCTGAGAACATTGGATCTCCACAAACCATGACTGGACTTCTCTGTACCTGACTACAGCTACCTGTCTGCCATCCAGCCAGGATCTCACCAGGTCTGCTGTAAATAAACACCTTTAAATCTCCTTTGTCTCCTAAGAGGGTTACATGTGGGTTAAGGAGCTCGCTGACACCGTGGCAGATTATTCACCAGCAGCAGCAAGAAATCTGACAACAAAGATGGAGAACAGGAATAGATTATCTGTAAAAGGAAAATATTTTATTTCATCTTCAGGAAAGCAAAGGTCTCTGTAGACTGACCCTCTTATGATTTGTGGCATTTATTCTTTTCTTAAATCTCTTCTAACCTTTCCGTTTCATTTTGACCCATTTTACTTCAGAAATGGTTCCATCTTGCATCTGATGCTGATGTTTTTCTTACGGGGGTAAAACATTGTGTTTCAAAAGCAGTTAGGACCAAACATGCTCCTGGTCACATGTGACTGTCGTAAACTATGGGAATAACAGAAGAAGAAGACTCTTGTATTCATAAAACTACAGGAGAGTACTTCAGCTACATGTAGGTTTTACCAGCAGGGACTCGGCCTGAGCTGAAATGGGTGGAAGACAGAAACCTGAGTGATTAATTTGTCCTCTATCAGCTGAGTGTTCAATCTTTCCTGCTTTTCTACATTTTCCTGTAGAGTTCCATTCACTGGAAGTTCTTCTTCCACACCTGCTGCACACTTCACTGCTTTCCCTCTATGTATCCTGACCCGATTATGACTCCTGTCTCAGTCCAACCTGCTGCATGATGCTGTGAAGGACTGTATATTTTTAACCTGTCAATTGGACACTGAATGATTTTATCAGGCCACATTTTAAATTCAACTGTTCATCAGACATTTGATTTACAAGATGTTTCTTAATTTTATTTGTTCTGAATTAATGCAGAAGGGAATTAAAACAGTTACCAGGGGACGCCTGAGCTTGTTGTGCTGTAAAACGAGACGCACCGCTTCCTAGCTTCAGTTAAAGGTGGAATAT
The DNA here is from genome assembly GCF_933228915.1 of Telmatherina bonti. Lineage (NCBI taxonomy): Eukaryota > Metazoa > Chordata > Actinopteri > Atheriniformes > Telmatherinidae > Telmatherina > Telmatherina bonti. Next base: position 29,067,979 of record NC_136615.1, read on the forward strand.
GTAAGATTTTCAATATTTACTAAAAAAATAACTACAATCATAATTAGATTGGTTTTTTTTAAACATGTAGGTTCCAGTCTGTCCATATTTGATGTCTTATTAAATTACAAGTTTAACTAAGTGACAAAGACCCTTCTTAAATGTTTGCCTACCAGTAAAAAAATGTGCTTTTTATCACTTGTCATTAATTAATTGTAATTTAATAATGCATCAAATATGAACAGACTGGAACCTACATGTTCAAAAAACTTTCTAATTATGATTGTAGTTATTTTATTAGTTAATTTATTTTGAAAATATTGAAAATCTTACATACTCCACCTTTAAATACATACAGGAGCCAAGGAAAGCTGGTGTGCGTGTATCTTATAACAAATTCTGCCATTATCAGGTAAGAGCCCCTTTTTAATTGCAACCTGAGTTCTCAAGTGGGTTAAGCAAATGTTAAATATGGTCTTGTTGTTTCGTGGAATTGATTATTTGAATGTCATAAAGTAAGTTCTGTGGCAACTGTTAGCCATATGCCAAGTTGAAATAACTAGCTTAAAGCTAATCGTGTCCTATGCTAACTGGCTCACTGTACGTTAGCTTGGAGTAACGATAAAAACCGTGGAATTTGCTGTGCTGTAATTTTCAGTGTTTTGTGTTTTATTCATGTCCTGTCAGGAGTGCTGTTGATTGTAGAATAACAAATTGGTTAGAGAATCCTTACAATTCTGGCAACAAACTCATCTGCAGTATTTCAATTTTCTTTCCTGTATTATATATGATCTGAAAATGTTGGTAACAAAGCTGTACATGTAGTGTTACCTGTTCCCAGTGCTGTATGCAACTTATGAGATGTCCTAGCTAAAGTTAAATACATGCAGGAGCCAAGGAGAGCTGGTGTCTGTGTATCTTATAACAAATTCTTCCCAAACAACATTAAACTCTTACCGGAGGCCCTGGCTTTCCAGGAGGGCCAGGTAAACCTCGCAAACCCGGCTCGCCCTGATGGAGGAGAATAAAAAAAAAAAAAAAAAGTTATTTTGTGTTTTTGTTCGGAGCCAAAGTACAAAAATGCTACTTATCAGAAAAATCCTCTCTCATTTTCTTGTGCTCATAAACCAGCTGTGTACGTGAGATGGATGAATTATGGGCAGCCTTACCCTTTCTCCTGTTAAACCTGGAGGCCCCCGCATGCCTACATTCCCCTGGATACCCTGATGGTACATTAAAAACAAAAGAAAACACAGTCTCTGTCAGCAAAGCCTAATGATGTGTCAGATATTCATCATTAGCTCATTTAGTGGTTTGTACACCTCCCAGTCTTTTACAAGCATCACTGTTAATTGGTGTTTGCATTAAGGATGAATAAATCTCTGACATTTAACATACCAGCTCTGCATTCTGGGAAAAATGCTTCATTACTGTCTTGCAAAAAGACAAATGAGACGCTCAACACTACAGCTGTGTTTAATTAGCTTAAAATGACTGAACATATTTAGAATTACCATTTTCTACTGTGGCATTTTTAGTCCCTTCCTGTATTTGAGCAAACATGAGCAACACACTAATGGCTCAATCCTCTTATCTAACATCATTATAACGCAAAATAAATTTGGTAAGTATTATAACTCAGAAGCTATGTTGTTTGTATGAGTTAAACAATGATCATTAAATAACAATTCACGTTTTAGGAATAAATCATAGAAGGTGATGAAATCCCTAAATTCTTTGTGACTGTATGTTGAAAATGTGTTCTCGCTAGACTGTTGGATAATTTGCTCATGTAGTCGTTAAAGAAGAGGTGAACCTCGCCTTATCTTTGCACGTGAATGACAGGCATTCAGGGATGTTCCTTTTATACCCAATCATGGCACCTGTTTTCAGTTCACCTGTTTACCTGTGGATACAATCCAAACAGGTGTTGTTTGAGTATTCGTTAAGTTTCAAAGTCTTTTGTTTGCCACCGTCCCAGCTTTTTGGAATGTGTTGCTAACATTAAACCCAAAATAAGCAAATATTTGCAACAATTAGAGATTTTCGATATTGTTTTTTTCCGATTTACCAATTTTGCCCAATTTTTAATTTCGATGCCGATATCAACTGATACCAATGTTTTTGGAGCGAGTTGTGCCAAACAAATAAAAATATCTAAACAAAAACTATACATGCCTTTTTTTATTTTATTTTGTCATTTTGAGTTAGAGGAGCTGAATCTGAAGAGTTGGCTATATAATATGTGCATGTTATGTAAAAGTTATGTCATTAAAAAAGTAAAAACTGATACTGATAAAGTCCAATCTTGCATTTTAATGTCGATATCAGCTGATAAAATCGGTCTGCTGATAATATCAGGTTTCTCTAGCAAAACTACAATGAAGTTTATCAGTTTGAACATCAAACATCTTGGCTTTGTGGAGTATTTAGTTGAATATAAGTTAAAAAGAATTAGTAAATCCTTGTATTCTGTTTTTAGTGATGTTTTACACAATGTACGAACTTGACTGGAATTGGGCTTCGACTGATCAGATTAAAGTGTCCAGAGGTCTTTTAGAAAGTGAGACAATTTTTTTAAAAGGAGTTTTACAACAAGTTTAATTGCTGGCAACTTAATAACTAAACATGTTTTACACCTAATTCAGATTACTGAATATGTCTTGATGTCATCTTATTTCATCATTACATTGACACAAGCAACGCAACAGCAGAACAGGCAGCAAAACAGCCCCGCAGCATGATAGCACCGCCTCCTCTAGGGTTTTTCTCCTTTATATGGGCTTTATTCAGCTAACATGACAGAAACACATACTGGAGCTTCTTCTGTCTACTGAAAACTGTCCTGCAGAGACTGCCTCGTAAGCATAAGTCTTGCCTTTTCTGCCTTTGTGTGAAAAGTCGTGCTTTGCTCGGTCATTTATCAGTTTAGTTCTGTTCTGGTAAAAGCTGAATCTGGTCAGCGTGAACCCAGATTTTACAAAAGTCATTCATTCATTTGATTTGTAATTGGTGCTACTTTCTAGATCTGTAAGGTTTTGCATATTAATTATATTTTTACTCAAATACAGTGAGAAACAATCGAAATTATTACAGGCTTTGGGATTATCTGTGGAAAAGTAAGTGGAGACAATCAGACTTTTTTATGCAGTAAAAGTGTGATTAACTGAAAACTTCTGGTCATATTGGTGTTTTGTTGGTGTTTTGTTGTTTTTGTCTGTCCAACCAGGTGGGACTGTATGTATAAATATAGCTTAAATTAAATACATATATATTAACACTGACAAATAAAAGCCAAACTTTGCACATCTTGTTAAAATTGAACGATCACACAAAGTTGTTTATTTGCATTTATTCATGCAGATTTTCTAAATTCAGTTAATCTTTAAGCCATTATTATAGCCAATGTTTTCACACAAATGCAAGGTCAGCTGAGGAATCACTTACATACATGCCTACTGGGCCCTGAGGTCCCTCCATGCCGGGCTTTCCTGTAAAACCCTGAGACGACACACATCACAAATCATGACAATATAAAAATATGCAACATGTGTGTGTGTTGACACAGTGGAGGCCCACACTGTTATTTTGAGGTCTAACCTTGTGTCCTGGAGGTCCTGGTGAGCCTGGGGGCCCCGTCTTTCCCGGTGGGCCCTGTCAAAATGAGAAAAAATAAATAAATACTCTCACCGATGAGTTATAAAGCCAATCCGCCAATAAGGTCTGGAGGACATTAAAATGTATTGCCTACAGACTATAAATTTTATGCTAACAATATAAAATATGGCTGCTTTCAATCCTGACATCAGTTTAAAGGAAAATCTGACAAATTTGTAAACACAGCTACACTCACTGGCCACTTTACTAGGTACACCTGTTCAGCCAATCACATGGCAGCAACTCAGTGCATTTAGTCACGTAGACATGGTGAAGATGACTTGCTGAAGTTCAAACCGAACATCAACATGATGAAGAAGGAGATTTAACATGCCGTGGTTGTTGGTCTGAGTGTTTCAGCATCTGACGATTTAATCTGATTTTTACACAAAACCATCTGTAGCGTTTCCAGAGATGGTCTGAAGAACATGCCCAGTAGACAGCAACTGTCTGGACCAAAATGTCTCCTCTGTATCAGTCATCAGAGGAGAATGGGCAGACTGGTTGGAGATGATAGAAAGGAGCAACCACTGGGTTAAACTAAGGAATGCAGAATAGCATGTCTGAACACACAACATGCCCACCATCAGAGCAGATGGACTACAGTATGCAAGTAAATGTTTATTTACCAATCGAAATGCGCCCCTGAAAGAGCCCGCCCATGAAAGGTTTATGTCAGAAATGAAACCAAACAATTGTGAATCAAAACCAAAGACTCTCCACTCAGCGGCTGTCTGGGGATCCTGGCTCTCCATTGGTGTGGGCTGGACCCTCTGCCTGCAGGGGGTTGGGGGTTGCCTTCGGGCTCTTGGGGCCCAGGGGCCCGCGCTCTGTCTGCCCTTGGGGGTCGGTGCCCGGCGGGGCCGGTTCCTGCTGGTCTGGGCCCGCTGGGGCCTGTTCCCCCCGACCGTGGGGGGACTCCGGCTGGGGCTCCCCTCCACTGCCTCCCGGGTGGGTCCATAGCTGGCTCCGGGGTGGGGTGGTTGGATCCTGTGCTTGGGGGTGGCTACTGGTCACCTGGGTCTCAGGGTCCTCCTGGCCTGCTTCTTGCCTTTGTGTGGAGGGGTCACACTGGAATGATCACTCTTCTCTGAACACGTTCCACTCTGTATGTTCTGCATGTGGCGCAGTCACTGAGTCGTCTACAGGATTATTCACTAACAGCAGCTTGTTTTCTTTGTCTCTCATTAATATTTAACCTGATAGTCTAGTCCTCTGCAGGGGGAATAAGAATCTAAGATTGGTCTGTTTGTGTCTATGTGTGTGAATATGTAGGTATATGCGTCTATATAGGTAATTGCGTATGAGTGTATATGCGTACGTTTATGCATATGTCTGTTTTTTCCTTCTTTCTCTTTCTATCTCTCTCTTTTTCTCTATCTCTACGAGGTGTTTTCTTTCTCTTTCCATTTATCTTTCTGTTGCTCCTATCCTCTCTGGTCTGGTCCAGCAGTATAAACTCAAAAATTTACATAAAATAAATAAAGAATTAAAATAAAAATCTAGAAAATCAAGGGGATCATCAGACTAGTAATGCTCCCCTTGGCAAAGTAAATTTGCTCAGCAGAACACTGCATCCAGACAATCATTATGCTTGCTTAAATGCTGGACAAGACAAAAAAAAAAACAAAGACTGAAGCGCAACCAAAGTAGCGAGAAGAGAGAAAAAGGAAGAGGAAACTGCAAACAAAACTACTCAATTTAACCAAATAAAAGCCAAATAGTTTTCATCATGATTGCTAATTTTTGATTTTGAGATCATATATTTTACTTAAGTTTGAGAAAGTTTTGGTTTTAATTGTTGTTTTTTGCTTGAGTTTTAAAAAGTTTTGCTTGGGGATTCTGAAACAAATCTGATTCCATACATAATTCTGCTTCATAATGAAACACAAAACAACACAGAAAACACAGAAACAAAGCAAAAGCGAGCTTAAAAACATGTGTTTTAGCTGCTTTTTCAAGAAATCTTTAAGTGGACAGATCTCAGGCTGAGAAGGGATTTCCAGAGAGGGGGAGTTGCTGCTGCAGAGCCACTGGTTTTCAACTGGGTTTGCTTCACAACCAGCAGACCCTGAACACACGACCTAAAGGACCTGCTGGGTACAGAGGGCTTTAGAAGGTCCCTGATGTGATCTGGTGCTTGGTTATGCAGGGCTCCATATGTCAAAACCGAACTTTAAAATGACTACAGCAGGGAAAGAACCCCACGGAGTGCCTCTCCAGTCAGCGAAGGACTTCGAAACTGAGACTTGGCACCAACATGACATGGTTTAACCACCACAGTCTACCTGAGTGTTGCTGCTGATCATGTCCATCCATTTATGAGCACAGTGTAGCATCTTCTGATGGAAACTTCCAGCAGGATGATGCACCATGTCACAAAGCTCACATCATCTCCACCATGATGATGAGTTCACTGTCCTCCAATGGCCTCCACAGTCACCAGATCTCAGTCCAACAGAGCAGCTTTGGGATGTGGTGGAACGGGACATTCTCATCGTGGATGTGTGTGATGCTTCATGTCAGTGTGGAGATGAATGTTTCCAACACTTTGCTGAATCTACGTAATGAAGAATGATGGTAAAATATACTGGATGAAGTGGCTGGTACCAACTAAACCACTAGAGCCGGCACATGAATTGATATCATCGCAGTGATCTTGTCACTATAAAAAAGGTTTTGGGGAAATAATCCTTGCAAGTTAAAAATATTCAGCTGAATTTTGAGACAAATTCCCAGTTGGGCTACTACTCGTCTGCTCCACTGATCCATCCCATCCTTTAAAGTTCGCGACCAGAGAATGACGACGAGGCATACCAGTGAACCGGGTGGGCCATCTGGTCCTCTCTCTCCAGCCATGCCTTGAGGACCCTGCAAATTCAGAAATGGAAACAAAGAAAGATGGAGTCAAGAAACAGAAAAACTGCTGACTAATAATTAAAACCGCGCATGAACGTTCAGGTCATTTATTTCCCTAAACCGACACGGAGCAGTGAGCTGTTAAATCACGGATGACATGACTGACTAGTTCACTAATCTTTGTTTAAACTGCCATTTAATCCTTTCTCAGCCATTTCATTAAATACAGTTCACAAGCCTTCCCTCTAAATGTTACGATGGATAAAATATCGGCCATAATGAGTTTAATTTAAAACAACTTTACAGTTAACTTGTGTGATTAGCGATGCGGCGACTGCAGAACACCAGAACAGCCGCAGCTCTTGTTCATTGCAGACAGTTTTCTTAGATGATCAAGACTTCTAATGAAACATGTGCTCTTGGTCTGTTTTTTAATGATTATGTGTCTTTAGATGGACTGGGAAATCTTTCATTATGAAGATTATGGTTGTTGTTGTTTTAAGGTTTGAGTAAGGCCTCATCCTGGCTTCATGTTCCTCTCCACCCCAACCAGTCGAGGCAGATGGCTGCCCTCCCTGAACCGGGTTCTGCCGGAGGTTTTTTTCCTATTAAAGGGAAGTTTTTTCCTTCCCACTGTCGCTGCGTGCAGCTCAGGATGGGGGATAGAATCGAAGTCATGACTCGATGCAATCAGTTGGTTTCTATTAAAGGATATGTATGAATTGGCTCGAATCGATGTGTATGTTGATTTGTGTATGTAAAGTGCCCTGTGACAACATTGTTGTGAAGTGGCGCTAAACAAATAAAGTTGAATTGAATTGAAAAGCAGTAGAATGCAGAAATGTCCAGCCAGTGCTGATTAACACACACACACACACACACTGACAAACTGCAGGGCTTGTTGCTCAGCGTGTGTGTTGAACTGATCTGGAGTCTGACTGGAGGAAAGTACCTGCAGCTGGGACCATCTGGATGATGCATTTAGAAGGGGGGGGGGGCATTTTAAAGCAGGTTATTAACTTGGAAAGTGTTCAGCAATCACATCCTGGTTGGACGTGTCCAGAAATTTCTGGACATGTTAATCACACATCTGTGATCCACACACGCATGTACCAGTAAACTATATGTCAACACACTCGATGCAGTCTGGTTAAGCGGCTGGTAGCGGCGATGTTGTCTTGTTAAAACCTCTTTTTTTCCAAGCGTTTGCTGACTGCTTTATTACCTGCCTACAGATCTATAAAATCCTGCATAATTTTATCCTGGTCTGCCTTGTAAAACTGTAATAATGTGTTTTTACTCGGTTGAACCCTGAAGCTTGTGGCAAGAAGCCAAAAAAAGCAGAGCTGAAGGAATGATTATTAAGCGCTGAGGTCACTCGGTGGCTAACGGCCTCACCGTCGGTCCCTGAATGCCAGCGCCGCCATCAGCACCTGACGGACCCTGAAACAGAGGCAGAAAACAGCAGCGATTAAGTTTTTAACCATCAACTTATCGGGACTGATGTTGGTTTTTGTTCTGCAATTTTTCTAAATAGGTCCTTAAACGTTAATGCATCCTTAGCCGAAAACACACCGAAGCCACCAGATCAGCAGACACCCTTGACATAAAGCAGAAGAATTGCTTTAAACTCTCTACAGCCGGGGTAGATGTGGCTCAGGAGGAAGAGGAGTCGTCCTTCAACTGGAAAAGCGCTATAAGTACAAGTCCGTACCATTTAAACCATAGATCATAACTTCCTGTTCAAAATAACTTGTCTTTATGTTCATAATTTGAAAAAGTAATAATTGTATGGCTTTAAGGTTGCATTGCTGATACTTCTTGTTTTCTGACCAGTTAGAACCTAAACTTATTTAACACTGTGTGTTTTTGTAAGTTTACACAGTTTCCATTGTCATCCAGACATCTTGAGAAAACGTCAACCAGATTTCTTTCAACTCTTATTTGAAATGAGACATAAAATCTCTGATAATCTCTCAGATTATTAGTTGTAGTTATTTCTTGACCACAGATTTTAAACCTCTTTAAACAAGATTCTTCATACGATTTAAAAGCAAAGATGAAAAACTGTTGAAAGTTCACAGAAACAGCAGTCTGGATGTGCAAACAGAGCTCAGGATGAAGTACATCCACATTTTATTGTGAAATTCACAAATTGTGAAGTTTATTAAATTTCCCTTCGGGGATTAATAAAGTATTTTTCATTTCCAAAAGAGTTGGGATGTTAAAATAATAAATGAAAAGAATAGAATCACAAACTCATATTTACTGACAGTAGAACATAAATATCACATTGAATGTTGAGACATTTCACCCCTTCATTGGTCTTAATTGCTGGATTTCTGCTTCCAGATGTTTTGTACTGGTGAAAGGTGTGGACTGCAGGCAGACCAGTTCTCCTGTTCCACCATGCTGTTGAGATGGATGCAGGATCTGGTTCAGTAACATCTTGCTGAAATCTGCAAGGTCTTTCCTGAAGGAGATGAGAACAGATGTGGCTCCGTGTACTTTTCAGCGTTGATGGAGCTTGACAGATGTGGAAGCTGCCCACGCTGGCGCTAATGCAACTCCACCCCATCAGAGATGCAGGCTGATAACAAGCAGGATGCTTCCTCTCCTGCCTGCAGGACATGCCGTTCATGCTTTCCAAAAATAATTTACCATTTTCCTCCATCTGACCACAAAACCATTTTCCACTTTGTGTCAGACCATTTTAAACGAGCTTCGTTCCAGAGAAGATGGTGGCGTTTCTGCATCATGTTCACATGATGAAGGAGCTTTAACCTGCATTTGGGGACTTCGCACTGAAACTGTGTTCTCAGAGAGTTCATGAGTCCCTGCAGGGATTTTCTGGAAAGAATCATGTGTGTTTTTATTGCAGCACCACCTAAGCCCCCCCACCCCCCCTAGATCACCAGCATCCAGTTCTGATGTTGGACCTTGCCTCATGCATACAGAGATTCCTTCTAAATCTCTGAGTCTTTTGAGGATTTGATACAAAACAGTCTTCACATCTGTATGCTGGGAAACCTTTTTCTGAAAGTGTTCCGCAGTTTTAGACGCAGTTTGTCTCAGATTGTTGAAGCTCATCTTTCATCTGAGAGACTCTACTTCTCTTAAATGCTCCTTTTATGGCCAGTGTTACTGACCTGCTTCCTTCATACCTAATTAGTGGTAAAATATTCCTCCAGTTGTTTATTTATCCAGCCTTTTGTTGTCCTAATGTCTTGCAGTCATGTCTGAAAAATGTCTGAAAAAGTTTATTTCTATAATTGCTCCTTTATTCCAAATCCTTTGTATCTGACTCCTCCCTTTAAAGTCATCTGTAACTTATTTTTGGTGAAATTTCACTGCCAGTTTTATTTGCAGATAAATATACTTTACATTTCCCAGGTAAAATAATGAAAAAATACTAAATTAGAGCAAAACAAGAAAACCCTAAAACCAACAAACACCCTGGTTGTAGGGAATGATCATAGGAAATAACAGGGTGTAGCTGTTAGGATGCTGGTGTGTTCAGGCCTTTAAAATAAATACAAAATGCTAGAAGCAGCAGAAAACACAAGTTCAACATGACAAAAACACCAACAAATAAACGAGACAGAACAGCAACCACAGTACTGAACAAAGACTGCCTCCTGCTGTATAAACCGATGAGATGTACTGTAGGATTTAAAGCTGGATTGTTTCCCCTTAAAGACATGAAGCCAACAAAACTCCAACATTAGAAAGTGTGTAATGATCTACATATATATGTACTAGATAATGAAGTGGATAACTGCAGGTTTAATACAGCATGAGGCAGGACTAAGAGAAAACACACAGACATGATACTTTGAGGTGATGGGATTGAAATATGATAGAGAATGGGAACCTGTGTACCAGGCTTTCCGTCTGCTCCCTTTGGTCCAGGTGGCCCCGGCAAACCCTGGAACAAAATCAGCCAGAGAATACACAGATGCACACACACAAGTGAAAACTATTGATCTGCATGTGAGCAGAAGGAGAGTGACAGACATGGTATCATTTTCCTTTTAGCTAGTTGAAGGTTGTGTTTGTGTGTTTCCAGTTAGATCACACACAGCTGTGGACCTCCAGCTTACCGGTGGGCCTGGTAGACCAGAGTGGCCCTTTCGTCCAGTCAGACCCTGGGAAAGAAAATTGTATAAAACAAGACAACATCAAGACAAAAACTACAGTGTGATAAAAACAAAAGGTGCTGCTGTAAAAGGTGTGTTCTGTACCTTGGTCCCTCTGGGTCCTGGTTTTCCAGCTCGTCCATCTGGTCCTCTGGTCCCCTTCAGAACGTTGGCAATGTAAACAGACAAAGCCAAATGTCAATATCAACCTGATCCCAACCTGAGTGATGACTGTACAGGCAATATACAGAACACAGCTTTTTCTCTTCAACACTAAACGTGTAAAACAGGGGCTTCCAGCGCCGGTCCTGCAGGCTTTCCATGCATCCCTGCTCCAACACACCTGACTCAAAAGAATCAGTCCTAGTGCAGAACGTGATTGGCTGTTGGATCACTCTAACGGTGTGTTGGAAAAGGGATACGTCAAAAGCCTGCAGGACGGCGGCCTGAGTGGACCAGCTTTGGACACCGCCGGTATAAAATGACAAGATTTCACTGTGACAAGTCATTAGTTATTAGTTATTAAACGCGAGACAGTTCAAATGCAGTGTTTTTTCTGTTATTAATGTTACTAAATACTAAAAAACCTGCTAATATCAAACTAAAATTGTGACTAAAAGAGAGTTTAACTGATTTTTATTACATTTAATGCAGTTTACTAAAAACAGTCGCCTGTTATTGACTTTAAAGTCCTGACCTTTAACCCGTTGCTGCCCTGCTTTCCCTGCAGTCCGGCGTCACCAGCCGCACCCTAAATGAAGAAAAAAACACAGTAAGTTTCATCTTGTTGTCCAGCTGTGTTTCACCGTCCTTTACCAGGATACCGTGTCATCTCTCCAGTAGGAACGTTTAGTTCCTTTAGCTTGTCGGCAGAACTTTCCAGCTTGTGCACTTTATATGATGTGCACTTAATGATGAACTTTTCTGAAAATACTGATTTAGTCTGTTTATTGTAAAATCTTTATGTGTGTTCAGCTCTGTGTTGCAGGCTGTACCTCAGCTCCTCCAGGACCAGGTGGACCAGTGACTCCTTGGAAACCTGGGAAGCCGATGGGGCCCCTTTCTCCCTGAGGACCCCTAATCCCTGCTGCTCCCTGAGCACCCTGAGAAAAAAGGTTTTTGTCTTTTCAACCAAACAAGAAAAGGTCTTTTCTGAATCAAACCATACGCATGACGATAACAGAGTAGTCTGATATTTTGAGAAAATGATCTTTGAAGCTAACCTTAATGAAAGTCCTACTTTCAGATATCTTTATTTTATATACATGTTAAAACAAAATGAACAAGAATTACAGTATACTGAAGGTAAAGGAGATTAAATAAACATACGGACAGTATTTAGTTTCCCAGTGTTGTAAATAAAAACAATGGATTTTGTCCTGTTTAACATTCAGAAGGTCAAATATTCTCATCAGGAAAAATCAAACTTAAATAAGTGATTACAGGTCAAGTGTTCATTATTTGCTTAATGAATGTCCCGACAATCTTATGTCAGGGTGCAGTCACTGATGTCAACGTTCATTCATTCATTTACCGAACCACTTTGTCCTCTGGTTTCCCTCGTGATGCGTGATCCGAGACTTTTTTCTTACCTCTGCCAAGGAGGTTATGTTTTTACCGGCGTTTATCTGTTTGTGTTCAAGATAACTCAGAAAGTTAAGGACGGATTTCAATTAAAATTTCAGGAGTTGATGGATATGTGAAAACGAGAAACAGATGTAATTTTGGTGGTGATCCGGGTCACTGTTTGGATTCAGGAACTTTTTAAAAGGCCGTGGTGAAGGTTTGCATTCTAGTTTTCTAGTTTGCAGTTTTTTCCACCAACTATTTTCTCTTCCTCGGCTGTTTAGCGGGAGGAGGCAAATAAACCGAGCCAGGTTGGGAAATCCTTCCTGCATTTTCTCAGCCTTGAAGAAGCTTATGAAATGTAAGAAGTGAACAACTTCAATTCGGTCCAAATATTTGGGTTGGTCAGAGTTTTTACAGATTGACCGTAAACTGAGGGGTCTAACTATTTTTCTTATTGTTCATGATTACAAAATGTACAGACTACTATGAGGACGAGGAACCACTTCACCCAGAGAAAAATAAAATATCTCTGAACAAGATTACCTTCCCGAGGGGAATGTATGTACCAAGACCTCCATTCTGTTGTTACATTAACAAAAAAAAAAAAAAAAGTTTCATGCTGAGCGTGAAAGAAAACGAAGTGATAAAAAATAGTCACTTGCCCCATAAAGGGTTAAAATGAGTCGGTGGCGGTAAAGGAACTCTTAAAACATACAAATATAGCAATAAAATCTAAAGTATTTCCCAGTAAATGCACCATTATTTCAGATCAAAAGGTGCTTGTCCTGCAGGGACATGTATACTTTATGTACAACAGGTCTGGACCACTCACGGACCAGAGGAGCGCATGACAACCCACCAGTCCCATGAATCATGTTAAACCAGTTTGTGTGCCACTGAAAGGATGCAGATTCACACCACCGGGTCTCCACAAGGCAATGTGGGTTAACACGGGCTCGGAGCGCGGCGATTTAATCTTATACAGGAGTAACAGTTGCTTTCCCAGCAACTTAGCACTCATGACAGTTAGACAGCAAAGCGATCTTTCCTATTTGATGGTTTTTCAGTCACAGAGATGAAAATCCCAGTTTTATAGTCCTACCAGCATGCTGTCAGTGCCTGGTGGCTAAAAGGCTGCAGCTAAGAAATAAAGCAAAACAAACACAAGAAAAGAAGAAACTGGGAATTTCCCAGCACAGAGAGGAATTCTTCATCACACGCTTGTAGTGGGTCAACAGAAGTGATGGACTGGAAGGAATCTGATGCAATGTTCTCGCAAAATAATTCACCCGCCTGCTGTTTTGTTAGTTTTATTACATTGTAACACCTGGTCTGACGAGTCTCCATTTCAGCTCAGATAGTCGGGTCAGCAACATGAAAGCATGTATCCATCCTGCCTTGTGTTAATGGTCCAGGCTGCTGGTGGTGTAATGGTGTGAGAGATATGGGCCCCTTGGTACCAACTTAGCATAATGTAAACTCCAAATCTTGTATGAGTATTGCTGCTGACATGTCCATCCCTTTATGAGCACAGTGTAGCATCTTCTGATGATGCACCATGTCACAAAGCTCACATCATCTCCATGACGATGAGTTCACTGTCCTCCAACGGCCTCCACAGTCACCAGATCTACATCCAACAGAGCAGCTTTGGGATGTGGTGGAACGGGACATTCTCATCGTGGATGTGCAACAACTGTGTGATGCTTTATGTCAACATGGAGCAAAACCTCCTTGATGATTCTGTGCCATGAAGAATGAAGGCAGCTCTGAAGGCAAAAGGGCTCCAACCTGGTTCCAGCAAGGTGGACCTAATAAAATAGCTGGTGAATAAATCTAAGCTCAGGCCTCAATACAAACCATCTGTAGCATGACTTACAGACAGAACTCATTCAACTTAAAGGAGCTGGAGGAGTTTTACTTTGAAGAAAGAACAAAAATCCCAGCCGACTGATGTGGGGATATTTTTGTCACGCTGCTTTAACAGAAATCCTATTTTCACTCATTATCAATATTACAGAATGCATGTTTGTGTTTGCTATGAGGAGATGTGTATAAGAGTTATTCATTATAACGAGAAAGATGGAGTTCCTACTTTGTCTCCTTTAGGTCCTGGATCGCCCCTGTCACCATCTGGTCCTCTGTTACCCTGTCATTGAGGGAAAAGGTGTATTAAAGTGTATTAAATCATGCATGAAACAGGTCTGCAGATCTAACTGAAGATCTTACCGGAACTCCTGGAAAGCCGACATGACCCTGTCTTCCTGGCACACCCTGTAAAAGTAAAAAAGAGAATTAAATACAATCATTATGGCTGGAAATACATCATTAAGTCAGAGCAAGTTAAGAATAAGGAACAGCAGAATGAGCTGATCCCAGAGGAGGACCAATACAAAAACAGTGTCAGACAGTTCTGAGTCATCGCTCAAGGCCACACTACAACGGTGGCTGGGAAGTGCAAAACAAATGAAAATTTCTTTTGAAAGTAATTTAGCTCACACTTTTATCCAAAGCGATTTACATATGACAGTAAAAAGAATATAATATAAGTAAATAAAAATGTTTTTTTCCTAAAAGGGAATTAGTTTTTTTTATTTTTTATTTGTATTTTAAAATTTAAACTTGGTTTTTGAAATTGAAATTTGTTTTTATATTGTGAATTGGTTTTCAATATGTAATTTTGTGTTTGAATTTTGAACTGTGTTTTTTGACATTTAAATTTGTTTTACACGTCCCAGCCACCGTACACTACAACCACTAGATGGCGTTGTGAGCCTGCAGCATGTTGCTTTTCACAGGACTGTACTTTCAGTCTGGAACTGTGCAGAACAGCAGCTGCACTGCAAATGTTGATGGACCAGTAAGAAATTACTGGTCCAGTCTGGTTAAACATTACTGTAGCAACAGGATCATTGTACAGAAATTAGGTTCAAGGCTGGCATTAAAAGGAAACTCACCATGATGCCTTCAAAGCCAGGGTCCCCCCGGGCACCCATTGGCCCTACAGGCCCCTGATATAGGAGAAAGAAACAGCATAGTTTGGAAAGTAATGATAAGATTTGGCACTTTTGCCCTGAATACAGGCAAAGCCATCTGCTGCTTTTCATGTCCATGAACATATAAAGCTGCCATAATGCATATTAAGCCATATAAATCATGAACAGCAGATATTAGTTGTATAAAAAGATGATAAATCATAATACAGTGATGAGAAGTGAATAAAAAGAAATTAATTAAAGCATTGTAACAGAAGATTAAAGCAAAATATTGTAAAGAGAACTTTGTAACATAAAAAAGAAGCCACCAAACTTACCGGATCTCCTTTAGGCCCAGGGGCCCCCATCAGTCCCGGATGTCCCTGAAAAAATGCATGGAACAACATAAACCTGCATTTCACTGAACTAAAGTACCTAAAATAGTCTGTTGGTAGTCTTGCCTTGAAAGGTACTCACCTGGAGCCCTCTGCGTCCTGGTGGACCCATCTGTCCCTCTAAACCTGGAGGCCCCTGGTCCAAAACAAATTAACATTGATGCATATTCACATATATATTCCTATAAAGCTGTTTAGCTATAATTTATACACAAGCAAGTAAAGCTTTATACCTGCGGACCCTGGGGGCCAGCCCTGCCAGCTGGTCCAGTCTCCCCCTGAAAGAAACCATTAATGTTTGTATATAAAAGTCTGATGTTAATGAAGCTTAATCACAAAAAAGCAAATAAATGTGTTCACATTGTGCTTTTCCAGTCATGCCAAAACAAACTAAATGTTCCCAGTCACCAGTTTTATTGTCAGGATTTAGTATTTGTTGGGTCTAGATTATGTCTTTTAAATCAGGTGACGTAAATCTTTCATTTTAGTGCTGCTGTCTCATCTTTAAGTGGAATTTATTATTAACTGACAAAAAAATTACACATCTCAGCCTTGTAAGAAAATATTGCCCAACCTCAAGGTCACCTCAAGTCTACTAAATTTATTAACCGTATTTGTACCCTTAAGCCATTAACTCCTTGAGTGCCAACGCGTCCTGTCACACCTGGTGCACCCTGCAACACACACACAAATCATATACAAACACATAGCATACACGTTTGGTGATTGAAGAAGCAGATAAATATTTGTCCTTTGAAAATGTGAGCTTACTGGAAGTCCTGGCAGACCTGGGGGGCCATCCAGTCCACTCTCCCCCTGGTGACATGTATGAAACAGTATGAATGAGACACTACTCTGCATGTCTTCATTGTCCATAAATTAATTTAACATATTTATGCTTAGTTGCACACATTTTGTTCCTTTTCAACTTAATTCCGATTCAATATGAATCAGATTTGATCTTCACAATCACAACTACAAGTGAATGCGTCATTTATTTGACTTCCAGAAGAACATGTAAGGGATAATGCCCAATGAGGTGTCCATTATCAGAAATGAATGAACGACGTGGAGCCGTGAACCGTCTGATGCGAAGTCTGTTAATTTTTTATAGTAGACACCTCGGAGGGTATTATCCCACTTATACCATGGTCACTCACAAAGAAAATAATATAAGATCAATTACTGTTGTTGTTTTTACTGTTAAAATCATGTTTTTAACAAGAAGCGGCTGAGCGGACTATTTAATGTCTCTTGTGGCGTTGCCGAGTTAACTGCCATTGGCAGCACCCGCATCTTGTTTGGCAGCAGATACTATCATGACAAATGACCGATGATGGTGAAATATGATAGTGTTGCGGGATGTGTGTGACTATGTGGTCCAGGGAGCTCAGTGTGTATGAATGTGAGTGAGTGTGTGTGCACGGCGCGCCGTCAGGTGATCAGGCCTGAAAGATAATTATTGAACAGAAGTGCCGCCCACTCCCTTTAACGGATTCCAATGAAAATATAGTCATTTATGAAAATGCATATTTCTTCACAATATGATGGAAATTGGGGAGGACGTGCGATGGTTGGTTTCTATAACAGCATAAGAAAAAAATCGGCCAAGGAAAAATCTAAATATGAACGGCACAGACCTTTTTAATTATTGAAGATTGCTGTGAAATTGGCGTAACCGCTGGAGCATTAAAGCAGAGAAACACACGCATGGTCCGCTTCACCACTGCAGGGTGACGTCAGAGCCGCTCTGTCCCTCTTTGAGAGATATGGAGGTTCATCACGAACTAACTGATTAAATATTATTTAATACGGTTGAAACAATATGCTAGATATTTTATCTGCAGTGACTGATTTCAACTAACGAACATGAACCTAACACAGTAGTGAGATGAGGAGGGATCGGAAGACTTTTTTTTCTGTCTCCCTTTTCTATTGTTTAACTTACCTGAAAATATAAAAATAACATAAAAAACTGGCAGATCAGATACATCTGGGCCATGACATAGTCTTTCCAGATAGTCTTTCTGTTTTGTCCGTTTGTCGCTAACATTTCTGTTCCCATGGTTACCAACTGGTGTTTGAGCCAGCGCAATGATTTAGAATTATTGGGCTAGTTGACAGAAATTTTTTAAAATGGTGTCCTATATCACTTTTTAATGGACAACCTGTAACCAATCAGAATTGAGTATTCACCCAGACCATGGTTATAAGACTGGATAACTTTGCATATATCTTCAATCCTTTGGGAAACTTTGAGACATAAAATTCTGAAAGAAAAGTAATCACTGCTAACTTGCTGGTGGCATTTATCTACAGAAGATGGCAGACATTTATCAGTTATGTACAAAGAAAGATGGACAAGAAAAGCTAGTTGATAGTGTTGATGTTTTTAGCAGCCATTGCTAACTGCAATTGTGTCATGAGTTTTGATGCTCCGGAGGTGTGTTAAAGCAAAAAGCTACATGAAATTCCATGTGCCGGATTTTTGCAACATAAAGTACATGAAATAGATCCAACAGCCTCTAAAGTCACAATGACTGATTCATTTGAGTCAAGCCTGTTGGAGCAGGGATACATGGAAAACCTGCAGGACCACCTGCAGGCCAACCCTGATGTGAGGGATTACTTTCATTAAAGTATTAGAGCGTTAAATTTAGCGTCTTGTTTGCTAGCTCAAGCCAAGCCTCATCGTTTCAGTATCTCCAAGGTTAAATGTGATTTACAAAGTCTTTTCCCATAATGAGCTTAAAATGTTCAAACAGGATGAACAGTTTTCAAAAAGCATTTTTGACAACATAGATATATGTCTTGTTCAATTCTAGTTTCCTTATTCACACATTTTAAATGTGAATCTAAACCAGCAATGGAAACCAAACAAACGAAGTAGGAAAGAAATAAACATGAAGCCTGAGAGCAAAACAACCAAAAAGTCTGACTGATTATCATTTATGCTGAGACAGGCTGGTTACAGGCTGGTTAAAACATGTGCAACACGAGTCAGACATCGCGTCACTCACATCGGGCCCAAGGGACCCCTCTGGCCCAGAGCCACCACGGATCCCTGGAGGCCCCTGTAGAGAAGATTAAAGAGGTCAACATGGTAGCAATGTATCATTTAAATGCACAATAAACCCTGAATACCAAAAGGGGATTAAAAATACAGTGATATAGATTGCTGCCCATTGATCAAAGTCTTCTGTTAAACCTACGAGTTAGAAACACCACTTCTTTTCAAGCAGAACTAGATTTAAGCTGAGAAAAGACCAACAAGTAAACTTTGTGGCAGCCGCATGTGGAACTCGCAGTTCAAAGGCAGCTGGATTAGGGATTAGCAAGGATTCGGGAGTGCGTGTATTTTTCCAGAAGAGTTTGTTCTGTTCCTATCTAAACACACCAGTTTGTTGTTTGTGAACTGTATCACACAAGACCAGCTCTTTCTGGAATTCTTCTTGTTATTACTCTAATCTGCTGGTATATTGTCCAGCTGGCAGCACTTGTAATTAAATGCTTCTCAAAGTACAATAAACCTCATTGGAGAGAAAAATAAGGAGTGTTTGTGTCTTAAAAAGCAACTATTTTCCTCTTCAAACATGGAAATAATACTTAGTAATAGTAATACTTCTTTCCAAATTCCCACTGAAATTTCTTTTCAAACACAAAGACAAAAGCAACTTCATGACTTTAGAGAATCCACTCACTGGAGGTCCGACAGGGCCGGGTGGACCAGGTAAACCAATCGAACCCTACAAAAAGAAAAAGAACAGAATATGTAAATAAAAACCACAACAGATACAACAAATTAGATTTTAGCTTTCAAAGCAATCCTCATCCTTGTTTAGGGAGCAATACAAAGTTACAACTACCTGCGATGTTGGTTGTCGGCTTGCAGATTCTTAAAGTACAGTCTATGAAAGTCTAGCTGTTGTTTGGTTATTGTCTTCCCTCCCTTAGACCAGTGGTTCTCAAACCCCCAGGATAGCAGAGGTTGGGGTTTGTGACCCCTACCCCCATGCAATGACTTAGTGGTTGATGTGTGATTTATCAAATGAGTCATACTGCAGACATCCTCTAAATATGAGACTGGAAAATTATGAGAATCCACATTGAAAAGGAGGATAAAGTGGCTTTTGGTGGATTTGGTTCACTACCAAGACAACTATATGGCAAAATCAGCTTCATTTGCTGAAAAAATACCAAATTCAGGTTTTAAAGGTCCCATATGATGCAAAATATACTTTCTAAAGGTTTTCTAACAGTTATGTGTTTCTGTCTCCATATCATGTGCAAGAAATTTTCTCACTTTCTAGCTCCACTTTTTAGACCAGTGTGTGCTCTAACAGGTGAGTCTGAGATCTTTCCCTCTGTGACCTTACGAAGGGGAATAACCCGTCACCCAGGTAGTAGTGGATACTGCCACCGACCCGACACTCAAGCTGAGCTTGGCTAATAAAGTCATTGTGGCCGTCAGTGAAAGCCACATCCTCACCCCCAACAGGGACATGGAGTTTGTTCTCAGTAGAGCTCCATAGTGACTGTCAGATTGACTGAAATTAAGGACCAAGGCTGAATTTGGAAAGCAGTATTGTAGGACCTCTGACACTCATGAAATTGTTGAAAAAATGTATAATACAGGACTTTTAATGTTCATGCATTAAAAGAAAATGAAGGTTTCACATTTCTCTCTCTGCACTAATGGTTTCATTTTGACAGGTCTCATAAAATCCTACTTTTATGTCATAAATGTAGGCTATATATATTTTACAATTATTTGTTGTTGAAATAATCTTATAACCTCTATGCCATGGGGTCCCAACCCCCAGTTTAGAACCACAGCCTCAGGCCCCCTTTCTGGATTACAGTGCCCCCCAGCAGGAGTCATCCTTTCTGAGTTTCTCTGCTCCTGTTGCTTGAAAAATGCTATTTGCGTCTGTTCTTCAGGCCTTTCCTTTATATGTGCCATTTGAATGACTTCCCTTGTAAGAGGCCATAATGATTTGAGTTATTGGGATGATTTATGATAACAAGCCCTCGAGTGCCATCAGACTAAATGCAATTCTACTTTAAATGTCAAAGATGGATGATAAATTTAATTAGATTAAATTAAATGTTATTTATAGGCTGTTTTTCATGCAACAGAAATGCAAACTCAAGTCTTTTACAGAGCAGAGACACAAATAAATCAACGATTACCTTCTGACCAGGTTCTCCAGTTTCCCCTTTTGGACCCAGCAAGCCAATGAGACCCTGAGGAGGGAAAATAAATAACTAAATAAATGAATAAATAAATAAATATTATCCCGCCCTTTCCCCACAATACTTTGAAATGTGCATCTTCAGTTACTGTAATTATTTCTGAAAAGACAGTTTTACATTCCTGAGATCATATCACGTGACCACCGTCAGAGTGACATAACGGTTCTAATTTACTTTGTAAATAAAGTAAATAATAATTTTGTTTCATTTGTACTTAACTGCATTGCATTTAATGTGGGAATGTGTCCACACCTCAGTGTTTTCAAAGCCTTACTCAATAACTGCACCATCAGCTTGCACAGTGGTTGTTGGTCGTGATGTTTCTCATTATTATGTGCCTTGAAATTTTCCTTTAATGAAGCTCTGAAACTGTGACTTGGTATTTAAGTTAGTTGTTGGAAAAAAAAACCTCATTCTGACTTCCTGTCAAGTTTAAATCACGTCAAATCGGATAAAGACCATGTGCAGCTTTTACTCAAAAATCTTACTTTACAGAAGTACAGACAGGCTGACTTTAAAAGGTTAAATATCAAATTAACAGCCTAGAAAGACGACTTAATGTTGCACCACAGAAACGTAATCTCAATTTTAAATGGTCAAATTAAAACATGAATTCTTCAAGCAGCTTGTAAATCTCTCTCTCTCTCAGGAAACTACGTTAAGTGTAGTATTTTCTGTTTATGAAAGATGCTTTAGGCAAAAAGAAAAAAAAAGTTGGTGAACAGTGTTCTGCAGCAAATCACAGATGTATGGAGTGTACCTGTCAGGCCCAAATTCAGGACTTTAAGTGTTTCCTAGTTTGACAGAACATCTCCTCCAGACACTGCTGTGCAAATACATGCCAGGAGCACCTACATTTCCCAGAACTAAATGTTTTACATGACAAATGTGAAGTGAGTGCAACTTTAAACAACATTGTTCTACAAAACTACACCAGCATGCACATTGCTGGAGCTCAGTCTAGCAAAAGCAGGAAAACTTGCAATCTCCTCTGTTCAGTCACAGATATTAATACTGGATATCTGCACTACTGCAAGTGCATGAGGAGTGTTGCAAACATGTTAAGTTATAAACACGTCGAACTGCAGCAGGAAGCAGAAACTGGCAAAAGGAGGAGTAAAAAAATGAAGGAGGTGGTTGCATTTGTATAGATGGACACGAGGCCAATAAGTCACAGCTCTCCATGACAGCATGCAATGATAAGAAATAAAGATGTCTGATTACTGCATTAATGCTTTAAGTGTCCTACAAATTTATTCAGCTACACGAACCGTTTAGTTTTTAATCTCATTTTCAGACTATGTAAATATTCTTGCTGCTATGTGTGTGTGTATATTGCACCTGTAGATATACTGTTTGTACATTTTTTTTTTTCTCTGATTATACTACAATTCAATTTCCCTACAGGGATAAAATAAAGTAAATCTTAACCTTAATTTTATCGGACTACTAATATTATCAACTGATACTGGCATTAAAATGTTAGATTATAATTTTAAAATGATCCGTATCGGTTTTAACTTTTACACAACATGCACATATTATGTATAAAACTCTTCAGCTTCATCTCCTAACTCAAAATGACAAAATATAAAAGATACCATTAATAGTTTTCCAGAAAATTTTGTTGGTGTGATACCAGTTGATGTTAGTATCGGAAATGAAGACTTTGAGAAAATCTGTATATTGGGAACATTAATAAGAATTCAAAGGTCATAAAATTGATCAATGAAAGGGAATTAGTACATTTTGGGACTGTGCAGTGAGTTCAACCATAAACACAACTATCAGATTTCACTGTGTGAAGTGAACCGTGAACTTTCATGTGAGAGATGAACCTGCGTGACGCTGCTGTCAGATGACATTCTGCTGCAGACATTTCCAGGCCTGATATCATCATTTTGCCTTCCACTAGTCAACATTTCCTCACTCACTCACTGCTCACCTTGCTTAAATGATCTAAAGTTTAGACTATTAGCTCTTGGGAATCACTTATTTAGTGCAAAAATACTATTTAGCCCAGTAAAATAAGTAAGTTCTTGTAATTACAGCTAAACACAAGGGAACAGATGATGTGTCTTTGATGCAGACCATTTGTAATAACATGTCTAAAGACCGTAGATGCCACAAGTGTGGCAATCTTACAGGAAATACTGCAACTGCAGCTTTATTTATATAGCACTTTTAACACAACCACAGTCGACCAAAGTGCTGTACAGAGTAAAACAGAGATAATAATCATAATACAAATACAGAGTGCAAAAACATATAAAATTTCTAAAACTGGTAAAATCATGATAAATACAGTCAGATTAATAATGTCAACATCTCAGGTGGTGTTAAAGCCGATTAAAACAGGTGGGTTTTAAGACGTGATTTAAAAACCGGTACAGAATAGTACCTGTTTTTAAGTAGTAGAGATAGTAGAGAGTAGAGAGAAATATATCAGTAAAAGTCAACAATAGAAGCTGTGGTGTTTCAATCTCACCTCGTCACCTTTTTCCCCTTTGGGTCCCCGTTCTCCCCTGTATCCCCACAGGCCCTGATGTCCATGGGACACATAATAAGATGTTAAACAGCTTGTCCTATCATCAATAACACAGTCATGCTCTACAGGTGTAAGCTGAGAGCTGCTTTCCTGTTAACAAACAGAATTTGCCTACATGTAATCCAGGAACACCAGGCATCCCAGGGAGACCATCTTCTCCGTTTTCCCCATCTCTTCCTGGAGTTCCAGATCGTCCCGGAGGGCCCCTGGGGCCTCGATCCCCCTTTCAGACAACATAAAAGCAGTGAGTCCGAACATTGAAAGTCCAAAGTAAAGTTTAGATTTAATTTTATAGAACAATCAATGAAAGCTTGATTAGTTTGAGATGTGTGAAACTTATTGGCCCCATAAAACCCTACTACATCCTTTCTGCTGTGTGTGACATTTAAATAGACGTAGCATGGTTATTTATTAATTTATTCATTCATTATCATAATCACTTAGTCCAATTAGGGGTCGTGGGGAAGCTGGATCTCATCCCAGCAGTCTTTGGGCGAAAGACAGCTTACCCGTCTATCAGAGGGCCACACAGAGACCAACAACCATTCATGCTCACACTCACCTCTATGGGCAATTTAGAGTAACCAATTAACCCAACATCCATATTTTTGGACGGTGGGAGGAAGTCGAAGTCCCCAGACAGAACCCACAAACATATACGAGGAGAACGTGCAAACTCCACCCAGAAAGGCCACTGTCCAAACCCCCGCCTCAGCCAAGGATCAAACCAGCAACCCTTTTGCTGTGAGGCCACAGCGCAAACCACTAACCTGCATGGTTATTTACACTCATCTAATTGTATCTTTGGTAGCAAAACGTCAGATTGTGGGAGAGTTTATTTCTTTGCAGTTGTAGAAGCAACAAATGGGCATTTTCAGTTTCAGTTTCCCAGTTAACATGACCATAAAGTACTTTCAGCTTCCTCACCTGCTTTTATGCAACTCAAACCTCCACTTAACATTACATATAAATGTTCTGCAAGCTACAATAGGTTAATGGTTAGCAACCACTTTCCCCAGAGTAAGCGGGTGATAACAGCGAGTTACTTTCAGGCAATTTAGGGGCTTCTATCGACCAAGTAGATGGTGGCCCCAAGCCCTCACTCAACAGGATCCAATCATAGCAGAGAATGGCTACCACCTGCTCTTTCAGCCATGGAAACATCCGCTCGCCACTGCTATCCCCCAGCTCATTTCTTCTCTCCAATTTCTGCTTTTCACAGACTTTACACAGCACATGCAGAAAAGATGTACAGTCCCAATCTCCATCACTAAAGGATGGAGATTGGGACTGCACATAACATACAGGTAAATCTGTAAAAACAATTATGTAATATGGCTCCAGTTGCTAAAAAAAACTGTCTTAACTGAGAGTTCAGGATAAATAAAGCTCCTTCTGCTTTAAAACACTAAAACATATTCAATTTTGCCTACGTGAGCTTTACATAATGATCCATTGTTTGAACACAACAGACAAATCAGAACCCATTACAACACAAACCATGACTCCATGAGTGATCTAAAAGAAACTTTTTGTCATGATTTGGGTTTTTCCCTTTGTTTTGTTTTCGGCCTTCCTGTTTTATTTTGTAGTTTTTCCTGTGTAGTTCCCTTGGTTTTTGTTCAGCCTCATAGATTTCCTATTGAGTTAGTTCACCTGGGTTCATTTAGTTAATTTGTTTCACCTGTGTCTGGTTTTGTTCTGTGTATTTATACCCCTCAGTTTTTTGTCTTGTTGCTGGATCATTTCGTTAGGTTTGTTGGTGTCCTTGGTTGCTGTAGTCACCAATAAATCTGGAAATCTGCATCCCTGTTCCGTCTTCTCTGCGTTTGGGTCCGCTCCCTCACCATCTCCACTGCCTGCCGTGACACTTTTGGGATCACACTTATGTCATCTCCAAAGGGTTTGGGTCTCCAGCTGTGCGGAGAGTGGTTGCTAAGGTACAGTTGCCAGCAAAAGCAGTAAGCCAAAATAGGGTTGAACAACTACACTGAAACTGCAAGGTGCAATGTGCCGAGTGATCTGACACAGTTTTGTTGTAGTTGCGGTCTGAGCAAGCTCTTCTGCATAATTCCACAACATGGACCAGTCTTTTCCTCCCCACACAAGTCAATTTGTCTTGGAAGCAACCTGTTGTAGATTAAGCAACTTTTTTTTTGCCTGTGACTTCTCCTTTTAGGTTCCGTGAATTGCTGCCAACACCCACAGGGTCTGCTGTTCTGGAAGACATGCTAAACCATCTAACCATGACAATCTGGCCTTTGTTAAAGCTGCTGCCCACAAATCAAGTTCTATTAGTTATTGTTCAGTTGCTGTTTAAAATAACTCGTGATCTTATCGTTTCACAAACTTTCACCAACCTCCCTAAAACGATTTTAATGGTAAAGAGCATGATGCAGGTTAGAATCCTCTTTACATCAGTATGTAGATAAATATTGTAGGAACTGAAAACACACATAAAAGTAACTTATTGGAGTTTTGGAGTAGTTTCTGTAAGAATTTTACAATTTCTGCCTCGAAATCTACAAGACAGGAAATGATACAGGAAGCGCAGTAACAGTATCTCACCTGTAGATGGCGCTTATTTATTATTACCCAAAAATGAATAAATAAGCGCCATCTACAGGTGAGATACTGTTACTGCGGTTCTTGCAATTGGGTTCTTTTCATGGCAGGGGTGGGTTTTTTTTCAGCACATCTTCTACCTCTTCATACATTACTTCCTGTCTTATGGTTTTAGAAGCAGATGTGGGGCTGTTTATGCACAAACAACGCACACACTTGTCCATATAGTCCATACAGCTGCTAAAACACAAATAATGGATTGATGGCCTGGGCCTCGTGGGTCAAAGCAGAACACACAAAGGCGGCCGAGTGTCTGACGAGCCCAAATCGTGCTGTTTCTCATTACTCAGCTGAGACCTCACATAACAGATGCTGCTAGTTTCCACACAGCCACTGCGTATACAGACTCTGTTTATGTATTTTTAGATGATTTTTCAGTTGGATGTAAAACAGCGACATGAACCCCCACCTTGTTAAAGCTGTCCACCAAAACACATGAAGTCACAGGTTTTCTGAATTCAGTGGAAATCAGCAGAGAATGGATGAAAAGTGCGAGACCCCACACAGTAAAACGTGACACAATACACACTCTGATTTAGTGCTTAAGTTGAAAGGAAGAAATATGAACGTTCCCAATTTAGCAAAGAACTGTTTCATTGTTTCATTTCTCCAAATGTGAGGGGGTGGTTACATCATTGTGACGGTTTCTAAACAACCACCTTCTTTAATTAAATGCTCCTGCACCAGCTTTATTACACCAGAAAATTATATTTTAAACTGTAATCCACACGCCAAAATAGCCACTGACATCAAGCAGATTTATATTTATATAAATAAAATGCCATAAAATGCTGCTTTCTGAGCCTTTCTAGGAGTAAGAGGACTGTGAGGAAATGCAGGCACAGACTGGGTTTATTAGTGTTGGCAAAAGTGTATGCAAGTCCCAAAATATCTTCAATTTATGATGAAGAACTCTCTTTACATCTGTGTAAGGTGGTTCCACTTTGGTTAAAACATTCAAATTGTTGCTGCTTGCTTGCCTCCAGGCGTTACACCGCCACCTGTAATGTAATTTCACTGACTAACCATGGTAATGGGAAACAATTATGTGGTTTCGTAACATCTTTTTTACACAAAGCTTGTGGTTGAGAAAACATACCATCTCTCCTGGCACACCTGGTTGTCCCCGCTGCCCAGGTTCACCAGGAGGACCCTGAGAAAGAGTATTTCAACATTTATATATTTATGTCTATCATGTACCTTAGTTGTGAATAGAGCCTATATCTGACCTGAATGCCGGGTTTTCCCATCTCTCCAGGTGGTCCTGCAGGACCTTCTTTAGTCTGCAAGCTCACAAAGAAGAAACCAATCTCAGGTTCAGAGAAACTATGAACAACTCAGTCTCAAAGAAAAAGAAGAAGAAAAAAACACTATGAATCATCACAGCATACTTACAGGCCAACCGGTATAGAGTAACTGGTAAAAATTGGTTTGCTGCAAAAAAGGACAAAAAGATGGGAGATGTTATGGATTCAGGAATACACATATATGGAAAAATAATAATAATACAAAAGAAAATCAAAGTCTGTCATCTTTGCAGATACAAATCTGTCTTCGGCTGTTGCTGAAACTTTAATTTGAGTGTAAGTTCAAAGCACATGTGGTGAACCGTCCTCACAAACCACTAACAGACTTATTTCTGTCAGCTTTGTTCAATAACGGACTTAAAGTTCATCCATCATATACTGTATATGTATTACACAACTTACAGCTGTGGCAAGTCCAAAGGAAAAACAGATGAGGAATAACACATCAGCTTGGACACAGGGCCTAGGGATTTATAGTTTGTGGGGTCCTCTGTGCCCAGCTAAGGTGATGTGAGCTTTTCCGGTCCTTTCGATGAGTGATGAGAAATTATGAAGTGGCTAAAAGTTGGGAGACGTAAAACTAACTTCTGTCTTGAGTGAAAACTAAAATAAATAAGATTAAGGATTACGAATGCAAGTTAAGCTGAATTAAAAAATGGCTGACAATGATGAAACCACTAAGTCAGTTTCCTTTTTGTTAGGCTCACATAGCTGGCACTGAAATCAAACAGCGAGGAAAAAAAAAATTGCAGGTCTCCATCAAGACACAATACCTCTAATAATTTTGCTTGTTGACTTTTGTTAATAGGTGCTAATTTTACCTGTGAGGTGCTTATTTTAATTTCTTCTGAAAAGAGATGCCAAATAGTGATATAAGCTGGTTTTAAACCATAATATGTGTAATGGCAACACAATGTGGTATTTACAGTGAATATACCTTTAAAATCATTGGTGAACACCTGACAGAGTATATTAGCTACTGTTAAAATCAATAAATCACAAGTTTTAAAACTATATGTGTTAAATCTGCAACACAACATAGTATTTACAGTAAATCTGCCTTTATTTGTTGGAAAGCACCTACAAGAGTTATGCTATGTCCTTATTATAGGGTTAGGAGGAAATGTTAGCACAGCTCTGCCAGATTCCAACAACAAAGCTAATAGCAACACTAACATGTTTTCTTAAGAGAGGAGACATGAAAGTGAGATTTTGAAAATTATATAATCTTAAGATGTAAATGTCCATGTGTTGCAAGGTGTTATTTACAGTAAATTTACTTTTAAAGTTGTTGGGAAACACCCAGAAGGGTTATGCTAGCATGTGCTCCGTGTATGGCTAAAGAGGACATGCTAGCATAGCTTTGTTGGGCTAAATATCCATACACAGTTTTTCTGTAGCCTACTTCATGTTTTTGACACCCAAACAAATGTTGGATTTTAATAAAGTTATAATATCTAGTTATTATGTTAAAAAATATAAATAAATAAAAGCATAACTGTAAAATATTTTATTCACCTTTAAAACTAAATGCTAATGTACTGTTTCATATACTGTAATGATTAATACCTACAATACCTGGAAAGCAGCCCATTCCTCAGCTGTGTTCTTCCACAGGTATAGAGTTGGTAAACCCGGCGGTCCGGGAGGTCCTTGAACCCCCTGTTTTCCCTGTCTTCCTTCTGAGCCCATTCTACCCTGTGAACAAAGAAACAGAGGTTGTAAATTTAGAGGTGTTTTTTTTTAATGAATTGACCGGTATAAACACAGCAACTATGGACAAATACAATTTTTTATTTTGATCACAATGAATTAGTCTGAATTGATTATTTCTGTAAAGTGCCTTGAGTCAGCTTTCCCATACATTCACAACATGAATTGAATATTGAATGTCTTTAAAGTAGTAATGATACAAAAGGGGCACACAAAATTAAACTTCATAGAGGACAGGAGGACGGTTTGCAACAGTACAAATTAAAATGAGAATTTGAGCTTTAAAATAAGGTACTGTAATAAACTCAAAGGAAAGAAGTGAAGAAATTCAACTGTATAACCAAAAACTCTTCTATAACATTTTCAAAGAATATATTATCAACCTATAAATGAACATTACAAACGTTTTAACACAACATCATGAGTTAACAGCATTCCTATTACCTTATCTCCTTTAAAGCCAGGAGGTCCAGGCTCACCAGGACAACCCTGTGGAAACAACTCAATAATCTTAACGTTTTGTTTGTTTTTGCTCTCTTTTCTCTTGTGACTTCTTTATGGATCTGAACAAATTAACTTTATTAATTCTAAAAGTATTGTATTAATTCGGAAGTACACTGTCCATTTAAATAGGTAAACATATCTTTGTTATTGTTAATAGAATATTGGAACCAAACTGATCAAAGATATGGATCAGAGTATTTATGTTCACCGCGTCACTGAGAATGTTCCTAAACCTGTTTTGCATTGAAAAGGCATTTTAACAATGCCTTTTGAGGCTATTTCTAGTAAAAACAAAAGTGTGCAAAGTGTGAGATCATATCATGTTCTTTAAGGAAGAGAAACTGATAGGGTGTTTTCCTTCCTGATCCCTACACCCAGATCCAATTGTCCCGACTGATCCTGTGGATTTTATGGCAGTGTGACTCCACATGTAACCATATGTGCCATCTGTTTTTGGTTCTGTCTTTCCCGCAGTCCCTAAAATGACCCATTTTTTGCTCTAAGTAAGCCTTCAGACTGGATACTATCTCCAGATTTTCCTTGTCCGAACTAGTCACCATGCAGTCAGGAGTTCAGATTGTCATATTGAGGAATACTATGACAAACGACTGAGACTCATACGCAGGCACTTCTCATGACAGCTTCAAAGACATGTGGATCAACGTGTCTGAGCAGCATTGCCGCCAAAGATCAGATTCAGATGGCAGCATGTGAAGAACAGCTCTTGTAAAATGTAAAGCATAAATTTTGATGACACTCTTCTCTCATGAAGCCCGGCTTTTCCCACGTTTTGCTACAGACAGATGATACATGCAGCTGGTAATTCTGTGGATTTTCTTTGCTAGCACTTCGCAAAACATGTTTTGATCACATTTGTATAGATGCAACTGCATGATGGCACAAACATCAAGGACACAAGATGTCCAAACAGCCACTTACCTCCGGTCCTGGAGGACCCATTCGTCCTGGTGGACCTCTCTGGAGTCTATATGTTTTATCATCTGAACCAAGGACCAGATCTCCATCTCTGGATACAATGGTCACAATCCCAGGACGGACTTTGTCTGGTTGCTTGCTTTCACTTTCCTGCTTGGTTCTGTTATCAAACCGTTTGGTGCTCTGTGTGGTCATGGTGCTGCCATGAGGTGAAGGTGAAACAGTCTTGGTTTCCTCACGGGATTTGTTGGATTCAGTGGATGTTCTGGGACTTGAAGGGATCTTGGGAAGTGGAAGAATTTCCAGTGAGGGCTTTTTAGGTGAACTTCCAACATCTAAGTCAATTATGTCTTCTGAGGGTTTTTTAGGGAACAGTGTAGAAGTCCTTCCACTTGAATCTATCTTCTTCTCTGTTGTGATGTTCTCATCCAACTTTTTAGATGATACATCAGGTTTCCCCTTTTGACTTCCCTTAAGTCCATTTCGGGAAGGTTTCCATTGAGGGTTTTGGAAGATGGGATCCAATAACTCAGTGTCCTCATCCACCAGAAAGACATCTCCCCGACCCACTGAGCCTTTCCGATTGGGTCTAGAAGGCATGGTCCCATCTCCTCGAGAACTCCCTCGTCGCAGGAAACCATTCTGCAAAATGACATAACAAGAATTTCAACTTGTTTAAGATCAATTTCCATTTTTTTGTTTAATGTTGATAGTTGGGAATCGTCTGGATCTCTGTGTTTAGATCGTCACAGCAGTGTTGGGTCACCTAAAGAAAGCCAAGAAATCTACAATGACCATCATTCATTTTCTTTATTTTCTAAAAAATAAGATTGTCAGGTAAACCAATGGCAAATTTAAAAGAAAAATCTGAATGAAGGATATTGATCATGTGCCTGAAGATTAGCAAAATCCCATTAATCAAACAACCTGATATATTACAAAAAATGTTGATATATATATATATATATATATATATATATATATATATATATATATATATATATATATATATATATATATTTATATATATTAATTATTGTAATAAATTATATTAATTACAGCATTTTACCTCTACAGACATATGAAATGATACTTTTTTCTTTGTTAGTGATATTTAGAATTTATCATGATTTGAGATTTAATAAGATAATTAAGATTTAATTTATTCTATAAAATACTTATAAAATAATATATAATAATTATATTATGTAAATCTTTTTTTAAATATAGCGGTATCATTTTCTATTCCAATTTATCGCAAAGGCAAACTTGTGTAATTACAGTATATTCAGTTATATAACATATTTATTTATTCTTAGAGTGAGTGGAAACATATTGGATGACTTCTTAACATCTACTGAAATGGTTTATTTACAAAAATCCTATCCTCATTCATGAATATGCATTAAAAAAAGTTTGTAAATAGATGTCCACTACATGGCCACTATGCATGAAAGGGTTAATGGAATTTTTAAGGTAAATCACTCTGAAATATCGTGTTATTTCTATTCAAAACACAATCCCTATTTAAGTCAAGGCATCCAGGAATGGTTACAAAATATTTAATGAGTCAATGTGTCAGCTGTATGACAGCGAATGCTACTAGCATGAATAAGCTGTGCTTAAAAGAAGAAAGTGAACACTTTTCCCATCACAAAGCATTCAGAATGACTTGAAAACTGACTTTTACACTCATTCACAATTTATTAGATCCACATTTGTAGTACCTTTGTAGGCTGAATCCATGTTTCCTTCACAACTGCCTTGATTCTTGGTGGATGTTGGAAACATCGCTCAGAAATTTTGCTGTTGGCCATCGAAAGACCACGGTTGTGCTACCATCTGTCCTCTTGACCTATTGAACTTAATTTTTTTTTGTACCAGACTGAAAACATGTTTATTTCTACTGTAAAGTTGGTCTTTTTAACATGGGACTCTATGGGGATTGATTAACCCCTAACCTTCCAAGTAACCCCCTAGTGGATGAGGGGGGAATTGAAATTTTTGGCACTTCTATATTGGCTTCCAGAGGTTGACGCGAGGCGCATTCGGTGTTTATTCAAGTTCCTATTGCCTATCCTATCATTTCCAGCCAGTCTGTTGACTCTCCTCTGCCATTTGACATCAACAAGGTGTTTTAGTCCAGACAACTGCTGCTGACTCCAGATTTCCTTGGACCATTCTCTATAAATCCTAGAGATGGTTGTGTATGAAAATCCCAATAGGTCAGCAGTTTCTGTAAAACTCAGACCAACCCATCTGGCACAAGCAACTATGATACGTTCAAAGACACATCAATCAATGTATTTTTTATTCAAGGTCATCTACTTCCAAAGCTTGACTTCTCTATTATCAGTCAGCTGCTATCTGTGCAGATGTTAAAGATTTACCTCTGCTCTTCCAATTAGAAGCAACATAATGGGTTTATGTTTAGGGCACCTTAACATGAAGTGTATGTGAGCCCTGTTTGCATTGTCACAAATCATTAATCATTAGTTTAAGCTCAACTGGGACTATTCAAACTTCTTAAGTGCAACCACTCCAAATATTGTATGCTTGATTTCTGCTCACAAGGAGAAATTAGTTGTAAGAGTTTATGGGGGCTTTGAAAACAAACAGAGCAGTCTCCAGAGGGGATCATGCAAACAGTCCAAACATAACAGGAACCACTAAAATCCAGGCATGCTCCCTTGCTGATCATGTCGCAAAGCACACACATGCAAACAACTAAGCATCTAAATGTAGGGCTTCGGGGAATTGCGTCACAGTGAGAGAAGCTTCTCAAGGGAAAGACACCAAAGGGCTGTAAATTCAGGTTGATGACCCTAACAGGCTGAAATAAAGAACACTTAGTGGATCAGAGGCATGTGGAGAGCAGCACAACAGCAGGAGGGAAAGGCAGATATGGCTGAACAGGGATGTTTGCTTTCTAAGCATCACAGATTTAACCCACCACAGTAATGGACAAGCACTAGTGTAAAAGTTCAACATCCTGGCTTGCTTTCTGATGTAAATGTAGGGCAGTTGCCTAAGAAGGCCGGTAGATGGTGCGCTGATACTGTCTAGTCATTTGCCCTGACTGTTTAGTATGCTTCCGTAGCAGCGCCATCTTGAGTTAATGTGTATTGTGTCCCGTCATAAGGTGAGCAGCAGAAATAATGCTCTGTTAAAATGTGGATGTTTTGTGATGGGTAGCCTATCCTCCTGGCAGCCTGTTTGGCTGGGGTGTTTAAACACGCATATGCGATGTTCAGCAAGGTGTTCAGGGTTAAAAATGTTAATTTTATTTGTGTCCGCATAAATGTGTTAGCTGTGGACCTCGCTAGCTTCAGGTCGGCTACAACATTAGCTCTTGTAGGTTGCTGAGCTGCCGGCCCACTGTGAGTCTTTGTTATGATTACATTTTGATCTTGAGTTAATGTGTATTGTGTCCCGTCATAAGGGTGAAGCCGCCGTTACGACGCGACGAATAAACGGCCCGGTCCGAGCCACAAATAGACAGCCGCCTGTGTCTGACTGGTCTCTCCGCCTTACGCCGCAACACCACAAACACAACGCAGAGTAACCGCGCGTGGAGAGGCGCGATTCCCACACAGGCGGGGTTACATAAACATGTATATCTGATATTCTTCAGGGCTTGTCTGATTACTTTTGAAGGCTGCAAGATTTACTCAATTTTTCAATTCCAAAGAAAAAAACAGGACAAAAACTTTAACACAGGATGCAAAGGTTTGTTAATTCCATCTTGTTCACATTGAAATGACATAAAATGTTGAAGGTGAGGCATCTTTCTGTCACATCTCACTCTTACAAGAGTTGGGCCACCATGTAGCAACCCCATTTTTATAAGTCTTTGAGCAGGAACCTAAAAAGACCGGCTGCTGGACCTTTGAGAGAGGAAAGGACTGATGCATCAATCCAGCTGCTAAACTGTCCTTCTTTGTCACATTTTGTATTACATAATGAACCCATCCAATACCCGAAAGATCTGGATTACAGACAGGTCAAATGAGAGCTTGGACTATTTAACTATAAACCAGTTGTAACAGATGCAGTATGCAGTTTAATATTGTCTTGCTAAATTCTGCAAAGTCTTCCCTGAAAAGATGCTGCTCTCATGAAGCATATCTTGCTTCAAAATGTCATTTTACCTTTAAGTGTTGATGAAATCTTCCAAGATTTGTACATTGGCAGTTCTTAAGTTCAGTTTCTGCTCTCCCACACTATCTGAAACGCAAACCTTTGAACTAAGCTTTTAGAACAAATCTCAGTTGTCTCTTTCAATGGTTTCTATTTGACATTAATCTTGGTTCAGCGAAGACAACATTTCTGGATAATGGATCCATCATTGTATGATTACACCTAAATCAGAGGACTGCATGTCAAATTGCATTCAAAAATCATTTCCAGACATGTTTCTGGGCCTTTGCAGCAATTTTCATGACAAAAGCATAATGTTTTTAATGCACGACTCAAACATCACATACATCCGTCCTCTCACAGATTCTGCCAAAGCCAGATATATGTGATATATTATTAAACATGATGTATCATTGATTTTAAATTAAGGTTTCTTTATGTAGCCACATTTGTTTTGCAATGACATGGGTACATATATGCAAATTTGAAAACAAATGCAACATAGTACAACACAATTAACCCAAAATAAGAGAAAAAAATAAAATGCGATAGAAGTGTTCAGAGCTCCATCAATTAAAAGAAAGAGGTTTTAATTGAAGATAAAAATCCATATAAAACCTTGAAAAAATATGTACATAATACATAAATAATAAAATAATACAAATATAAACTAGGAAAGCTCTAAGAGAGCTCAAACCTTCGCCAAGGGCCACAGTTCCAAAATATTTATGGATCCAAACTGGGATCCCAATCACCAGCAAAATTAAATCAGTTCTTCCTTTTCACATTTTCCAACAACTCCAAAAACTTTAATAAAAATCTGTTTATAACTTTGAGTTATCTTGAACACAAACAAACAAATGCCAGGAAAAAGAATAACTTCCTTGGTGAAAGTTAAAATAATAATATAAAGAAAAACAATGTCTGTGTGGAGTCATACGTGGAAACTAACAATTCAGCAGAATTATTCTGATCTTGTTTCACATTTTGCAGAACAAATTTGCAGACAAATTTTCTTTTGCTTTGCAGATCCTTGAAACTACCCAACTTTACTTACATGTACCATGACTCTGCCTTTATCAGGTACCCGTTCTGCTTTCTTTTTTTTAATGTCATTATTTGTCTGCTTGCCATTAGCATAATTAGTTATAACCTTTTTGTTTTTTTCTCTCAGCCAACACCTTTTGTTCTGTCTTATTTTTCTTTTTACCACTATTTGATCGTAAGCATATTGCTCCCATCAAATTCTAAATAAGTCATATTATTAATAAAATAGAAAGAATTTTCAATTAGCGTGATTTTGTAGTTTCACTGCAAGAAAAATATTGGTTTCATGAGATTTGAAAATGATTTTTTTTCTTTGTTTAATGTTCCAACATTGCTAAAAATGTTAACGTTCGTAAACTAAATTTATTTAAACCTGCAAACTGATTATTATTTCTGTTAGGAGGGGGGGGGGGGGGTAATCTGTGTATTTACTACTACGTTGATAAATGATGGTAAAAATGGTTCATTTATTTGATAAACTGTGACTGAAAGTGAGATGTTAATAGAATAATAGAACCATTAGGAATTAGCACAGGTGGATCAAAGTAGATAAAATAACATAAAAAAATCAACCCTCCAATTTTGCCAACTCAACAAACCACCAAGAATAAAGCATAAAGTGACCACACTGGACCAAATCTGGGCTACTTTTGGCCCCTATGGCTTAGTTATGGCATTAGCAAGGGTTCTGTGGGCCAGAAGTGGCCAGATGTCTGCTACCAGCATAGCTTAGATTATGGCAAATCTCCTGGCCACATGTGGTGCCGATGTTTGTTGTTGCCTGGATGTTGATTCTAGCAAGTATACTTGTAGCATACTTCTAGACTTCTAGCAGACACACTTACATTTAGTAAGCGCTGTAAGTCAAGGAACAAAAAGGCACATTTGGGCCATATTTTGCTCAAACACTTCTTGCAATGTCGATTGGAGCCAAGCTAGGCTAAATGCAAACTAATTTATTTAAACAAAAAAGCAGCTTGTCTGTCTGACATTTACTCAATTTCATACATTCCCAACCAGTATAGCATAAAAAGAAATAGTGTTTCTTCAGAGTAACTCCTCGGTAGGTAAGAAACCAGTTAACACCACACACACAGTAGAAAACGTAATCGTCTCATGAAACAGACTTGTGTTAACCTTTAAACCCCATATTGCTTTTTGTAAATAACACAATTTAGCAGTCATCCTAAGTTTACAGCAGCTTAACATTTCTCGGACCAATCAAGCCGTTCAAAACTGGATTAATTCATTACCTCTAAATCATTAAACAGTCCTCAAAACTTTGTGTGAAGTGAAGCCAGTAGGACCAGGGATCATATGAAATGGTCAGGAGACCAAATGCAGTGCCTCAAATGAAAACAAAGGCTCTTTTTCTCCTCAGGCAACATTTAGGCGAGCGGCCCCAGCTGATAAGCTGACACTGGATCCCTTCTGCTCAACACAGTCCCCTCATCTTATCTCCCCTCCGGTCTGTGCGATACCCCCATGAATGCCAGCCCAGACCATAATTAGTTAACAGCACTGTGATATGCTGGCCAGTCAGTCAGGAGCCGTTGCTTATCCAACACTGAAAGTTGTAACCATAGATAATACCGACTGATGAAATATTCTTTTGACAACATGCTTACCGTTGAGGTATTTCTCTTGAAGTTAAAACGTGGGCGAATGAACTCAACAAAAGTATTAGGACACTGACTTCATGTGCAAGTATGTGGACAAAATAAATAGATTCCTGTGGAAATAGTTTTTACTTTCCATTAAACCTGCATTTGATTTACTTTACACCAGTGGTTCCCAAACCATTTCTCTTCATCCAAATACCTCAAAAGCCATAGACCCCCTGCCCCACCCAATGCTGAAGCCATGCTTGGTTTTATGTTCTCATTAATGATATTCTATTGTAATTTACTGTCTTTTGGCAGGTGCTTTTCAACAGAGCAACTTACCAGTGAGAACTGATCAATACCCATAGCAATGAACCTAACACCTAGCATGCATGCCTTGTGGGTTGGAGGGAGCCAGAGTACCCAGAAAGAACCTGCACATACACGGGGAGGATATGCAAACTCCACACAGAAAGGCCCACTGTTTAAATCTCCCCCCCAGGTGAGGCTCCAACCAGCAGCCTTCTTGCAGTACTAACCCCTACGCTACTGTGCTGCCTGGTACTGAATTGTGGCTCAGTCCTATCCTTCCATGAGGCCAAGACATTAAGCCTTACAAGCCTAAAAAGAAAAAAATATTGTTAGAAATAGTCTTTTTTGTGGTGTTTTTCAGACATTTTATTGATGAAATATTGCAGGAAAATTAAAGTTACCAGGACAGACATGCAGTCTCTCGTACTGTAGCTCTACTTAATCACTGACCATCTAACTTTGGGATCTGGTTTGGGTTTTCAGGCTCCCAAAATGCCATTTTCATGTTAACAAAACATGATTAAAATAAACTTCAGTTGACACACTAACTCATTTCTGTGTGGACATGGTCTTAATTTTTAACCACATTGTAAAAAATTAAGACTATTGAATAGTCAAAGCCTCAGGGAGCCCTTGTGCTCTTTGGAGGACCCTGTTGTGGGTCCCAGACCCCAGGTTCGGAACCACTTCTTTAGTTCATTAAATAATTAGACTCCCAGCATCTGCTGTCAGTCTCTGCTGGCAGACAAGCATCGAGGAAGGTCACTTTCTTCCAATAAACACAGAAGCTTGCATTCCCCATTCACACAACTATGTTAAAAATCTAATTAAAACTGGGTGTTGACTGGTAAAACTGGCACTGTTAAATAAGTTGAGCAAAACCAATGAAAACTTAACTGCCGTTACTGTAAAAAAAAACTTTAAACCGTCGATGAGTTGCACTTTTTTTTTCATGAACTGACTCATACCCCACATTCGCCATCCCACTGCTGGAAAGACCAACAAGTGTGCCAAAAGTCTAAAACCTTACCACTGAAAATAGACCACAACATACACTATTCACTCCTGTATGAGTAATATTTGCTAAAAAACCAAAGAGCATAACTACTTTAAAACAGAATGTAAATAAACAGTGGACAGTTATTAATGACTGGAGCTTTTAATGGGAACCAGTAGAGTTGGGGATGAAAGCCACAAAAACAGCAAAGGAGTTGGAAAAGCCTTATGTTCTGAGGCATGGTTTGCTTTAATCTTTCTGATGGATCGCTGTTGGAACCAACTTGTGGTTTTGAATAATTTGATTGCACCTGAATTTAAATATTTATTTATTAAGCTGGAAAAGTTCTGATTGCTTCAAACCTTTAGTCTGATCTGCTAACTACTGTCAACAAAGCTCAAACGCATCCCAGCAAGATTCTGCTTGTGATAAATGCACAATCTGTACCAGTCCCACTGAGATGAACCAAACCACATGTTATCTCACTAATCAGTGAAACTAAACTATTGCACCACTCTATTGTTCTCTATTGCACATGATCACATGCTAAAAGAGAATAAAATGTCTTTGTCAGAGTGCTTATTACTGTAAAACAAAATTTAGATCATGTGTGTTTCTGTTGTCTTTCTGAAAGCTCTCTAGTAACAGGCTCAAGCTAGCTAGCACACTGTCAGCCTAAAGCAATGTTTGTGTATGTTTATATCATTGTATCCTGACAACACCTCTTGTTATGATGGGACTGTAAAGGAAGCAGAGTGAGAGAGATTTTTACTGTCCTGTAAGTCAGGGGTGTCCGAAGTTGGTCTTCAAGGGCCGTAGTCCTGCAGGTTTTTTAACGTGTCCCCCCTCCAACACACCTGTCTCAAATAAAATGGGTCCAAAAGCCAATGAAGTTCTGCACAATGAGTCTTTTTTTTTTTTTGAGTCAGGTGTGTTGGAGCGGGGAATCATGGAAAAACTGCAGGACTGTGGCCCTTGAGGACCAGAACTGGACAACACTGCTATAAATGAATAAATTTAAGTCTAATATCAGAATGGTAGTCATTTTTATCCTTATTTAAATATTTTAACCCCAAAACCACTGAAACCATTAACTTTTTTTACTTTTTTTTTTTTTTTTTTTAAATAAACAGATTTGTACGATCAACCCACATCACATGCAGCCCAATATCTTCCTGACTACCAGTAGCTCAGATTTGTCCTCTGTGGAGGACCTTTGTAAACCTAAATATTTTCATCTCCCTGAATGCTACTGAACTAACACCTTTTAGTTTTTAAAGAGGACATTTTTTTTGGGGGGGGGGTTGTGAACTTTCTTTCTCTCTTCAAGAAAAATGGCCTCCATTGCAACAAGCATGTTTTATGGGAAGAGCAAAAGTGCATAATACTTTTCTTTGTGCTGATTTTTACTTGAAATTGTGTAGTTATATTTCCATTGAATATCTTATAAACACATTAAATCGTTTCTTAGATAAATATAACTATATTTTACCACTAATTTAAAAGTTTAAGCAATGTCCTCCGTAGTGGACATTTGTAGTTACACATTTTTTTTTCCTGGTAGTCAGGAGGATAACACTCTGTCTGTCACCCCTAGAACTGCTCAAAAGCAAAAAATTGCAATAAAAAATTGGTAATAGAAACATTTAAATTTTGAAGAATATTGCTGAAAGTTGACTCTCTCATGAGGTGGTTTTTAAGACATGTCAAATAGGTAGCATGTCGCAAAAGTGTAATGGAAACTATTTCTGGCATTCATGTCATTGGAAATGACGTAGGGGATCATGTGACCAGGTCATTGCAGGTAAAGATGGTGCAGTTTGTATGGATGGAGGAGGAGACAGAAATCTTCTTATAGATAACTGAAGAGAAAACCAGCATCCTTAATAACAAACAACAGCAAAATGCAGAGCAATAAGGGAGTACGGCTTCGAAAAACAGCAGAAAATCCACCACAGCAGGTGGAAAACCCTGAAACAAAACATTTCAGGCCATCACACTTCCTACCTTTACACACAGGAGGATAAAAACATGCATACTAAAAGAAGGTAAAGGATGATGTGCGGCCAACTGCAGGTAATGCGCATATCACTGTATCAGGTTTTGCAGGAAATTTTACTGTATTGTTCTAGAAATGTTGGCACACACTTTGTGTTTATTAGCGTAAATACAACTAGTTCACTTAGCGTGCACTGAGTGTTCGCAACTCAACAGTGATTCTGCACTGGATTTTCAGCATCCTCTTACAGCCACTGATCCAACAGGCAAGGACTTGTTTCTTGCTGATGCATGACTTTGTTTTGTATTCTTCCCGTCTCAGTTACAGTAGCGCCGCACGGTATGTTGCTGCTGGGAAAATCTGTGGAATCCCATCGCCCTCACTGAGCGTTTACAACTGTTTGATCATCGATGCCGTTAGAAAAACAAAGAGCCCGATTAGATCTAGATCGGATTGTTCTGAAATATACAGTAAATAGGGCAGATGTTGACGCGGCACACCTGGCTAAGATTAATGGTTATAGCTAATCACCGTGTCCTTCCATCAGCACAAGTCTCCTCAGGAGTCTCTCTTCATGCAAAGCCGACAGATCCTCTGTTTTGAGCTATGCGAGATCTATGGCGGCCTTGCAGACTGACAAAAGCGCTGCAGGGTGAAGTGCTATCATCAGCACACATGTGCGCACACACACACACACAGACAATGAACCCTCACACCTACAAAGGGATAATCAAGAGGCAAGGTCCGTAAATCTCACCCAGACACAGGTATGCAGACACACTCAGACCGGCTGGGTCTTGTAAGCAGCGGTAGGCAACTTCGCCTGGAAAATTTCGTGACGGGGGCCCTGCCAGCGTACACGCGATACAGTAAGAAACGGTAAACAAAGAGGCCGAAAATGTTAAGCAAACCAAACGGAAACAGTTTGATTGCATAGGTTTGCGTTTGTCTTGAAGTTTCAACCCTGCAGACAAAGAACAGTACACACACACACACACACACAAACACACACACGTACACAAACCAGCAAATCAATCATGCCACGACTTGTGAGTGTATTCATATATGTTTATGTAACGCGTCTGTTCACTGGGCATATCATGTGCACAGCTCAAGTCAGCGTGTGACTCTGCTCTGACTCAGTGGCATTCACCGGCTCAGCAGGTCAAGTCTGGCATTAAGACCGTCGTGGTCAGGGATTTAACTCCTGGCAGGACCACCCGTATTAGAAATGCCACTGTTAGCCCGGATCAAAGCCTCCACCAAACCAACTGTGGTGGTCTCTCTTAGGACAGACGTACAATAAGATCACGAAGTCTTTGGAAAATGGAGCTAAAGACCGAAAGAAGCAGAATCTCTTGACATTTTTCTCTGCAGCCTGCAGGTGGGGAACCATTAAAGGGGACGGAGAACAAATGGGGATAAGCTACTTGGCTCCCTCTATTGGTATGCAGAGAATATTTCCGATATCGACCAAATTATCTTGTCTCCTCTTTGCAATGAC
The DNA here is from genome assembly GCF_933228915.1 of Telmatherina bonti. Lineage (NCBI taxonomy): Eukaryota > Metazoa > Chordata > Actinopteri > Atheriniformes > Telmatherinidae > Telmatherina > Telmatherina bonti. The sequence continues at coordinate 29,110,044 of NC_136615.1, forward strand.
GTATCTCTGCAAGAAAGTCTTTTCTGTCGTACAAACCAAACCCAATGGATTGGGCGCAGTCAGGTATGATACGGAAGCAAACATTTAAGAACTGCGTTCACTTGTAACAGCTTCTCCACTGAGAAACATTCTGGTCAACTCATAAATGAACCAGATGAATGTTCTGGTTTACTCTACAGCATGTGTGAGATGGCAGAAGGAGACATTATAAGGACGTTGTCGAAGGATCATCGCTTGGGTTGTGTGCAAATGTTTTAACAACAGTTCTGGAGATGAACATCTTTAACAATGTGATCGAAGCTGCCAACATAAACCTGCCGTTCAGTTTTGGTGTGCCTGATGGACAGGAGTCGGTCTCTTCCATGGTAATACAACAGTAGGTATAAAATTGCTTGAGAGCCTTTGATTTTCTAAGGTGGCACGTAAAAGGTGTGAGAACCACTCATTATTTTATAAGAGGGATCTGACAGATCACACTCTAGTAACACCAGTGTGTTTTCAGTTTCTAATGGAGACAATGAATCCAGCACAGAGGAGTCTAATAAATCAAGTATTACTGAGTTGTCTCTGCTTCGGAGCTGCAGTTCCTTGTATGTGTGCATGGATCAGACTCTTATTCATATAACGCTGGTGTAATATGCAGCTGCTTGACCCAAAGACATCATGCTTACAGGATTATTTGACTCCATCGTGTTTCCTGTTTTATGATGGATTATTTTTTACATTTCATCGCTGGTTATTCAGAGGTTTAATGGTGTGGCCCCCAGCTCATCTAGGGAAACTTTCACACCATCATAGTCCAGTTAAAACGCTGAAGTCGACCTGTCAGATGCTCATAGATGTTCCAAGATCAGACTCAAAGACAAACCTTTTCATCACTTTGCAGACAGTTTCTGTGGAGCGTTTTACTGATTCTCACTTCTGAAATCTTTAAAGATAACTTCAGTTTTTAATAGGAATTATATTTTAGTCTATTGACTGTTTAGATACTGTTTTTTTTTTTTGTTGTTGTTTTTTAATTGGTGTCATTTGAATTTAATCTTTCATTGTTTTAAATGCCTTTAAAAATATTGACACTAATATGTATTTAGTAGCTCTGATGAAATGATGCTATCAACTGTAGCTAGCTTACAATGAGAATCCCACTTGTGTCTTTGGGCACAGATTTGATCAGCATGAAGAAGATGGCTGTGAAAACCATCTTCTAACATCTTTAAAAGCTTGATTATCCATGTTTTCCTTCATTCATTGGTTTTAAATGAAGCAGTTTCTCAAAGGAAGTTTTCAAACTTTGATCTACTTCTTTAATAGCTATTAAACCCAACAGAGCACTGTCCACTGCTTTTATTTAACTTTAATTTAAAACTTAAAACCAAATCAGGTGCAAATTTTACTTCTTTAAATCCCATAAAAAGAACTTAATGATGCAGTCAAGTGAAACTGAACAGAAACACCTCTGCAATGATATTTAGCTCATTTAGCATATTTAGCACCACTTTCTTCAGCATCACAGCAAAAAAGCAAGAAAATGAAAAGGTCCAATCTGTGAGTGTGTGTCTATGTGTGGTTAAAGCAGGGAGTACCTTTCCGTTCCGACGTCTCTGACCTTGCACATGCAACCCCTTTAAGTCCAGCAAAAGGCATCCCAGCAGCAAGTACCATCCAACATGGTGGAGCATGACTGCAGGAGACACAGCAGGTCTGACTGCACCTCAGTGCTGTTCACATTATACCCACAGACAAACCTCTGCACAGGAGGCTGATCCAGCTCCCGGGAGACACACCCACACACCTAGCAGTCACACACCCTGCACCGGATCATTCATCTCCCACAGCTAATGTGTCGAATGTGGCAACCGGGGAGACTGAGGCCAAGTCCCTCAGGGTGGCCACGGTGAAAACTGAGAATCTGCAAAACCTCAGAGAAGCTGAAACTCATCCCAGATACTTTTATGTAGCAAAATTAAATTCCCAAACCCAAAAGTCCTCTGAATGACAGATGTTTGAGATGCTTTGGTGCTAATCCAAAACCATCCTAAACGTTCAAGCTCTTTGCAAGCCCCCAGTGAGGTGAAGAGCGCCATCATTCAGTTTGGCACTGAACTGGAAACTGCAACGTAACCGGTAACCAAAGAGCTGCTTGAGTGAACAAGTGAGCACAGTGAGTGGATGGAGACGATGGGAGGGAATCCCCCACTTTTCACACATGGATGGATTTTTGTTGGGAGGGAAGCCTGCGCGCTGGAAGAGATGAACCTCTGGGGGGGGGGCACGGTGCTGGAACAACCACAGCTGAGAGGGGGGAAATTTTCACCACAGATTCTCTGAGGTTGGCTTGATTTATGCAACTGTGTCGACACAGAGGAGAGACCTCCAGTGCGTACGAGTAAAAAAATAAAAAAAACAGCGGGGAAGCACCTTGTCACAGGAAACATTGCCTCATGTCTGCAGGCTGTCGAGCGTAAACAGCAGTATAAACAAACGACAGCAGAGCGAGGTTGATGCGGGGTGAACGGGACCTCTGCAGGGCAGATGTTCAGAGTGGTCTCTTTTTGATTTTAAATGACTTCTTGGCACATCTTCATCCTCCTGGCCACATAATGACTTCCAGAGATCTTTGCAGTCTGCTATGACAACGTTGAACTCTGGACAGTTTGTACCCGTAGGGTGCAGCTTTCATATGGTCATATGCTCATCATACCTCTTGTGACAAGCCTTTTCATCGCCTTGTGTCTGATTTAACTTCTCAGCATTGATACGGAGCTTTAAATTACAGATTGGAAGGGAAAATTATTAGTTTGAACATGGCGGGATGTCTCACACTGAGAAAAGAAAACAATGGAGGGAGAGATATCGTCTTATCCCTCAGTTTCTCTAACCTCCTAATCCTCCTCCTCCGCTTTTATCCCATCATCTCAGCGCTGTCAACAGCACATTTCCCACCACGCTTTAGGATTTCAGGCCCCCCCTCCTCGTCTTTAATCAGGCTATTCTGCGAGCAGCTCGAAACCTCAGCAAGCGGCTGAAGAACACTTTGAAAGTGAACAAAAGACAAGCTGAACATTGTGCAGAGCTGTCCTGTCATTTAAAAGTAAATAAATAAATGTGGTCGCCAGACACACTTTTACAGCAAAGCCCGAAATCTTTCTTCATCCGAGTCTACTAATTTTAAAAAAAAGAAGTATTTACTATGTATTCTTTGATGATTCATGAGTTCACGCGGCCAGATGCTTTGGTGGAGGTCTTTTTGATATTTGTTTTTCATGCATCAGACTTCCTGGGAAAATAAAAAATCCTTTTTGTCCTGTTGCAGCTCTAACATGGATGCATAAGTTTGTTTCTTACTATCTGCAGCAGTTTCCAGAGTGAAAAGAATCCAATAAGTTTCTTAATTATAAAAAAAAAAAAAAAGACACCTAAAAGCACTGAAAAACGTTTCCTGCTGCTTTGTTCTCCTCTCAGCAAATCACCAACGTCAACCCACTTCTCTCCTTGTTGCTAAGAAACCAAGCAAATGTGTGTCTCCAGCAGAGCACTGTTTATAGAATACATAAGCAGAATAATGTGTGTTGTATTAACCTTCATGTTGATGTAACGCAACACCAACAAAAGAATATGTTGTCATTTAAAGATTGTAAAAAGTCATTCTTTAACGCGCCAGACACACCAGTTCAGCATCAAACTTCACATCCAGTTCATGTCATGTTAAATGGGGTGTCAGATAAATTGTCTTTGTGCAGATTGGACAAAATCCAGCTTTTCAAGACACAGAACTTCTTATCTGTTCTGGCTTAAAATAGTGCAAGCAAACCTCCTGCAGCAGATTCTTCTGGATGACTTCATCAGCATCCGGTTGCCAAGACACCAGCGGACACAAGTGAGGCATTTAAAGTGACAAAAGAAAGACGTAATAGATACAAATTTATCTAAAAGGTTTAGAAGCATCACAGAAAAGGCACAACAATTGTAAGGTGACCGTGTTTTATAACGTTAGTCGTCTATTAGGAAGCATTAAGACGACTGTGTATCAAACTTTTTCCCTTCTGATTGCCTGTAGTTTATAGTATGTTTTCATCAATACTGATACTTTTTGCCCCTAAAGTAAAATAGCATGACTGTAAAGTGTGCATTAATATCTTTATTCCACAGGCAATTTGATAGAAATAAAAATGAACATGAATAATTGAAGGAAAGGCAAAAAAATATAATTAATTATGAATTTTACCAGTTGATTAAATAAAAATTAGATTAAAAAAAATATATAAAATATATACAAGAAAAAAAATGCTGAAACAATTAACATGAGATTATTTAACTTTCTTATACGTAATTAAATACAGTTAATTACGGTAATATAGTGAATAAGACATAATGCTCAGGAACCTGCATTAAAACCGATAAACAATTGAAACGTTATGATCACTAACAATAGCAGCATCATCATGTGATCTGATAGGCTACCATGTGTGTGACAAAGAGAACATATGCAGCGTGTGGTTCAGAAAAGAGACGTGCTGTTAAACATCTTGATGTCAGACTGCATTTCCAAGAGAAGCAAACTGCACAATTTAAGTTTCGTTTCTTAATCTATTGATCATTTTTCATCACTTTCTTGGTTTAATAACCTTCCACTGGCTTTGTGTGTGATGTGTGATGGCAAAGTATCTAGTATTGAGAAAAGAATGCTGGCAGAGGTTAGCAAATGCCGGCAACTAATGCTCACAGTCTGCACAGAAATTTGAAAAATCAATCCGAAGATTGTAAACGTTCAATCTTCTTCCACATCAAAACCAAGCTTTCCATCAGGCTGAGACCATCCCACACGAGGACCAGGACTAGGAGCTGGGCCCCCCTGCTTCGGACCAAATATACGTCCATAGGTGGGTTGCATGATAAAGTTTGAAACCCCTTCTAAAGTTAGACGAGTGGTTCCCAAACTCTCCAGTTCCTGTTTTCGATTACATCATTAATATAGAAGTGTTTTGACTATGTACTTGTGTAAGTGTGAACATATGCGTGCAGTATGAGCTGGGGTGGCCTGAGTGAGCACACGGCACCCAGCCTGACTTTCTGTACAAGTCCGGCTCTGCTTGTCATTGTGTAGCTTTATGCTAGTTTTTTGCTACACTCTTATTTACTGGGGTCGCTAACCTGCACGTTTCACTTCAATGACAGCCTTGTAGCAGCTCCTCATGTCCTCTTGCCCTTCCACACAAAGGTGGAATGCAGATTAACCTGTCAATTTCATGGCTTCCAGCACAGCCAGATGAACCTGACCGGGCCGTAACCCCTGACTGTGGCCGCCTCTGGTCAAGGCAGCATCATGGCCAGAGTGTTTCAACAGAGGGGAAGTTATGTTCCACTTTTTTAGTCTGTTCAAACACCATTACTTCCATATTTTACACAGAACTGCTGTCTAAGCAGTAAAACCAAGATCTAATGGGTAATGTCATTACTAGAAGACTTATAACATTTAAAGCCATGCTAGCTTTCCTTAAAACTCTTCTAATATGAATTTTTTTAAGCCATTGAAGACTAAAAAGAACCTTTTTGGATTAATAAGGAAAAAAAGTGTCAAAATGATTGATTATTTTTCCACCTCTCCTGTTTTTATTTTATATGGCGCTTTAAAAAGAAATCATTTGACAGGTTTTACTAACAGGAATCTCCCTGGAGACCCAAATGAAAACACTCGGTTGTGATAGGATATGGAACATTATGGGAATATCATGCCCACAGGCATGTGTGCACATGTGTGTCTTTTTTCACTGACAGGTATAGCTTGAAGGATTAAGAGTATTAAGAGGAGTATTTGTCAAATGGAGATCCGTCTCACAGATTGGATTCAACCGTCTGGTGACGTTCCACAGAGGAGAAACAAGCTCAGTCATGCTCTTTTGCTTCCTTGTGTCTGCAGGAGCTATCAGAAGCTGTCCTGGTGCCCACTGATAACCTCACGTCAATTAAAAATGTTATTCGACTATAACTACTCCGAGAGTTATACAATTCATGAGAAAGAAGCCAATGTGGGTGTAAAAGAAGCTGCAAATGTCAAAAAGAGTTTTGCAACAATTATGTCACAATGTATGAACGCGGGACATCTTAATCATCAAGACTTCAAAGCCACCAACATTTTCTAAAGTCCACAGTTCTGGCCCTGTAATTATATGCTTAGCTGAGGTGCCTGACCTCTGGGAGTGTTTAACGCTTTAGCGCACATTTGAGGAGCTCTAGATTAACTGGTCAAGTCCTGTGTCTCTGAGGAGAGCACCTGTCAAAGAGGGGCCCCACACAAGACATGCATCACCGTCAGGAAACGCCAACAATGAGGCACCGCTGGGAGAAACGTCCTAACTTCAAAAGACGACAGACCAAAGAGGAATGGATCTGGTTAATGTACTGCTGTTGTTTTATTTACTTTCTTCTGTAAATGTGTAAACACTGAGGTGAGCCAGGTGCGGGGCAGCTGTTACTCTGCATGTTTAAATGGGAACATAAGGTGCAGAAAAATTATTTAAAAAAAATAAATAAAAAAAATCTGTCTAGCATTACAAATGCAGCACAGTATGTAATAACTGTCATTTCCCCATAATCTAGACCAGGGGTGGGCAACTCTGGTGGGAGGGCCGCAGTCCTGCAGATGTTGTGAGTTTCCCTGCTGCAATACAACTGTATCAAACCAATTAGAAATCAGCAGACTAGTTCAAAGTTCGATGTCAAGCTTTGCACAAGGTCTGTTGATTACGTCTGATGTGTGTCAGATGTGTTGCAGCAGAAAAACTTACATTTGTAAGACTGCAACCCTCGATGGGCCCACCCTGATCTAGACAAAATAAAGGATGACTAAGTTACAACTTGGATATTAAAATGTAGAAAAATCCCTAATAAAACTGAGTGCAAAGCTCCGCTAGGGCCTTTAAAAAGGTTCCTGGATCCAAACGGTGACCCGGATCAGTACCAAAATTAAATCTTTTCTTCCTTTTCACATTTCCAACAAATCCTAAAAATTTCATAAAAATCCATTCATAACTTTTTGAGTTATCCTGAACACAAACAAACAAACAAACAGATAAAGGGCAGTAAAAAAACAAAAAAAAAAAAAAAAAAAAAAAAAACCTCCTTGGCGGCGATGAGAATCTATACATAATTTACTCAAAATGATGAAAAAAGATTTAAGTGACTAAATGTGGAATGATTGCTGATCTGAGTCTTTACTGAGACTTTCAACACAACCATCCAGAGCAACTTTAAACAACCACTGCATGCTACGGGGGTACAACAGTACAGTAACCATAGCAACAGTCTCCTCTCACTGGGCTGTAGAACCGAACGATTTAAAAGGTAATTTATCCCATCTGCTGTAAGGCTATAAAAACAGAGGTCCGAACTGAACTTAATCTGTGCATTTTTTATTACTATTGTTAGTAGTAACAACAGTAATAAAAAATACTATAATATAGTCCAGCCTTTTTTTTAGCTTTTCTCCATAATTTTCTCTTCATTAAAACCGGAAATTCGTTATAGCCATCTTTACCAAAAATGAAATGGTCATGACCCCCCCCCACACACACACACACACACACGTCACGTCCGGGGAAACGTAAATGCGAAAAAAGTGTTTCTATTACACTTTTGCGATGTGTATCTGTATCAAAACATCTGAAAAACCACCTCATGAGAGCCTAAAAACTTTTTAGCTATATTTGAGACTTTTTTTTTTAAATGTAGATGTTTCCATTAGTGTTTTTTATATTGCGATATTTAGTTTTTGCGCAATTAACACATTTATTCACAATGCGCAGGATGTTTGTGTATCAGGATGAATTTTTCTTGGTACACCAATTACCAGGGGTGTCGAACTCCAGTCCTCGAGGGCCGGTATCCGGCAGGTTTTTGTTGTTTCCCTCCACCAGCACAGCTGATTCAAATCAGATGCATCCAGCAGCTTCTTGTCAACCTGTTTTCAAGTTTTCGGTCAGGTGTGCTGGAGCATGGAGACAACAAAAACCTGCAGGATACCGGCCCTCGAGGACTGGAGTTCGACACCTGTGAATTACACTGATGCACACGTCAGAGCTTCACTAATGATTTAGCAACTTTGGCGCTATATTTAGTGAGTTTTCAGACCCCTTGAGCAACTCTATTTAAAGAAAAAGCAGCTATTAACAAGTGTAGCCACTTGTTGTGGTGGTTTTGGAGACTTTTGGTGACTGACATGAAAGCAGATATAATTTATTTTTCTCTCTGAGCAGCAGCAGCTACTGTGTGAGCCCCTCCTCCGTCCAAAAGAACACACAAACGGCTTGGTCCTCACACAGCATCCAGCTTCAAGCTGCTGTCAGAGCAGATGTTCACATCTGTTCCATGAGCAGGCTGAAAATGAAACACACAGTGTTGCCACCGGCTCATCGCAAACTGGTTTACTGTCAGACAGTGATGCACTGGGACTAAAAACATATCATTGTTTAGTCTGGCCTACAACAGTCAGTGCACAGAAACTCAACATGAACGCCTGGCTCAGGGGGCCAAAATACTTTAATCAGGGTTCCTGATGCTATACAATCCAAAAAATACTAACAACACCAATGTGGACTAGATGTGTGAAGAGCATTGTATTTGGGTTTAATACTCACAAAGACATGAAGCCTCAACAGACTACAGTCCTTCTGGGTAACCAACACAAAAAACGTTTCTGAAACACACCAGAGCCTGACTTTTTCTAAAACTAATTAAATTTTCATTAAAACTAGTTTGAATACTTAATATGTACAGATAAGTGCAAATATGATCATGTTTACTTATACCTGCCTCTGCTCTATGACTGCATTCACATCAGGAAAGGCGCTAGACTCGGTACGATTGGGGACTCATTCCAGATTGCGATTGCGACCATGCAACTCTTCTCAAACAAATAGAACCTTTTAAAAAAAACGTGTTTCATCGTCCATCAGAGGACAAAAAAAACATGGCCCTGCATCGGATCTTAATGGTTCTGTATTAATTTTACTTTTATTAAATTTTGATGAAATTCTTTCACGTTGTCCCCATGAATGATTTCTCCCATCCCAAGTCGTCTATTATCCGGCACACGTACTATGTTTTAGATGTGTTTACCAGCCACGTTGTGCACTGAACCCACATCAATCTTTGTTTCCTTTTCCACTTCCTGTATTTGATCTGCTTGAAACAACCGAGACATGTGTTTGTACGTGGACTAAGTCTAATTCTTTGATCTGAATCAGAATCAGTTTGAGCATTCACATTACCCCCCAAACGAAGTGGACTTTCCAAGGAAATGGACCCAAATAGAGTTGTGACGGTCACGAACAAACCAAATCTTTCGAATGGCTCATTAACACAAACTATGGGAACCAACTCACATTTGGTCTCTTTCATACTCTCTTTGCTCTTTATTGGATGCTTCATGACTGCCACCCAGGCTACAACCCCATCAATTTGTAACATTCACATGTATACATCCAGTTTCGGTGCCCTGGGTTTCAGAATAAAACTCTTGTTCAGGAAGTGTATTAAAACATGACACTGATGTTACTGACCAACAACTTAGTATTATTACAGCACCTTTAACCTTTCTTATACCTTTGGTATACAAGTTTAAAATATATTTTTTAGAGATTTTAGGTGTTGCATGAGTAAAATCAGACAAAGCAGTTTTAAACACATACACACAATTTACACAAACGGTAAATAACGATCTCACTGTCAGCTCAGAGGGATATGACAGTGGAAAAACTTAAATATTGGTGGGAAATCTGAGTTCGAAATTATTTTGATCCAAATCTCAGCCCATAATTCCTCCCTGTGATTTACAGGATAAGTAAGGTCCAACGTGGTGTCCATTATCAGAAATTATTGGACGACGTGGAAGCATGAACCGTCCTCCACAAGCCTCAGCAAAGTCCAATAATTTCTGATAATGGACACCTCGCAGGTCATTATCCCACTTATAACATGGTCACTCACAAAAGACAAAGTATAAGATCAATCACTAATTTTGTTTTTACTGTAGAAATCATGTTTTTAACAAGAAGCAGCTGAGTGGACTATTTAATGCCTCTTGTTATGACGTTACCAAGGTAACCGCCGTTGGCAGCACCTGCAGCTCGTTCGGCAGCAGATACTATTGTAACAAATCATGATGGTGAAATATGATAGTGTTGCGGGATGTGTGTAACTGTGTAGACCAGGGAGCTCAGTGTGTATGAACGAGGACACAGTAGGAGAAAAAGAAAGAGAGAAAGTGACAGCAGGAGATAAGACGAGTTAACATGAGGCTGACTTTTACTGGCTGGGGAAGACTCTGAGACAAGATCAGATGCAAAAGCAACTGGCCTTTGTAAGAGGGTGACAAAGTGTTAAATCTGCCAAACATCAACTGTGAGCCTTTAACCTTAAACATGCTAGCAGAGTATGAGATGGAGCTTTTGGAATTTCTGGATTATGAACAGTCTGGCTTTGCCCTGATCCACATAGAATATCTATCCACACGAAGAAAATTTTCCATTTATGAATAATCATTGTTAGTCTTGTATGATGGGTTCCAAATATTTAAGAAATAGCCTGATAACCCCTCACAGATTGATATGCAGCATCACTTCCTTCTTAAAGATCATTGTAGATGTCTTTCCTCCTTGGTATTGTGTTGACAGACACCTAAATGCTCCAGAGCAGTGAACTGCCAAAATATCTGCTTTTTTAGGGTTCTCACACTTAATGGTGATCATTTTAATCAGTTAAAGCCTCTGTAAGATCTGACCAGGGACAACCCATGGAAACTAGCATTTTGGCTTAAATCTGGCATATTGAGAAGTTGTTTCTTGTTTTAATATGCCATGTCTCTGTCAAATAAAAGAACTAAATAAATAAACATATTATTCACATACTTCAAGGTACATAAGTACATATATCACCAGTAAATGGCTGCTATTCACTCTCTTAATTTTGGTTGTTTGGTTTAGCTTTTGCTCAGTAAATAACAACACATCTAGTTTATTTTTCATTTTAAGACCCGTTAATGTGCAGGTGTTTATTTTTCAGTCATGTCCTCATTTATAAATACAACAGAGGGTGTCCTTTGTTTCAGCCATCTACAGAGGACCAGTCAGCCAAGAGACGAGAGGTGGGACCGTTGGACGGGGCTTCTGTCGCCTGAGGCTCTGAACCGCGGCGCTAATAAATAACAGACACTGTTCTGGTGGTTTCACAGACACAGAAAGTGATGACCAAATAAGAAAAAAAAACATAAAAAAAAATTCAGTGAAACCAGACCACTGGCTGGTGTACACAACTGGATCTGCCAGCCGACTCACAGCTGGGTATCATTACCCTGACGAGTGGTCAGCTGCCCACACACTCCAAAACTGGAGCCTTGAGACACGACTGTAAAAACCAGGCAACTGCGTGTTTGTTTTTCACCACATAAATGAAAAGGGGGGTGTTTAAGATTGCTTTAGTTTACGTTAACATAAAGGTCGAGATCTTTACTCACTGCTGGGTCAAAGCTCGGAACCGACTCCTCCTTGGAAGACCCCTGTAGGTCCTCTAGGTCATTTGAGGACAGCAATATGTTCTGTGTGGAAACACAGGCGTCACATTCACATTAACTGATCAACAACCAGACACTAAAAGCACCAGACTGGATCAAAAACCTCAGAGGAGTCAGAAGAGTTTTCACTTTGAATACGCTGACAATCCATTAATGCTTTCATTGCGGTTTATGAGAGGTTGTGTTGGAAGTGCAGGAGTCTGAGTGTCTGTGAGCATCAAAGACGTTTGGCTTCACCTTAAGCCCCCAGCCACAGCTTTGCTTTGTAATGCAAGTGATAATATCACCCATGAGGGAAAGTTTCCTGGATGCCTTTGTCTTCTCCATTCATTGTTTCTCACCTCTAGGGCGTTGTTGGTGCGTGGGGAGCGAGGAGGCTTCGGGGCAGAGTCCCTGCAGCGGGGTGGGTGGTGGCTACAGTGCTGCTGGGCGCCATCTGGGTCCCCTAACTGGAAGACCAGCTGCCGTAGATGACCCTGCAGAAAGCCACACATTAACCCTCTGGGGACCAAGGGTATTTTAGAGAAATAACCTGACATTTTTTTTAGTTTAAATGCTAATAAACACCACCTTTTAATGCCACATAATGTCCTATACCTTGTTTTTTTTCATTTATTTTGAATTGAAATATCATAAACTGCTATGTAAATGAGGCTCCTTTGCTTGAAATAAAGAGTATTATAATTTTGAAGCATGACTAAAGGTACTGAAGGGGACTGAAGCACCGCAGCTTTCCAAAATCACTGTCAGCTGCACACACTGTATCTGTTACCAAGTTATACATCTGTTACGACGGCGTCGTGTCCTTTATGTTGAAATAAACTACTGTACTTGAGTAATGCAAATGTTTGTTTGAGCAATTACGCATGGTATGCGTGCGTAAAAGCTGTTGTTTTCATCATTTATCGGCCTTCTAAATACAGAAGGCAGCTATCTGACTGCTAATGACACCGATGCAGAGTGATTGACACTGTTTGGAGGCGTTTCCTGAGGCATCATCGGCTCTGATTGGACAAACACGTGTCATGTGCCAAAGAAAAAGGCTCTGATTGGAACACCTATTTTGACACAACACTGTATCACTTATGAATGGGCTACAGTGATGCTGGAACTACCATCTGAAAGCCCGGAGTCTCCCGTTTAAGAGGGGGAAAAAAGTAAGTTTTTATCTTTTACGGTTCGAAAGCTATGCTCGATTAAACACAACATGGTCCCTGGCATCGCCGATGATGTCGGCGCCCCCAGAGTGTTAAAAACACTCTCAGAAACATGGGGCGAATAAACACTACCATTAATAATAAATAAAAATGCATTAGATATGAACTCTGAATACTCAATTTTCCCAAAAGTTTGGCTCACATCATAGGACTGAATCACCAATAAATCCAGTTTTAGGGATAATACAAGTGAAATTTGCACTGGATGAATTTCCTTTTGCATGCAGAAAAATATCACAGAATCACAGGGCAAGTTTGGACACATTTGTACAGAGAGTTTACTGCAGGTCATACTTTTCCCTGTGGCTCCCAGGATCCCTTTAACCAATCAGGGATTCTGACATCAGGCCAGAAAAGACAGAAAACACGAGCAAAACTCTGTCCTCAGGCTGTTTATAAAAGTGTGATAGCGGCGTTGTGGAGCATGTGTGTGATGGTGTGTGTGTGTTTGCAGTCTTGCGCTAGTTTCAGACACGAAAACTAAGTCAAACATGGACTTAATGAAACTTTGCATTAATCCTAAATAAACTGTACACATAGTAATGAAAGTGTTCATGCTGATTTGTCAGGCAGATCCAGTCCCAGTGGGGAAAATCACAAACAATCTCAAGAGGCTGTTTGATCTCAGCGGTTAGAAATCAGACAAGCAGAAAGTAGCAGACAGGCTGTTCGTGACTTATACGGAACGCCATCTGATTCTGCTTTATTATGCAGAGCTGCATGGCTATAAATAGAACTATGTTTCAGAAATGTTTCATGTCTTTTGGAAAGGTATCAAACCTTAGAGATAAACTGGACGATACCATAGGAAGAGGCCAGAGAGCAGACCTTTCTGCTAAACACATACATGTGGTGTTCACTGCCAAGCAGGGAAAATGTCTTCTGTTGATTTCATTGCTGACTGAGATTTGCAGTGTTCTTGTTCTAATGAAAGACAGATGCAGCTGGTGGATTGTTACAATCTATATTATGCTGCCTAACGGATCCATCGCAAATAATCACGATAAGAAATCCACAGCTTAACTCACGGAAAGATTCAGAGGATGCTTAACTTGGACATTTTAGCTGTAAAAAAACAACAACTTTATTTAAAGGAAAAAAAATTTGTTCAAAGTTTGTGATAAATTGACAATAAAGTCAAAATCAAACAGGACGACTCTGCTAACCAGTCGGACAGACAGATGTTAATACTGATTATGGTTTCATAATTTAGATGTTATTAGTTATTATTATCTCCATGTACAATGTGTCCATTTATGATGCATGCCTCGACCAAAATGATTAATCACAACTAATAACAATTAATCGCGATTAAATTAAACTTCTCACCTGAAATAAAGACTCAAGAGACTCATTCCAGTGACAAAATTAAAACTTATTTGGATTAAATTATAACAGATTAACCCCTTAATGAGTGAATTTATTTACAATCTTATAAAAAAAAAAAAAAAAGACAGGAAAAAATCTTGGAAAAAAATAGAAAAAGATGAATAACATAAAATAGAATCGAGTAAATTTGCATAATATGAGACTTTTAAAAGATCCTTAAATATGCAAAACTTTAAAAAAAATTCACAACAGTTTATTAATTTGTATTTTATAATTTTTTTTATTTTCAAAATTTGTCTGAACAACAAATTGTTTGTATGTGGAGTTCACCCCATGGGTGCAGGTTGTTTCCGAGCTCCCTCTCAGCCCGAACATGTCCATCTTAGACTGATTAGAGTCTCGACATTCTTATAAGGAGTGTCTGATTTCATGTTGATCTCGCTCTGTGCTGGTTCTGATGAGACGGGAACAGCTCCAGCCCATCATGACCATGAGCTTCACCTTGAGAAATCAAATTTGTTGTCTTTTTTCAAGATAACAAATTAAATTATTCCATTATCATGAGTAAACAGTGTTAAAATGACCACTGTCAGCTTCCGTAGAAAATAAGTCGACGTGACAATTTTGCTTTTAACCAATTGGAAAAATTGCTCGTAAACACTGATCATGGTTTTATGACTCAACATAACATCTCACACAAAAAATTTCTCCCACTTAATGAGCTGGATAGCCAACAAAAATATGATGATGTCATTTCAGGACTGATTATTTAAGCCCCATTTAAACAGATGCCTTTTGCTGCTTTTTGTTCCTAAACTCCATCAGGATGCACATCTTCCAGTTTGGCTGCGCAGGCTGTCAGTAGGAGTTACCCAGAAGAGCAGAGTAGGGTTAAATATGCTTTAACTGCACCTTATTCAACTGATTAAGCAGAGCTGAGACTGTCAGCACCTCGGCGTGTGGAAGTGCTTTGTCCTTAGAGCTCAGTAAAAACCTGTCACCACGGGGATACTTGGACAAGGAGAATCCATTTGATTTGATGCTCTGAACAAATCCAGATGCTGCTTATGGAACGGCAACACTGCCAAGTCCATCCTCGGGCTACATGTTACAGTGCTTGTTGTAACTGAGACAGGATGTCCAAAAATGCAAATCTGTGTGTCTTATGAGCCACGGGAATTGTCTTGTAATGGGAGCGCTTGTGCCCAAGATGACGGCATTAGCGTCCGGAAAAGTTACGCAACAAACCGGCAATGCAGCTAACTAGAATTAATCATGTTTAACATCTTAAGGCTCACACAACCAATGTGGGTTTTAACAATAATCAGTGTTTCCTGTGATTTTAACACCATTGCACTGGTGGAGGTAAGGGTTAGGGTTAGGGGGTTAGAAACCTACTCAAAGCAGGGGTTTTTTGCATGCTTAATGAAAACAAACATGGTTTCTAGGCATCGTGGAGAGGGTGGAACAGGACCACGTGGCTGGTATGACTGTTTGTGTGTCCCTGTCTTTGTCTTGGAGTGTGTGTGCGTGCAAGGATGAGCAGGCATGCGTGACTTTTCAGAACAAAAGGAAAACGAGCCGGACTTTGCACAGATGGGTTGTTACACTGAAGCTGTTGTTACAAATGTCATCTGGCTTTTTTATAACGATCTGGAAAAAGGGAAGAAACGGGCAGTGAGTGACGGGGTGTGGAGTTGATAATTATAGAGGAAGGGTGTCAGGGTGGGGTTGCGTTTGTGTGTCTGTTTCTTTTTATGATCACTGGGGAAATTCTGAGACGGGGGAGAAAAAAAAAAAGAAAAAGTTGCAGAGCCACTTACTTCCAATGGAGTTTCAAATCCTTCGATGATGCCTCCAACCATCAGAAGCCCGTCGATGCTGATCTCCATGCCGT
Source organism: Telmatherina bonti (assembly GCF_933228915.1). Lineage (NCBI taxonomy): Eukaryota > Metazoa > Chordata > Actinopteri > Atheriniformes > Telmatherinidae > Telmatherina > Telmatherina bonti. The sequence goes on from NC_136615.1 coordinate 29,126,053, forward strand.
GATTCACCCACTCCACACTTTCCAGCAGAGAGCAGTCCACGTACAGCGCTAGTTGCTTTGCAGATACACTGACAGCCACACGATGCCACTCTCCGTCACACAGACCACTGACTGGAAACCTGACACAAACACACACACCATTTGTGTGATCATAATGACCCATTTTAGGTTAAAATCCCCTCACTGGTCCTCTTTAATCCCAACAATGGAACAATCCTTTTAAAACCAGTCAAACAAACGCATTCATCACATGGTTAAATCTTCTCATGAACTGCAGAGGAATTTCCAGCGTATCTGCAGGAACAATGCAGCCATGATAATGTGGATGGTTGCAGACTTCAGGACCCCATCACAATGGAGGATTCTCCAGTCACAGCCACGGAGTCCTGCTGCTTTTCAGGAGCCATCATCTCCTGAAGAAGGTGGACGACATAAGTTCCAGATGCCACCAATTTAATCAAATTACTCCTCTCATTCCATATGCAAATTACAGCGTGTCGTCGCCAAGTTGGGATTGGCTCTGCCTCACCTCGCGTGCTAAACTTCCCGATTCACTGCCCTCTGGATCGATGGCTGCTGCGGACGCCTCCTCCCAGGATAAAAGGCGAAGCAAAGCTTCATGCAGTGACAGCTGTGTTCTGTTTACCAGCTTGCCCATATTGCCTTTTGAAACAATAACTGGTTGTTTATGTGGAGCCTTTAAAGCCAGTTTGCTTGTATATAAGCTTCTAGTTAATGTGACTTGTTTGTGGAGATTGAGCCAAGTAGTTAGTAACACTTTGCTGTGATTTTGTGTTTAATTAGTGGTCCTGCTTCTGCTTGGGTTTTGTTTATAGTGTAGACAGTTCAGAGTTTTATCGGAGATGCGTTTATGTTTTTCTTTTGCTGTAGTCTATTCCGTTTTGTTTCTTTGATTTGAGTAGCACCACCCGCCCACTCCTTCTGCACATTACTTTGTCCACCTGCCAACTGGGACAATAAATTCCTTATATAACTCCCCTTTTCCATCTGGGTATGTTTATTTCATGGTATGTTCTCTATCCCTCTCAGCTGGGTTATAACAAGATCCATCATCCAAAGAACTTGACAGAGAATGTACTTCCAGTGGCAGGAAGAAATTCCATGTTGGCACTTCTACACCTGAAGGTCTACTATGTTGTAGGTTTCTAGGCCACCCTTTACTTCCATTTCCTGAAGGTTTAAAGCAGGCCCTACAGCAGGGGTGTCCAAAGTCGGTCCTCGAGGGCCGCTGTCCTGCAGGTTTCCCATGTATTCCTGTTCCAACACATCTAGCTTCCACTAAATGGATCAAACAGCCAATGACGTGCACAACTGATTAAGCTCTACTACTAATTAATTTGAATCAGGTGTGTCTAAGCAGGGATACATAGAAAACCTGCAGGATTCTGGCCCTCGAGGACCGGAGCTGGACACCTCTGCCCTACAGGCTTCTAGTCCTCAGAACTTGTGCTATAATGGCTACGATAACATAATGTTTTTTAAATTGGAATTAATAATTTGGAATTACAGCAATCTCCTTTGAGTTTATATGGAAATAGTCATTCCACATAGAAGTTTACATGGTAAACATGTTTATTCACCTTTACTTAACTCTGCTTTAGCTTGGTGGGTTGGAAAGGATTCTGATTGGACAGACGTGACCTATATCTACCGGAAATAAACAAACCTCGCTTCCTGCTTCTCGTCTTTTCGGATATTGCACTAAAAAGTTAAAAAGAAGCATTTTTTAATTTAATTTTGATTATAAATAATAAAAAAAAAAAAACTACTTGACCTTTTGTCAGCAGTTGAAGAGGAGAAGTGAAATAAAATTCTGGACATGGGAGGCAGAAGACCGAATATATGTGTCATCAGGATGGGACAAGGTAACGAGCATGCGCAGATTTATAGGGATTAATGCAGGATGGAATTAAGATATACATGAGGGATTAATAAATTCAGATTTAAAATGAGAATAAACCAGTCATATAATTCGGAATTCCAAATGGTCATTTCCATCTGGAATTAGGTGTTTGCATGGTCATTTTTCATCTGTTCAAAGCGAATTTAACTTTTATTCAAACTTAAAAGTCGAATGTTAATGTTGCCATAGAGACACAGAATAATCTAAAAGTCTATTTATGCTCTGACACAGAAAATGGATAAGCATATGGATGACCAATTTCATCAGTCATCGGCATCGGTTGTTCACGTAATTTGGTCCATTTTCAAAGGGGACACAATCATACACGACACAGAAAACAGATTTAAACCACATAAAATTGCAGTTATGAGTTGTATAGCTGACATACAACCAGCAAAGGAACAAACCAGTGAAGAAGAGGAACAGGAAGAAGACCATGCAGAAACTGCAAACAAAAAACACTCTAAGAAGTGGACAACAGCAAAAAAACTTTGTGGTTTTATTCTTCTTCTTGTGTTTTTTGGGCAGCCGTAAACGAATTCACAGCAGATCATTACAGCTACCAACCGGTGTAAAAATGCAGAAGTGTACTCTGAACTCAGCGATGCCCCCTAGTGGATGAACAACTATGGGACGATAAAGACGCATGAAAGTATGAGAGTGGTGACGCACAACATTTAAAATGGATGTCCCAATTTATGTACGTAAGGAAATGTACATCCATACAATGTGGACTGTTGCATTGGGGGGAAATGTATTGTTTCGTATAAGAAGATAAGGACAGCTCATACTTATACCAAAGATACTTTTTTACAGTAAACAGAGTTGTTTGTAGTGTTATTGTTGATAATATTTTTGTCTTACAAAAGCACTAATGAAGCTCTCCAACCATCTTTACTCAACTGTTGTGTGGGATATTTTCTAATTTGAGTTCAATGAAAAGTGCTGGAAAAAGAATGATAAACATTATACTGTAGTTGCATTATTAAACTTTCAAATTAAGTTTCTTATTGACAAGTCTGAATTAAGTTATTAAGTCGATACAAATTATAGTTTTCAGTCAAACTGTATTTAATTGAATAAATAAATAAATAATTCTGACTTTCATGGAAAGTCAACTTTAAAGATTCAAGGTGTTCAAAAAGGTTGTTGATTTCATCCAAAAGAAAATTAATAGTAATTCTGTATTTGACAATATACACTTCAGATTCCAATTATGTTGAAATGTTGTGTAAAATGTAAATATAAACAGATTACAACGGTTTGCAAATCCTTATTTAACATACATTCAACTGAATACACGCCAAAGACTAGATATTTTATGCTTAAAATGATTCCCTTTTGTTACAAATATTCACTAAATTTGATGCCTGCTGAACTTTAAAGTTCAACACTGACCATAAAGCACCTTAGCAGGACTGGACTACACACAGCAAGACGTAAAAAACAATTCATCATTATGCATGCATGTCTGACATGCAGCTAAATGAGCAATAAAATCACTCCAGTGCTAACAACACATAATAAGTCTAGTATCCGTCTATCTTTTGGCCCACTTCTGTCCACTGCCTGCCAGTGCTGTGTTGCTTTGAGCCTTTTGGTTCCTGGAGAGGAGAAATCAGCCAAATGGAGTTGTCTTCAAACAAAAACACATGCTGCATACAAATATAGATCTGCTGGGCATTTCTCTTTCTGCAAAACACATTTGCATACAAGTTTAGATAGAAAACACGAGCAGGTAATCCGGGATGTTGCATGCCTGCATGAACAGCAGGAAGGTCGAGTGGTGGTCTTTCTGTGTATAGTTTGCATGTTCTCCCTGTGTATGCGTACGTGTATGTGTATGTGTGTATGCATATGCGTAAGCGTGTACGTATGTGGGTTCTCTCCGGGTTTTCCGGCATCCTTCCACCGTCCAAAGACATGCATGTTAGGTTACCCTCGGAGTGAGTGTGACCATGAACGGTTGTCTGTCTCGCTGTGTCGGCCCTGTGATGGACTGGTGACCTGTCTCACCCAGTGATTGCTGGGATTGGCTCCAGTTAACCTGCTACCTTTAACTGGACTAAACAGGTAAAAAAATGAATGAATGAAGGATAAATGCATAGAAATCAGAAGCATGTATTTGTCTGGTGCAGCCTCTCTGATTTCAAAGGAATATCAATAAAATATTTCATATATATATATCTTTTTATATCTTACTTTTTTGGGTATCAGAGTAAGATAACACATTACACTTAAAGGGATGCTATGATGGTATTTGGAGTTTTCTGAGCTTTCTACAGTGTTACAGTGTTGAATCCTCATCAGACATGTGAACGGCACTGTTTTTTATCACCTAAACGCATGTTTGAGTTTGAGTTTGAGTTCCAGCACTCTCTCCGTTCGGTTTCCATGGTGACGAAAAATGCGTCGTTTTAGAGAGTTTTTTCTTCTTGGAAATCCTTGTGACGTCCCGGGGGATAAGGTTCGGTGATTGGTTACCTTCTACTGGTTAACAAGGACATGTACAAATACATCAGGCGGGTGGAAAACGTGGGATAAAGTTATTTTCAACGATGGCTGGTGAGTTTACCAAAGAGAGACATCCTGCTGCATTCGTTGCTGTGGGTTGCTGTTTTCCACTTCGTTTTCAGGGTCTGATTCAGGTTCCAACATGTAGCGCTGTATGCTATGTGTTGACATTGTATTTTGTTTATATTAGCCTAATCCTTCTGTTTATGAGATGTTACAATGACGACGAAAGCAGTTGCTGTGCGCGCTCCCGATGTAGTGCAGTGGCGGGAGGCGGGGCTTAATGCGGAAGAGTCTCAATCCACTCGTTTTGCCCGCAGGCTGATCTGACAGCCTACGGAGAATGTCGGTCTGAAGTAAATAAAGCGATTTGTGACAATGACTCGATCAATCCCAGCCCTTCTGGTCTCAGAAATAAAAATAAATTAGCCTGAAATGCACATAATATTTCCACTTTAAAATATCTGCAATGAAATGACTTTACTATACTGTAGTAATGCACTTTCCTGTGTGACAAGAGCCATGTCGGCTTGTGTGTAAAGTTCTGATCTGTTTAAGTACTCCCTGCATGCGCTGCCTGTGATTGTGTCCATTCCTGGACACGTTGCCATAGAGATGGATTTGAGTGAAGTAACTGGTCTGTGTCCACTTCTAGTCTTCACAGAATAAAATGTTTTTTAAGTCACTGGAGTTTTCATTCAGCTAACATTCTTTTAATTGACTGTGATGTGGAAGGAAACTCTTCTGTCTGTTACATCAGCTGATCCGTTTCATCGATCAGCTGCTTGGCGAAATCAATCTGCTATCATAGATCTGAACATCCAGATGGCATATAAGATGATATTTCGCAAAAAAATATTATTTTGTTTCGAGCAGTAGGTAAAAACCTGCAACAGAGACCTGAGCTGGAAGTCAGAACTGATCATCCAAGAAAGTGTTAATAGATCTAATTTACATGAGAACACAACAGATTTCATCCTCATGAACATTAAAGTAGGATGTATCATCACAGCATGACCACATTACTTTTCAAATGCAGTAACTAGTAAATTAATCGCGCTACAAAAGTCAGAATCTAAACAGTCATTAGGAGAATTTTCAGGATCTTTGACAAAACTACTCATGTTTTCACCAAATTTTACACAAATGAAAACAAAGTATCACTAGCTTCGCAGTAACACTTTAATCTGTGAAAAGAACACGGGAAAATGGACCCACTCGTAATGTCGCTGCTGTGTTCCGATCAAGGTGACGGCGTAGGCGCTGATTCGTAGCTGAAGCATGACGTGATTGTTGGGACTGAGCATGGTAAAGATGCTACGCTCTTCTCTCTGATGACTCCGTAGCTGCACCAGTAAGCTGAACTCATCAGCAAACCTGCAAACAACAAAAATAAAAAGATTCAGCCAAGTTTTTATGATTAAGTTGTATTTGTGCGGAGAAATGAAAATTGTAATATCCAGATCTTAGGCAAAGTTATGGGAGCAAGTAAGAGACAAATGTACCCATCAGTGAAGAGCTGTTGCAGAGGAAGAGCCAAGGTTGAGTACTGGCCCACCTGCAGGACTGGACAGCCGCCATTGTCCACCGTCATGGAGGCGTTACTGCCGACCAACACCCTGAGAGAAAGCTCCTGCAGAATATTCACCTCTTCTGCAGGGGGACAATTAAGGAAAAATTCATATTAAACATATTAGATATGAGAAAATAAACCCCACCATGTATGCAAGGTCAAATTCTGCAGCTTGATCTATATTCCACGAACGTTAAGGTGAAATGGTGGTTAGCATCGCTGCCTCAGAGCAACAAGGTTCGCATTTTGGCTCCGGAAAAGTTTAAAAATTGGCCCTTCAAAGCTCTCTCCATGTATGTGTAAGTTTTCTTCAGGTATGCCATACTCTTCCCACATGCACTTAAAAACCTACTCTAAGTTAGGAGGAGTAAATGGTTGTTTCTCTCTTAGTTGGGGAGCTTTTTCCTTCCCACTGTCGCCGCATGCATGCTCAGGATGGGGGATTGGATCGAAGTCACGACTCGATGCAATCAGTTGGTTTCTATTATAAGATATGTATGAATTGGCTTGAAATGATGTGTATGTTGATTCGGGTATGTAAAGTGCCCTGTGACAAATAAAGTTGAATTGAATTGAATTTATTTAATTCTAGTCCTGCGATAGAGCAGCAAACTGTCCAGGGTGTACCTTGTCTCACGCCTTGCAGAGGTGAGCTTCAGCTTTTACACACCTTTTTGCAGCTGAACATGATGATTAAACTGAAACGACCGACCATTTTGAGAAGAACAATGCGATGCAGCGAAGAAGTCTCATACGCCAGGTTCTCTTCACGCCGGATTTCCTTCAAATGGTAAGTTTAATGCTTTGGGCTACTGGCTGCTTGGATGTAATTGAAAAGACATTTTCACAGGCATGGGAGTTCGATCACCAAACATCACCTGTTTTCTACTTTTTTGGTTTAAAACATGGATGCAGACTTAGCTAAAAAGGGGGCGGGGCTAACGTCCACTCTGAAGAATTGGAACACACTACACACTCGAACCCTTTAACACAAACATATTCCAGGGGCACAGGGGCACAAGGCTGGTAGTATGGGTATTGGGACATGATGGTGCTGCTGGTGGAGGAAGCCCTTGTTTCACTTCTACCACAACAAGCTCTACGTACTGGACCCCAAAACAACGCACCATTCTATGTTACTTTTTTAAAAACTTTTTTATAGATATTTCAACTCGATTGAAATCATTAATGTAAAAATGTATTATTTTTCATGTTACTCCAATGTGACCCCAGGTATCACAGCAGTGTATGTGAATGTTTAAAAGAAGGGAACACAATCAATCATTTCCTTTCTTAATAAACAAGAAAGATTGGTTTGATGAGAGTGTTTTATGTGTTTATCTATGTGAGTGTGTGTGAAAAGTGAGTTTATGTGTTAGACTTTGGGTAAATTTTATATTTTTGTATGTGAAGGCAGGTTTTCCACCTTGTTTTATGCTAGCTTTTTATTTTGTAAAGCACTTTGTGCTACTTTTGTATGAAAAGTGCTATATAGATAAACTTTGATTGATTGATTGATTGATTGATTGATTGATATGTGACTGCCTGATAAAGTATTGCCCACCCTCTAGCCACCCCACAAATTAACGTCTAGCTGCACTGCTCCCATTAAGATCAGATTTTTTTTAAAATAGAAAAATCAGCATTAGTGTGACGTGTCGTCTCCTTGTTTCCTGAAGTGCCATGTTGTCTGCAGAAAAGTCCAAGGCTCTTGCAAAAAGCCCTGCATGAGCCTGGCCTCCTGCACATTGGCTGGGAAGCTGAGAGGAGAACCACTGGGGTACAAGGACTGTTCATTGCAGGTTGCAGCTTTAATTTAGTTTTTTCTTTTTCTTTCGTACGCCCATATGCCATATGTTGTTTTACCCCTCACCCAACGGCTTGTTTCCTGTCACTGCATATAAGTTATAGGAGAGTCTTTTATTTAAGTACCATTCATCTCCCCTGGCTGGTTGGTGTGTTCCTTCATCACCCTGCACTTGAACAACTCCTTTTTAGACATCATGAATGCAGCTCTTTATCATATCTGGGGAAAATGAGTCACTACTCTTAAAGGGTCTGGTATTGTTGTAAGCTGATCTTGCACTGGCCGGAGAACTGACTGGGACCACTCAAACCCAAATAATGCCAATGACATTATGTAAGAGGTGGTTTGAAAAACTAAACACGCAAAGAAAAATCCATTTAACCAAATATTTTTGTCAGAAAAATCTTCATGTGGTCCAGGGTGTCTAAAAAATACAATGGCAACACTTGTGTATAACCCTCTGGGATTTGCCCATTACAACATGAACATGTTTCTGACTGCCTCTGGATCTCGTCCAAGGCTGTAAGATTGCACAAGAAGATTAAATACAGCTTCTCTCATGCATTTTTATAACAAAATCTATGTCTGGCAGCCTCTTTAGAGACTTGTTTGCGCTTAACACTTGTCCTGACAGTAAAGCCAGGAGGGGGAGAAAAAAAAAGAAAAAAGAAAATCACTGCTCCACCGAGTGCTGTGTGGTCACACTCTGCTGCCGCGAGGAATTTCACTGAACATATCTGAAGTCACATTAAAAAAAATAAAAAAAACAGAAACATATCCTGTGATTGCCAAATGTATATGGACAGAATATATATATATATATATATATATATATATATATATATATATATATATATATATATATATATATATATATATATATATATATATATATATACATACACATATATTCCATTCCATTTCACAAAAGGGTGGTTGACTCGGAGTTACATTGTGTTGTTTAGGTGTTCCCTTTGTTTTTTTTTTAGCAATGTGTGTGTATATATATATATATATATATATATATATATATATATATATATATATATATATATATATATATATATATATATATATATATATATATATACATACATATATATATATATATATATATATATATATATATATATATATATATATATATATATATATATATATATATATATATATATATATTTGAATTGAATTTTGCTTCATGATAAATTAGTTTCCAGAGATAAAGCTGGGGTAGGTAATGTTGGGGAGCTAGCAAGATTGAGGGGTCTAACTATATTTCTTATTGTTCATGATTACAAAATGTATAGATTATCAGGATGAGGAACCACTTCACCCAGAGTAAAAAAAAAAAAAAAAATTAAAAAAAAAAAATGTCTGAGCAAGATTACCTACCCCAGCTTTAAATTTGAACATTTTTTACATCATAACAGAAGCAATTACACTAATTTAGCTGTACTTTAATGGAGTACAGTCAAACAGAAGTTAGTTGTTTTGCACCTGTCCTTTGAAATAATAAGTTTTTATGATTTATTTTTTGTTCATATAAAATATAATAAAAGATGCTCAACAATAACTGCACCACTTCAAATGGACTCAGATATTTAACTACCGGCCAGCAGCTGAATTGGAAAGAGGGTCATTTATGGCATTAAAAGAAAAGTACCTAGACTCACTTTATTTTAACATTGCTTAATCCCTTAAAATCCTTCCATTTTCACCTAAAACTAGTTTTTACCAATAAAAGATGTGTGGACCAAGATGGTACACTGTGGTCATAAAGAGATGGACAGTAGCTGTGTTTACATTCGGCACTTTTTATCCGATCGAACATCCAGTCAGTATAAAACTTCATTCATTTTTCTCCACTGTTCAGGCTAATTCAGGGTTGCAGAGAAGTTACATAAGTTACATAAGTTGCTTAAAATACAAGGAAAAGGGATGTAAACTGATCTTTTCTGCAGATAAACGTCCTGTACAAATAATATGGATAATAATGAGGGAAGTGATTCTGTCCCACACATTAAGATCATCTCTCATTTCAAAAGACTTCCTGATAAAAATGCCTCTCTCTTCATCTGAACAGACAGTAACTGATTATTGGTTTCAGACTTTTCTCCATAAGCATCATGTGTTTTAAGTTAACAGTGGTGGAAGATGCAACAGGAAGTAGGGATGGATTTAAGATATGAACAAGTTGTGATCAAATCACTGGTCCAGCTGGATGAAAGCAGAGACCTGATTCAAGACTGAACCATCAGCTGAAAATCTAACAGTGTGTACAACAGCTTTAGAACTAAATAAAGTTTTAATGAATGACTTATTAGATAACCTTACAATAAAATCCAAAAGCCGACAGCCTTATCTTTATAACAGCATGTTGTCATTTCAATCATTCATTCAATTCCTATCATGCAAACATTCAAAGGTGCAATTATACAAGTTCCAACAAAGATCTAAAAGGTAAATAACTTCAAATTACTCATAAACTCCACATACCACCAATATCCCGCCAAGACTGAGACACTTATGTTTTGAGCCACAGTAATACACGCTTTAAACAATGCATCTCAATAAAATGATCATCTATTGCTTAACCTAAAACGTATCACGTTGCAGGGAGAGAGACTCCTGATGCTGCAGCATCCCAGCAAGCAAAAAGCCACAGGAACGAGAAAACATTCTCACACACTTACTGATCTTATTACCCCAATAGTTGTAATTAGGCCCCGCTTGTGTGAGATCCTTCATGAAAGAAGCCTGTGGCCTCACAGAAAAGCTGGTAACATGTGCTTTTACTAGCACTCAAAACTGTAATCAAAGGATCAAGTCATTATAACAGTGAGAGAAGGGAGGGGGGGAGAGGGGTAGCCGATCATGCTACGTTGTGTTGCGGGTAAAGAGAAAACAGATGTGCATCCTACAAATGTATGAAGAGAGAAGACTTTTAGGGTTAGATCATTCTTTGGGAAGTTTGCCATCTTGCTTATGGTGTAAATAAAAACATGCCTTTAAATTTTACATCAACTAAACTACTGCTGGTTTGTCTAAACGAAGGCACTACATTAAAAGAAATGGGTTTTTAGCTGACGAATTGGATGTTAAATTACTGAGTGAAGCTGAACATGGAAAAACCTTTCCATCCTCAGAGGTTAAGGGATCATCACTGTTCTACCACTTAAAAGGGATGATGTCTTGCAGTGTTGACCTCTCGCTAAGCTAATTCCCCCCAGTGTTGGGCTTTCCAGGAGACCCTCCAGGTGACATTAAGCCTTTAACATTCACACTGAGGCAAAAGGTCAGAAAAAATGTGTCTCTGTTGTTTTCTTTTTGTTTTGGACTAGAATAAACAGAAGAAATGTTTGTTTTTTTGTTTTTTTAGCAAATGGTAGTGGTGCTAAAAAGATTAAGTTAATAACAATGTAATAACAGTGAAAAAGCTAAAATTTGAAACAGTAGTGTTTTAACAAACAATTTGGATTTTACATACCCAAACCAACTGATACAGATGCTTTTTTAATTTTTAAAAGAAATTCATCAAAGCCGCTGTAAATTTACCTCTACCAAATGGTAGACCAGTACCTTCAAGGGTAAGCTACAGCTGGTAAAAGCAGGCAGTCCAGAACAACAAAGGAAGGAATTTGCTGGGTGGTCCAACAGCGGCCACCTCCACCATGCATCATGTGTGGTCATTCAGAACAGTCAGAAATGCTTTTCCCCAAATTACAGAATGGTATTAGGAGCCAAGCCCAATGCCTTTTAGCTGCCACAACAATGGCAAAGCAGAGGAAGATGGACAACTGAGCTGAGGGTGACGTTGTCATGACACAACAGGCAAAGTTTTAAACCTATGCTTTAACCATGCATCTATGCATGCATGGTAGTCCTGGCTAATTAATGCATTAAATTCCTTACAGAAACCAAAAGAAGTGTTTAGTTTAGTTTTTTTTGTTTGTTTGTTTTTGTTTTGTTATTCTTCTGCAAAGTGTTAACCAACAATGGTTCCAGGAAAACAATGATAAACTATTTTAGAATGTCTTATTGCCTTGAAGAAAATGTTAATAAAGAATAATGTTGCAGGCTGGAGCCGACACAGGTTTTGATCAGTTTGATAGTATGATGAAAGGTGCCTGCATGCAAAGAGATAAGCTCTTAATTATTCTCCAAGGGTTTTCTCTGCAGTTAGGAGGAAAGAAACCCACTTTAGCAAATTTATGAAGAAAAGCAAGTAATATTATTTGGATATTGATAAAAATTCTGCGGCCTCCATTCATAGTGTTTCTGTTGTAATGTGAAAAAGAATGTGTACTATGTTTTTTTTCAGCTCACACATAAATTGTGGAAAGCTAAGCATCTGCCTTGCTGTTAAATACATTTCACTTCATGATCATCAGTGGCTACATACATGATGTTTTATTTCATATGTAGCATTGATTATTCCAAATGAAATATTTCTGAATTTATTAATTCTTCTTCAAGTTTACATAATACAATTTAGAATTACAAAGTAATTAAGTAATTAATGTAAACCATAATTACATAGTACTTAATAACCTTAATTACCTTAACTACATAGTAATTAATTAATGAGTTAAATAGTAATTGAGAATTTAGGTTTACATGGAAACATGTTTATTCACCTTCACTTTATCCGATTTAGAACTTGGGGATTGGGAAGGGTTCTGATTGGACAAGCGGTTGACATGTAGTACTTGCAGATACAGGCTTCTTGTCTTTTTGAGCTAAAACATGGAAAACCACTATTGGAAACCATGGAAAAAAAACTATTTTTGCTTCAATTTTAGCATACTACATTTTTTTCAGCAGGAGGAAAAAGAACAGAGTACCAGAGATGGGAGGAGGAAGACTGCGCATGTGCCTCATTGCGATGGGACAAGATGATGAACATGCATAGAACAATCATAATTAACTTAGATAGGAATAAATGTTTGCAAGGAACAAGAATTAATCAATTTGCATTTAAAATGAGAAAAATACATCCAAGTATTTCAGAATGAATTCTGAATTGTCATTTTCATTCAGAATTAGGTGTTTACATAGTCATTTTTCATCTGTTTAAAACATATTTAACTTTTATTCGGAATTAAAGAATGATTAACACTTATGTAAACATGGCCAGTTTGTCTGGATAGCTATATATAAGAAGTGCAAGAGTTGAAAGATTCAGTGATCTAAGACAGGGGTTCTATGAAAGCTCCAATTCAGCAGGTTTTCCATGTGTCCCTGCTCCAACACACCTCACTCAAATTAATGAGTTTTTGGCTGTAGGAACCACTGATGATAAAAGAAAACAATTGTTGGAGAACAAAAAAAAACAAAAAAAACAAACAAACAATGTAATTGAACAACGCAGCAGTTCCAATAAAGTAAGTAAATAATCTATAATAAAACCAACACAGGGCTGGTGCCTCACAGCAAGAAGGTCCCCAGTTCAATCTTCAGCCTGGGTGAGGTTTGGACAGTTTAAGCCTGTTACATACTCCACGAGAAGCGACAACTTTTTTCTTGTTCTCAAGGCTCCGAGAAGAAAATGACATAATTTTGTTCTCCCGGACATGTTTGAAGACAGTTCTTGACACACCGGGCAGGCAGAACTTTTTTTCTTACGGGGCTGCGAGAAGTATCGTGTGATTGGTCGGACATGCGAGGTGGGCGTCGTTAACACGGAGAAAGCATGAAGCGGAGTTGCTGCTTCCGTGTGTTTGCTGTTGCCGGCAAAACGGATTGTTTTGATAAAACAGCTGATGGAGGTGGTGAGAAAGTACGAACCTTTTTACATGTGGCGTTAAAACACTTGGACCCAGCCACGTGCACAACCCGCCCTGCCGCGGACGAAGCTGCTCGTTAAATATGAAACTAGAAAAGCACGCAGAGAGCGGAAACCTCTGCCAAACACGATGTTAAAAAATCCTTTTAAAAAATTCATGGATCCAAACTGTGATCCGGATCACGACCAAAATTTAATTAGTTTTTCATTTTTACATTTGCAACAACTCTTGAAATATTTATAAAAATCTGTCCGTAACCTTTTATGTTATCTTGAGCAAACAGACGCCAGGGAAAACAACCTCCTCGGTGGAGGTAACAACTGGGTTCGCACATAAAAGCAGACATCGCTCCCCGCAGTGATCTCTCCTCGCTGCAGACGTTCTTCTTGTGTAGTATGTATGGACCTGTCGAACAAGACGTTTTTTCTTGTTCTTGCAGCCTCGAGAACAAGAACTCAGTTCTTGCGTCTCGTGGAGAATGTAACAGGCTTTACATGTTCTCCCTGTGTATGCTTCGGTTCTCTCCGGGTACTCTGGCTTCCTCCCACTGTCCAAAGACATACATTTTAGGTTGATTGGTTACTCTAAATTGCCCTTAGGAGTGAGTGTGAGCATGAGTGGTTGTTTGTGTCTGCATGACCCTGTGATGGACTGGTTTGGTTGTCCAGGGTGAACCCTGGACAACCAAAGACTGCTGGGATAGGCTCTAGCTTCCCCGCAACTTCATTGGATTACGTGGTTAGGATAATGACTGACTGAAACCCAACACAGGTTATTCCAATAACTCAAAACCAGTTGAATAGAAAAAGAGTACTAAAGAAAAAACACAGATTTTAACCAGGCTGTCAGAATCTACACAAAGCAGGAATGTCCCACTGGGAACACCTCCCACATTGTCAATTGCATTTCACAAGTACTTCAAACGTAGGCTACTTCCAAGCACAGATTACATTCAATTCAATTCAACTTTGTTTGTATAGCGCCACTTCACAACAATGTTGTCACAGGGCACTTTACATACACAAATCAACATACACATAATTTTAAGCCAGTTCATACAAATCCTATAACAGAAACCAACTGATTGCATCGAGTCATGACTTCGATCCAATCCCCCATCCTGAGCATGCACGCAGTGACAGTGGGAAGAAAAAAACTCCCCTTTAACAGGAAGAAAACCTCCGGCAGAACCCCGCTCAGGGAGGGCAGCCATCTGCCTCGACTGGTTGAGGCAGATTGTCACAACCCAATCATCATTTTCTATCGCCTAACCCAAGGCAAAAAGTCCATCATCAAAACACCAAGTTGAGGGGAAAACTGCCAGAGCTTCCCCCTCATGACAGATGTCACTGGCAGTTTTTTATTTCCTGGTTGAGGATGACTTGCTCCTGGATGGGCCAACAGTAAACCGACCAGAGGAGGGGAGGCAAAGGTGTGTCTGTCACAACCACTCCTGAACCAGAGACCAGAACTGGCATTTGCATCCATCACGAGCCCCAGGTGTAGTCCATCTCACAGGTGCTCATAACAACAACGTTTTCTTCTGGTACGCCACGTGGCAAAGCAGTTGAGTTCTGCTTTACGGACCAGATCACACACTCGCAAGGGTATATAAATACACTGGTTGTTTTGAAAGCAAAGAAATGCAATATGACATTGGAGAAGACGGGGAAAAGCTAAGACGACAGAGCAAGAGATTAGACAAGATTTAAGTTGAGAGAGGTTTTTACCTTTTTACTTCTAAGAGAGCTCAGAGTACAAAAATAGGTGACACATCATTGAAAAATTTTCTGCAAACCTCATTTAACTGAGTTGAAACAATACACAAACACACACACACATAAACAAGACACTTCTTGAAGTCATTGCTGTTTTATGGTGGTCCCACAACCTGCCGAATCATCCTTTTCGTAGCCTGACTTAGTTTTTGGTAAATAAATAATGACACAATGCAATATGTCATGGTGTAGAAAATATCTTAAAACCTTATATTTTCTTTTAAGTACATAAAACCTCAGACTTGAAAAGGGGCGTGTTTACACTCTTGAGTGACAAAGTCGGAGAAACAAACTGTAATTATGGAGCATAATCACTAAATAGACTCCATCAAATGCCTGTAACAGTAAAGTCACCACACGTTGCTCAACGAAGCCAATTAAATCAAGACAACATCATGGATAAGCACAAACAGCACACACTGCGAGAGCGAAACAATCCCAACACCACAAATCCAGACAACAGCTGTGTCTGATCATCTTTAAAAGCCTCCTATCGCTGTAAAGCATCCTGTCGTTTTTGTCGGCATGCCACTCACTAAACCTTTCCATAAATCTCCAGAGTTGCCTTCTGATGAAGGGAAGTGAAAATCTGACTCATATTGTACATGACAGTTTTTATAATCAGTCATTTTTGTCAAACAAAAGAATACAAAAGTCTCAAGAAAGAAATAGAAAAATATTTAAAACCTTGCTGCTCTGCATTCATTTTAATAGTTACTACAAATATTTGCTAAATATGCATCAACTACCTTGAGATTATACTTACAGAGTGAAACAACTGCTGACTTGTGTGTCCAACAATGCATTGGGCTTAAGTAGCTTTTGGATAACAAGAAAACTCATTTTTATTGATAATGGCCCAGCAGAGTGAAAGAGAAACCATACAATGCCAAACGCCATTATTAAGTTGATCTCCCAAAACTGTTGGAGAAAGTTCCTCTTATCCAGCTCCAAAGCTATCTAACTGTAAACAATGTAAAGCTTTTCAGTCTGGTTTTAATGCAATTACAGTGAATGTGAAATGTTTTGATGATTCTTATAGTTACAGACTGTGGGGACTTGTATTATTTTGTTTAGATCTCAGTGCGGCTTTTGGTATTATTCACCATAGCATCTTCATCTTCAGGCTGGGATACTAAGTTGGGACAAACACATAGTTTAAATCCTTGTTAAAATAGGAAAAATCTCCTTCTCAGCTTTTACTTGTGGTGTACCACAGGGGTATCCGTGGTTTGTTCCTGTTCTTTTTATAGATGCTTCCCCAGTGGTTCTGTCCTTCTTCCATCTTCCACAACTTCCTTGCTTAGGTCAGCAGCCTAAGCAGGGAAGCCCAGACTTCCCTCTCCCCAGCCACATTTGCCAACTCTGCGGGGGGATCCCAAGGCGTTCTCAGGCCAGCCGAGAGATATAATCCCTCCAGCATCCCTCTGGGTCTCCCCCGGGGTTTCCTCCCAGAGGGACATGCTTGGTACACCTCACGAGGGAGGTCCAGGAGGTATCCTAACCAGATGCCCGAGCCACCACATCTGGCTCCTCTCGATGCGGAGGAGCAGCGGTTCTACTCTGAGCCCCTCCTGGATGACTGAGCTCCTCACCTTACCTCTTAGGGAGAGCCTGGCCACCCTGCGGAGGAAACTCATTTCAGACACCTGTTTGTGAGATCACGTTCTTTCAGGCATGACCCACAGTTTATGACCATATTATATATATATTTTATCAGCTTTGTTTATAGACTGAATTGTTGACATTTAGGATTTTCTGGTATTTTGTGATGTTCTTGTTATTTAGTTGTGCAGTTTTTGGATCAACTTTTATCATTTTGAATATATGTACATATGTACATATATATACATTTTAATTAGAATTTTTTCTTTTTTAAAAAATTAGTTTAATTGGTACAAATGTCATTCTTGTACAGTCTGCATTGCTGTAGCACACATCATTTCACCACATTAAAAAAAAGGTTCTGATAGTTGTCTTCCTGATCATTAAAGGCCTGATACTTAGCCGGGTACCTTTCAGGCTTCAGGCAAGTCTATCTTTTTCAAGACTGTAGACAAGTCTGCACTTGTTTGAAATTCTTATAATAAAGAAAAGGATCAGCACCAAGCTAATTTTGTTTTTCAGTGCTTGGATGATGATTAAAGTGAAACACTTGTGAGGTTTGAGGTTTGCAGGAACAGGCCTCTTAGCCTGCTAATATGCAAATATTGTTAATTTCTGCTTTTGTATATTTTGGGTATAATATGTGCACTGATTAAACATACAAAAAGATTACTGACTCATGTCACTGAGTCTGTATCTTCAAATAAAACAAAAAAGGAACAGAAAATCAATCAGTGTGTAATCTGGCCCGTTTCATGGCATATAATTTCTTTCTGTCCCCCCATTTGGTATAATGGAAAACTAAACAAAACAGAACCTCCTTACTGTCAAATATAACTCACAGTGACAAATTACTTGTTGAAACTTTCAACATAAAGAAAAATAAAAAAACCAGAGACTTTTTACATAAATGAAAGGAAATATCTGAGCACGCTCCACATGGCGTGCAAAAACGGACATTATTTGCATATTTCTACCCCAGAGGCGACAATGCCACAGTGTGAACATCAACACCAGCTTATAGAAGAAGAATTTTCTTTCGAAGTCAATTCTAATGAAAAATGGAAGCAGTCCAACCCAACTGCAGCCACATATTATCAAAAATGTGCTGGCACACATCTCTTTTACGCTGCTTCACACATCAGGAGCATGTAAAGAGTTTATGGTTTTAATGGCAGGCACTAAAACTTTGGCTGATTACAGACCAACAACAGACAATGGCACAAAGCCAGAATGAAGTCAGCAGAACTCCTCAGTTTTTCATTTCTTCATGTAGTTGCAGCAATTAGCAAGTTTGGTTGGTGCACAAATACACAATCAGTAGAAAACAAGCAAAACTGGAAAATAGTATGTCAGATTTATTATATACTTTAAAAAGGTGAATATATTACAAATGACAAAGATGGGCTGCTGAGCTGTCCAGGGTGTACCTTGCCTTTGCCCAAAAGACAGCTGGGATAGGCTCCAGCTTCCTCGCGACCCTGAATTGGATTAAGCAGTTTGGAAAATGAATAAATGACAAAGAATTATGTTTTTCATTGATAGAATATAGACAGGGGGTTGGCTGTCTTAAAGAGATGCACTTAAAGAGATGGGTTTGGGGCTAGAGGACACAGATTGAAGTGCTTGGACTGGAAATAAAGGTGAACCACTGTTGGGCCCTGGACAAGCTGGCTACAGCAGTAGAAGACCACACTGGGTGTGCCACCCCTGCCAGGCATTAAAAATCTGGACATTAGAAGATGGAGAAACATTGCCTGGTTTATTGAATCTCCATTTTATCTGCAACACTCAGGTAGAATTAGGTGGAAACAGTATAAAATCATGAGTCCATCCCACCTTGTTTCACTGTCTCAGATTAAGAGTGGTGTAATAGTGTGGGGGGAATTTTCTTAGAGCACTCTGAGCCTAAAAGTACCAACTCAATTAACAACCACAGTCTACCTGAGTTGTTGCAGACCATGTCCTTCCATTTATGTCAACAGTCTTCCAGAAAATGATATACCACACAGCTCAAATCATCAAATAGCTTCTTCAGCTTGACAGTAAGGTTACTGTACTCTGATGGCCCCACAGTACCTGATGGAGCAGGAGATTCACATGGATGTCCAGTTGACATACCATGTGATTGGTGTAACTGAACAGACATACCTAATAAAGTAGCTGTTGAGCATATGCATAAATGTATAGATCACTACATAGCCTTCAATTCTTCAATTTGAGAGTTGTTTTCATTTAGCTTAGTTATTAGTACATACTTATTATTAGTACAGTTATAAATTAAATACATAGGGAAATGAGTAATCAAAATTTTCCCCACATACTCTGTCCTTGTGACCAAGAGGCACCCTGATTCTCACCTGACACTTCCAGTCTTCCCACACTTCCCACAACCTTGAACTGGATTAAGCAGGTATAGAAAATGAATGCTGGATTGTTTGACTGATGAAAATAACAATGTAAGCATCTGTTTTACTATGTTGTCCATGGATTTGATTTATGTCATTTCTCAGCAGGTCATGAGATAGTTATGTTGGGCTCACTTTCTGTAGGTCATCAATAAGGGGTCTTGCCCAGTATATAATGGCCTTGAATTCCTAACAATCACATTTCTACAATGCAGGGCGCTGTTATGCTGATGGACAGAGATATGGAAATGCCAGAGATGACCAACTGTCTGTAAACAGTATGTATTTTTAGCACTTAGCTAGGAAAACAAAAAAAAAGGAAAATCTTGCCAAAAATTAATGATAATGTTATGGAATGGTGATCCGAATGTTCGTGGGCCATAATATAATAAAAAGGAGACAACATATTAAAATTGTGCCTGATGGCTCTTCTTTTCCTCATTTTATAGCTTAAAACAAAAAAGAATAGGCTAATTTAGCCTAATCTTTAAACTCACAGAGAGCCATTTGTAAAGAGCAACTGGGTACAAAAATTACAGGGACATGATGTGACATTTCCCCCTTCAAAGTAATCAAACTTTCTCTGCATGCGGCCGCCTCTAGGTCTGGCCGACTTCCAGCCACCATAATCAGGGGAAGTGGAGCCGGCTGCCACTCCGTCTTGTGTTGAGATCACATTACATTAATAGGCCGGGATGGACCAACAGATAGCTTGGTGACTCTGCTGGTACAATTACTGGCCTCTACATTGGTAGAAAGGGCGGCCGTAATGAGCAAGAGACTAAAGACCTCCACCTGCCCTAGTGGAAAATTAGCTGGAGGGTAAGGAGGAGGATTATACGGCCAGAGGAGCAGGAAATGAAAGACATAAATTTAGACTGAACACAGGCAATCAAAGATACTCTGTGCCCCTAAACATCTCAGTCAGTTGGTCATCAGAAAAACTTTGAGTAATGAGTGCAGCAATCAAACAATGAGCTTAATTGATCAGCTTCCTTGTGAAATTACCTTCTGTTAATGTGGCACAGTCACTGCTGACTTTATGAGAGCTAATGGATTCAATGTTGGGATGCCATTTCTAAACTTATCCTTTGTAGAGGATGTGCAGAGCTTGTGTAAAATCCATGTTTGTGTGAAGACAAGCCGGTTAGGTGAGCCTACAGCCCAATGGAGTTGTATTCTGAATGGATCTAACAGTCATGCTGTTAAGCGCATGGGACTGGCTACACTCAGAGCAGATACAGACTCTTGTCTTTAAAAACTCACATGGAAAAGCAGGAAATGTGTGCACAAGAGGGGGGGATTACGGTGCCTCCAGGGGTATGTTTAGCAGTAATGATGGTAAAAAGGTACAGCTCATGGACCCAGAGGGAGCTGGCCACAGATTCAAAGCAGAAGTAAGACATTCAGCATGTGCACTTTAATACAGCCCTTAAAATCTAAATTTTTGGAAAACAGTGAATTTTAAGACCTTTCTTCACTTTGTTCTAATCCAAATCATAATGTCATATTGTCATATTTTTTGTTTGTTTTAAGGATAAATATATCTTTTCATTTGTACCTCAAGATTAATAGCATATGCTACAGAGTATTTTCCAGCACAACTAATTACATAGTCCTGCAGGGTAAAGAGACATAAAACCTTCCTTTGGCTTAACTGGCGCTATCATTGCATCAAATAGGGATAAAAGAACATTGGAGTCAGTCATGAGCAAAGGAAAGGAACCCAGTGTCACCAAAAACAAGCAACTGGTACACCATCCAGATTACCAGAGAGCGTTAGCAACATGTTACACAATCCTACATTTTCTATATCTAATGAAGGATTGTGTGCCTAACCTAGCAGCTTCAGCTGATGGGTCACGGGTCTATCTCAGGGAAATGCAGAGAGACTACTTCTCACTCATACAGAGAATTTTAGTGACCAATTAACCCTTCAAGTGCCATAGTATGAATTGCAAGTGGTATTTTGCATGATCAGCAAAGCAGTGTTGTATTAATCTAAAAAGTTGGATTTAATCAGATAAGAATGGTCCTATACGTACTTTCTAATATTTTGAGCAGCATTCCAAATACTCTGGGGTACTTGAAGATTAGAGCTATATAGCTGCTAGCAAATAGGCTGTTTGGCAAAGCACCTGGTCAGTTCAGTAGCTAACACACTACAACGATGACTATGACTAAGCAAGAACACTGACTATTTTTGAGTTCAAACAAATCAAAAAATATTAAATATTCTTTAAAATAAACCTATATACTCTAGATATTATGATACTTTAACTTATAGGATTGTTGAATAATGTTTTACATACATTGCTGTTTTAGCTAGCACTGACAGCGCAAGCTAGCAACCGGATGACTTTCCCCTGATAATTATCTTGATTTTTATTTAATTTACTATCTTACTGATCAGTCTTATAACACAAATTAAATAGTAACAAATATTTACTGATTTAAAAAGCTTTCAAGTTAAAATGCTTTTTTAAATATAGCAAAGCAGCAGTTGTGCTGCTGTCAACACCAACAGTCTTCCTGAAATAATGTACTGTCATTGCCGAAACAACTGGAGTAGCGGAAACAGAAAAGTGCTCCAGTCAACACTTGCCCCAATCTGCTTTTTAACTCTAGTGTTTGCAATTTCATCAGAGAACACAGAGGGAAGTGGATGGAGTGAAAAGAAATACCCTTGGGTCAAATTCCCTGCTGGAATGAAAAGTGCAAATGACATGTTTCCTGTCCAGGGTCCTAAACATGTTCTGATTGTAACAAAAAAAAAAAAAAAAAAATACAGACAAAGGCAAACATTTGTAGCAGTTGAAATGATTACATACATGCTGATCTTATAAATTGACAGAAAGAACTAGCCTTGCAGTATTTAAAGACTGGCTTAAATAACAATTACTTTTTTAAATTCCACTTTTAATAACACACTGACTGGTACTGAACTTAAGATGTCGAAGAGTCAAATTAAATAACTCCAGGGTCTAACATTAGTTTCTCATGTTAAGTGAATGACACAAGGGCAAAGGGTAAGAGAGAGAAAATCCGACTGTGGGGAATCTAGCCCATTAATCAGATTTTTGTTCCACTGTTTGACACACAGCTCCCCTAAGCATCCTGACCCTCAGGTCACTGATGCTCAGGTCAAAGCTGGTGTGACTGGAAGAACGACCAAGGAGAATTTTAGATTTAATGTCATAACCCGAAAGGCATAAAAGCTTGATTTACATCTGAAACGGATGTGGTTTCCTTAGCTTAAATGACTTCCTTGTAAACATGGATTTTTTAAATGAGTGATGGGTTAAAATGTGTAGTTGTAGATACATGAACTGTGCATGAAAACAATCTGACCTTCATACTAAAAAGCTGAAAAGAATAAATGCTATGGTGACAAAGTCAGTGGTATGTTTTCACAGATGTGTCTGAGGTAGAGGATGTTTCATTTCTCAGAAAGCTCATACAGAACGCAAATTCAGCTCCGGGAACAGGTAACATCACTACACACCACCATTTTATCTTCAAAAGTCCACCACTAAGTTGGCTTAGATGCTATAAGCAACACAAAAAGCTTTTTTCCTATGTAAAGTACCTTATTTAGCAAGATTCAAAGGCTTCATCATCATGTGACTGCATTGACATAAAAGTATTGCTTCTTCCTTGCCATATTCTGACCTAGTTTTTGCAGTCACACAAAGCACACAGCCTGATGAGGAATGTATCAAGCTTAACCTGCGAACACATGAGGTGGGGGAGGCTTCGTGGTACATGTGTCTTACATACCAGCAAGTAAAATAAAGCCGCAGAGGGCAAAGAGGGCAGAATGGCCTGTAAATTAGCATTTTACGTGAGATGAGTAAAGCAGAGAATGAGCTTTTGGATGGTTGAGGGAGTTGGTGAGTCAGGTAATGAGCCTCTTGGAACAACGAAGGATAAACGTATCTCAACCGGAGTGGAAGTTGGACAGTGGACAGAGCAGCAGATCCCACCAGGAGATTATCAGGGGATGAACAAAAATAATAAGAAATCTCATCCAAAGGAAAAGAAGTCTTTTTTTCCACAGAAAAGGTTAATCTACTAGCCACCTGCTGTTTCAGCAAACTAAAAATTGATTTTAATTCATATCTTCTGTACGTTTGCTGATTTCTTGTCATAAATATTGTTACCTTTGAATCACACAGCTAAGAACCTTAGTGTAAAAACAAGTTAGCATACATGAACTCTATCTCCTCTGTTTCATGTTAAAGAACATGAACATGTTACTTTGGACACAACCTGATCTGGGGGGTCTGTACATAGACCATGGACTATACAAAAGACAGACGGAGCCTCTATGCCGTCATCCGTAGGTTTTTAAAAAGCTGAAGTGAAGCGCATAGGGCGGTTCCTACCATCACCTTTTTGGCAGCGTCATGCATGGTATCGCCCCTGGAAATTACAAAAATGGGCAGAGGTAGAGCGTAAATTTTCAGGCTCATCATTGCTCCATCTCTGCAGACAATGTGCTGTAAGCTTTTTAAACAACTGTGCATAAATCTATACCATTTTGTTGAATAGCCATTTTCTTCCTCTCTGCACGGATTGAGAAAAATTAAGATGGCTAACATGCATGCTACCATGAAACCTAATTAACGCAAGCTGTATCAAAACCTGTTCGCATCAAAATAAGTGCTCCGCCATGTATTCATTTGTACAGGTACCCATGTCTGTTACACTTCCATCATTTTAGTAATTACTTAAACCCTCCTGTTATGCTCGTTTCTCAGGAGCAGCAATATCTTGGGTCAGTTTGACCCAGGGCCTGTATAGTTGTCCAGATCTGTGGGAAACCCAAAAAAAATACAGCAAACATACATCTGCATTACAAACCATTTCAATCAATATTTAATGGAGGATGTGTTTACCTCTCACAGATCCCAACTTAATGAGATTAAACTGTTTTTTGTTGTTGTTGTTGTTGTTTAATTTTTAGTAAAAAATGCATGTTAAAACTGACCATGTACATTACAAGAGCAAAAGTTTGTTTTGATGTTTATTTTATTTTAATTTATTTAATTATTTACAACTTTATTTTTACCTTTAGTCAACTTAAGAGTAGAGAAAGGTTACTATGAATAAAATGTATTATTATTTATTAGGCAAGGCAAGGAAAGTTTATATTAATAGCACCTTTCATGCACAGGACAATTCAACGTGTGTTACATGACACATCAAAAGCATTACAGAGGGTGTAAAAAAGCCTAAAAGAAAACACAAATAGCAAAATTACACAATAAAATCACAAATTAAAATAACTAAAAGCAAGATTAACTAAAAGTTACTATGTATAGGTTCATGAGAAAAGAAATGTTTTTAACCTGGACTTGTTCACCTTGTTTGCAGCATAACAGCTAAATGTTTATGATCCTTATTATTATTACTGAGGAAATCTACATATAAAAGACAGTAGTTTTTACATGGCGTTGATTCTTTTGCAATTACAGAAATATTTGCCAATGACACATATTAAAAATAGATTTAAAATTCACAGATTACACTAATTGTGCAAGGCAGACGTTTCATACCATGAGAAATATGTTTTTTGCATTTAAAATGGTTCAGCTTGATCTGCAACATAACAGGAGGCTTAAATACTGCAAATCTGCAGTTTGAACCTAATGGATTCCCAAATATGGGATTCTACATTTATTCTATCATCTTGGCAAAAGCTTTATTTTAAATCCTGTTAAATAATTTTTTTACATTTTAATCTCAGCTGAATAATTTTCTCAGAAATTCAGATAGCAGAGTCAAACATTGACCTGCTGAGATTACCTAACCGCCTGTCCTCACCTTCCTGCGCTGCGCCTCTTCTTGAGGTCATCATCACCCTGCAGGCCACGGAGGACGCAGTGAGAAAATACCACAGTCACACTGACAAAGCCATTAAAGTGCTTGTAAAACAAAGTCTTGTAAAGAAACACTTTACAAGTTTTTCTTAGTATTGACAAATGATCTGCTCTGTATGATTTCTGACCAAGAAGGTCAAAAGCAGAGAAACTGCTTTCTCTCCAGGCCTCATGAAAACCAACAACAGCTCCGTAAAGGAGAAGATGAGCCACATTAAACCAGAACAACAAAGCACAAGCTAATTCAGCAGCAACAAAGAGTCATCTCGTGTTTTTCCTCTGAAACAACAGACTGCAAACCAAACATGCTGTCATTTCCAGATTGTAGAAAAAAGTTTAGGTGAAGCAACAAGTTCAAGACATCCAGAGAGGGATGTATCTGCTCACATAGCAGCTCCATTTTACCGTCAGCAGCACAAACCAGATTTAATTACATCATTCATCTCATCAGCGGAGATGAGAACGCAACTGGGCCTCGAGGGCCAGGTTGATTTTCTTCAACTTTAAAAAACTAAACCCACACAGACAGAGGCTGTGTCAGAATGTCCACACTGTTCCCTGCATAGCGCCATTTTCTAGGGGTGTCTGAATGTTCAGAGAGGAAAAAAGTTGTGCACTCAAAATTACCCATAATGCATCTTGAAAAGTAGTGAGCTTCAATGGTCGCCAAACGGGTCACTATAGACCACAATGCACTGTGGACAGGAGCTCAAAGTGGGGCAAGCGTCACGCACGTCAAAGCAAGTTAAATAAAAACTATAGATCATTGTTTTTATTGCCTCATTGGTAGAATAAATATGCAACAAACAAAGATACAATATATAAGGAAATAGATTTTTTTTTTGTATTTGATTTGGAATGATGCGTGGTGGTTGCTGTGGTGACAGCCAGTAGTCATGTGATCTGCGTTGAGGAGAAAATAGCCAGCTTCGTGTCCGAATCACCAACAGAAGAAGTGCACCATGTAATGTGCTATTTAGTGCGGCCCTGTGTAGTAAATGAGGGGTAAGGGAATAGTGTGGACATTTAGACACAGCCAGTAAAAAATGAACGATGAT
Source organism: Telmatherina bonti (assembly GCF_933228915.1). Classification (NCBI taxonomy): domain Eukaryota; kingdom Metazoa; phylum Chordata; class Actinopteri; order Atheriniformes; family Telmatherinidae; genus Telmatherina; species Telmatherina bonti. The sequence goes on from NC_136615.1 coordinate 29,152,391, forward strand.
GGATGGCAGAGGATGGTCTTCATTTCTCAGAATTTTGAACACCTGTGGCGAAAAGCATCAAAACGACAGAAAAGCTGAATGCATATCACTAAGACAGGAAAACTCATTTACATATTCAGCTGGGCCAGATTTTCACACCAAGGAATTTGGACTGGACCAGGAAGTCTTTAGCCACTAACTAGAAAGTAAAAGCATTATTATGCCACTTGTTTTCACTTAATTGTCATTTATTACTTCATCTACGGAGTCCACGAGTAGCCTTTTCTCCTTTGCTAATATCCAGCAAAGGTTAGCTTTCCTGCAGCTCTGCTATGCTGCATGACCGTGCTGTGCTAGTACGGCTCCGGTCAGATGATGCAATCAAACTGCAAACTTTTGGAAAGTTTGAAAGGAATGTCTGGTCATGGTTCCTTATGTTGTAAGCTGTAAACACAGGGTGAAGAAAGATATGTTTGTATCATGCTAATGCTACTATGAGAGAATGATATGCTGCACATGGGTTCAGCATGGATAAGCTACTGAATGGTTTACCGGGTACATGCTACAGTAGGAATTTCTTCAATCAATGTAGAAATGTCTGAAGATTTCTTTTCTGTCTTGGCAGAACCATATGCTGAGCCACATGTAAGTTGGTTGTGGGCTGCATTAGGCCTGCGGGCCGGCGTTTGAAGAGGCCTGCTTTAAGACAATGCCAAAAACCCCAAGTTCAATTCCACCAATGTTTTATTTTAACATGACTATCATGAACTTGCGTGTTGAAGTACTGTCTGCTGTCGAGTGGAATACAGAGCAGATATACACCGAATGAGTTTCTGAAATAATTTTAGTTCATAGGTGCTAAGTATCTGTTGCCAGTGGTCAAATAAACTGAACGAAGGAACAAATAGTCAATCAATACAAACCTGGCTTCTGTGGGCTTAACTATCAGTAATTTAAGTTGTAACAGAGTTTCAAACAACTTCATAGAAAAAGTTAATTCAGGCATACACCCAATCAAGTGATGACTCAGACCAATCACCGCTCTGCAGTGTTTCAATGTCACAATATAGTATCCTTCTGGTATAACTAAAACCAGAGCTGAGGTTGTACCAAGAAGTAGTGCTTACTATCAGTTTAAGACAAATGAAACCTAAAAGTAACCCAAAATGTACCGCCCAATATCCCGTACCACAGTACCATGTAAAAGACACCACAGATCAGTGTAACCTGAACGTATAATGGACTTACTAGCTACAGTTACACTGACAACATGATGAAAAAGTTGCAAGATTTGGACACGGTATCTGCTCTGGCAGAAAAATTAATACTTCAAAGTCTGGGCAAAACCAAGAGATAGATTATAAATTAAAAACCATTTTGGAAAAGTTAAACCTTCCACACCAAGAACTGTAACCAAACCATGCCAAGACTAATAATTAAGAGACGTTTGATATTGGCTTTTTACCAATGTCTCATTTACCATTCATTAATTATCCACTCGCTTAGTCCGATGAAGGGTCGCGGGGAAGCTGGAGCCTTTCCCAGCAGGCTTTGGGCAAAAGGCATCTGATTTACTAATACTGTCTTAATTTTGACACCGATATCAACAGATACTGATATTTTTGGAGCAAGTTGTGCCTAACAAACAATATCTGGAAAACTATACATGAAATTGCTCATATTTGGTCATTTAATAGTTTGATATATAATAAGTGCATATTATGTAAAAGTTGTGCAATAAAAATGCAAAAACAGATACCGATAATTACCAAACTGCATTTTAATGTCAATATAAAATGATAATATCTGACGCCGACAATATCACACCTCTCTACTAAGAATGAAAAATGCGAGCACACACTGATGATTTCTGTAAACGGTGACAAAACCACCTGCTGAAGGTCTCTGCTCCATCCAGGCCGCACAGTGGAGTTTGATGACCTGCTATAAAAGTCTTTCCTGAAGACAGATTTTAAAATACTTTTTTGCACTTGGACATGTTTGCATATTAATTATTTCTTTTTACAATTTAGCATTTCCTTTATTTGCTGCAGAGCAATTCTACATTTGATGTGTGAAAAAACAAATGTCACAGCGGGAAATCAGTTTTTTACACACTGAAATACAGTTTAATTTTTACTGTGTCTCTATACTGACAAATACATTGGTCAGAGTAATCTAGCATGCATTTATAAAGCTTTGTTATTTATATGTTGAGAAACACTCTTAGTGTGATACACTAAGTTTACTGAGGATGGAAGATAGATTAAGACCCAGTAGAAAGACACAAGTTTATATTTTACTCTTAAAGTCAAAACAACATTTAATCAGAGTCTTGGAAGGTTAAGATGCTGATCAGTAGGTCCTTCCTTATGGAAAGTCGACCATGTGCCCAACAAACCTGTTTCCTGACAATCATACACAAACAAAACCAGTTGTGAATGGTTTTGCTTAGTGGGAGCTGTTTTTATTAAGAGCGCCACCTTGGTGCCAATGCCATGACAAAGAAAGAAACCTTGTCTGTAGTCTCCACAAGCAAATCCTTTGGGGCTGATAAAGCTTTAACAGCCTGAACTCAAATGTAGGCGGTGAAGCAACATGCTGGAGTTTAAAACAAGTCAGTCACATTTAAGTAAACAAAAACTGGACAGGCTGAACAGGACCTGACAGACAGCGACAGAAAGGAGCGTTAAAAGCCAGGACACACTTCACCCCCTGAAAATCTAAGCAAAAGTGAAACAAAAAAAGCACCCTCTGGGTGCACCATAGCAGGGTCTGCTCAGGTTCCCATAGTCATAACAGAGTTGCCGGCTCAGGTCCTTCATCAGTCAAGTTCAGTCAAACCAGTAAAGATAAGCATCTGCACATGTTCATCGTAATGGCAGACAGTCATGAACACGTCAGGAGCTTTTCATCTCAGCCCGTTGGACTGTTAACTCAACCCGAAGACTTATTTACTTCAACTAGCAGGTTTAAAAGTTTACCACTCACTCAAAAAAATTAGAACGAATGAAACCAGCCAAATGGTGACAGTATTTTGCATATGAGTTGAATAAAGCCGAACACTTGCAACCTTCTGCTAATATCACCAAATTTCACCAACAGCGGTTTTACATAATATGTGAAATATATCCATTTCTACTTTATTCAGGTCAGTCTGCTTGTGTTTAATTAGTCTTAATTGGAGTTGACGAAACCAAAAAGGTGCATGAATGGCGTGTTCATCGCTACCGGGGAGCCGAAGCGTTGTGTTTATTTTACACACCTGACTGATGTCACACAGGGTCAAGGAAAATACAGATGTTACAGAGAGTTTGCTGTGCGTCTGTGACAGGGAGTCAATGTAAGCACCAAGGCTTCACAACACCCCATAAGTGAGTTTGAAACCCTGCGTGTGGCAGGGACAGAAACGTAAGTGTGTGTCAGAAAGCCCATGTCCCCTCTGGTATGAGACAACATTACATCACCTGGCATCTATTTAGCGTAACACAAGCGTATTAAGGCAGTTACACATGTCACAGCTGCAGCAGTTAAACTGGCCTCCAAGCTCCAACTTGACTTTTTTTTTCTTGTTTTAAATGATTTATAATAATATGATAGTTTAACAAGCCCCACGGGGCAAATGGCTGCCAAATAAAATCAGGCCTTGCAATTAGACACTAATCTGCATCTGATTTAGGTGCTTCTGAGCTTGAAGCTCATTGATTAGATGAAACAAAACATCGTGGTTTTATGATAATGGGTGGAAAATGACTAAATCAATTGTATTTCCAGAGATTAAAAAAAAAAAAATTAATGGTAGAAAAACATATGTTGTAGTTATGCAAGAAATGTAACATCTGGGCATCATAGTAAATTTTTTGTTATCCTTCTTGTATTTGCAACAAATTTACATCCTTTAGGATAAAAAGAAAAAAAAATGTGCACAAAGTTGTTCACAAATCAAGTTCAGCATCTCAAGCTTTCATTTAAAGAAACACTGGCAGATTTTCACACTGTGGAGCTTCTAATAATGGCTAATTCAGCATCTTCCTTTCAACCTGTCTCTTCTCTGAGCGCTCGTCAGGCAGTAAAAGTCAGTTCAGTGTTGACTGCTGTCTTATCTCATGTTTTGCTACAAAGCCCTTTTTCTTTGCTTCCTTCCTTAACATCTTTGTGTGTTTCTTTGCTAAATCAGCCATGTGAGTTAAGCCAGGCTATCAAGGAACACCTGCATCACCAGACAGTGAAGAAAAAGCGACCATTGTTCTGCGTTTCCAGAAGGAACACACAATAAGATACTGAGCTCAGTCTGTACAGGCAGAGCACTCCTCCATTCAGATGCGTGAACAAATGATGTGACATTTACTGTGCATTTGTTTTTGTATAGTTGTACATTTGTTTCAGGGAAAGATTCCACAATAGTGTGACGTCTCAGGCTGGAAAAAGAAGTTTGTGAAGTGTATTTTCTCATTTTAGGATGAAAGATAGCCCCAGGAATGGGCTCAATGAATGCCAGTGTGCAATCAAAATGAGTTCAAAGCACAGAGATAAAAGGTCAAAATCTTATGTTGGGTTGCTTTGAGACTCTATGGCTGTTCATCAGCTATCCAATAACTTCTATGATGCTGTGTGAGCTTTAACAGCAAAACACAGCTGTGAATTTGCAGGCAAATCTGTTGTAGGCAGCCATTCTTTTAATTTTGCTTGACTGTCATATAAACAGTCATAATAAAATGAAAACTCCATTTGTTACAAATCTAAAATGACCTCTAAAACCAAACATTCAAAGGTCTTTGCAATAAAATAAACCTTTATTGGTCTTAAAATAGCTTGACGTATGCCCTAGATAAACTCATTTAGAGAACCAGGATCTTTGAGTCTACTGATTTAGCTGAAGCACCTCTAATATTGATGTTGTTTCAAACTTACATGTTTGAATCAGTGATCATTTTGGGAATTTATTGTTTGGCTGGCGCTCCAACAGCTCCTCACACTGCCCTGCTTTTACAGTCTTCTGCACCTACATTGCACTAAATCTTCACCTAGCTTGCGCCGACCTTTTCATCAGTTCTTCACGTGATTATGACTTTGGCTTAAAAACCACAATTTGCACACATCTGTAGTGTGGGATTTGGCTGTTCTAGCATGATATTAATGTTCTTATAATAAAGTTTAGATGGCTGAATTTAAGAATTTAAACACCTCAAGAGTAAAGTGTGTCCCGTTAAACTGTAGGAAGAGACGGAGCTTTAAATGGTGGGAAAGAGAGAGAAGACGGATGAAAATATTGTATCCATATTTGATTTATGTGGCTGTTTTCAGACTGGTGTATGTAAACAATCATCACAGTCAGCTAACATTACCGCAATCAGTCGATTATGTAACTAGTCTCACAGAGCTGCTAGCCAGACAGATGAACAACAGGGAGAAACATCCAAGATGTAGCCGAAGAAAGCTGCAGATGGTTTTTATCCCCGATACCCTTTTACTCCAGGTTTGGAAACAAACGCAGCATTTTTTTGTTTTAGACTCGGGACCAGAGCGCTGACATGAGAGCATCTGTGTATTTGGTTTCACTTGTTAAAGAATGTCACGCTATTACAGAAAACAAAGACGTTATTTCCATGAAAGACATTATATTTTTTTGTCTGGTTTTTCAACAAGCAGTTAGTAACCTGAGCCAACACATTCATGTTAGCAGGTTCAGCATGTCTAACCTGTAACACCATGCGCATGCTAGCATTAGCTCATTAGGTCAAACACACAGAAGGTGTTTGACATTTGCAAGCGGAAAAGAAAATGTTCATTTTCAGCAGAGGGAATGGACACAATCATGTGCGTCAGCACTTTAGCTGAACCACAAACAGAACAGCATGGGACAAAACAATGATATCGTTAAGTTGCTGCTTCAGCATTACTTTGTCTTAAAAGTGATGGGAAGTGCACAGCCATGAAGCTACAGAGTCATTACTGAGGTAATGTTGTAAATGTTGAAAAGCAGGAATAATTAAAAAAAAAAAAAAAAAAAGCCTTTTTCTTTGCATTCATCTCTAACGCCAAACATCTGAGGAACTTTGTCTGGACACTTTCAACCCACTCCATCTGCCATCTGGTTCCAGTTGCCTTGTGATGAGATTACAGAGACGATGAGAGAGGTTCTGGTCCAACATGTGGTCTGCACCTCTCCCTCTCCATCCTGCTTTTGTTCACGCGAAGCTAACCACAAGCTGCGACCTGCTCCGCACCCACAACCAGACCGATGACCCAGTCTCTGTTCACTGTGGGGAATATTGCCATGCATGCCACAGCACATGTGAGCCTCTGTCTGGTGAAAGGCTTGCTAATGGGCTACAGATTAGCTCACCAGGTACTCAGGCCTAAAGTCGAGTTTAATTGAACGCAGATGGCTGGTTATGGATCTGGCGTTATATTGGCAATGACATCATGGGCTCAACCTGCTGGAAGCACATAAGTGTATTGCTAACATGGCTGATGTAGCTTTTGTTCTGGTTTAACTGCAGAGCTTCGTCATGTGACCCAAGTGTTGTAGAGTTTAGCAAAATGGACATGAATTATAATGATTCCCCAAAGGTAAGAGTTAAAAAAGCTAACAGAACAATGGACCCCTGTATGAAATGGTTTCCATTATCAAATGATCTGACTGACACAAAAGAAGCTTACATCTTCATAATCAAGCTGAAAGTCATTGATAAATGATTAGTCCTTACAGTTTTGGTCAAGATTTTACTCGACATTCCTGGAAACTGGGTGGGTAATTTCTGAGATATCTCAAGTTGCTTCTCAAGCATCTGAGGCCTCGCTGCAAGCAGGGAAATAACTTTTTGAAGACAGTTAAACCGAACCACATGTCATCCATGATGCATATGACTGAGAAATAAAAAACAGGGTTTACAACTATGTCTGTGTGTCCGCAGATCCTCCAAATAACCAAGGTGTGCACTTGAAATGCATGAAAGACTCGGCGTCTCTCGATGATCAAACCGCCTTTTGTTCTTCTGAAGTGCCTGGGTGAGTGAGGTTGAGGGCCACCTCTTATAGCATCAGAAAACCTTTCCCAGCAGCTGTTCCGTATCACCCCGCCATACCTTGCACAAAGCTATTCCAGACACATGGGAGCTTCACAGCTGGGGATGTTAGTTGGAAAGATAGATGGATGACAGGATAGCCACGTAGATGGATTAGAAATGACAGAAAAGCCTGAACTCAAGCAGGTATAAAGTTGTTGGTATAAGACTGAGCCCAAAATCTTACTAGTTTACAGCAAGTTGTATGAAAATTCTAGCTTTTTTTTTTGTTAGATATCAAACCAAATCACAAAAGCCACCTTAAGACTAAAACACAGGTAGAGGGACGTGCGGACGTAAAGGTCAATCCTCACAGATGCATTACTGTGCCATTTCATGACTTTTCCTGTCAGAGAAAAATGCATGCAATGGCTACACTCTAAAGTGATTCATCCTCTGGGGAAGACGAAAATGAAATACAAGGTTTTGATGTTTGGAAGACCTTTGGCACATTGGTGATAGTCTAAAATGCAACAAGTTCATCTTCTCAGGAGTGTGAACACACATTCAGAGTAAAAGTTTGGTTTAAAAAAAACACTGATAGTCATTCTCTACTGTGTGTGATCAATGGCAGCTGAAGTCTGATGAAACATTACCTGAATTTCAGAGTATTGCCAACACACATCTCTAAATGAGTAGTCGTGTGTCCCATGTAATGGTACCAAGCCTCGTAGGATGAGTTTAAGGTGCATTGTATGACAAAATTAAAGGTCAGTGCCAGAAAAAAATCAATACATCATAAAAAAAAAATTGTGTTTCTACTTGCATCCTTTCCTAAGAATGAGCGATTTACATCAACTTATAACTGGCCCAAATACATCGCAGCTATCACCATTGTTACTACGGTGTCTCTGAGTAGACAAATAACTCTCTGAGCTTTAAAACTGCAGCTTTGTATGATAGGTGGTGGAACACCTTAAAGACACACTACAGAACTTTTGCCATTTTCCCGTCACGTGCCCCATATCGAAGGTTAATTCTGCATCCATCTTGCATCCTAGCTGACCTATTAGCTCTCTCCAGCCAGAAAAAGACAATCTTACAATGACTCTTATTTTGTCTCTTTCTCTCTTTTAATCTTCTTTCATTTGCTGAATCAGTGACATTGCATTACAAAACAGCCAGTTCCTTTTTATACCATGAAGCGAAACGTCACGTCCCGGATGTAAAGGGTACAGTGCAGTTTCTCAGCCTTGGAACGCTGCTAGGTAGCAGCGGCTCTAGAAATGCCCATAATAGATGTCACTGTGTCATCCAGCAAGTCTGGGATGCAGAGTTTTAAGATCCAAAAGGTTACAGAATGGGTTTGTAGTAGTTACCTGTGGTACAGTCAGCACTGCACCAGAGGCCATTGGATCCATTTGGAAGGATTTTGGCTACTTTTAATGCTGCAGTCCCATTTCACCTGTCAGAGCTCCTGTATCTCTACATCAACCACCTTGTTATGTAGTTCGGCTGACTAGAGGCTTTTTTTTTAAAGTCTAAAAGCTCAGAGATGACGGCGCCAGAAATGTGTGGTGTCATTTCTGACATCATAGACATCAGACTTCTTCCCTCATTGTTTAAAATTGAATTTGAAAACATATTTTCACTTCCTGGCATCAACCCTGAGTGAACCATTGATTGTGACTTTATTTGTTTCTTGACCTCCTTTATTACTTTTATTGCTATTTTATTGTGAGTTTTCTGCCATATTCCATCCTTGACTTGACTTTAATTCAATGTTTTTTCCTGCGCAGCACTTTAATGAGCATTGCTGTTCCTTTTAAGTGTTTTTTAAACAAAGTGGTAAAATGTGCTACGAATCCCATCATTCATTCACTGCTGTACTTAACATTTAAAGCAACGTCTATGCCCTTCTTTATCAGTAATTCTTACAAGCGGTACCTTTAAACTCTGAGCCAAAGATGCCCGCTTGAGCCCATATGTGAGCTATATTACCTCAACAAGTGCAATTCAGCAAATGTAAGTAAAGATGAGTCATCCTCAGTGTTGTTATCACGATGGTAATGGATATTTAGTGCACTTCACCCACACCCTCTATCATCTGTTTAATCTGCTGAAGCACAAATACAAAATGTGTTATGATAATATGGAAAGGTGGAGTTTCCTCACTCATATGGAATCAATCAAGTAAAAGAGGTTGATCATGCAAAGATGCATACATGGACCGCTGAATAAGCCGGTTAAGATGTTGTGGGTAACTGCAGGTCGCTGGCAGTGCAGCAGATGTGTCATCTGCAAAAATCTCAACAATGTAGTCTGCACCTTCACACATCAAAAGAATCTGACCGCTCAATCTGACCCGCTCTTTCCTGTGATGAGGTGAGTGTGAAAGAGAACACCAGTTCTGGTCTGGGCAAGTTGATCCGTATTGTGGACAAAATTGTGACAAGTCCAAATGAAAACAACCGAGTTGAGCAAATATTCTCATTTGTGTGTCTTTAGCAAGCGGCAACCTCCGGCGGTTAAACATGAAGCCTCTGCGGAAGTAAAACTGCAGTTCCCCCTTCATCCACTAGGGGCTGCAAAACAGAGCGAATCCCCATAGACTCCCATGTTAAAAAGGCCAACTTCACAGCAGAAAAAAACATGTTTACAGTCTGGTTCAAAAATCCATTTTCGGTTCATAGGTCAGGTTTACCTTCATGACAACTGTGGGGGGAGTGAATTTTTTTCTAACTCGCCCATTCTAAAGTAATTTAATCTCGAAGTTCGGCAAATTTAGGGGAGTGTCCTTTTGATTGACAGGTACCAATCTCTGGTTTCAAGTAAGAAGAACGTAGAACAACTGCGGTTTTTAGCCGGTTAACAACGTGACTTAGCTTTAGCCCGCTTATCTACGTTAGCTGGGTAGCTCCTGTTAGCTCGGTTAGCTTTTAGCTACAGAAAGCTCGGTGTTCGCTCGATGTCAATCTTCCGCCATGATGCTCACGGCTGCCCTCTCAGCTCCACCTCTTTGCCCATATTTGTATTTTCCGGGCGAGACGACGCACATGACGCTGCCAACATGGCGACGGTAGGAACCGCCCACCGAGCTTCAATTCAGCTCTTCAGAAACGTGACGTCATGGAGACTCCGTCCATCTCTTTATATACAGTCTATGGTCTTTAGGTGCAAGCAGAGAGAGTCTGGTTCCTGAAATCCTGCACAATGTCAGCCGTTAAAACAGAAAATAACCTGGAGCAGAGGGTGCCGGGTTCAGGTGTGGGCTGGTTTTCAACTCCACAAGTTAGTCATTTAGAACCTTAAAGTGAGCTCAAACATAACCTCACACCAGATTAGAATCAACACTTGGTGCTGTCTCACTGATACCCAAACGAGCCAAGTTACAATCCAGAGCAGGAACGTTGAATCACACAGAATAAAAACAGAGTTTCATTTATAATAATTCTTCAGATAAACCAAAGAAAAACATCAAAGTCGCTCCAACATTTGTCTGTAACCTCCAAGCTCACTTGGCTGAACGCTCTACGCTCCAGCATCCCCTGTTTGGCTTTCCAGTAGAGGCTCCAGCGTAGACACGACAGACATGGAGCATTTCTGGCATGTGGCTTGTTTCCAGTCCATCTCCACAGGGCTTGGATAGATTAAACAGTTCAAACACACCATGTAATCCAAGAACACGTGCAATGCGGATACTTTGTCAACATCAGCGGCGAAACAAAGAAGACTGCCACGATGCCAACACCAGCGAGTAAGCAGGTTGGATCCTGAAAAATGATGCTCTAATCAAATAAGTCTGCTTGGCACGATGAAAGCATTCCACGTGATTTACCAACTCTGACTGGCTTTTGGATAGCACATGTGTTTCATGCAAAGCAGCAAGGCCAAACAGCTCTTTTGGGTCATGTTAGAGACATGCAACAACAGCAAAGCTGCTCACAGTGTAAAAAGCACATCATTAACAAGAGGTATTAGTTTTTGGGTTTTTTTAAGCTTTTGTGGCCGGTGGCAGGGAGTTAAGGGTTTCAAATTTACGAGAGGATTTTGTGGATGCAGAATAAATATCTGCAAGCCTTTAATTTGCATTACAAATGTTCCCAGAAACACTCTCGCTAATTGGTGTCTTTTTCTTGGAGAAGCTGTGGGAGTAATTTGATAAACACCGTTAGGTGTAATTGCCTCAGAGAGCAGCCTGATTGCCTCATTGTGGTCTGACTTCACAGCCAGACAAAGCTGCTTGCTCTGTGTTTTGGCTGTGAAGAGTGATGAGAGGAGAAAGGTGAAGGAGTGAAGCTGCTGAGAGTTGGAGGAGTTTTCTGTGGATTCAGGCTGCAGAGAACAAATAATACAATGTAGTCGGATGAAGACAATCTAATATCAGGCAAGAGGGATGCAGCTTTGCATCAACACATGAGGCGTGATCCCATCACAGGTAGGATAAACTCCACAGAAAATTAACTGGAATTCTTTGCAAAAAGAAAAAAAAGGGGGTTTTGGTGGATATTTTATATTAAAACGCCGTTGTTTTTTTTTTTTGTTTTTTTTTTTTTAATAAAACAATATTTTAATCCGTCAAAAACTATTGGAAAGCTTGCTAATTTGAACAAATAGTGAGGTATTATTTCGCAAGGAGGTGCACCTGTTGTAAAAACACCTCCACGAGGCTCCACGCGGGGGGTTCCTCTTACCTGTTTGCAGCATCCCGGAACCGGACCCTTCTCCGAAATCCATGTCAAATGAGGCAGTACTCATCTGCATCCACCCAAGGAGGCAAAGAGTCCATTTTATCAGCCAGATCAACATCTCCTCTGTTTAATCTCCTTTGCATTAAAGGTTTTAAACGCACGCAAACTTGCGCAAAGTGTTATTAAAGCGGTGTGAGCTCCATTTAAAGAGCAGTCGGAGTGATGAACGTTGCTGGTGGCCACTTTTTCTTGTGGTTCTGACCCAAAGGGGGTTAGCTGAGTTATCCTCTTCACCTCCACTTCTCTCCTCCTTCAGCCAGCTGCAGCTTTGTCTCTCCTCTTGCAGTCGCAGCGCATCACCGAGCCGCTGAACGAGCCAACACAAGCCACGCCCCTTTCTTCTCAACGCAGACCAATTAAAACCCAGAAGGACTTCCACCCATCCGTCTCATTCCCACACCAGGTTTTTGGTGGGAGAGAGTGTGCATGTCAGAGATCAAAATGCAGAAAAATAAGTTGAAAAGGCACAAATGTTGACAAGAACACGACAAAAAGTATATATAAATGAATGAGCAGTGAAGGGGAAATTGTGACATACCGTTACAGGTAAATGTTAAGCATGTAACCATGTAATTATTTGTATTTAACAGCTTCCAAACAAAATGTAACTGGTACATAACAGTACCAAATCATCTTCATGAATTTTCCAGTGAATCCTGAGAAATCAGCTGGCACCCACCTTGTCTTCTTCACTGGAAATATTGAAAGATGCTTGTTGCTTGAGCCATTAAACTGCTTTTATTTATTCATTTATTTATTTGTTTGTTTATCACTGTTTTCAATTCTTATTTAACAAATAACTGTTTGTAATTTCATATTTTCCAGTACATCTCAGTCAGCCAAACTCAACCTGTTTTCTTGCCTTGAAATGCTAAATCAAGGTCTGACAGATGTTTTACAGTCAAATCCAGCATATATTTGCAGAATTTTGCCTCAAAAATAGAATCTTTTATCCATCGTCATAGCCCCAGTGGCCACTTTATAACATGCATCTTGCTAGTTCTGTGTTGGACCCCCTTACCGTCAGAAATGCCTTCGTTCTTGGTGTCATAGATTCAACGTGGTGTTGGAAACATTCCTCAGAGATTTTGCTCCATACTGACATGAAGCATCACACAGTTGCTGCACATCATGATGAGACTCTCCCGTTCCACCACATCCCAAAGCTGCTCTGCTGGATGTAGATCTGGTGACTGTGGAGGCCGTTGGAGGACAGTGAACTCATCGTCATGGTGGAGATGATGTGAGCTTTGTGACATGGTGCATCATCCTTCTGCTACACTGTGCTCACAAAGGGAAGGACATGGTCAGCAGCAGGACTCAGGTAGGCTGTGGGGGGTAAACCATGTCATGTTGGGGAGCAAAGTGTGCTAAGAAAACATCCTTCACACCATCAGCAGGCTGAAGCGTTCATACAAGCAGGATGGATTCGTGCTTTCATGTTGTTTCCACTAAATTCTGAGCCTGCCATTTGAATGTGCAGCTGGGGAATAAATCTACTTTGTTCTTCATTCTGATGCGCAGTTTGAACTTCAGCAAATCATCTGGACCATGTGTACATGATAAAATGTATTGACTTGCCGCCCTGTGATTGGCTGTTGTAAATACACTTACTGTACAAACAGTGTGTGATAAGATTACTGCTGCTCTGTGTGTGTTTTCCTTCCACTACACCTCCCCAGTCTGTCAGACAACTCTACGCTGGTCCATTAGCTGTCTTGAGACCAGTCCACCTCTTCTTGCTATCAAAGCTTCTTTCCAGATGTTTCGGTTCTGGGTCTTCGCTCTTTTCTATCTCTCCCCTCTTCATGTTGGCCTCCTTTCTTCGAGATGTGTGAACACTTTACTTGATCTTTTCCACCTGTATCTCGGCTTGGACTCTTTCCAGGTTTCAGGTCGTGCCGCTCAGATCTTTCCCTTCACACCTGGAGGTTGTTCCAGGACCTTGAATTCTCAGAGATCTAAATCTGCTCTACTGCTTTTCCTGGACATCTATTGCATGTGTTTCTGGGAGGGAAAAGAGATTTTTTACTGAATTTCCTGATGTGTCTTCTATTGTTTTTTTTTTGTCTGTTGTTTATTTACACTCTGTTAAAGCTTTTCTGTAACATTTTGTGCATTATTTTCATGCACTTTTAAGGCATATTTTCATCTTCTTTTTCTTTGTGAAGTAAATAAGGATTGGCCTTGTCGCAAGCAATAGCGTTCAGTGTAAAAATGTGAAGCAGAATGCAGTTAAATCCCAGCCAGCAGTCGTAACACGCTTGTGTGCAGTCTTCAGACATGTACATGGTGCAGTTTCATAATCATACATCTTTATTTAATGACTCATATTCATACAAAACCTACAGATACAGTCTGAATGACTGTGGGAGAGACAGTCAAGTCACAGATCAGGCAACAAAGGATTGAGTCACTCCAGGACCTCTTTTTCTGAGGCAGAACCTCATTTCCATTGTGGCGGTTCTGCAAGTTTTTCTTTTCTTTTTTTTTTTTTTTTTTGAATACAGTGCATTTTTAGATAATCAGAAAGTACAACGAGGAAACGAATGGTACAAACTGTGGACTCAAAGAAGCCAAAGAATGCCTCTCTTTTTTCCTTGCACATGCAGTTTTCTTTTCAAAACATGCAGACAGGACACGTCCATGGAGGGGTTGGGCGGGTATGGTGGTGGGGGTCGTTGGAGATCAGATCTATTCAAAAATGTAATTATTTATTTATCTAAATGATGTAGAGATCCCTTGTATTTTTCCTCTTACATGGCAGCTTATAATGAAATACCAATCTACTGTTGCTGTGACAACCAATAAATCCTCACTTTTGAAGTAAACATAATTTCTTTAAAGTCAAACAGGTTCTGTTGGATCCATCAAAGAGATTGCAGGGTTGCCTTGAAACCACCTTTTAAAAAAAATTTATAAAATAAAGAAAACATCATACATGTTAATAAACTCGTAGAGACAACACAATGAGCAGAATCCACACAAGACAAAGAATTTTAACATTAAACTAAATAAAACGGAATATGAGCAGCATGAAACATTAACTTGCTCTTTGATCAATTAAATCTAACAATTTGTTTTTTTCATCATGGACTTCATATATATATATGTAAAACCTATAACCTCTTTCCCAGTGATGTCACTATTACAACCCATGAAAAGACCAAAATCGATTATTACAATATTATTATTTATTATTTATAAATATAAATAATATAATTATATATATATATATATATATATATATATATATATATATATATATATATATATATATATATATATATATATATATATATACACACTTAGAGATTAGAGATTATTAAAGTATTTTTCATTTTCCATTTCATTTCAATATCTACAATTTCTTTAATATTTTCCCCAAACTGCTTAGTTTTTAGAAAATAGACTGATGAAAGGATGTATACAAGTATACAAGTATACAAGAAGGGCAAGAAATAATCAAATAACAAAAACCTTCATTCATTTTGTATTGATTCTGTCAGATCAGCCTCTGCCAGAGACAAGTGAACAGAGAAAACTCCGCCCCATGTCCAGCCAGCGGGCTGCACCTGATTGGTCGACTGCTAGGAGTAGTTATACTGAGCAGTAAGGATGAATGTGACTTTCTTCTTGTGAACGTGCACAACCTAGAGAAGATGAACAATCACTGAGTCCCTCCCCCGGGACGTCACTAAAATTTCAAAGTAGAAAAAACTAATATTTTCCGTCGCCATGGACACCAAATGTAGAGAGTGCAAAACACAAACATGCGTTTAGGTGATAAAATGAAATGACACCGCTCATATGTGTGATGAGTATTCAACACTATAGAAAGCTTACAAAACTAGAAATAGCATCAAACAGCCACTATAAATTGATTTCAGGCTCAGCACACCCGTCGTATTAACTGCTGGTAAAAAAAGACTGGCTGTATTGAAAAAATGATCTGCTGAACACATAGACGTCATTTTCAGTGTACGACTGTTTATAGTGGGTTAAAAAGACCCCTCACATCCTGACTTCAGATGAAAACACTTTTGATAATGAATGGCAGCCAAAAGAGACAGCGGTGGGTGCACTCTGGGTTCTGAGGGGACTCGCGTCCTGTGGCAATGATGCTCATACTGAATGAAAGCAAAGAAAAATGCCTACATTTTGATATATAATATGACAACATACAGGATACAGTTTGGGCCTGAAAGATGTTTGTTTGAGAAATTTTTTTAATAATTTTAAATGGAGAAATTTGTGACATCATCACCTGAGTGTGGACTCTTTGTACCATCTTCGGAAATTTCATCAAATTTAAACTGTGTTTGTGTCAAAACTGTAAAAGATGCAAAAATGCCCTTTCAGATGAAAAAAGATTTTTAATTTGTAACCCATTTAAAACTTGAATGAAGTGTCTACGTGAGAGTATACCCGAGGTTTAGAGCTCCAAAATGGACTTGGCTTTAAACTCATCTTAGCAAAAGCCCATTCAATCCTAAAGGAGAATTTAGTAGCAAAGAGACAGAAACCTGCTGATTTTGGTCTTTCCTTGGGATTTATTAGTTAAAAACAACACCGAAAGCAGCACACTGCAAGCCTTACATTGTATTATATATGTTCAGCCCTGTGTGAGTTGGCAAGTCAGAGCCCAGATCGTGTCTTATGCTATCCTGGCATGCTAATTGTCATTTGCCATAATGTTTAGCACTAATATTTCCTCAAATCCCTGTGCAGAACTCCAACAAAAGACATCAGGAAGCTTAATTCAGCCATTATGAGAGACATCACACCCCAACCACTTAATCACTTCAATCAATCCAAAACTTATCCTCAGACGAAAATGCTTGAAAAACACAACTTGACTCATTTCTGGAAAAAACACAGTTTTATATTTATGTGTCATGCAGTCGACCCACCAACCACAAAAACGCCTCGTTTTACATAAATCAGCCTGAAAATCATTTGTGCCTCAGTTGGCTGTACATCTTGTAATACATTTATCATTTACAAGTCTTCATACACAAATGTAAAATGTGGTCACAGTCACACTAAAGCCTGAACCTGGACAGTCCAGAAGGTACAGCTACAGGGCGGATGAAGTGTCGTCTTGTTGCATAGCCCTACGTTTTAGTCAACAGTCATCTGCACCGGCACAACTCTTTATTGTACCGGTGATACTACATATTAACGCAACTTTCAACTACAATCCTGTCAGCTCAGAGACAAGAAGGAGAGAAACCCGTAAAATTTGGGCTTTTTATGGCAAAGATGAAAGAAATACTGCATGCTTGAGGATTTTCCATCTTGGGTTTTCCATCTTTTTTTTCGTTGTTGGTTTTCATTGAGAAAAATGGCACTTTTCCCCCATTTTGAGGCCTTTTTTAATAACAGACTGGCAGTATATTTTAGCAAATGCTTAACACACACTTGTTTAAGGTACATACAAATGTTATGACAACCTATCATGCACTACATTGCTTACTTTGGATGAATGGGACTAATTCTGGTTTATCTACCACAAGATCAATAGAAAAAATAATTATTTGTTTTTTTGTTTTTTTTTTTGCATTCTGTCCTTTCTACCAGATTCAAGCAGAAGTTTTTGTGTTCGTTCTTTGCCGTCCATCTGCATCAATCTGACCCACAGCTGGGCTGCATCTTTAACACACTGTGGTAAATGAGGCACTTGGTATTCAGCCATTAACAGGTCTGAAAAGAGTTGCTCTGGTTCTACGTGCACTCAAATGATTTACAACTTGTACAATTTACAAAAAAGGGTGAACAAAGGACACTCGGCTCGTGTTCCATTGTGTTCTATTTGAATCTAATCAGTTTCTGTGTTCATCGGGTGTATGGCAGTATTTTCAGACCTGAATGAAAGTAGTTTTGTTCGTCTACTCGGGCAACAACGCCGAAGAAGAAGAAACAAATCGAAAGAGGAAAATAATTTGCTGGGTCAAACCTTTTTACTTGTCTTTATAGCAAACATAAAATGAGACATACAAGATTAGAACTGAGTTGTGAGCAGCCATTATGTCACATACGACACAGTTTAGCTTCACTTGGAGAACTAGGAGATTTGGCTTTTGTCTTCTGCTCCACTGAATCTTCTAACCAAGGCAAGATAGTTAAGGATGTTCAGATGTGCTATCATTTCAGTGCAAATAAAGGGGGTAGAAAAAGTTGTTTTCTTCCTGTAAAGAGGTTATATTAAAAAGAGAGTAACACTAAAAAGCTGGAACCATCTCTAATTCCGTTTCAGAGCACTTCCTGTTGACTTTTACCTCCCTCAGCATCAGTCGACCGACCTTCGACTGTACAAGCTCAGTGGTGCTGACGCAAGCGCTCAGCAGACCTTCCAAGCGGCCACGCTGCAGCTATCAGCCGATTCTCTGGAGTTTTCTGCCATGTTAGCACCAGTCGTCCTCTTCTCTCTCCCTGAGACTTCCTGTTCCTCTGTTCCCCGGCCCAGATGCCGAGTTGACCCCGAGGGTGAAGTGATACCCGTTGGGCACGGCAGCTCCCCGTCCCTGCGTGGCCGCAGCCGTGACGGGTGTGGCGGCAGTTCCCTGTGAGGCTGAGGCTGTGGTGGAAGTGGCAGTTCTGGCAGAGCGTCCCACTCCATGGCTGCTAACAGCGTCCTGGAAGTCCTCTGTCTCTCCAAGGCGGGCCCGTTGAGAGGAGTCCACCTGCTGCTGGTTTAAATTAGGGTCCGAGCCAATGCAGGTAGCAGGTTTTGGGGATTCATCATGGCCCGCAGCTGTGCGGTCGTGCTCTGAAAGGCCCCGGCTGAAGCGAGTCTGATGGCCTGTTGTTGTGGTGTTGGCACTGGATGGGAGCGCTGAGGATGTGGTGGTCTTGTAGGCCACAGCGGGTCGCGGCGTGAGGGGCGTCTGAGGGAGCTGCCTTCGACCTCGGCCTGGTGTGTTTGTACTGGATGGCAGGCCACTCTTAATCACACTGATACCCTGCAGGGAAAACAAACACAAACATAACTTGAAGTCCTACATAAGACAATAGTTTATTTTTACTTTCACCGACTTTTCTTCCAGTCCTTTATATTCCAACATCAACTTTCCAGTAATCAGCTGGCAGAAACTCTTTCCCACACAAGCTAACATTTATGTTATCATTTCTTTTTCCTTCCCAAGATGCTCAGGTGTTTAAAGTTAAGTTAAACTCTTCGGGGGTAATATCCTGTCATGTATCAACAGCACAATTGGTAGAGAGCATTAACGGTTCTATTCAAGCTCAAATTTCGTAATGCTCATTATCAAAACACTCAAAAAGTCTGAGTTTGCATGCAAATACCATTTGCTTTCTCTCAAAACGCGACGCTGTCACAGCTCTAAAAACGTCCCTCTCTCAAGTTTCAACCCGTTCCCTTTGCGCTTAGATCTTCTCTAATTTCTCTCAAAATTTCTCTCAAAAAAAAAGTCAGCTCCAGCAGAATAATGTGAGGGATGTGTGGTCTGGAATGAAGAAGATCACCGGCTTCAAGTTAAAGGAGGACCAGCCTGATGGAGGTCTGGACAGAGCTAATGAGCTGAACAGGTTCAGTTCACCCCCTACCTCCAGCCCAACAGACCACACACCCTCCAAAAGCCCACTGCTTTCCTGTCACACATCTGTCACTCTGCAGCTCAGTCATGGACCAGAACACAGCTTCATCTTCCTCCACATCAGGACATCCTGAGACCTCCACCTTGTTTGTATCCTACAATCAGGTTATGAAGCAACTTGAGAAACTGAACCAGAACAAGGCTGCAGGTCCAGACGGTGTCAGTCCCAGAGTTCTCAAGACCTGCTCAAAACAACTATGTCCGATTCTCCAGCACCTTTTCAACACCAGTCTGAGACAAAATAGAGTCCCAGTGCTGTGGAAAACCTCCTGCCTTGTTCCAGTGCCTAAAAAAACACAACCAGCTGAACCAAGTGACTACAGACCAGTTGCCCTGACATCTCACATGATGAAAGTCCTGGAGAGGCTCTTACTGGCTCATCTCAACAAGCAAGTAAACACCTTTCAGGATCCATTACAGTTTGCATATCGTAATGGACTTGGGGTTGAAGATGCCATCATATACCTGCTCCAGAGAGCACACTCTCATCTGGAGCATTCAGGCAGCACTCTGATGGTCATGTTCTTTCTTCTTTTTATATCATTCAGTCTGCTTTGTTATGTGAGAAGCTCCATAAATTCCAGGTGGATACCTCCACAACCACCTGGATCTATGACTACCTCACAAACAGAGCAGTTTGTGAGACTTAAAGGTTGTGTGTCTGAGATGGAGGTCAGCAGCACTGGTGCACCACAAGGAACTGTACTCTGGCCATTCCTCTTCACTCTGTACACCTCAGACTTCCAGTACAACTCTGAGTCCTGTCATCTGCAGAAATACTCTGATGACTCTGCAGTTGTGGGGTGTATCAGGGATGGACAAGAAGCAGAGTACAGAGAACTGGTCCGTCAGTTTGTTATATGATGCGGTGACAATCATCTCATATTAAATACCAGCAAAACAAAAGAGATGATTGTTGACTTCAGGAGGAACAAGAATAAACAAAGCACTGTTTCCATCCTGGGAGAGGAGGTGGAGGTGGTGGAGGAATACAAGTATCTTGGAGTTCAGCTGGACAACAAACTGGACTGGAAATGCAACACTGACTACATCTACAAGAAAGGTCAGAGCAGACTGTAATTCTTAAGGAAGCTGAGATGGTTTAACGTCTGCACCAAGATGTTGCATATCTTCTATAAGTCTGTTGTGGAGAGTGCAGTCAGCTTTGCAGCATCTGCTGGGGTAGTAGCATCAGAACCAGAGGCTTGAAGAGAATCAACAAACTGATCAAGAAAGCTGTTTCTGTGCTTGGAGTAACTCTGGAGCCGCTGGAGCTGATTGTCCAAAAGAAGAATTCTGCACAAGCTGATGAAGATGATGGAGGATTCTTCACCCCTTCTTCAGGTCCGATGCAAGACTGAAAGATACAGAAGATCATTCCTGCCAGCAGCCATCAGCCTCTGGAACAAGACCTCCTCAAATGAATTATTATTATATACTACAATATTGAATTTCCCTTTGGGGATTAATAAAGTGTTTTTCATTTCAATTTCTCCTTGCAGATGTTTTCTGCACTCTTGGATGTGCGACTGCCAAAAGTCCGTCGACCAATAGGAAGCCAGAGCTTCAATACCGACCAATGACATAGTCGCTGCACCCAGCTCCCTCTAGGTCACGTTATTATGTATTTGTTTGTGCTTTTTTTCCCCCATCTCATAAGAGTTGACACACCGCTCCAGGTATAAAAATGAAATAAATAAAATCCTCTACATTTTATTAAAACGACCCTGCCGGCTGACTTCCTGTTGAGTTGGGGGGAGAGGTAACTGAGTTCAATAGGGGATGTGTCTACAACTTAACACAGACGGTAGGGACTAACTGAGCTCAGCTGAAAACCAGCTAGCATGGATCATGGAAAACGGGAATTTCAACTAAGAATTGTGTTTTAAACATGGTATAATGTTTTTCTACAGGTACGTGTTTATGAATTGTTCAAATATCACTTTAAATAGTATCTGGCAAGCTGACACAGTCCCAGTAAAGTACACTGTAACTTTCTGAGATACTATTGCTTGCAAGACATGAAAGAATAGTAGAACAACTTTTTTAATAGACTCTTAAAAAATGGTTCAGTTGGACCCCTGACGAGCTGACCATCAGAGTCCGCTCTGATTGGTCAGCTCCAGTGGCCTGATCAGACAAGTTCCACTGGTACATCCATAACTTCTGGAGAAAACGTGAACATTTTTACATGGTTTTAGATAAAATCCTGTTAGTCTAGATACCTTCCTCAAATTCAGCCCTCTCTCGTTGTGCTGGTGGCAACAATACATCAATGTGTTTTCTGTTTGTTTCCCCCCATAAATCATTTAAACAATGTCTATCCTGCTCAAAAATACCACACGTTCAGTCATTTTTAGGATTTTAACCTTTAAATGCTGTTTAAATGTCTGAATTGTCGCCTCATTCACTAAAAAAATACGAAAATTGAATTATTTACCATATAATAAAGATCAAACGGTTAAATCACTGCTGTTGATAAGGAACTTGGACATGTCAAAGAGTATTAACAAAATAGATTTGATTCCATTTTATTTTTCATGTAGTGTCAGCTCCCTCAGGGGACCTTAATGACAACATACCCAAAAAACTGCTATAAAATTATCATACATTAGTATTTTGTTATTTTTTCTGTAAATAAACACCTTCAGACCTGCTCAAAACTAACATTAATTCATGTCAGGAGGAGGTCAGAAAGCCTAATGAACAGTTTTTTTGGCCGTCTTTCTAAGAAACAAAGGTTACCCAAAGGTACATGTCAGACTGTAATTTTTCAGAGTTTTATGTTATTCATCTGTTATCCAGCAGGGGAAACACTGGAAAGGGAAACAATAAATTGAACAATGCCTCTTTGATTTGTTTTATTCTCATTGCTGAAGACTGAAATTAGATTTCTGGTTCATGTCTTTATTTAGAAAACAGATTTCACAGTGGAAAACAGTAGCTGCATTTCTATTGCATTTTTTTTTTTTTGCAAACTAAAAGCGATTGGTTGTAAGTTTTGACAAACAACAATTGCGATTGGTTGGAGTTTCTATTGAACAGTGTTTTTTTTATCACATAAGCCTTGTCAGCCAGACGAGATTTTACGAGAATTGCGGCTTATGCAAGGTAGCCATATGGTGTTATTTTGGGGTTTTCTACTTGCTGCTGAGATTTTGGTACAGCTTTTTGAAGCTTTTCTCCCTCATTTTCTTTTCTAAACACTGAAATCTGCATTGTTTGTTCCACACCACGACATCTTTACCAGAAATGATCTGGTCATGACCCCAACGTCACATCTGTAGACATGTAAATGAATACAAGCAGTGTTTCCATTAAAGTTTTGTGATATATTTCTGTATAGAAACATCTGAAAAACCACTTCATTAGACCGTAATAACTTGTCAGCCATATTTGAATTTTTTAAAAAAATGTAGGTGTTTCCATTAGCGATATTTTTATTGCAATATTTAGTTTTTGTGCAGTTCTAGATGTAATGGAAACGCACCTCCTGTTTGTTTTTCCTCTCACTAATAGTCAGTATAGGCGACCTGTCCAGGGTCTAACCTCCCTCTCCAATGATGGTTGCTGGGATAGGCTCCAGCTTCCCTGCGACCCTTAATTTGACTAAGTGGTTCGAAAAATAAATAAATAAATCAATGAATCAATAAATCAATCAATTAAGGAATCAATGAATGAAAAAAGTCAGTATATTCAAGGCGAATGATTACACGAACTTTAAAAGTGTGTCAGTATCAAATAAAGACAGCTTAAAGCTGCAAATAGTCTTTAAATTCTTAAATACAGCCCTAACTTTAAAATGGAACCCCAGATATCTGAAAACATATATATGGGCCACATCTGCAGATCTGTTTGGCCCTTATCTGGCCTTGACTAATGGCCTTGACTCCATGTGAGTGTGACAGCCAAAGCTCAACCACCACATGTGACCCACAAGGAAAATGCTTAATCTCCTTCCAGGCCATCAGCCCATATCTGGAACACATGTTGCCCACGCAACACTCACCAGGGCAATAACTGGGCTGTAAGTGCCAAAAGTAGACCAGATAAGGAGAGTTTTTCATGACAGAAACACAGTGCTATCCCACCTGCAGAATAACCTGCGCCAACACAAGTGTAGTTTTCAAATACAGTGAAAGAGATCCTCATGTGCTGCTGAATTTTTTGATTTTTGCACAGAATAAAAATAGACTGGCATCTGTTTCGGGGTGCAACTTTTCCCCTCGCTTTGTAGCAACTGAGATAGGCCCCCCCGAAATCCTGCATTGGAATAAATGGGTATAGACAATATATATATCAGTGGTTCTCAACCTTTTTGCAACACAGTACTCCTTGTAAAATATTTTTTTCAGCCACGTACCCCCTAACCACTGCAAAGTATTTTATGGTTAAGAAAAAACATGAAATACAGCACTTTGTCATTTGTCTTTGGTTTACTAAACTTTTAACCGTGCAAAACAATGGAGATCTCTAAAACGCTTCAACCAGGACTCCATTGTTTGCGTTGTCAAGGGAACAGTGACTGACGAACATGCTTTGGCTCGCAGCGGGTGGGGTTCAATTCACGTCGGAATGCGGGATTTTGGGAGGAATGAAATGGTGTAAATATGTATTTAAATTCAGTTTATGAATGTATATTTACATTGAATGAAATATATTAAATTTTTATAAAATATATATTTATAATATTTTGTTTAAGGAAGTTTTAATGAAAACATGAAAACATATATATTTTCAAAACATTTAACGCACCCCCTAGAATGGCTTGATGTACCCCCAGGGGTACGGGTACCCCCCATTTGAGAAACAGTGGTATAGATGGACTAACTGAGCAAATTGTGGGAAACATGCAAAAATACACTGTTGCATACAGACATGTTTATCAGGCTTCGTTCTGTTCTGCAGCACATAGCTTCACACTCGGCTTGACTCATCCAGACCAAAGGCTGCATTTGAAACGGCTCTCCTAAAGTTTTTGGGCTTTTGGAAAACCTAGATGTAGTCACAAATATGTCTTCTCAACTTTTGAGGAAACATTAATTAAAAATCTGAGGTAAAAACTTCCACTTTTATTGTGAAGGACTGATTTCACCTTCATGTTACATTTTATTTTTTAATAAAGCAGCCACTGTGTTCCAGTGCATGTGGCATTGTTTAAGAGCCAACATGCTGGAATACAGAGTGAACAACAACGGCAGGGGGAATCAGATGGAACTCACCTGCTTGATGAAGCCAGAGTCCTGACCTTCTCCTGGAGATGTGGATCGGCTGGGTCCGGCAGACCTGGCGTGGGACTGCTCCCTGCTGCCGTAACGCTCGCAGGAGTAGTAGCGCTGCTTCTCGCCGGCAGACGAGTGGTGCCTTCTCTCATGGGGGCGACCGCGATCCCGCTCCCTCGCTCGCTCTCTAGACAGACCTTCAGCTGAAGGGTCTGTGAACGAATCTGTGGGACAATATCAGCGAGTTAAACAGGAACGTGGAAAAGAAAGACTAAAGCTGTGTTTCATTTAAACCACGATCTTTTAGAAATAAACTAATAAAAAAAAAGCAAACTGTTGGAACAAAAGCGAGTGAATGCCCTTTTCAGGTTGTTGCTAAGAGAGCTGCTTCATTTGGCTTTAATCACATTCCCAACTGCAATATTCAGTTTTTATT
Source organism: Telmatherina bonti (assembly GCF_933228915.1). Lineage (NCBI taxonomy): Eukaryota > Metazoa > Chordata > Actinopteri > Atheriniformes > Telmatherinidae > Telmatherina > Telmatherina bonti. The sequence continues at coordinate 29,177,405 of NC_136615.1, forward strand.
CAATGAATGAAGTAACATGACGGAATATTATTTAGTCATTTATCCTGTTGTTACACAGTTTTTGGTCTGTTTAGCTTCATTTAGGCGTACGATCATTTTCTGTTGTTGTATTGAAGTCACCTACAGCTGAGGTCATAAAAAACGTGAGAAATAAAAGCTGACTTGTTCATGTTTGGTCTGACTGAAATGCTCAGGATTGCAGGTGGTGACCTTCATCAGTTTTACTCGTGCAAACTGAACTTTGGACACATTCATGTAACATGCAACCTTACATAATGCTTGATTTTTATTGAATAAAAACAGTTAACTCAAATGTCACTTGTGTGCATGAGACACAGTGTTGAATCCCTTATTTGTATCAACAACAACAGAAAACATATTTGTGAGACGACTCAGGAGATTTTCTGAAGATAAACCCAAAGTTATTTCATATGAACGGGATCGCAGCCACTTTGCAGATGAAACTGTAGTTCTTGTGGATGGTGGGAATTTGTTTAATCTGAAAAAGACAAGAAATGTCAAATTGTTGCCAGTTCTGCGGCCGCGCTGCAGGATATGCGAGGAGCATTCTGACTCAGGTAACATCTATATATTGCCGTGTACGGAAGTGAAACAAAGTGCATTTAAAAGTTGGAACTGAAAGTCAGCTTTGTGTGTTCACACAGCCCTGAAAACATCAGATATGACTTGTTTTTACAGGAACAAACAATCTGATTGGAATGACTTCAGCTTTATAAAGAAATGAAATCAGAATAAATACTTTATAAACTCAAGGGGAAATCACAAAAATAAAAACCACATTATGAAAACGATGCACTTCCTTCTCTCTGTAAAACTGCCACGTTTGTAATTATTTCATAGAAAATACCAACTTTTCTGTCTGGATTTCATTTCATTAATGTGAAGTGACTTATCTATTTCTGTGTGTAACTTTTCTGTCTTAATCCTGGAAAGTCGGGATAAAGGAAAGCTCTGTGGGGAAATTATTTCCCTCTGCGCTGGCGTAATTCCAGTTTTCAGGTTAAAACAGTGTTGACAGAAACACAGAAGCCTATTCATCATAATCTGATGAGTCACATCTGCTACGAGCTTTGAGGCCTGAAACTCTCTCTCTGTCTCTCTGGTGCTGGTGTTCCTCTGTCTCACCAAGATGCAGCTATAAATCCAGTGCTAGACCTGTCCGCTGTGGCCTTTTATCTCAGCAATAAGACGCTGCTGCAACCCCTCACTGTTGACACGAAATCCACCCTGCCACCAGCTTTCAGGCTCTAAACGCTCCAGCAGACGACCGTAAAGCAGAGAAAAAAAGACAGTGACCATCATTTTGTCGAGGATTTCAGGCGATCATCTCTTGTGTTTAATAATATCTTATGACTGATTTATATTAAAGATGTTTCATAAAGGCCTAAAACAACATCAAGCTAAAAGCGAAGAGGTGGTATGATACTAATTTGATTAGTCTGTGAAAAGAAAGAAAAACAGGAAAACAGCTTTGAAGTTCCCCAGAGGGCTTTGGGGAAACCTCCGACATGTGGAAGATTAGTTTATCATTCTACTTTTTGTTTATGAAGAGGTGTAAACCCAGAACCTGTCATCACCTCAGTAACACCCTCCCCATGGTGAAGCATGGAGGTGGCAGCGTCATGATAAGGGATTGGTTTTCTTTTTTTACACGACACATTGATCCTCCATTCAACCACCGTTCCTTCCTCATGTGGACTTAGCTGCCTCTTAAACCAAAGCTTTGACAATGACATCTACTCCAACTGCTAAGCATTCACATGAGGCTGAAATGCGTCATGTCTTCTATAGACAATACTTTAAAGGGTGGCAGTATTTAAGGATATGAATGAATCACAAATTTACCACTTAAGTGGGAGGACTTGTTGGGAAAAGGTGGCAGTTTATCCAATCAAGCTTTAAACAACTGGAAGGGTTTTTCCTTGAAGAATAGGCAAAAATCTCCTGGACTTGTTGTTCCTGAGGTAAATAAAACCAGAATGCAATGATATGCAAATCTTATTAACCCATATTTGCATCCAGTGCAAAATGAACATCATTTTAGATGTTCATACTGACACATCTGAACTTTTCATACTAAATAGATCATTTTGAATTTGATGGCAGCAGAACACCTCAAAAATTTGGAACAGGGTGATGTTTACCTCTGTGTAGCATCTCCTCTTCCTGTAACAATGACTACCAAGTGAGGACATGAGTCTGGTCTGGTCTGATGAAGGACCAGACTGGGAAGAAAAAGTCCTGGACCTTTGTTGCCAGAATGTCCATTTTAAATTTCTACCGGTAAAAGGTCTGGACTACTCAGCAACTGGTCTGGTCTCCTGTGAAGTCATGCTGCTGTGATGGATGCAGGATGTGGTTCAGCATGGTCTTGCTGAAATCTGCAAGGTCTTCCCTGAAAGAGACGTCGTCTGGATGGAAACAGACATTGGTCTAAAACCTCTTTTTAGCATTTATGGAGCTTTACAGATGTGAAAGTGATTCACTGTGATGGTGGGACCTTCAAAGTCTTTAAAATTTTAAGATTAGGAACATTTTTAGGTAGTTTTTAGACAAGATGCCCATCTGAGAGGCTCTACATCTCTGAAATGCTCTTTTTATATCCAGTCATGTTGCTGGCTTATTCCTGCCAAATGCCTCTCCAGTGGTTTATTTAGTTGTACCACTTAGTTTTGCAGCCGTTTGTTTCCTCTGTTCCAAACTTTTAGAGTTGTGTTGCTGCCATCAGATAAGACATAAACAAATTTTTCCATTAAAATGTAAAATGTCTCTATTTCAACATCTGAAATGTTGCGTACATTTTATTCAGAAGAAAATGTGGTTTAATGAGAAACCAGATCTCATTGTATTAATT